>NC_136914.1:29992340-30622113 GCF_949752795.1 Hyperoodon ampullatus | reverse complement strand
CTATGACAGGGAACAGTCATCAAAAATAACTGCTGTAGGGCTTCCCTGGTGGTGCAGTGGTTGAGAGTCTGCCTGCCGATTCAGGGGACATGGGTTCGTGCCCCGGTCCGGGAAGATCTCACATGCCGCGGAGCGGCTGGGCCCGTGAGACATGGCCGCTGAGCCTGCGCGTCCGGAACCTGTGCTCCGCAACGGGAGAGGCCACAACAGGGAGAGGCCCGTGTACCGCAAAAAAAAAACTAACTGCTGTAATAGAGAGGTATATTCTTATTTTATATATCATGTATTGGGTTGCTCTGGAAGTTATAAACACTGGTAAGTGTGGAAAAACTGTGAAGTGTTTTGACTATTTTGCCATTTATGGCCTAAAAGATACATTTTTCTGTTACTTTTTCCCATGGTGTAAACGGTCCATTATCAACGAATGGTACCTCAGCTAAAACTGAGCCAGATTTTCGGGCTCAGAGTTTTCTTTGGCTCTGGGCTTAGTGTCCGTGATCACCATGTCAATTCTCCTCATTCACCCAACCCCAGGAACCAGGATTCATATTTAAGCTTTTAGATTGTGTTACCTTTTACATTGTTCACAGGCTGCTTATTGATAATTTTTAATTCCCAACAATGCAAATAATGGTGTGTTTTCCCTTTATATCTCAATACTTAAAAAATTTCCTTATTTCATATATAAAACCTTTTTTTATGTGTATATATTATCCAAATATTTTATTATTGTGCTTTTTAGAAAAAGGTTTGTATATCTCACAGACTAAAATACCTACTAAGGGAGTATTAATCCTATGTTCCCTTTCATGCTCTCCAGGAGCTAGATGGGCATGGAATTTATTTGCTGTGGTTTCACTTGGTAACACAGTTTCAATCCATAACAAGTAATGTTGGTGTTTGCCTTAAATGACATAGACTCAATAAACAGAACTTCTAATAGTTAAGGCCTAAATGAACAAAACATGTGTTTTTAGGAATGCAATTAAATGCCTGAAAGGTAAGGAACTTGTGATGAAAGTACAGTTGTTACATGTTTTAAGTCACTCCGACATGGACTGGGCTCCAAACTTCAGTTCTGATCCAATTAGTAGATCTTATAGTCTCCAAATGGGGCGTTTCTTTGTGTGTATGATTAGGATACATCAAGGTAGCTAAGATAAGGAGATTTAAAATCATAACATAAGTAATAAAAGGGCAGTTTTTTTTCTTTTACAAGTAAAATTTGAAAGACCATACTTTCTACAAATGCACTTGTTTTAAAATAGTAATCCAAACTTTGTGAAAACTGACTATATGTTTTGGGTCTCCAGAATTTAGTGTCAGTAGATAGCCAGCATCCAGTTGTTCCTGAAAATCAATTTATTTCTTTTTCCCCAATGCACGATTACCCTGGTAAAGGCTACAGGTCCCTTTAGGGAAGGCTGGGAGAAAGATTCACAGTATACATTTGCAGCAGTGTTCCTCAAGGGAACCCAGACTCCTCTGAGTTCAAAGGGTTCTGGGTCCATAAACTGGCTTGAGTCTGGGAATTGATTGAGGGACCATGACTCTGATTTTTTGATTTACTTTAGACTTTTGTTCACTTGACTTAGAATTTTATCATTCACACAGATCAAGTAAGAATTTAATATTCTTCCTATGTATTTCTCTGTAGGGATACCATGATCAACTAGTCAGTGTCTTAGTTCTGTGTGAGTTGTTTATTCTGATTGCTTCTCTGGCTCTGCTGCCATTACCACACCCACCTTTTGGTGGCTGAGTGCTGTCACTTGACCCCTGCTACCTGGGGATCCAATTACTCTAATTGCATTTAGGCTGCCCAGTTCAGTGACTGCAGTGCCCCCCTGTGAAGTCTGGCCTGCCGAAGCCTACTCTTCTGTGATGCAGGAATTACTCTCACAAGTAATTTTTCTCACCGAAGTGGAGAAAAGTATGTCTTCAGGACCCTCCCAGTGAGTCAGGAGATAGATGGGCTCCAGGCTAGGCATTTACAGCTAGCCTCCTGTTTACATTTCCGGAGGCAGGAGGCAGGTGGGCTCTAGGCTAGATATTTACAACCAGCCTCCTGTTTGCACTTCGAGATGGAAATAACAACAGGAACAGGGTAAATAGCTGGACTTTGCCTCCTGTGCACACTTTAAGATAACAGTCATGGCAGGGACAGAGAGGGGTTAATCCCTGTTTGAGCAAAAGATCAAGAGGTCACATATTTCCCATCCCTGGGGCAAGGGAGACACTGCACATGCACAGAAAGGCTCCTCGAGGGTCAAAAGGGAGGGGGTGCCACCCCATAATAGGTGATGCCAAGGCTCCCCATAGGCCTCTGGGCTGGAATCCATCTTGGAAAAACGCTGCACATGCTTGTTGGGGAGGGTCCTAGGACAGGTCAGATGTGGAAAAAAAACCAGATATATGGCTAAGGGTAAACAAAGACCCGGAAGAACTGTCCTATATGAATGATTCAAACGCTTCTTTACTGGCTCCTTCTCATTGGGGGGGACGCCCACACCCTTTCTCTCCGGTGTGCATCTCTGCCCTGTTTCTGTCTTTTTTTTTTTTTTTTTTTTGCATTACGTGGGCTTCTCACTGCTGTGGCCTCTCCCGTTGCGGAGCACAGGCTCCGGACGCGCAGGCCCAGTAGCCATGGCTCACGGGCCCAGCCGCTCCGCGGCATGTGGGATCCTCCCAGACCGGGGCACGAACCCGCGTCCCCTGCATCGGCAGGCGGACTCCCAACCACTGCGCCACCAGGGAAGCCCTGCCCTGTTTCTGTCTTAACTAAACAGTTTCTCTGTGTGCCCTCCCGCTTTTTGTGCTGTGTCTCTAATAATAAACTTTGTACCTGATATTCTATAGATGCAATATAATTAGGTTATATATTTAATATACTGTTTCACAATTCATGCATATTTTAACTCTAAAGTCTCACATGTTTTTTCAGTTCTGGAATATTTTTAATCACTCTTGGTTTTTTCTTGTAATTTTGTAATTCCCTTTAATCTTTCCTTTTGGAAATTTTATGCACCATATCTTGGAGTCTCTCAATCAAATATCCATATCTTCAAAATTTCTCATATTTAGTATATTTCTCTGGTTTATTCTGAATGAATTTTTCAGCATTCACTTCCAATCACTTTTTCCCCCATGGGGTTCATTCTAGAATATATTACATCTATTGAATGTTTTTAGTACGATAATTTTATTACCCTAGTAATTCCAATTAATTCTTTTGGATGTCTATTTGGTTTTGATTTACATAGCCTGTTTTGATGTACAATTTCCTATTGCTTTTATGGATACATTTCTTCCATCACTCCTTTGAGAGGCTTCGTTGTCCTTATTTTTAACATTCTTTGAGAATATGATGTTATTTACATACCATTAGTGACTTAATCTCCTCATTATTCAATTGGTTAGGTGCTTTTCTATAATATTATTTTTCCTCATGTGATTTTAATTTTAATCTTCCTGCTCTTCTTGTGTTTTAATTTTTATAATATTGAGGCTTATCCTTTCCTGTCTCACACTTTTGCAGTTATGTCAGCTTTTTTCTTTGAGATTTTGTGGGTAAGTAGCCAGGTTATACTGGCAGGTCAGATTTTCTTTCCTGTGGGGATATTGGGAAATTTGGAGAATGGGTTCTCAGGCCTGTATGCTTAGACTTCCTTACTCCCATCCACTAGCAATTTTGCTGTTCTGTGTGAGCCATAGACTTAGGAATGCTCAATTTTATTTAACCTCTTTTTAAGACCCTTTCTGGCTCCTTTCTGTTTTTCTTCCTTGACAAGTAGGTACTTCTTGTTTGACTACTGTTGTGTGCTGCTGCCCATTTCAGAACTGGAGCCCAACTGTCTGTCTTCACACAACGATCAATCACTGTGGCTTCAGACTGTAATTAATAAGTGTTTATTTTTATTTCAATATACTTTTTTTAATATATTTTCTTTCAAGGCCTCATTTAGGAAACATTTATTGTGGAATTCATAGAACTGTATTTCTTGACATCTCAAACACATTTTAAACACATTTTTTATATTATAAATCTTTTTTCTCTCATTTTAATACATTTGAATTATCCTCATCACATCAGTTCTTGATTATCGGCTCTTGAGACTGTAACTACTGGCATTTTGGCATTGTACAGATTTCAGATGCAGAATAATATGTATCACAAATGCGAAAAGTTAGAATTAAAATGAAGGCATGGAGACTGAAGAAAACAGAAAAAGCATATGATGAAAATGTGTAGCTTCTGCCAGTCTTAGTCAGTGATGCAAAACGGCTGCTTCTGGGACTTTGATATTTAGAATTGAATATAAAATGGGGAAAAATTTTAAGTCAGTGTTGAAATAGCATTAGCATTTTAAAGACGTGGGGAAAAACATTTTACTAACTTTACTTTTCATTCATGACAGCAAAAAAAGCTCATATTTTATATTACTGCATATATTTGGTTAATGCCAGCTAGGTCCAAAAGTAACTGTAAACTCTACTTTAAAATGCCTTTTATAACTTGATAGCAAGCATTATTTAAATTTCTAGTTAATAAAAAATAATCACTGTGATTGTGAATAAACTCTGATTATGATTTTTGGTTAATTAGAGAGATTTTAAAAAATGTTATCAGAGGAATTCATGTCTAAGTAGAATCTAACAGGACATTGCTAATTTTTTCAAAGGAGCTATAAGTGCAATAGTTATATCTGAACCCTGGATTGAGTAAGTTACTCAGTGCAAATTTTCTCCTATTATTTGTGTCCTCTACTCAGTCAGCTGTTTAAAAATCAGTGAGTTGGAGGTAAAGGCCACAATGAATATTGTACATAAGGCAAATACTTTCAATCTGAAATTGAGTTACTTCAAAGTAATGAATACTTTCTTTGACCTGAAAAGGGAAATTGCCTGTGAATTGAGGAGAATTTATATATGGAAAGGCTCCTCCCATGCCTATCTCAAGAATTTAATTCTTTATTTATTGAATATCTTATCTTTCCTTTCCTATATAGTAAGAGAGAATTATTATGTTTGGACTTTGTAGAAAGTTCAAATTACTTCTACTTACTCACAGATGTATTATTTATTAAATTAGCTGCATATTTTCTCACAATTTTATTTTAAATACATTTTCAGGTGTACTACAGGATGTCTATTGTCATTCTCATGGTTTTAACAAGGAGTTTATAAGATTGAAATGCTTCCTTTGCTCTGCAGTTTTCTGTAGTAAGAGTAGAATCAGGACACTGGCCAGGTGTCCTGCTAAATAAAAGCATTCTGACAGCAAAAGTGCAGTGAGAGAGTCCAGGTAGTTTGTCAAGATCTAAAGTCTGAACAGAAGAAAAGCTGCATCATAGAACAGTTGACCTAGGCCAGAAATTTATTGCTCTTTTTAATGTTTTATTCCCTTCACTGGATATAGAAATCTTGAATGACAAAAGTAGATTGTATGAAGAAAGAGGTTAGAGGTACAGGAAAGTCTGGCCCTTGATTGGATAATTTCTTCAGTCAGGATTGGATAATTTCTTCAGTCAGGATCTCCTTATAGTACCGTCTTGTTATTATCACAGTTTATATTAATTCTGACTTGTCCTCATATTATCTATTCTCAATAGGAGGAAAAAGTTTAAGAAAGAAATAAAAAAGAGAGAGTGGAATTACCAGTGAAGGATACCAAAGAACAGTTGAATGCCAAGTATCATTCTTTGTCCTTACATGGAATGAAAACCTTCTCCTTTCAAAGGAGAGGATTAGTTAAAAAGAAATAGAGTGAAATGACATAGATATTGTTCCTCAAGTTATGGTGATTTTTTTTGGAAGTTTCTTTCTTAGTTATATACTTCTTTCCATTCTAGTTCGGAATTAATTGATAAAAAACCCAGGAGGAATACTCTCTTATTTTAATTTACATCCTATGAATTCAAATAGTAGGCAACAGGTCACTTATACATAAATATTTTATAAAATATATGTTTTTGTTTGTTTGTTTGTTTTTTGCGGTACGTGGGCCTCTCACCGTTGTGGCCTCTCCCATTGCGGAGCACAGGCTCTGGGCGTGCAGGCTCACGGGCCTAGCCGCTCCGCGGCATGTGGGATCTTCCCGGACCGGGGCACGAACCTGTGTCCCCTGCATCGGCAGGCGGACTCTCAACCACTGCACCACCAGGGAAGCCCGATATTTTATTATTTAATTGACAAAGATTAAAACTCGTTATATTTCTGATTTTAAAATGATATTTTTAGAGCACTAGTTATACCCCAAGCATGATTCTAATGGCATTTCATCATTCATTCCATTACTTCTTACAAAATTTCCCTGAAAGCGAAAAATTATTTTCTGTTTTTGCCAACGAGAAACTTGAGGCACAGAGAGCTTAAACATCTTGCTGAGGCTACACAGGTGCTAAACGGAAGAGCCAAGATGTGAACATATGTGGTTTGGCTCCTGCATCCTTTTGGACACAACCATTTTTGCCACTATGATTTATCATTTAATTATTATTGATGATTTTGTTATCAATATTTATTGATAAGATATTTTTCTCATGTAAATTAAGACTAGAAATAAGTGAATTAAAAATAAGATGCAGGGATATTTAAAGCTTTTTAAAAAGGAAGGGGGATAAAACAAATTATCCAGTTCTTATAGGTTCTCATCTTCAGGATTTAGATGAGTAGATACCATAACACAAAGCAAATCAGGAAAGGAATTTAATTTTGTCAACAAGAACATTCTTATGACTATAATTGCTTTCAAATATATTCTAGTTGATGACAGAGGATTTAACAGGAGTATTTAGTTCTCATAAGGTGCACGCATAGGTGGTTAGATCATACTTGATTAACAGATGTAACTATATGAGCTTTCACGAATAAAGCCATGTTTCAATGATTCGGGGAGAAAAATAAGTAATCAGTATTAACTGTAAGTATGAGCTCTCTCTGAGTTTTCTGCCTCTACTAAAGTACATACAGGTATGTTTTGCCTTTTTAACTGTGAAAAGTTATTATTCACCTAATTTTTCTTATGATCAAAGCATGTTGAAAACACAGTCACTTTCTTTTACCCCAGTGTGGGTCCTTTGCCTTCAATAAATAGGAGGTATAGAAACATCTGGATAAATCTGACTAACCCAATTCTGTGTGCAGACTCTTCTCCCCTTAGAGAACCTCCATGACATTGTGACATTTGAAGGTAACAGATCTTCTGACCTATTCTTTGGAGAAACTTATTGACCTTTCTATATATATACTATTTTGTCTCATCACCAGGAGGATCTCTGCCCTCTCCCTTTTATGGCAATACTCACATCCCACCTCATCATCCTCCTGCCTCTAGCTCGTAAAAGTCTTTAATATGGGCTTCCCTGGTGGCGCAGTGGTTGAGAGTCCGCCTGCCGATGCAGGGGACACAGGTTCGTGCCCCGGTCTGGGAAGATCCCACATACCGCAGAGCGGCTGGGCCCGTGAGCCATGGCCGTTGAGCCTGCGCGTCCGGAGCCTGTGCTCCACAACGGGAGAGGCCACAACAGTGAGAAGCCCATGTAATGCAAAAAAAAAAAAAAAAAAAAAAAAAGTCTTTAATATGTTCTCCATTTCTATCATTTTGTGATTTCAAGGATGTTATATATATAATCATGTATTTTTTTACCTTTTGATTGCATGCAATGTCAATGTACTTGTTAATATCTTGGACTACGTTTCTGCAAAATGTTATCTTTGGGGAAACTGAACTGGGTAAAGGAACCCATATTATTCTTGCAACTGCATATGAACCTAAAATTATTCAATATCAAAACTATCATTAAAACAAAAACAAAATGAAGGGATGCAAAAGTACTAATAGAGGTATATTTTAGGAAATACACTTATAGACATTATTTTTCTCAGAAGCAGCACCTGGTGCTAGACTGTATCCTATACTGAAGAAAAAAGAATACTGTGAAAGGCATTATTGCATAAACTGACCAAATTAGAATGTGGAGAGTAATTAGATTAAAATGACACATCAATGTTAAGTGTACTGGGGTTGGTAATTATACTGTGGCCATGTAAAATAATATCCTTATTCTTAGGAAATACTCACTGAATTATTTAGAGCTAAAGAGTCATGCTGTAAGTAACTTAACCTCAAATGTTTCAGAAAAAAGTATGTGTGTGTGTGTGTGTGTGTGTGTGTGTGTAAAGAATACAAGTGCACAAATGATAAAGAAAATGAAATATTAGTTTGATCCATGCAGAGTGTGTGTTTTCTTTGTAATAACCTAATTTTTACAATTTTTCATAGGTCTGAAATTATTTCTAAATCAAATTAAAATAATGCAACCAATTCTGAAACATGCATTTCTTTCCATATACATTTCTAGAAATGGGAGGTATATTAACATCAAGAAATTTTATATTTAATATTTTAGGTAGAATAAGTGCTGTGTTTTAAATAACATAAAGAATTTATAGCTTTAACAAATGAAAGCTCAAGAGAATGAGGAGAAAAGTCATAGATTGAGTGAAAATATTTGCAAGTGACACATTTGTTAAAGGACTGTTACCCAAAATATAAAAAGAATTCTTAAAACTCAACAGTAAGAACACAAACTAATTAAAAAATGGTCAAATATCTGAACAGACACCTCACTAAAGAAGGTATATATATGACAAATAAGCTTATGAAAAAGATCCTCAACATCATATGTCATTAAAGAATTGTAAATTAAAACAGCATTGAGATATCAGTACACACTTGTTAAAATGGACAAAATCCAAAATACTGACAACACAAGTTATTGGCAACAAAGTGTAGCAACAGGAATTCTCATTCTCTGCTGGTGGAAATGCAAAATGGTACAGCCACCATGGAAGCTAATTTGGCAGTTTTTTCAAAAGTAAACATACTCTTACCATACATTCCAGCCATCAAATTCTTTGGTAATTACCCAGTGTAGTTAAAAACTTATGCCCATACAAAAACCTACACACAAAAGTTTAGAGTAGCTTTATTTATAATTGCCAAAACTTAGAAGCAACCAAGATATCCTTCAGTAGGTGAATGTATAAATAAACTGACTGTGGTCTATCCAGACAGTGGAATATTATTCCATGTGAAAAAGAAGTGAGTTCTGGAAAGATATGGAGGGACCTTAAATGCCTAACACTGAGTGAAAGAAGCCAGTCCTGATAGGCTACACTCTGTATGATTCCAACTACACAATATTCTGGAAAAAGCAAATCTATGGAAATAGTCAAAAATCAATGGCTGCCAGGTTGGGGTCAGGAGGATGAAATAGTCAGAACACAAAGGATTTCTAGGGCAGTGAAGCTGTGATATATGTACCTGCATATATAATATCATGGTGGTGGACACATACCATTACACATTTGTTCAAACCCATAGAAAGTACAACACCAAGAGTGAAGACTCATGTAAACTATGGACTCTGGGCAGAAATGATGTGTCAACATAGGCTCATCAATTGTTATAAGTGTGCCACTCTGGTGGGGATGTTGATAATGGAGGAGGCTGTATGTGAGGTGGGGTTGGAAGTGCACAGGGTCTGTGTGTACTTGACTCAGTTTTGCTGTGAATATAAAACTGTTCTAAAAAAAATAAGCTCTATTAAAAAAATGGAAGCTATGTGTTATGCTTAATTGCTTCTATTATTGCTGCTCTAATGCTTATAAACCTATATTTGTTCTATTAATAACCCATGTATTAAAAATAATCCAAATAATCATTTGGTAAATTAATTGTAGATGCTTTCTCAGTTGGATAAAAATTAGAAGCTTTAATAAGAATTTGGATAAGTCTATGGTTATTCCCAATTTATGGAAAATGATTATTTCAGTGTGGTTATGATCAGGAATCTTTGTTTCTCTATAGCTGATCGAGTGAAGAGTGTAGAATTATTAACCACATTGTAATATAACCGTTAGACATTGAATAAATCTGTTTTTTTCTAAGAAATATTGCATAGATTGAAATGGCTATATAAGAACACTGAAGGAGGGCTTCCCTGGTGGCGCAGTGGTTGAGAGTCCGCCTGCCGATGCAGGGGACACGGGTTCGTGCTCCGGTCCAGGAAGATCCCACATGCCGCGGAGCGGCTGGGCCCGTGAGCCATGGCCGTTGAGCCTGCGCGTCCGGAGCCTGTGCTCCACAATGGGAGAGGCCACAACAGTGAGAGGCCCGCATACCGCAAAAAAAAAAAAAAAAAAAAAAAAAAAAAAAAAAAAAAAAAAAAAAGAACACTGAAGGAGTAAAAATATTGTAACACTATTTTGGGGAAATAAATTAATGTTATAAATTATCAAAATTTTTTTCAAATTTGTTTTTATGATTTGAACACCAGTCAGGTCTTTTGCTTTAAATATGTTAGTGTGGCTTAACAGCCAATCAATTTAAATTACCAGCTTGTTCTCAATTACATACTGAGTTAAATAAGAGATAAGAAGATCCAAGAGCTTAACATTTATAGTTTCATTACTCTGAAAAATTAAATCTAAAAATGTGTAAAAATTCACATTATTCATTTAGTTTCAGCACATAAATGTAAATGGTTGGAACTAAAATTCACTTCAGACTATAAGTAATAATTACCCCAAAACACTTCATGAGCTTCATTAGATATTATGTTTAATAAAAGTGAGGAACACAGGGGACCTGCCCAAATCGGCACAAATAAGAGGATTATAGTATTTAATCAGTATAAAATGGTCCCCATAAAGCTTCATGTAGGAGCATTTTCAAAAAACGAAATCAGGGAAGATGATCTTGAAAATGAAATCTGATTTTCAGCTTGACAGTTTCCTTAAAATAATACAACTAATTTTTATGCAGTTGTCTTTTCATGTTCTTTTTCTATGTGTAACAAATTAGTAAAGAAAAAAGAATAAGGAAGTTATTGAAAACACCAATAGCATTCCGATCTTTGTTTAATAAACGAGCATTTGCAAATGCCAGCAACTTTTTTTCAATTTCTAATTTTGTATGACTCATGCTATTAAATAACATCTGTTAAGAAGTCACTTTGAGAAAACATTTCTAGTTTTTAGGGGATAAGGTGCACAAATCTTGTTAGAGGCAGTGGAAGCTACATTTCTGATTCTCTATGCAGAGTGAATCAGAGAACATGCTACATTTACAGACAAACTGGAGGCTCTGAAAAAATTTTCTGTAAGTTATTGGAAAATACAGATTTACCTTTAAGAAGTATTTGTTTAATTTAGTGGGTCATTTAAGTGATACAAAGTTTATATTCTTATAATTACTTGAGGAACACACTATTCATACCACACTACTTTAGAGCTGCCTTATTAATGCAATAACTATGCCAAGATTTAATTTTAGAGTCTCTTTTCATGATAGAATACGTATTAACTTTTCTAAAAAAATATTTATTTACTTATTTGGTTGGTTGTGCCGGGTATTAGTTACAGCAGGCAGGCTCCTTAGTTGTGAAGAATATGTATTACCTTTTGATAGGCATTGATTTTTAAAAAATATGAAATCATCAACTGCCTAGTGCATATTTCTGGAAGTGCTTAGACAACAACTATACAATTTCATTAAAAAGTAGTTTGGGGCTTCCCTGGTGGCGCAGTGGTTGGGGGTCCGCCTGCCGATGCGGGGGACGCGGGTTCGTGCCCCGGTCTGGGAGGATCCCACATGCCACGGAGTGGCTGGGCCCGTGGGCCATGGCCGCTGGGCCTGCGCGTCTGGAGCCTGTGCTCCGCAGCGGGAGAGGCCGCGGCGGTGAGAGGCCCGCATACCGCAAAAAAAAAAAAAAAAAAACCCAAAAACAAAAAACAAACAAACAAACAAAAAAAGTAGTGTGCACTCTGACTGGAGTCATCACTACTTTGTGGAATCTATGAGTTCTCTGTTAAATATCTAATTACAATTCAATACCACATGGCTTTTCAGCAACTTACTTACTCCTGAATGTTAAAATTTAGGTAATTCAACTGGGTGGCACAGAGTCTATGAGCTTCTGTAAGAAATAAGAACCTAATACAAAGGTAACACATTGGCAATGTGGATAAACTTTCATCATTTAAAAAAATGCACTCAAAATTTGGAATATAAAACATATTGCAAAATTACATGAACCCAGTGATTTTTAAAAGTAATTTGAAAACAGAGTAAATGCTTAAAAATTAAATTTGGACTATTAGCTTGTTCTATGGTTTATGGAATCTCTTAGGATATTTAAATGAGATTCCAATTATAATACAGATTTGTACTTTTGTAATGTCTTTCACCAAAAGCAAGATTTTAGTAGGATCAACTTCAAGTGAAAAAATGTCAATGTATAATCCTTTAGAAGTTAAATACACACACACATACATATACCGATATATATGTGTACATATAAATATATGTGCATATTTATATGTATAGTATATATAAATACATATGTGTGTATGTATCTATATAATGGGCCAGTGAACATTATCCTATATCTTTTTAGCAAATAGAAAAAAATAAAATAAATTATGTCAGAATAATTACGGAAAAAGTTGGGTACTTATTTTAATCAAAATATCTTATCATGCCAATCACCTTCGCATTTCTCTTTCTGTTAACTTGCTCTAACTCTTACCTTTCCACCTTGAATAACTATACTTCCTCTCTTAATCTCTAAGTATGTATTATAGTTCTCAAGTAAGAAAATATATAAATATGTATAAAGAATTTATATATAATGTATATAAACATATTTATAATAAGTATTTAAAGTATACATATAGTATGATTGTATTTAAAGAGTGTACATATACTTTATTTATTTATTTATTTATTTATTTATTTATTCGGAGAGAGAGAGAGAATCTCTATACCTATAACACACACGTGTGTGTGTATGTTTGTCTGTGATCTTGGGGAAATGTCTGAATATTTATAATTATATTTTCTCGCCACATGGCCGTTCTGAACTCAGAAGCATATAGTGCCTGTCCTCCTATCGAATCATTTTGTTTGCAAAAGCAGGTGGATACTAGCTCTTACCTGGTTCTGGGGAAGCTGTAAGTCAGTCTATAGAACGTGTTTCATAGGCTTCAGCACAACTGAGCCGTGTCTTCAACCTGACAAGACTCTATGATGTTGGTTCATGGAGAAGGGAGCTCAGTGCAGGAGTTAAGGTTCCCTTTTCACATGCATACACCCAATGCCTAAAGTTGTAAGAAAAAATGCGGGCTTACAGACAGAGAAAAGATCACGTCATCCAAACATTTAGGTCTCACTGTTTTCTCTTCAGCTTCACATATACACTTATTCACACTTTTTCTCTTTAAATATCTGCACCTGACCAGAGTCTCTTGCTTTAAAAACAAATATGTCTCTTCTCATCATTCACTGTTCAAAACGTCCCACTTTCCACACATCCACTAATACAGAGAACATGTGCATAACATTTTCTGATGCAAAAAACAATTATTCAGACTTAAAGAAATTTCAATAAATTTTATTGTAGTATTTAGCAGTAATAAGATAAATAAAACTCAGAAAATTGAATAAATATATGATTATCATTATTTTCAATAACATTCTTTTATGAGTTAAAAAATTATAGTATATAATTATATAATATATAACTATTATATATATGTATATATATATTCATCATCATGGAACTACTGAAAAAATGCCAAATATATGTAAATGAAAATTAAACTGACCTAACTTTCCAAGAAACAGAGGTAACCACTGTTTTCTATTTATCATGTTAATTATAGACATTTTTCCTACGTTTCCATGCAGAATTCTTAGGCTATATTTGTACACGTGTGTGTGTGTGTGTGCAAGTGATAGATCTGTCTACTTCACCAAGCTATGGGTACAAATGCAACATACACGTGCCAATAACCACAATTTTATTAACTTTTCTCTCCTGCTACCCCTGTATCTCCAAGTCTTCTCAACTATTTCTTTTTCCATTTATCTTAAGACATCTTCAGGAGTGTCTCCCATGTGCTCAGTGATACATGTGGAGGAATTATCTTTTTACACACTACAGAGTGTATCCATATACTGTTTTCTTTTCCTGGTCACCTTGCTGTCATTTACTGCTAGAACTTCTCCCATTACCAATAATCTTTACAGGCTTTGGCCACATCTACTTGGCAATGCTATTCCATTTTCCATTCAACTTTTTTATTGGCATGACTTCTCATTTGAGTGGATACTGAATTTCTCCACTGCTATTCTCTTTGACACAGAAGTAAGATGAGTGTCCTTCTTATATCGCACACTGTGATGGAACCAGAGGAGTGGAATATCTTCTCCAGTTTCAGAGTCCCTTCCTCAAGGCAGCTCTTTCTTTTTTTTATTTAAATTTTTATTTCATATTGGAGCATAGTTGATTAACAATGTTGTATTAGTTTCAGGTGTACAGCAAAGTGATTAAGTTATACATATACATGCATCTATTCTTTTTCAAATTCTTTTCCCATTTAGGTTATTAGAATAAAGAGATTATTAGGATATTCATATATACACTGGAATATTAGCCATAAAAAAGAATGAAATAACGCTATTTGCAGCAACATGGATGGATCAGGAGATTGTCATACTAAGTGAAATAAGTCAGACAGAGAAAGACAAATATCATATGATATCGCTTATAAGTGGAATCTAAAAAAAATGATACAAATGAACTTATTTACAAAACAGAAACAGACTCACTGATTTAGAGAACGAATTTATGGTTACTGGGGGTTAAGGGGGGAGGAGGGATAGATTGGGATTGACCTGTACACACTGCTATATTTAAAATAGATAACCAACAAGGACCTACTGAAGGCAGCTCTTTCTGGCCCCCCAACATTGCCACCATGAGCTGGTTTTGGAGATCTGTGGCTTGCCATCTTCCCCGTTAATTTGGCCCCAGTATCATGGACACACTCTCCTCTGCTTTCACCAAAACGCCCAATGTATTTCCACCATTGAAATGGGTTTGGAGAGTCCAAGTATCTGCTAATCTGTGAGGATAGGCCCAAGTCCCATTGGTGGGTCCAGGGGTAGGTCTATCTGGAATATATGCCAGATTATAACATATAAATCAAACTCTTTTCTCAAGGATCTTTTGGAAAAACTTACCTTTTGTAATACTTCAACCATTTGTGATTTGGTCTTTAATTTGTTTTAGCACTATTTTTGCCTCATTTTAACATTATTTTAACGTTGTAAGTAGTAAATGATATGTGTTTGTAACTTCTTTATTTTATTTTATATTAAGACAATGCACTCCTAAGTAGAGGTTTATTAAATAGTCACCTTTTCTTTCATCTTTTAGGATTTTGTATTTTATGTTTATCTCTTTTATTCATCTTCCATTAGTTCGATGCCTGCTGAAGAGGAAGTACAGCTTAATATTCTTTCTGCACAATAAAATTGGTATGGAGAAGCCTTCTATAGGTACTGTGATAGCAATGGGGGAGTCAGACATGGGTATAAAAATTGGGGATTAGTACATTACCCAATGAACTTGAAACCTTTAGGGGAAAACACATGTAAAACACAAATCTACCTAAATATTAAGGGATGCCAAAGGTGACAGTTTTGCTGTTACTATTTTTAATACTTAACATTTACCAAGTGCTTTCTGTGAGCCTCACACTAGGAAGACCTATTATAAATTTTACTAATTAATACAAGGTCTAGAAAAGAGAGGCAAACATGCCATCCAGTTTTTCTGGCTCGGGAAACAGGGTAAGTGATGACATAATTAACAAATGCCCCATATGAACTGATTTAGGGAGAAAAATTTAAGTTCGATTTTGGACAGATTGTTTGATATGCCCCTGAGAATTCTAAGAGATGTCTCAGAGAAGTGTCTGAGTGATCTTAGCAAGAACAGTCTCACTGGAATAATGGAATCAGAAGACAAATTAAATTGAGTGGAAGAGTGAGGAGGAAATAAGTGATAGAAATGGAAAAGTGCTCACAAAACTCCATAAAAAATAAGTTGTAAAGTAAATGAGAGATAGAGTGTGAACTGGAAAAGAACAGATTCAAGGGAGTGTCTGTGTTTCTAAGAAGAGAAAGAATTTTAATATATAATAAACATTGAAAGGTAGAGTCCAGTATAAAAATACAAATGGGTATCCAGAGGCTGTCAGAGGAAATCTATGACCAGAGAGCTGAGAGGAAGAAAGGGATGTGATAAAGGCAGAGTCAAAGGAATTGGCTACAGAGAAAACCAGAGTCATTCATACATTAGAACCGTAGGGAAGGAGGTCCAGGTAAATACACATTGATTAATTTGTTGGTGTCGACTTGAGAGCCTTTTGACCGGATCCCTTTAACGTGGATCTGAGGTCATCTGCTAAGGACCTTGAAAAAAAGTCAAGAAGGTTAAAAGTAGTGATTGAGGAGAATGAGAGAGTAGCATGACGAAGGAAATAGAATGCGGCTGATCAAATAGAGGAGCTAATTGTGGGTGGTGACTTGACCGGGAATTCACGGCAGTGCAATTCCTCTTGGGAACGTGCTTGCTTCAGCTGTGATTCAATTAAGCACAAGAAAGACATGGATAAGCACAAGAAAGACATGGTTTCAACCAAGGTTGAAATTCTACATACAGATGGGACGGAATGGTAAGGAGCTTGAGTGCTTTGTCAGGAGAATCTCAGTAACGTGTTAAGGGGTGTGAGCGATGGATAGAGTTTAGCCTGGCCCCCGAAATGGCTTTTAACATTCATCTTCTTAAATATACAAATTATAATTTATGCCAAAAATGATGTTTTGAAAAATGACTTGGCAAATTGAAATAATTAAAAACCACAGGAGAAGGGCAAAGATAAGCTTGTTAAGGTTATTTATGCATGAATAAATTCAACCAAATGTCTGAAAACCTTCTCTGGAGAAATTGGGAGAATGTTTCCCTGCTCTTTAAGAAGGCCTAAAGCTAGTTAATATTGGCGTGATGACTGTTCATCTTTTATAATATGCTCTAACCTTTTCTTTGAGAGACAATTTAAATAGCGAGCTGTGAATATAGTACTTTAATTAAGCCATCTCTTCTTTACAGCTCTGATCTTATGCACGAATATATTCTGGGGAGAATGAGCTATACTGTGAAAAATATTTGGAATCTTCTTTTATTCTGCATCTTTTAAATATATTTGTTATATGGAGGAATAATTAATCTCTATACCACAGCAGAAAATTCTGTCTCTAATATTTATCAAATTTGTATCAAACACCTTGAAAACAAGTTGGTGTTGAAAAAGTGCCAGTAAAATGATTCAATAAGGTGAAGTCTCTCAGTGTGTGTGTGTGTGTGTAGGGATGTGATTATTTATGTGAATTCACACAGATTTTGGACTAGCAATGTACAAGTCCAGTAGTAAAGTCAGTATATTGGTTGTGGGTTAAATAGCTGGAGACGCCCCAAATTTAAAGTTTGAGATAGCAATAGGGCATAATGGACACGTGAATAAAGAAATAACTAAGGTGGAAGCTTTAAACTTCCAGCTTTGCAAAAATGTTACACACTGTGATTTTTTATTAAGGGGGCTCTGTAGAAAGAAATGTTACTTTTGCTTTGTCAAGTGTAGTGGCAATAGTCATGAGGCAAAGAATCCGTCCTGATTAAGTGCTATCCAATTACTGTCAGTAATTTCCACCACTAGCCAGAAAATGTAGCCATTTTTTTCTATCAGTAATTTTGAATAGTAGTGTTTATTGCAAATGATAAAGATAGAAACTTTGCTGAGAAACAGGAAGATTCTACAAAAATTTTTTGACTGGGTAACACTGACCCATATAAATAAACACAGAACAGGTTTCAAAATAATGTTCAAATTAGGTTTTAGTTCAAATGATATATTTTATTTTATAGTGCTTCAAAAATAAGTAAATTCAGACAGCATAACTATGGAAGGAGGACAGTTTCTTATAAAAATAAACAAAAATGTGTTTGCCTGTTACTTATGGGAAAAAGTCAACTTCCCATATCCTAGTCAACAACAAAATAATTCAAGGTAAAGCAAAAAACAATGCCAATAAAAACCAAACAAGGATGTATTGTGAGATGGGAAGTTTGTAGGACTTTATGAGGTATAAAACAGGCTGGATCAAACAAATGAAACACTTCACCAGTCTGGTACACTATCTAAAGAAAAAAAAAAAACTGTCAAAAGTAAGGGAAAATGTCACAAAATGTCAGAGCTAGAACTCCTACAAAATAAACCAGAATATTTTCCTAGAGATAAAGACTGCTGTGCAAACCTATTGGAACTGTATAAATCAAATTCATGAAAAAGGGACACCTCAATAAGCTAGAATGTCAACATTAATAAACAGAGTCAAATAGAGCATTAGAGTAGGAATGAAAAAAGGAAAAGAAGTGGAATTATTTCCAATTGCTAGGCTTTGCAGCAATATGTTTGTGTGGGTTCCAGAAAATGTAAGTGGGAAGGAAGAAAGACAGTATTAGGGAAATAAGTGGGTGCATAGAATAGGAAAAGAAACATTGATCTGTAGATATTGGAAATTTTTTTAAGATGAGCAACTGTGAATAATAGCTACCAGATACTGAGCCTGGTTATACGACAGCAACTCTGTTTGCCACTTATAAGGTGATTTCATGTTATCCTCAAAATAATGTTTTAAACTGTGTTATTATTCCCTTTTAGAGAGGAGAAGACTAGATCAGAAAACATATATCAATTTACCATTGTCACAGAGTGACCGAGGACCTGGATGGAGTATGAGTCCAGCGAGAACACCGTATTGTAAATGGTAATATATTAACTCATTCTTTTGTAGTGTCATTTTTCTGCTCATCTAATTTATTTAGGCAGCAAAATTGTGATTTTATACTCAGAGTATTCAAAAAAATCATTGCCAATGGTATCACAAAGTATACAATGAAGAAATGGTGATTTTTTAAATATAGAAAGTATATTTCCATATTAAATACTCAGCAGATAAATCCACATTGCAGCTGTGAAAATATGAGAGTGATACTGGGATTCTTTTCAGGTAATAAACGATATAAGGTGAAACGTTACCGACTGGACACTATGACCTCAGTAGAAACTTATGTTGGTCCCTGGAGAATGACCGATGATTAAGTCATAATAATTTGACCCCTGGGTGAGATTGTATATTAATCAGTGAAGCCTTAGAAAATAGTTATCAAACATTAGGGTTTTGTTTTAGCTCTGCTACTGCTGAGCTATTATTCTCACAATAATTAATCAAAGATTTAATTGCTTAAGGCTTCTTCATAATGAAACAATGTCGTCTGCACAGAGAGTGATGATTGCCTCCTAATTTATGGTGCTAGAAAGGGCTGCATCCAAATTATCTAAATCAGTAGATACGTTATCCAAATTATTTTCTGCCTCACATGGATCATATTTATAACACAGTTTCATGGGTGACATCACTCATTACACAGAATAATTCTAAAATGTTGGAGAAGTAGCAGGGCATATTACCCTAAGGTAATGCTGCTCGAATCAGGCTGCTCATTTTGGTCACTTGTGGAATCCATAAAAATACAGTTATCAGATGTTGTACATCTTTACAATTCTGATTCAGCCTAGATGAGAAGAACCTAGGCATAGAACATGTTTGTAGAACTCGATTTGGAAGCATAAATGGTTTTGAAAACTATTATTTAAGGACAATATAGAATCTTTTGTATATCAAATAGAGTAAGCTATTTAATTCAACAAACAAATAAATAACTATTACAATAAAACTCCAGATATAATTCTGATATGCTACCTGAACATAGATTTCTAGAATGGGTCTGATCAAAATGCTGGAGGGTAAGTGTATTTGCAGACTTTGCATTCCAGATCTGTGCATGAGTATGCACAAGTATTTTTCCCTCATGCCCAAATCTATTTGAAATAGCAGAAAAATAAAAAATATAAATAATTCTATAAGAGTCTAGAAAGAAAAACTTTGCAACGCCACTAAAGCAAAAGAGAAGACTTCTGAATGATTGTTCCCAAAAGAATCCTGGAGGGACAAGGAGGGCAAAAATAACTCAGAAATTGGGAACAAGAGCAGCTGTGATTCAGAAGAGAGTTCAGGTGAACGAAATATGGCACACTTGCACCAGGCCATCTCTGAGAGAGGCTGACGTTCTGCCTCTAAAGACAAGACCTTTTTATAATGTCAAAGCCTGTAACTATTCTGACAAGGCGGAAAATGTGTAATGGTGGCTCTCCATGGAAGGATTTGGGTCTAGAGAGAGTGCCTGGGAAGTGCCCAGAGATCTTCCATTGGGGACAGCAAACAAGGAGCTCAAAGATCCAGAATGCAAACTGCACACATCATCAGTTGCTCAGGCCAAAAATCTAGATATCAGCTTTGATCTATCATTTTCCCTTACACACACCAACACCTGATATATCAGACATTCTTGCTGGTTCTAAATGCAAAACTTCTATCCCATTTATTCTACATGCCTCTCCATTTCCACAGCTGCTGTTCTATTCCATGCCAGCATCATGTCCACCTCCCTGACTGCAAGCCTTTCTACCTGGCATCTTCGTTTGCACTCTTCTTCCATTGCTAACTAATCTCCAAACAGCTCCCATGATAATATTTTTAAAACATTATATCAGGTCATGTTCTCCACTTGTTTAGAGCCCTGTCATTATTCTCATTGAAAGTTGAAATAAAAAGCAAACTCCTTTCTGTGGCCTGAGAAGTGTTGCACATTCAGGTCTTCACACCTTTATAGGTAGCTGTCCTCCCTCAAAGGAGGGTACTCTTGATTTTTATGCTATTTTATTGTCCTAGGTATATGATCCAGGATAAGACGTGTCTTCTTTGATTATACAATAAATGTGAAATTGTACACAAATCTGTAAGTAAACATAGTAATTTATGTAAGCCTGTTGATGCTCCATTGCTTGGAAGAAATGAGCTATCTTTTAAGAAAATATGGATAAAATACTGCAATGTCTTAGACCACAGAGGGCCATTACTAAATGCAAAAATTTATTTTTTCTCCTCTTATTTTTTCAGGTTTCATGTTTTACTGAGTATGGTCCACAGCAGAAGAGTAATATTAAAAGGAAAAAAAAGTTTTCATTCTCAACTTGTTCTAAAATATCCATCACTGAAGTAAAGGTAAGCAAAGAAGAAACAGAAATACTAAGAAACAGAAATACTAAGTCCTTAATTATAGATGCAAAATTAATAATTCAAAGATTGTCACATACTTTTCCACTGAGTGATATTTATCTGAGGTGATAAATTAGCTTCAGCAACTATATTCTTCTCATATTGAAATAAACATGTCTGGGGAAATTCATATTTCCTATGAATAATATTTTGATAAGTCAATACAGTTGTTTGTATTTAAGCCTCCCCAAATTTAAAATTCAGATGATAAATGCTCAGGAAATATCCATCATGGTTCTGGAGACATCTGAGGGATTGTTACATGTGTCAGTAAGAATGATAAATAAGATCTAATAATGATGTAAGGTATATTAACATCATCCTAAAATTGTGGTACAGAAATGATTTTAAGTAAATAAGAATGTGACCTATTAAAAAAGTTTAAAAATTATATAACTTGATTTACCAAATTTACTATAATTGAAATCTGAGTAAAGAATAGCATAAAACATTAAACAAAGGATTCATTTAAAAATAGTCAAGTAGCTATTTGAAAGTGACGTTAAACACTGAGAAAAGGCAAATGGTCAGTAAGATTTTATTCTTTCACTCAAGCTGCCATATTAAAAGGAGAAATCTCAGATATTTGTAGAGGTACTTGGAAATATCTGTATTGCCAGAAAAGTACCCTTTCATTTGGGGGCTTGGTCATTTATTACTCTATAGAAGCTAAGTGTTAACCCCCTTGAAATTTGACAGGTCTAACTAGTTTAACTTAAACTTTGTAGTGGAAAATCAGTTTATCTTTGGTGTGGAATTATAGTATACTCAGTTCAGTATATCACTCAAGAAGGAAGGCTTAATAAGAAGTTAGGCTCTAACCAATACCTATATTCTGTTGTTTGTTGGATGTAATTAGGTGAGGGGAAAATGGCACTAAAGAACCAAGGTAGAGGGCTTCCCTGGTGGCGCAGTGGTTGAGAGTCCGCCTGCTGATACAGGGGACACGGGTTCGTGTCCCAGTCTGGGAAGATCCCACATGCCGCGGAGTGGCTGGGCCCGTGAGCCATGGCTACTGGGCCTGCGCATCCGGAGCCTGTGCTCCGCAACGGGAGAGGCTACAACAGTGAGAGGCCCACGTACCACAAAGAGAAAAAAAAAAAAGAACCAAGGTAGATTATATTTTTATGCAAAGAGTTTCTTATCTGTAAAGTTTTCACCAGTGTGGCAAAATGACCGTTTTTTCAGAAATCAGACAGTTTAAGAAGTTTGTTAGGGAAAAAAACGTTAGCAAGTAGAGACCACAGATTCTGATCATGACGGAGTAATCTATAACAGAATCAGCTGCTTACTGAAAAGGACTGTCAAAACTGTGCTAAATATATAAAACCTCTATTTAAAGGCATTGGAGAGATGCCAGTGCAGTCAGGATGGGCAAGGATAAAATTCTGAAGAGAAGTGAGATGAACTCAGAGTAGAGCTACACATTCACTCTATTTTGTTTTTCCCCGAGGACATTTGCTAATTCTCAGAGTGGTGGGGAATAGAATACTGAGAATGAAAAAGGAGTAATACTAGGCTAAAGACAAAGGAGTTGATGTTAAAAGCTTCCAAAGCAGGTGACACTTAAGCAAAATTTCAGAGAAACCCCATGCAGTTGAGCCATTGTACTGCCTTTGAAGTTCTACAGGGAAGATGAGAATTATAAACTGAAGGATCTGTTTCCTTGAGAGTAATTTTGAGATTTTATGTGAAGAGGGCTAGCACCTGACTAGATATTGACAAGATAATTCTATGAGATGCTTAGTGCATCTAGAGCTGTGCTGAGAAAGAGTTCATGTGACGGTAGTTAGATTAGGGGAGGATCATGCTTACAGATCTGTTTACAAGCTGACAACATTCTGGCATCTCAAGAACTAAGCACCCTTGGCATGAATGTTGGACTTCTGAAAACAGACACCTTCTGGGTGATGGAGGTGAAGTTTGCTTAAGCGGCTTCAATCAGAGGAGCCATGGAACCAGGGTAGGGGGTGAAGAAGAGTGGCAGAGAACTCATGCTGACAGATCTCTAAGCACATGCAGGTATATTATTACTTAGAGAAGGTTCTAAGTGATAATTGAGGAAATTTTTAAGAGGCTACTTTGTGTGCTATAGGTTTATGTGTTGTACACAAACAGTAAGGCTAAAATACATCCTAGTTGGATTATCATTAAAAATTAATATGATTTTATGGGAATTCCCTGGCGGTCCATTTGTTAGGACTCGGGACTTTCACTGCCGTGGCCCAGGTTCGATACCTTGTTGGGGAACTAAGGTCCCGCAAGCTGTGTGGTGCGGCCAGAAAATAATAATAACAATACGATTTCAGTCCTGATCACAATGCTAACACACGGATGTTGTGTCTACATTACAATCACGCAAACTTAAAAACGTCAGACCTCTTCAGAAGTAAATAAATAGGAAAATCAAGGCAGGTAATTCTTATTGCTATTGTTTCCACAGAAATCTCAACTAATCTTACACAAGTATGTGGGTGATAGCAAACCAACCAATAAACCTTCCATCTCCACAAGAGCAGCTTATAGGATAAGAAAACACACTGACCTGGCTTGACATTTCCACACATAAGTTAAAAATAAATAAGTCTGGAAATTACAACAAATCACTTCTAATCGTAGCATTGTAGGGAAAAAGAATTCAGATTCTGAAGTTGTAGAGAGCATTGGGCATGTGAAAACATCCTTAATTTCATCAGCATGTGGTCTTTAATTGATCCCCAGCCACCAGAGAGCTAAGAATTATCAGTGAAGATAAAATAGCCCTGAACTGGGATTCAGGGAAGAAAAATTCTAGTCTGGGCAAATCAATTAACTTATTGACCCTTAGTTCCCTCAGATAAAGAATAAGGAAGTTAAACTAAATGATCAGAATGGAATTTTCCATCTGGGCCAGTCTGTGAATTTATTTATTTATTTTTAAGGACCATCAGTTATTTTTCAATATCTTCATAAGAACAGGAAAATGACAAAGTCTTTGCTCTATTCAGCAGCATATACTTCTTTGCAGCTGATTCCTGAAGAGAAAGAATAATGGACTGACAGCTAATTTGTGGAGTAAAGGTTTGGCATGTCCTCTAGTTAGTTATTCTTTATCAGTCATCCTTTTATTTTTTATCCCAAGTCTGTGATCTTCCAGGTAATATCTTGAGAATTTTGGAAATACATTAGCTCTTTCAAAGCTTTTAGGTACCATCGTACTATGCCAGGGGACTATTAAGTAGAACAACCCCTCATTTAGTTGGCATTGTTGAGAATTAGCTTGATCCATTTAGGTAAAATTAGTTCAGTGCAAAAGTTTTAAGCTTCACATATGAGCTCATGGCATTCTTTTTTAATGGCTTAGAGCTCTCTCTGACTCCCTGGTTTGGGACTGTCTCTGGGACAGTGACGTTTGTTAGGAAATGCTCCATGCTAACTGATATCTTTGGTTGGGAAATTTTACTCCCTTGAAAGAGCATAACAGAATTTCAAAAGTGATTTTGACTAGAGAGAATAGATATAATTTTAGTTAATATTAAAAAGGAGAAAAAAAGAAAAAAAAAAAAAAGAAGAGCTTCATGCTTGGAAGGAAGATTTTGCCAATCATCAGCCTAGCTGTTTATTATTATTACTTCAGCAGAAATACTAGCTGTAAGATCCTAACTCTAAGGACTCTTTTTTCCTTAAGGAATTCCTTTTTTTCCTGTTTTTAAAATTTGTATAAAAAGGAAAGCTTAGAGTAGATCCAGAAGTTAATGGGGAAATTACCCTTGGGCAGCTGGTAGTGGATAGCATAACTTTACAATCTGGTAACTCTAAATTTCACAAGTAATTGCAGCCATAAGAGTTGGAACCCATGTTGAAGTTATAATGAAATTACCACAGAAAGGAGCCAGCTAACCAACAGAAATCTAACAAAAAGTTAAAGCTACTTTGCTGCCACCCAAAAGGCATGTAAATAATGTCTTTGAAAACCATAGGGAATCCATCAATAAATTTTATACAGATGTAAAGGATGACATAAAATAGAATTTATAGTATTATCCCCTGATGAGAAAAAAATTCATTTTTTCTTTAATGAAAAAAAATATATCTATCTGAACTTGAACACCTTTTAAAATGTATTAAATTATAATCTACTTAGGAAATCTACATGAGTTAGAGTGATTTAAAAACTGAACTACTGAGCTTCCCTGGTGGTACAGTGGTTAAGAATCCACCTGCTAATGCAGGGGACACGGGTTCGAGCCCTGTTCCAGGAAGATCCCACATCCCGTGGAACAACTAAGCCTGTGAGCCACAACTACTGAGCCCAAGCACCACAACTACTGAAGCCTGCGCACCTAGATCCCACGCTCTGCAACAAGAGAAGCCACCACAGTGAGAAGTCCGCACACCACAAGGAAGAGTAGTCCCCACTCACTGCAACTAGAGAAAACCTGTGTGCAGCAAAGAAGTCTCAATGCAGTTGATAATGAATTATTTAACAGAATCGATATTTTATTGGAATTGAATATCAAGACTAAATATCACACAGATAATGCACTAAATTTTCTCTCATAAACCAGTGCATTCAGAATGAAAGGAGCCATTGAAGCCAGAAATATCAAGCCCATTCTGAGGAGGAGCAACAGATATAAGAATTATGTGAAAATAGACATTTGCAAATACCTATCATATAGACATTTGCAAATACCTATCATAGTGATCATTTGTCTCGTTTGTGGTCATCCAACATATGTAACTACTTACCCTTCTCATTGATATTTCCCACAGTATGTGTCTCATCTTCCTAAAATTAAAGCCAGAGAATTATCTTAACATGACAATTATTTTATCCTTTGCAGGTACGGTAGATTTCATCAATCACATGCATTTCTGTAAGAATTACCACTTAATGTTTCAAAAAAGGAGAATTGAAGCAATTGATGTTGCATCAATTGGCTTCTTTACTTCCAGGCAGATTTAACTTATCCTCAGGAATCATATTTAATCTACATATTTATGTCTTACAAATAATGTTTTACAACTTTTAACAAATAAGGGAAATTTTATCAAATTTGTTTTTAGCCATATAATAAATTTTGCTCCATAGTGCCTTTGTTACTACCTTACAGATAAAACTTATAATTGTTTATTTTATGGTAGAACTGAAGAACACTACAGACATTTATTATAAATGATCAGAGAAACCAAAGTACAGGACAGGGAAAATATGTCAGAAATAATTTTACCTGGAGAATTCTTATACTATTTAGCATGTCCTATTTAGCATGACCAAATACAACATTTGGACATAATTTAATTTGATTTTTAAAAAAAACCTGCTGCAAAATATATTCTATTTAACATTCTAAACAAAGGCAAACATTTTGCTGATTCAATTTTATTACCAATGGATTGCAATTAGGAATTCAATGACTTGTTGGAAGAAGAACTAAATGCTGATATTTGATTATATAAAAAAATGGGAAATTTTATTTAGTGTAATTTTATTCTGAAAATTATTGAATAAATGAGATATGGAATCGTTGCTTATATTCTAACAAATTTTAAATAAATAATGTGAGAGTTAAATAGCATTATGTGATATGTCCTATGGAAAACATAGAATCTTCTCAATCGCCCTTGAACCTTGGATTATTAGAAAATTAACACACTAACATTGAAAACAAATACAACTATTAAAAGAAAGACAATGTAATGATGCATTTTAATTCAGTATTATTCTCTGTACCAGCACTATCCAATAGAAATGATATGTGAGCCATGAATATGAGCTGCATAAATAATTTTAAACTTTACAGTAACCATATTAAAATGGTAAAATGACTCAGATTATGTTAATATTAATGATATATTTTAATATATCCAAAATATTTTCCTTTTAGAGTGTAATCAATATAAAATATTAGAGATTTCACGTTTATTTTGTTAGGCCTTCTAAACATACGGTGTGTTTTATATTTTCAGCACATCTCAATTCAGACTAGACATATTTAAACCCAATAGCATCAAGTGCCTAGTGTCTGCTATTTTAGTCAGAGTAGCTTTTGCTGAGGAAGGCAACACCTTCATTAATTGTACACCTATGTCCCTACTCATATGTGTGAATTATTTAGTTATCAAATTACTGGAGCAAAGGGAAATGTTTCTGGAGTTAAAAAAAATATATATATATATATATATATATATATATATATATATATATATATATATATATATATATATATATATGAAAGGGTTTAAGGAGAATAGAGAGGAATAAATTACCTCTGTTCCCCACAGAATCACCTGGTTTTACCTTGAGCCCACACTAATAGAGTGTTAGCTGCAGAAGCTGTTGGAAAATTTTGGTGAAAATCAGGACTCAGCAAGCAGGCCTAACCGAGAATTATGAGGGAACGAGTCTCTTCAGTTCTGCACAGGACTCATGACTCTCCAGGGCTGTGAGTAAATGAAGCTATGGAGTATGAAGGAATTCCATCATAACTGTGGGCAAAGCTTTCTCTTCAGGAGAGCCAGAGAGACTCTTTGAGATATTTTACAAACAAAGCAGATAACAAAAAATGGGAGCAGGAGTAGAAAAGGAAGAATAAGACAGACATCGAATGAGGACTCTGCCATAATTGTCGAGGAGATATTGGTAAGGAATTCTTTGGGACTGCCCCCAAAATGAGGCATTTGGTGTGGGAGTCTAGAAGGAAGAAATCTTGCTATTAAGAATGTGAGGAATATTAAGCACGTAGATAATCACACCTGATGCATTTGAAATTAAATACTAACTTTTTATATTTCTCAGCCACAATAAATGCAGTATTTGGGGATAGTTCATTTTCAAATACCAAAACTCATGTATCTACATTTCTGTCATTAATGTGACTAAAAACATGGTAATTCTAGGTTCTAGAAGATAGCTTGCTGTTGCTGAAGCAGTGCTCATTTTAAAAACTGTATGTAAATAAATAAATAACCCTGAACTAGAAAAACACATTGAAGGAAAGTTGAAGAAATGCAAATAATGCATATTCAAGAGTTACCGTTTGAAAACATGAAGTAGTGTGGCCACAAGTAGAAGTAGAAGAAATGAAAGCAAATGAAATCTTTATGTTAGTAAAAAAGCCAAGCTCTAGTGTGTTGCCAGAAATCAGTGGTAGAAGTTACAACCTGGCAGTATTCAATAATGAGGATTTATATTTTAAGCAAGGCATTGAGAAAACATGAGTAACAGGAAAATATGAAGGACAGCATTAATTAATAAAAAAATAAGCTCCCAGTCAGGTTCAGAATTATTATTAACCCGTGGACAATATTCTCTAGAAATAGTAGCTACCACAAATTCTGTGAGGAGAAGATTCAGTGTAAACTCTGCCCTGCAAGTATTCAAAACATGGATTACAATGTAGTACAATAATCTTAATGTGCTGAGGAATCACTTAATAGAAACAAGTATAGACACTCCCTGAATGTAGTATGTTTTATCCTGAGCAATCAGTGGCAAATTAAAATGGCATCATTTTAATATTATTCTCTACCAAAAGAATACCAGAAAGCGGTTCCTGTCTTTTCCCAAAACTTCATGAAAGTCTAAGCACATGATATTTAATAATAGAAAGAAAGGTGTGTGCAATGTACAGTATCTCTTATTGTAAGTCCATAGTTTAATAGGTAAGTCAAGTGACTAATTATATGTTTTCTTAATTTAATGATAATCCAGTGAGCATTTCTTACCTATGTGGCTCTGAACTAAGTTATGTGGGGTAAACAAAGATGAATCAAAGCATAGTTCTAGCTACAAGATCATATAATATACTACTAAATATAGCTGATCAATATTTTTATAAAATAAACTGTACAAAAATGAAAGTATAGAAAATGAAGCATTTCTATAAGTCGTAACAGAGCAAATCACAGCATTGCTTCCTTATTACCCACCTGGCTAGACAGGACATAGGTAAGCAGTCTAAGTGATGGTCCTAGGGAGACGATAAAGGTGCTGTCTTCTGTCAATGGTTTGGAGCTGCAGAGCTGGGAGAGAGACAACCAAAGCTGAGATAGCAAATGCTGGTGCTGTGTTGCTCACCAGCACATACAATAGACTATTCCTGACTTTCTGGATCGCCGTTACAGAGATAATAATAGGCTTAGCCAAGATTAATAACCGCTTGTCCCTGACTCCAGAGCTGACTCTGAAATTACATCCTACTCTGCCTCTCTTATCGTGTAGCTTTATGAACACGTACATGTTACGACTGAGGGGAACTCACGTAGGAAATAAGTGGAGCCTTTCAGAATTGTAGTAGAAGAAAGAGGACAGGGCTGCTACATTCATAAAGGGATAATATTTTATCCATATAATACAATACTATGATTCTCTATAGAGTCCCAAGTTTATATTTTGTGCAATTTGTCCTTATTTCTTAATCTAAATATTTGAAAGTAAAAGTATACCTTCAACAAATTTATGGAATTTAGAATAGCTTCCTTGGGGACATTTTGCCAAGCATCTCTGGGGATACTCTTGGGAAAATATTCACTTAATAGTTTTTTTGAGAAAATGAAGCAGAGAACCTTTTTTGTTCTCCCTTTGATCTCATGTTAAATATCCCTCCAGCAACTGAAAGTGTTAGTGATTTGACAGCTAGTCTTTCTTTTTCTAAATTCAATGTTGTAATATCTTCTTGCATATGTTTTTGGGCAAGCCCACGTTAAGTTATATTCCTGCTTACATACGTGGTTTTAGAAAAGTCCATAGGTATAATTGGATGAGCACTGTGTGGATCTAATTAGACTTTTCAGCAAGTTGAGCAGGAAGTGCTTCTACTCTGATATGCATGTGTAATTTCCAGTAAAGTGAGCAAGCATAACTAAGGACAATATTTTCCCCTCTGAGCACTTTGAATTTTGTGCACTTCAGCTGCTACAAAGACTCCCTATGACTATTCCCTTATTCAAACTGTTGATTTGTTATGGCAAGAGAATTGCTTATGAAATCACTTTTGTTGGTTTTAATGAAGTTTTAGACCCCTCCAAAGTAATATAAGTTCTGGTATGGAGGCGTTAACTTTTAAGTGATGGAAGAAATATTTGCTAAGTGAAATGAAAACAGTATTTGTCAAGGCCATCATGCTTCTAGTTTGATGATTCTGGATAGGATGCTGATACTAGCTGGCAGAAAGATAGGAACATCCCTGCAGATTAAAATGCAAATTTTATTGCAGAAAACAGCAATACGCAGAAAGGCCATAAAGCCTTTCAGCTTCTGACAGCAGCTTGCAGAGTCCGTGCACTGAATCACTCAATATCTTTAAGTGTTTATCCTGTTTTGGAACTCTCATAAACATCTGTTCACACTGTACCCGTGCCAAGTTCCAGTTTTAAGAATATACAGACTTCAAGTTTAAATAACTGTTGGACTAAGCACTTTCTCCAGAGTAGATTGTGATCGAATATACTCTTAATTAAAAAGAAGAGTGTGGGGTAAAGTAAAGGGTGAGAGTATAACATCATATAGAGATCTAGGTCCTAGATATGTAATTCCTCTTCTAAAAAAATAATATGAGCTTGATTTTGCTGAATTATAATGTTATATCACATGCAAAAAATGAAGTATTTTAATTCTGCAGTGGAAAGAAGAGACACTGGGATTTATTCAACAAACACTAAGGGATTCTTAGAGACCAGAGCCTCCCTTAGGCTGAACTGATACAGAGGGAACGATAAAATAGTCCGTCCTTCAAACACTTAGAGTTCGGCAGGGCCTTAGCCTCATAAACAACTAAGTCCAGTAACCTTGCTTAAACAGCAAGTTCTATGCTCAAGATTGATTTTCTTGTAATCTCTCAATATAGAGAAACCATCCTTTTCCAAATGGCAGAAAATCTGATTTTAAGTTGGTAATATACATTCAGAAAAAGTGGCAGTTAGTAGATGATCATGAATAACAATGCTGACAGTAATTAGTAGTTACCTTATAATAACCAGTTGTCCTTTGGATTAGGGCTACTAAAAGCACCAAATTGTATCTTGGCCAATGTTGAAACCATAGTGATGAACGTGGGGCTCCTTTTCCTACACTTCATGTTGACTTAATGTGTTAGAGTATAGACTGGGATCACTTACAGATTTATTTAGTTTTACTCAGATATTACTTCTAAAGATCACTGATCTCATTCTTTTCATTTCCCCTATTAAATTCTTAGAAGAGGGTTTTAATTTTATATATGTGAAGTACTTTATTGTTGCCCTGTGTTCTTCAAGTAAAGTCAAATTTTGCCTTTGCCTGAACTATGCATTCTATAGTCAAGACTGAGTCACCTGTAGACATTTAATATGTAGCATAGTTTATATTCACTTTTCTCCTATGAACCGATATAATTTTAGGTTACTGTAAACCATCTGCATATTAACTTAATATGCCTGGGAAATGGATAATCCTGCATGTACATATGTAAAAAAAAACTTGGTATGTATTTTGAATTTAAATTAAACAGATTAAGGAAGGTTTTGTTTTATTATTTACTTTTAAAATTTATTCATGCCTCTGTTTTCCTTTATCACTTTGAATAACCTAAAGTTAATTATATTTGCCTTATCTTTAATTCCATTTAAGTGTGTTTTAATCTTATTCTTTTCTCTTCTGCTCTCTCTAACTTTGATATATGCTTTTAACAGTATTTTACACAACATAAATAATAGCTCCTAAAGCACAGTTCTGACATTTTCTTACGGTATTCTTTGTTGCTAATATTTTCGTATTATATCGTTACTTACTCTGAATATTACGAAATCTGCATCAGATTTTACACATGGTATAAATCATTCTATGTAGTGAATAGCCCAAATAGCGAGTAGAAAACAAATTTGCATTCACATATTGTTGTTTATTACCTAAGGATATATATCTTCTCCTTAGAGGGCTAAGTATGTATTATGAAACATGAGAGGGCTGGGTATTGACCTGTGATCTGAGGGCAGATAATGACATGAAAGAATCATTGTAAACCAGTGTTGATTTAATTTCTCATTGTGAGAGAGTTCAAGTATTAAAAATTAACAAATGCCATTCTTAGACATTACAGAATATAGAAAGACAAATTATGCATGGATATATTAGACTGTTTCAGGATAGTCCTGCTGTTTTAATAGTTTTGACAAATACAATTGTTGAACAAGGGGAGTGACTTTCAGCAAATGGCCCTGCAAGTCTATGAGAGCTATGCTTACTGATAGGGAGAAAAGGTCTCAAAAGGGTAGTCTCTCTTCCCACAGAACCTTCTATGAAGAGAAACTGTCTCATCTTCAAGGATTAAAAATGAGAATTTGAATCCAATTTAGGGATTCACATATGTTTTGTATTTTAAAATGGTAATGTTTGGAAGAAGTGTCTTCTCTCAGCTAATTACTTTTTCTTAGGAAGCCAAACTTTTATGTGTCTATTCTAAACTCTGAGTTAGAGCACACACACACACACACACACACACACACACCCCAAAACACATCTACTTAAATTCTGATAGTAAGTGCTTCATTTAATATTTTTCCTTCCCCAATTTTTATTGATGATTATAAACTCAGTATAATGTTCTCTTTTATCCAGTTGATCAGCTTGAAAAGAGGACAGAGGCCAAGCCCACCATTACTCAAGTTTTCCTACTTCCCAGGCCACCAGAATAAGATAAGAATGGTCATATTCCAGCAACTGTAATTCTCATCACACTGCTGTTACAAGTCATTGACAGGGAGTAGTGAGCACACAGCTGACAGGTGTTGAATGATAATTCTTCCATTTTTGTTTTAGGGATCCAAAGGCAGTTTATTCCCTCTGGCAAAGCGTCCCTTACAAAATTGTGTGGCTTTAATATTTTATTTGAAACCCTATGTTATTGTATTTGACATGAAATACATTCCATATTTAAAATTGAATTCGGTGGGTAGAGGTACCATTACAACATTTTATCAAAATTTTATCATAATTTTGACATATTTGATACCTTTTGAAGACATAGTAATATTCATCTGATCAAAATAATCTGTAGTTGAGTTGAGAACACAAGATGAACATTGGTGTGAAAGATACATACTTATATATATTTTTAAATGGAATGCAGAAAGAGCAATTTGTCAAAAGACAATGCATGAGTCAATTGTTATGCATAATTAATAAATAATGATACTATTTATCATATTTATATATATGTATTGTATTTGACATTTATTGAATATTTACTGTTTACCAGGCATAGGGCTAAACTCTTCATATTATTTTATCCTCTCAAAAATGTCAAAAATTAAGTAATAAGTCCTATGAGTCCAGAATGTGGAGAGATTTCTCTGTGATGAAAGACCTAAAATTACCTTTGAAAGGTGGAATACTTAAACTGTGTCCCTAAGTGTCTAGTTACTAGTACTTAACATTTTATCATTCTAAAGTATATTAGAAGACATTATAAATAAAGAACATCATTTTGGGAAAAAGTGTGGCAGCAGATTTATGATAACATCATGTGAAAAATAAAGAGATCCGTCTGACAACTTGGAAATTGTGACTACAATGAATGGGATTTACTATAATCTTGGAATGAGGTTTTGGAGAATTTTGTGCACTTGGCTAAGATTGCTAATCTTATTAATTGCTTAATATATGTCAGATATTGTATGAAAAGCTGTACATATTAGAAATAGAAACATATTTTATACTTACAAGAGCCATATGAGATAGTACTTTTATTATCTAGAATTTGCCTTTGACGAAACTGAAGCACAGAGTCTGACTTGCCCAAACTCACACAAGGAATGAGTAGCAAAGTGATTGTCTTGTATAGGAAATGGGGAGTCATGGCATCTAAGTTGAACAGGAGAGAAATTAAAGATTTTTGGGTTTTTGAGACTAGTAAAATGGGGGAATAATATTGCCATGGTCAAAATAGGAAATCAAAAAGGGAATATAACAGGGAGGACTTAAGTGAAATAACATGCTGTCTTCTGCATTTTCAAGACATGAAGGAATGAGGATAAATTTCTCAAGGACACTATTATGAAAATTGAATCAAGACCTCTCTTTAAAAAAGAATATTACTTGACTTTCTACAAAGATAGAAGCACCACAAGAATGTTAAAAATCCTCAGAGGGATAGTTCTGAATGATATATTATCAGAAAATAGCCTATAGTTTACATGTATTTGTCAGATATTGGTACTCTGCCAATTTATTTATATATTCTCTAGTTATAAAGTGAAAGCATGGTCTCAGGAAAGGGAGAAGAGGAAAGCCCTGGTAGTATACATACACTAAGAACAGTAGTGCCAATGATAGGTCATGTGTGTGTTATTTTTCAGTTGTTTAAAGGATCATGTGCTAGGGGATCAGGGAAGGATCCCTGCATTCAGGGATCAAGGTTATCATCTGTGGAGAGAGAAACTCTAACTTCAAGCCTGGTTCTAAGACTTACTACCTGGACACCAGACACATCTGTTTTATAATCTCAATATTGTCATTTAAAACATGAATGAACAGTTTTAGAGATTGTCAGATTATTGATTCAATGAGATAGTATGTGTAAAAGTACTTTGTAAATTAATGCATAAATGTGAAAATTTTGTCTTATAAGCCCAGTTTCCATGGGTGACCAGTATAAGTGGCAGACAGAGCCTTTTAACAGCAGAGGAGAACACAGCAACATTGAGTTCTCTCTGCTGCATGAGGGAAACTGGTCTCATTATGTCCCAGGGTCTGTTGGATTGCCTGGGCTTTGAGTTACACATTATAGAAAGTAGATGGTATTTGTTGAATCAACAGCCAGATTTAATTTTCATTTTGAGAAAGTTTTCTAGATCATTCCATGTTTTATTTTAAAGAAAAACAATTAGAAATAATTTATCTTCTACACTGACCTAGCTATCAAAGGGGAAACCAAAACGAAAACCAAAAACATTTGTGTGTGTGAAGTTCCTGAGAGTCTACTGAATTTGTAGAATTAATTAATTAATCTAAATGAATAATAAATTAGTTCTGTAATCTCATTCTTTCAGTCTGGCCACTCATTTACTTAATATTTAATTTCCTGATTTTTTAAATCTTTTACTGCAGCACACTTATTCTGGATTAGACTTTGAAATAGTCATTTAGCTATTTTAGTAATTTCTGTCTGATTGAAAATGTTTCATTATTTATCTAATATTACTGGCCATTCAGAGCTCTTCAATTTGGAATCTCGATAATTCAGAATTAATTATAAAGCAGATATTGCAATGTTGGAACTTCAGCTTTAAAAACTCAATGCCTAGCCAGACAAGAATGCCATTGGAGAAATATCCTTGACAGCTACATTATCAAGAAAACTCAGTTGGGTTGGTAAAAGTTAAGACTGACAATTACCTCTGGTTGCTGCTCAAATGGTCACTGTGTAATCTGGCATTTTATTCATCTTATTTCAATGGAAGGAGAGTTTAAGTATACAAAGTAATTACCTGAAGGCTGAACAGATTGGATTGGACACTGCATCCTCATCAAAATTCAGCAGAAGTGTAAAATAATGAAAATGAGCATAAAGTGGAGAGGAAATCAAAGACTGGCAGAGAGAGAAAAATCTATGTTGTTCCTTAATTGATATGAGGAGTAAAGGGTGTTCTTCTGACCTTAAATTTTGTTTTCCCACCACTTTTTAGGTTTGCATATGACTATAAACTTAATTGCATTGAAGATTTCCAGTTATCAATCATGCAGACTTAAAAAACTAAGCCTGATCAGAAAGGAAACAGATGGAGAGGTCACTGCCATATACCCTTCTATGAGCTTTGTCACACCATTGCCATTCAAAACATAGTCCACAGAATTAAAATAGCATCACAAAAGGATGCACCACCCATAATAACTTAGCAATATTAACTTGTGTCATAAAATATAGCTATATTTTTAAAAAGATCCTCAACATATTCTGTTAGGTGACTTTTTATTAAATGTAAAAGATCTCTGGAATAAACCCAGTTTATATTAAAAGAAAACAGATGTTTTATTTTATATTTACTCAGACTTGGATTGACACCCAGTTATTTTACATGTCAGTCTTGAAATAAATATGTACTGCCGTTAATTTCACAGAATAAAAAAAAGAAGTTGACAAGTAAAACAAGTAATAGACATGACAACTTCTCCTTATAAGAAATGTTTTGGAGTGGTCATGAATTTCAGTTATGAGATGCTGTCACTAATTTAGAAGACTAGAAATAGTTCGGATAGATAACATTAAATGTAGCCGACTATTGGGGGAGAACTTCATGATTGAGCTAAATTGAATGTATTTTTAGAGTGTGAAATTGCTCTCTGAATATACACATAGCAGTGGGAAAAAATCAACTTGAGACATGTGGTGAGTATGGGATTCACAGAAGAGAAGCAGTGTGAAATAGAATAATAAAGTTATACTTCCTAAGGATACAGTTGCATAAAAAAATGATAGAAAGATATACATGTACAATTTTTTGAGGGATTCTTGGTATTAGAATGAAAATAAAACTAAAACTGAATAAATATCCATTAATACAAAATTCCTAAATAAACTCTCAGACTCATATAAGGTGAAGTAATATATATATATATTTTAAATGAATGAAGGCAATTCATATGCAGTTAACATAAAAAGCTCTTTATGATATATAACTATTTTAGAATAGGTGCTTAATAAAATCTTATTTTTATGTAAATAATAAAAGTAAATTACTAAATTTAATGATCGCAAACTTAAATATAAGTTTTGGAAGAAAAAGCCAGACACTGCAATTACATCTAGGAACAAATAAGTGAGAGTGAAAGGAGCGAGACATCTTTTAATATTTTCCTTATGCTCTTTCATTCTGTTTGAAATTATTAACATTATAAAATATTATATGTATTAAAGTAGAATAAAATGTACTTTTTAAAAAGATGACTGTTCCATCTCACTTTACCCCTAAAGTGCCCGTCTGTCATACACCCTGCCTTCATATATCTTTGGTCATTCAAAGAATCCAAAATACTCTTTGAGGATATATTCCAAGGATTTCATATGTGGTTCTTTATATTACTTTGACAATAAACACTTTTTTGTAAGATAATTTCTATATCTAATTCACCTGATTGAGAAACGGATTTTTGGGTAAAATATTTAGGTTCTTGTTTTAAATCAATCAGAGCATGGTAATGATGTACCATTCAATTTAAATCTCTCTTGGAATAGATGTATAATGATTTTTTAATGACTACCTTAAAAGCATTTTCAATATTCTAAATGATTTAGCTTAATATTGTTTCAAATTTAATAACCATTTTTATGATCTATATTGTAGAACACTGTGTATATAGGAAGTTGTTTATGTTTTAGATGAAATATTTAAGCAAATGGAGATATAATTAAAGTGTGTATGGATTTCCCTTTTTAGATGGAGCTGTAGTTTTCTAATTTGTTCCTCTGATTATAAGCCTTCAAGTATTTAATGATGAAGCAATAGTATTTATTGAATAGTTTCTAAATCTAAATCTATATTATATATATAGAGAAATATAGTTTTCAAACATTAAAAATCGCTTTGAAAAAGCATTCAAATTCTAGAAAACATACCAAGCGAATGTTGTCTGTCTTTTATTTATTTACTTTTCTCATAAAGATTGAGAGAACTAAGTGAGTAGCTTTACACAAGAAATTGCTACAAAAATTACAGTCAAAGTGATAGAGATATTAAAGATGTAGAATCAAAGCACCTGGGAACTAATTTGGGTGACCCCTGCCTGACTCTTGGAAAAAGATTGATAGTGATGCATTACTTCAAAAGGGGAAGTTTGAGGGAGACTGGTTTTGAGGTTAATATATTTTACTTTGTAAATCTTAGCTTTTGAGGGCCCTGGGTAAGTGGAAACATTTATTGAATATACATAAGCAAAAAAATAAAAAGAAAAAAGAAAGAAATTGAAGTCAAGTAAAGAAAACTAGACTTGAGGTGTACTGCAGCCCTCAGTGTGTTTGGACCACACCAAGTACAGGATATAAAGGAAAGAGTAGAGGAATAAGATGACAACATTTCAAAAGCGACCCAAGAAGGGGACTAAGAAAGAAACCCAGTGAGTTTCCTCATAGAAAGTGAGAGGAGAATACTAAGAAGGTGGGGTGGACAACAATGCCAAATGCAGCAGTGGATTGTGGATATACACTAAAAATATTTGTTGATGATGTCTTTCCACAAACCTGTATTTCTGTCAAGTTTCTCTTACTAGGTAATATTTGTGATGCTCTTAGAACATTGGTTTGGCCTGTGCAGAGTAAACAACATAGAAGTTTTTGCTAAAGTTGTAGTAGGCTTAGAATTCGATCACAAGTCATCTCCATGTTACACAGATTCAGAAGTCAGACTTCAGTGGACTGAGAGCTAAAAGCAGAGTTAACAAATATGCTCTCTTCCTTCGAAAATATCATATATAAAAAAGAAAAGAAAGAGGTGTATTTGTGGGCTAAGACTTTTAGAAACAGAGAGGACAACCTTCCTACAGTCAATAAGGGGCTTCAGATCTGTTCACTTCCATCCTCCTATTTTTTCTTGAAAGGTCTGTGTGTCCCTTGTGAGGTGAGTGAAGGAGGAGATTCTCCAGTCCCACTGGTGGTAATGCATGGTCATCTTAGCCTATTCTCTGTTAAAATGGAAGTTCCTGTGTCCTCGGTTAACAGGAAGAAAGTCAAAGGAGGCCAAAAATATTTAAAATCTTTATATCTGTCTCAAACAACTGCAAATAATAGTCTTATTTTTATGGTAGAAAAACAGATAAAAGAGATTTAATATGTAACCTAACATCAAGGTTCAGGGCACAGGCCTCCAGGGTTCCCTAATAGAGTAGTTTTCCATGCAGCCTGTATGCATAAGCTGTTTGGTAGGAAAATGAGTCACCTATGCGTTTGCAGGTTTTTTTGTTTGTTTGTTTCTTCTTTCAGTATTCAATTGTTATATTGATAAGGGAATAGGAAGGAAGGAATTTTAAATACTTATAAAGCAATGATTAAAGACATTTTGGTAATAATGAATCTTCCTTCACAGAATCTGTTTATTTAGTTTTTGATGCACTCAGTATTCACTATCTGCAACTCTTTATGATGAACGTAGAAAATAGAGGGAGAAACTCTTCCAAATCATGACTTATTACTGAGTGGAAATATAATATCAGAGACAGTTGAGGTGAAAGTGCCAGAATAGGACGGTCTTCTACCTCTCTGTTGATAGCCTGGGTTAGAAACGATGCAGTGTAACACAAATTAGACAGTATCATTAATTTAGAAGTAGTCAATAAAAGTTGCATATCACTTCATGGAAGGCTAGAATGAAATCCTCTCCATGACTTCAAGGCAGAAAACCCTAGTGTTCTTCATTGTCACATTGAATACTGGGGGCACTTCTTAAAAGCCTGGCCTTCCCTCAATAGATGATCTCATAGAAGAACATACATCAACCTCTCCATAACCCTGAACATGAAATGAGAAATCTTATTAAAAACAGCTGTAGCTGTTTTCTCATGAGAAGAGGAGGTGATGATGTGGGAACAGATGCTCAGCTTCTCCCTCAGTGACAAAGCATATTGGTGATTTCAGAGAGGGCTGGCATCTTGAAGAAAGCAATTAGGTGCTTTGCGAGTGATGGTGGTAAAGAAACCAAAGTAATTAGAACAGATTAAAGCAAAGAAAGAGAAATACCTTGTCCAAACAGAGGTCGAAGCTACATGACCACAATTACTTTGGCAGGAAACAAAGCAGTATATATGGTCATGGGCAGCAGTGTCTCAATATCCCAACTGTATTTCATATAACATGATTATTAAAGGCCTTTAATTTAAGATGGCATATGTGGTCACATCATGATAGTATATTTGGTAAAAATATTTTCTGATGTCTTTTAAAACCTTAAAGTGGTATATGGGTATGTTTCAAAACTGCTGTTTTTGAGATGAACGTTTACATTTTATACCATAACCACACTTAGAACAAATCCTAGGAAAAAATTTACAAATTTGGAATTTATTCTCTAATTTTGTATGGATATTACATAGTTGGATTGTAGAAAGCTCATTTTTTCAAACACACTTGACTATTTCTACATTGTCGCTGATCTGCCATCAGTATGTAGTGGACTAGAATCCTGAATATTATTTGCTTGCAAAATACAGGTACACAGGCAATAATAATTAAAATTACTCAGCATAGGTATTGCAACCAATAAATACACCGAAAAGAGTGGCTTAGTCCTAGATATTTTTTCAGTCATCTTTAGAAACAAAATTAGAAGTGAGATTGATTCTGTGGATCTAAGATTAGAAAACTGAGGAGTTAAATAAGAAATATATAAGGTAGTATAGAAGGCACAGGTAAGAAATATATAAGCTAGTATAGAAGGCACAGGTTAATAAACAAGCCTCCTTCAACAGGGATTGAATTGTCAGCAATACTCTATCAGTCAGTTTTATGTTGATGAGAATACTTTTTACATGCCAGACAATACCTGACCCTTCTCTGCTAACATGCCCCTTCCTTCCCCACTGTTCATATGGGATGTATCTGAAGATCCTAGAAAATAATAAGTAATCCAAGGATTTAGGAGTTAATCCTGAAACTACTTAGAAAAAAGTGGACTAATAATAAAGTGATAAAAAATTTCACTGCTAATAACTCTTCTTGCTTCCCTCATCTATGCATATATTTTAGACGTTTGCACCCTTTGGAATCCTAAGAAAATAGAACAAGAATGAGGTATACATCTACTTTACCATGGGATTCAGAGGATGCCAATGTCCAAAGTTGATTCTATGAAACCACACTCAATTTATATAAATTCTAAAAATTTGTTAAGTCCTCCAGTCTCTTCCTAGCTCCATCTTCTGCTGACATCATGGCAACCTTCACAGTGACAGAGGCTAAAGGCAAGGTTTCTGATGCTGTCTATTGGAAAGCCTCTTTAATCTTTCCTTTGACAATTCACTATTCACAGTGCTTGAAAATGATTTAGTCATTGTACGCTGAGTATTCCAAATTACATCTTTTTTTATTTTTAATTTTTCAGAGTATTGAATTGAATCCAAGCAACTGAAATACGAAAAGCACGTAAATATATAAAGCAAACATTAACAGACCTAAAGGGAGCAATAGACACTAACACAATATTTGTAGGGGACATTAACACCCCACTTATATCAATGGATAGATCATCGAGACAGAAAATCAATAAGGAAGTTAGATCAACTGGAATTAACAGATGTATATAGTACATTCCGTCCAACAGCAGCAGACTATACATTCTCCTCAAGTTCACATGGACATTCACCAGGATAGAACATGTTAGGCCACAAAACGAGTATAAACAAAATTAAGCAGCTTGAAATCATATCAAAGATCTTTTCTATCCACAATGGTATGAAACTAGAAATAAATTGCAAGAAAAAAAACTGGAAAATCCACAAATACATAAAGATTAAATAACATGCTACTTCACAACCAACTGATCAATGAAGAAATCAAAAGCAAAATAAAAACATACCTTGAAGCTAATGGAAATGAAAATGCAGCATACCAAAACTAAAGGGATGCAACAAATGCAATTCTAAGAGAGAAGTTCATAGTGATAAATGCCTACCTCAGGAAACAAGAAAAATCTCAAGTAAACAACGTAAATTTACACAACAAGGAACTAGAAAAATAATAACAAACAAAGCCCAAAGTTAGTAGAAGAAAGGAAATAACAAATTTTGGAGCAGAAATAAATGAAATAGAGACTAAAAGATAATAGAAATGATAGTTAAAACTAAGAGTTGGTTCTTTAAAAAAATTAAAATAAATTGACAAAATTTTAGCTAGATTCATCAAGAAAAAACTGTAAGGGACCAAATAAATAAAATCAGAAATGAAACAGGAGACATTACACCTGATACCACAAAAATACAAAAGATCATAAAAGACTACTACAATTATATAACAAGTTGGACAACCTAGAGAAAATGGATAAATTTCTACAAACATAAAACCTTTTATGACTGAATCATGAAGTTATAGAAAATCTGATCAGATCAATTACTAAAAAAGAGGTTGAATAACTAATTTAAAAATTCTCTCCAAACAAACATCCAGGACCAGACAACTTCAATGGTGAATTCTACCAAACCTTCAAAGAAGAACAAATACCAATCCTTCTCCAAATCTTTAAAAAATTAGAAGATGAGTGAGCACATCTGAACTTATGAGGCCAGCTTTACCCTGATACCAAAACTAGATAAGAGCATCACAAGAAAAGAAAATTGTAGATCACCATCCCTGATAAACATAAATGCAAAGTTCCTCAACAAAATAGTAGAAAACTGAATTCAACAATATATTAAAAGGGTCATACAACATGATCAAGTAGGATTTGCTCCAGGGATGCAAGGATGGTTCAACATCTATAAATCAATCAACACAATACACCACATTAATAATAAAAAAATCAAGAATAAAAAATTATATGATAATCTCAATAGCTGCAGAAAAAATGTTTGACAAAATTAATCATCAATCTATGATTAAAAAAAAAACTCTCAAGAAAGTTGGTGTAGAGGGAATGCCTCAAGATACTAAAGGTCATATATGATAAGTCCACAGCTAACATCACACTCAGTGGTGAAAAGCTGAACTTTTCCTCGAAAATCATGAACAAGACAAGGATGCCCACTCTTGCCATTTTTATTCAACAAAGTATAGGAAATCCGAGCCAGAGAAATTAGGCAAGAAAAAGACGTAAAGCCATCCAAATTGGAAGTGAAGTAAACTTGTCACTATTTGCAGATGACAAGATACTATATACAGAATATCCTAAAGACACCACCAAAAACCTGTTAGAACTAATAAGTGAATTCAGTAAAGTTGCAGGGCACAAAATCAATATACAGGAATCTGTGTATTTCTACACACTAATAACAAATTATCAGAAAGATAAATTAAGAAAGCAGTTCATTTACAATTGCATCAAAAATAATAAACTACATGTGATAAAATTTAACCAAGTAGATGAAAGACCTATACAATAAAAACTATAATGCATTTATGAAAAAATTGAAGAAGACAGAAAAAAGTGAAAGATATTTCATACTCATGGATTAGAGGAATTAATATTGTTAAGATGTCCACACTACTCAAAGCAATCTATAGATGCAATGCAATTCCTATTAAAATTCCAGTTGCATATTTTTACGTAAATAGAACAAATAATTCTAAATTGTGTAGGGAATCACAAAAGACCCTGAATATTCAAAGCAATCTAGAGAAAGAAGAACAAAGCTGGAGGCATCATGTTGTCTGATTTTAAACAATATTACAAAGCTATAGTAATTAAAACAGTATGTTACTGGCTTAAAAACAGACTCATAGACAAATGAAACAGAATAGAGAGCCCAGAAGTAAGTCCACACGTATATTGTCAATTAGTTTATGGCAAAAGAGCCAATACAATGTGGAAAGAACAGTTTCTTCAATAAATTGTATTGGGAAAACTGAGCAGTCACATGCAAAAGAATGAAACTGGACCACTACTTTATACCATACATGAAAACTAACTCAGAATGAGATTAAAGACTTGAATTTAAGACCTGAAAACATAAAATTCCTAGAAGAAAACATAGGAGGAAGCTTCTTGACATTGATCTGTCTTGGTGATGATTTTTTTGGATTTGATATCAAAAGCAAAGCCAACAAGAGCAAACATAAATAAGTGGAACTACATCATACTAAAGTCTTTGTACAACAGAGAAAACCATCAACAACAAAAAAGGCAATCTACTGAATGGGAGAAAATGCTTGCAAGTCATATATTTGAAAGTAAGGGGTTATTATTCAAAGAACTCAAATATCTCAATAGTAAAAGCAAACACTCCAGTTAAAAAAATAGACAGAGGATCTGAATAGACATCTTTCCAAAGAAGACATGCAGATGGCAACAAGTACATGAAAAGATGCTCAACATCATTAATCATCCGGGAAATTCAAATCAAAACCACAATGAGATATCATCTCACAATTATTAAAAGAGCTATTATCATAAAGGCAAGATGTAACATGTTGGCAAGAATGTGGAGAAAAAGGACCCCTTGTGTGCTGTTGGTGGTAATGTAAATTGGTGCAGCCACTGTGAAAAATAATATGGAGGTTTCTCAGAAAAGTAAAAGTAGAATTACCATGTGATCTAGCATTCCCACTTCTGGGTATGTTTTCAAAGAACATGAAATCATTAACTCAAAAAGGTATGTGCTCCCCTCTATTCATTGCAGCATTATTTTCAACAGCCAAGAAATGGAAACAACCTAAGAATTCATTGGCAGTGAGTGGATAAAGAAAATAAGGTGTATATACATACAATGTACTATTATTCAGCAATGAAAAGAATGAAATATTGCCATTTGCAACAATGTGGTTGGACCTTGACAGTATTATGTTATGTGAAATAAGTGATAACAGAGAAAGAAAAAAACTGTATGATATCACTTATATGTGGAATCTAAAAAAGCAAAAAGAAAAACAAAAAACTAAGCTCATAAAAACAGAGAGCAGATTAGTGGTTGCCAAAGGTGGGGGTTGGATATGGACAAATGGGTGGAGAGAATCAAAAGTTCCAAACTTCCAGTTATAAAATAAATAAGCCCTGGGGAGTTAATATTAATACATCCTGGTGACTATAGTTAATATGATTGTATTGAATACTTGAAAGTTGCTAAGAGACTAGATCTTAAAACTTCTATATCACAAGAAAAAAAAATTCTGTAACTATGTATGGGAACAAATGTTAACTAGACATATTGTGGTGATCATTTTGCAGTATTACAAATATCAAACTATTATGTTGTACACCTGAAACAAATATAATGCTGTATGTTATTTATAGCTTAATTAAAAAAAAGATTAGCGTCAACCATCCTAAGACAATTTGAACATTGATTAAAAATTACACAGACATGAAATTAAGAATGAATACTATGTATTAAATGTAGAAAGGACAATAAGTTGGTCATCCTTTCAAAATATGAAATGGGTTTAATACACAGATGATGGAAAATAGTGGATAATGTAGAAGATATTAAGAGAGAGATGAAAGCATTAATTTTTATATAGAGTTTACTCCATATTTATTAGAAGAGAGAGTTGTGAAATGAAACTAGTATTTTTTTCAAGTCTAATGTGCATTTGTTTTATTTTAGAAATATGTGTCTTATGGTGAAATAAAGTAGGTATTAAGCTAAAAGTCTGTCCTTATAATAAATCCATCTGCAGAAGATTAAAGCCAGGACTAGCATGGGTTGAAGTCTGAACAAAGATGAAGTAACATACATGAAGCTTCACTAAAAGAAGAAACAATTTATAAAAAAACAAAGCACATCCACAACTCTATAGATTTTTGAAAACAAAAGTAATTTTGGTCCTCTTAATAGCAGAAATGATTCCCAAGTCAAACCACGTACTGACAAGCATCATCTAACATAGTTTATCCCAACCCTTTATAAAAATACTTCTGTAGGTAAACACAAAGATAAAAAAATTGATGTCAGTCCTCAATCTTAATTAATAGAAAACTATGAACCATATTCCAGAGTCATTTTCCACTAATTTGCAACTCATGTAGGTGGATTACAAAGCACAGATTTGTACTAAACATATACTTTATGCTAAACTCCAAGTGGATCAATAACCTCTTAAAAGGTAGGGACTTTTTTCAAATTAACCCTTTTATATACTTTTCACTCAGGGACACAATGACTTCAATAAGTAGAAAAAAATCTAAACAAATTGGAAGCCTTTGTCCATTTCTTATTTGCTGAGCTTGCTTGACATAATTTATACTTTATCTGTCATTCCACTGCCATCAACTTTCTGAATTTTACATTCATAGGATAACAAAGAAAAAGTGCATGATCCAGGAGAAGATAGAAGGTCAAGGGGAAATTTGAAAACATCTAAATTTCCTTGGACACTGAGTAGAAAATATTGACACTCTTTGAGCAGAATTAGGAATAACAGCAATATGGATACATGATAAGGGATATAACCTTTGAGGCAATCCATATTCCAAAGCACCCAAGATGCATGGAGAGCCTACGTGATGACAGGAGAATGGGAACTCTGATCTCGGTTCCTAGGTCAGCAGTGAAAGAAGCGCGTGTTAAGCATCACAAATTAAGCCAGGTTGCTCTCCATCAATCTAATCTGATTTTAAACCCTAAGCAAATATGAAAACATTAAGCAAATATTTTATGATACTAATTTTATCATCTCAAAATGGTGTCCACAGAGAATAAAAGTTACCTGCACACATAAGTTTTTAAAAATACCTTAACCATAGTATAGAAGGTGAATAAAATGAAAGTAATTATGTATAATAAAATGTATTTAACATGCAAGCTGAAGCAGAGTCCACCAGAGCAAAGGTCTATAAACTGGAGTAGACATACCTCTGAAGATTCACAGAGACTTTCTAAAGATTTTAGTGTTTAGTTTAGAAAAAAGTTAATCATGATCCAAAATAAAATTGATAAAATTATATCTAAATGTTTAATTATGCTCTCTAAAAGATAGTCTCAAATCTAAGCATCTGGTCGTTGTATGTACTCACTCAAAATTACTGTAAAATAATATGCATTTTCGGACTTCGCTGGTGGTCCAGCGGTTAAAACTCTGCGCTTCCACTGCAGGGGGTGCAGGTTCAATCCCTGGTTAAATAACATGCATTTTGATATTATTCTTATTAAAAATACATTGTTTTAGCTACTCTGCATTATCACAAATTAATTAATGGAAAACAACAGTTTAATTGTTCTTATATAATGCTAAATAAGTAACTTATACAAGATCTATGTCATGTTAACCTGACAGATATCTTTGTTAGTCCATTTTATGCAATGCATTCAATAAAGATTTCCTTTCCCTTATATAACATGAGTGGTTATATTAATGCTTAAGAATACTTCATTATCTTCATTTCTGCAGAAAACTACAGTAAGGTTTATATTTTAACAGAAAGTAAGTTGTATTGGTTATTTGGTTCGAAAATGCAGACTGCGTTTTCTTTTACGGCATGTGATGGATATTTTCTGTATGCGATGTGAGCTAAATCATCAGGTCCAAGCAAAAATAATGATAAGAGCATTTTATCAAGAATATTTTTATTGGCAGAAGAAGTACATTAATAAAGAATAATTAAGTTCTCCAGCTTTTCTGAATTAGTCTAAGTGAAAGAGTGACAGGCAAAATTAATTGTTATAATTCTTGATAAAGCCTTTGGTTATGTTTCTGAGAAACAACAAAAGTAGCTCTCATACTAGTAAAAAATCCTTTGAAGTCCTGTGGTTTACAATCTTTGGTTTCAAAAGTTGAAGGAGAACATATTGAAAATGTCAGCTTAAAGATCATTAAAAATCATCAGTGCTTCTAGCTCACTTTTTGATTTTGGTGAATTCTAGGGAGTTCAAAAAATTGTGTGACATTGTTATGAGAAAGCAAAGTTTGTCAAAATAATCATCCATAAAAATGCAACATAAAAAAAGAACTTATGCTAGTTTTTTTAATCAAAAGAATAATTGATAATCATCCAAGAAAACAGCTAAAATCATCTATTGAAGATATATAATTTCTACAATTTTTTTTAGTTTAATATAATAATTAGTTATCCAAATCCAAAATATATTTAAGGTGAATAGCTATCTTTATATTTAAGAATAAATAAACATAAGAAAGAGCAAATGAAAAATATACACTACAGAGATTATAAAATGTTAATATAGCATAAGGAAAAAGCAACATTGCTTGAAAATTCAAGGAAGATCATCTGTAAATTGAGATTATTTTTGTAATAAACAAAAAATAAGATAAAAGCCATGTGCTTCGTATATTCAAAGAGATGTGTTCTTATTTTTTAATTGTTTAATTTAAGTATAGTTGACTTATAATGTTGCATTAGTTTCAGGTGTACAGCAAAGTGATTCAGTTATATATATACATATATATAACTGAATTATATATAGGATTTTCAGATTCTTTTCCATTATAGGTTATTACTACATATTGAATATAGTTCCCTGTGCTATACAGTAGGTCCTTGTTGTTTATCTATTTTATATATAGTAGTGAATATCTGTTAATCCCAAACTCCTAATTTATCCCTCCCCACTCCTTTCCCCTTTGGTAACCATAAGGTTGTTTTTTATGTCTGTGAGTCTGTTGCTGTTTTGTAAATAAGTTCATTGATACAAAGAGATGCATTATTGAATAACTTTCATGAAACATGAGAAAGTTTCCATAATGAGGAAAAAATCTGACAGATATATTTTTACTTTCAAGCCAAAACAGAACATTAAAATGAATACATTTTTAGAGCAAAAAGAGAACAAACTATAAAGTACTTCTATTACTTATTTTTATTTATATATTAACTTATATATTTAATAAATATGTGAAAAGACATGAAAAAAAGTGAATTAAACTTTAAAGATATTATAATGAATAAAAACAGAGAGGATTCCTGAATCTAAAGGAAGAGGAATCTTTTAATCAATTAATGATGGAATTAGTCTAAATTACAACTCATTAGTTTTGGACAGTAGCAGCACATGGTGATCTAATGGAATGAAATAACGGGATTTTACTGGACTTAGAAAAGTTTCCCTGGAGTGATGATAGAGCTGAGAGCTGAAAGTTTAAAGCAGAAAACATAATGGGAAGAAGAACCAAGCTAGGAGAAATAGCATTTGCAGAAGTCCTATTGTGGTGACTAGATGACATGTACACAGGATTAAACAATTGAGCATCAAATGTATGATACAAAATTACTAAAAATAAACAACTGAAAATCGGAATTATTAACAGATAATTACATATAATTATTTAAATAGATATGATGTATATATCATACACACACTGTCTATCTCTATCAATCTACCTACCTATAAATAACCTGGGTATTATAATTTGAGAAATCCAGCCTTAATTTGAATCTTTCTGTTTTATGGATATACCACAGATTACACTGTGACCGGACATTTAGCTTGAAACATATAACTTGCCCCACAACACACCATTTTTATTGTAAGCTGTAGTAATAGTAAACTGTGAAGCACTCAGTTCTGGGTAAAACTTCTGGTCCTGAAATTTGTAAGTATTTTTAAAATTTTTATTGGAGTATGGTTGATTTACAATGTTGTGTTAGTTTCTGCTGTAAAGTGAATCAATCACACATATAAATATATCCACTCTTTTTTAGATTCTATTCCCATATAGGCCATTATAGAGCATTGAGTAGAGTTCCCTGTTCTATACAGCAGGCCCTTATTAGTTTTCTATTTCATATATAGTAGTTTGTATATGCCAATCCCGATCTCCCAATTTATCCCACCCCCTCCTTTCTATGTATAGGTGACATGATACTATACATAGAAAATCCTAAAGATGCTACCAGAAAATTACTAGAGATCATCAATTAATTTGGTAAATTTGCAGGGTACAAAATTAATACGCAGAAATCTGTTACATTTCTTTCCTTTCTTTGTTTCTTTTTTTCTTTTTTTTTTTTGGTTGCACTGCACAGAATGCAGGATCTTAGTTCCCCAACCAGGGATTGAACCCACACTCCCTGCAATGGAAGCACAGAGACTTAACCACTGGACTGCTAGGGAAGTCCCTGTTGCATTTCTATACACTAACAATGAAAAATCAGAGAGAGAAATTAAGGAAATAACCCCATTTACCATTGCATCAAAAAGAGTAAAATACCTAGAAATAAACCTACCTAAGGAGAAGCAAGACCTATACTCAGAAAACTATACGATACTGGTGAAAGAAATCAAAAATGACACAAACAGGTGGAAAGATATACCATGTTCTTGGATTGGAAGAATCAATATTGTCAAAATGTCTATATTATCCAAAGTCATCTACAATTCAATGCAATCCATATCAAATTACCAATAACATTTTTCACAGAATTAGAATAAAAAAATCTTATAATTTGTATGGAAACACAAAAGACCCTAAATAGCCAAAACAATCTTGAGAAAGAAAAATGGAGCTAGAAGGATCAGGTTCCCTGACTTCAGACTGTACTACAAAGATACATCATCAAAACAGTATGGTGCTGGCACAAAAACAGAAATATAGACCAATGGAACAGGATAGAAAGTCTAGAAATAATCCCATGAACCTATGGTCAATTAATCTATGACAAAGGTGGCAAGACTATACAACGGAGGAAAGACAGTCTCTTCAATTAGTGGTGCTAGGAAAACTGAACAGCTATATGTAAAAGAGTGTAATTATTTTAACTTATTTTGAGCATTTTACTTTTTCTGTTATATTTGTTTGTGTTGGTTTGGATTCCTTTTCTTCCTTATTCAATTTTTTAATTTTCAATGGTCATAAACATCCACAAATCCAATTAATATTATTTTTATGTCTCCATTCTGGTTTTAGGTGTTAGAATAGTAACCAGCATATAGATCTAAAACCTCCAAGTGTATCACTAGAGTTTTACTTCATATACACCCAAAGGTCAGTGTTCTTAAAGCTTACCATATTTTTTAAAATATCATACTAAATAAAAGCTGGGATAATCAAAAAGTTTTCAAGAGAAAGTAGAATTTGTGTTGTGTTTCCACTTCTTGCAAAAAATTGGAATGGATTTTCATGTTAGGCATGAAAATTATCTCCAAGATATCCAGCCTATGGTGCTGAAGACAATTCTCTCTCTCTTTCTTTCTCTCTGTTTCTCTCCAGCTATGGAAAATAAAACTTGGAAACTAATAAAAGTGAGAACACCTCAGTTAAAAATGGTCAAAGTCTTGGTTTCAGTGTACATGTGCTATTCGAGAGAAAATTTAAGTTATTTATTAAATGAAGTCTCATATAGAAAGATATATTTAGAGCTTGGATGAAATTACTTTTACTTTTTTTTTTGCTTTTGACCTCAGCTAGGAAGCAATGAAAAAGAAGCACAGATGATCAAATGTACATAAAGATAGAAATGCAGGTCTCCTCATCTCTCCAGGGGATGCTTCTGAAATTCCATGGTCTCAGCAGCTAAGATGCAGAGAGACACCTGTTGAGAGAGATGAGCCCAGAAATGTTGCCACTTGCTGTTTTCTTTTCCATTTATGTCCAGATTAGGGTGGGACCCATGTCAGACTATCTAACTCAGTCTTAACATCTGAGGTTTATAATTGCTTACTGGTCCAATCCCATGACCCAGTTTGATAATGCTTACAAAGTATCACATATCGCCCATCCAATGAGGACTCTGAGGTTCAGAAAGACTACAGAATTGATCTAGAGCTAACAGTTGTTTGAGTCTATTCTAGACCAAAGGTCCAAACCAGTAATCTCATTATAATTCCTGTTGTAGCTCATGTAATTCTAATACTTTATGTAATGCTAATTATTTCATTAGAAAAGTCCTTTCAGAAAGACTTTTTTGACAGTGCTGAATGTGTTCTAAGAATACCAATGATTACTTTATAATCTTATAGCTCCCATGAGCTACTTTTAAGCCTGCATCTGATTTAATAAGGATAAAGAACTATTTATAAAATCTCAGAGAAATCTTTTTACAATTAAAAGAGTGAGTAGGTTTGTACTATTCTTATTAACTAATTAAAATCAAGTGAAAAAGCATGTATTAACATAATTGGAGAAAATGTTAAGCTAAAATAATTTGATTTCATTTAAAATAATCTAGATTTACCCTGCTTATGTGATATGGCTTGGATTTAATAAATCTACCATCTCTTACAAAATGTAGAAAATTAGTTGAGAAATAAAATATTCTTTTCTTTCAAATCAGGGAGAGTTTATGTTATTCCATATAAAATATGCACATATAGATTCATATTGAGAAAATGTTCTTTCTCAGTCCTTTTCGTTTAGATCTCCATGTGGTAAACTGACAATTTTTGCTTGAGTATCTGTTCATAGAGCTGCTTTGCCAATTCCAGAAGTTCTCTATTGCTGGAGTCAGCATGCATAAAATGAAACATAGTTGACAAAAAGAAGAGCAAGTCCAAAGCACCGACTACACACTCAGAAAAAGCAGCCTGTGGAAGAGATAAGGCAAGAGAAAGAGAAATGAATATCTATACAGAGTTCCCTGAGCTGCATAATGAATTCGTATGAGCCATTGCTGAGCATATTAAAGGTAGTCCAGGTTTTCAGCTTGCATAAAAGGGAACACGGTGATGCTGTCCTCCAGAAAGAAGAGTAGGCTTACTTTCCCATTGTTTTTCTTTAGACCCTGTTGAAGAGGTTTTGCATCTTCTAATGTCCCTTAAGTTGTTGAAACTACCAATGGAAAAGATGACAATAGGCGATAGACAAGTTGAAACCCCTGACTGTGGTTTGAAAAATTCCTGGCTTCTCCACCCCCGGTCATTGGAGTAGACATTCAGTCTTATGTAGCAGAGGCCTCATATTGCAGGAGAAAAGGTACATAGAAAATCTGAAATTTTGTTTTTGCTCTAAACCTTTTCTCCCTCTAAAGTATATGACTTATAAGCTAATGACTGTGTGTTAATCATATAGACAGAGTCCCGACATGGTTATTTCATAGCCTATATATAACAAAGACAAACGTGAACTTATACCTCTTAAATTATTGGCTTATATTTCCACACACTTTTACTGGGCTCTTTCCTCATATTCAAAAAAAAAAAATGCCTAGAATTCTGTTTATCTCTTTCCCACATAATACTTATCTCTCTATACTCTCTTTCATTATCTTCTGAAAACTTTCCCCTGCCTTGATCCATAAAGGATTGCTCAGAGAAGAACTGACAGCTTTCCTGACCCATTCAGGGAAACCCCTTTTGTTTACTCCTCTTGCTGGCCCTCTTGTAAGGCACATATTCTATATCCATATATTGTATGCATGATGTTACAAAAGCAATATTCTAAGACTCCTATGAATGGGAAATAACATGGACAGGAACACAGTCAGCTGTTTGCTCCATTAGCCTATTGTTAAAAACAAAAATAAAAACTCAACACAGTGTTCAATTCTGTAAGCATACACACATGGTAGAAATCTGGCCTCTAACAGGATATTCACCACTGTCACATACTAGGTGAGAAAATTACTTTTAAAATAGCCTAAAATATTGACAAGATGGTGGTGAAATAAGCTTAAATTTTGTTCTTGCCTAGTGACTTTTCATTCAAAATTTTTCTTACTTTCATTATTGGAAATTTGTACAAATAAGAACAGTGTGTGGGAAACGTGCAAAATCCATATGGTAAGTGGGATGATAGTGTATACGTTTACCTGCTTTCATTTAATTACATACTGCCTTTCCAGTGCAATAGTATTGAAAGGGGACTCTACTAACTTATAGAATAAAAAGAGAGGAGAAACATTGCATTCCATGTGAGCAATAACTTATTATCCCTTTAGACGTTATGCATAATGTTTGTTCTTTTCTGTAGTGTAGCAGAATTTTAGAAGGTACAATACAAACATTGCTAAGCTGTTGTTAATTTTTCTTCTATTCTCCTGAACATTGTTGAAGGCAGTTCACTACTGTCAGGTTGTTAAACACATACCTAAGTGCCCTCATCACTCTGAGGTGACAAAGTGCTTTTTAGATTTCGGAAGTGTTAGCTATGAGATTCCAAAGCAAGATTTATACTCAAACCTCAGTCTATTATCATAAATGAGAACCACGTAGATCTTTGTTACTCTGAGAGTTACTGATCCCTTCTTGACAATATTAAAATCAATGAATAGCTCACAAATTATTCTTTCAACAAATGTTTATTAAGACCCTACAATGTGTCAAGCCCTATTCTGGGAACTGGGATTGTAACACTGAAAAGAGAAGTTACATGCCATCGAGGGAGACAGCTTATAATTCAATAACTACATAAATGCCTACACAAGAAATTAGACCAGATGTTCAAGTGCTATATAGAAAGAGAATCAGGGTGATATTGTACAATGGCAGTGTGGACCCATTAGGCTGAACAGTTAAAAAATGCCCACCTGAAAGGGTGACAAACATACTCCAAATTAGAACTATCCATGGGAAGATCGAATAGAACAATATTCCAAGCAAAGGCTCTAAAATAAGAATGTTCCCCATACATTCAAGAAACCAAAAGAAGCGTGGTGTAACTAAACCACAGAAGCAAGAGAAAGAGAATTATAGGGTGAGGTCATCTTTCAGGCCTGGTGAAGGCAGATAATGTAGAGCTGCTTTAGCTAGAAGAAAGTTTAGAGCTTATGTCAAGCGCCAGTGGAAGACACTGAATAATTTTATGCAACTGTATACAGAATAGTACTTAAGGGCAAAATGTGAGTCTGTAGAGACACATCAGAGGCTAATTAATTAGTCCAAGAAGGAATTATGGTGATTAGGACAATGATAGTAGAGCCAGTGCAAAGCAGAGACACTGGACATTAAGATAGATTTTGAAGACAGAGAAGACTAAGAGTTACTGAGTTACTTGCGTGAGGGGAAAGTGGTAGTCAAAGACAGTGCTTCAACTTTTGACTTGAGCAACTGATGGGAAGTTATGATCTGTATTTAGCTGTGGAAATTTACGAGAGAATGAGATGGGAATGTCAAGAGCAGGAATGAAGACATTTTTCACATGTTAAATTTGAGACTACTATAAGGAAGTATACACAGCCATGTTGAGTAAGAAGTTGGAGGTTCAGAGAATTCAGATATAAATTAGGGATCAACAACTTACAGTCCATCTTGATGAGCCAGCTGAAATAGAGAAACTGAGTGTAAGAGAAAGTAGGAATAACTTTTTGAAAAAAAAGAAGAGAAAGATTTCTAGCAAGGATATTTCAACCATGATAGCAAGATGGCAGGCAGATAATTGTATTTGCTCTTGAAAAGAGGAAATTAGTCCATTCAGATTCTTTCTGTTTTCTCAATGAAGCATGTGTCAAGATAATTAGCTGAGAATGAAAAAAGAATAGGGAAAATGAAAAGTAAAAGGGATATAGAAAATGAGCAATAGAGATTTGAGATAGGAGGAAATGAAAGAAAGTGTAAAAATAGAGTCAGATTTTGAGTAGTATAAAGTGTTTATTTGAAATTTGAAGCCTTGAATTTTAGGTGAGATAAATCAGTTCTGATGTGTGCAGTCATGGAGAAGACAGAAAACTGAGTTTAATTAGGTATGAGGTAAAACAGATGGAGAAGGGGAAAGGGAGTTAAAAGTCTCACAAGGGTGTTATAATTATGGAGCACTGAATCTAAGTTGAGTAGGAAATGAAGTGAAAACATGGGCTGGAGAAAGAGCAGTTCATAGAAAAACATCAATTGGAGTTTTCAATAAGGTCAAAATATTGGTAGAAAAGAAACTGAACTAGAATGATAGGGAACATGTCGAGAGAGTAGTGTTTTGTTTTGTTTCATTTTGTTTCGTTTTCACCCACCTCTGAGTCCTAAATTAAGTGGTAATTAAACAAAAACATGCTCATTTGAGAGGGCTTTAGAGATAGCAGTGTTGTCAGGATATCACTGAGTTTCTGTTATAAAGAGGTAGATGACATGCAGAAACAGTTTGAAAATTTGAGAAAATTTGCTGATTATAGATGTTATCAGTAAAATATATCATATGATGGTTTTTGAGGTTGTGTAAGTATAGGGAAGTATGGCAGATTAATGGATGTGTATGATGTGAAGTGGACCTAGAGGCTTGGGTTTCTAATTGTGTGCACGGTGAGTGATGAGGCATCTATGGTGCATGGTTTTCTAATGGTGTAAGGGGTGTAAGAGGCTCATGAAGTCCATCATGGTGGTCTCTTGAGAAAAGGCAGGAAACCAGTGCAATATGGATGGTGTGGAGTCTCTGAGCAGTTTTCATTCTAGTCCTAGGAGAGTGGTAGCCAGTGAGTGTTCCTAAGGACCTGCTTAAGGGATGACTTCTTTGGGTGACAGGCTCTCTGAGGACCTTTTTTCTTTTCTTTTTAATTTTTATTGGAGTATAGTTGCTTTACAATGTTGTGTTAGTTTCTGCTGTACAGCAAAGTGAATCAGCTATATGTATACATATATCCCCTCTTCTTTGGATTTCCTTCCCATTTAGGTCACCACAGAGAATTGAGTAGAGTTCCCTGTGCTACACAGTAGGTTCTCATTAGTTGTCTATTTTATACATAGTATCAATACTGTAAAATGTCAATCTCAATCTCCCAATTCATCCCACCAGCCCCTTTCCCCCTTGGTATGCATACCTTTTTTCTCTATGTCTATGTATCTATTTCTGCTTTGTAACTAAGATCATCTATATCACTTTTTGTCAGACTTCACATATATTCATTAATATACAATATTTGTTTTTCTCTTTCTGACTTACTTCACTCTGTATGACAGTCTCTAGGACCTTTTAATCCAACAACCTTGGTCTGTGCACACAGCTTCTCCTTCAGTAGGAGATAAGGAACTTCCTCTTCTTTAAAGTGGCAGAGTATTGTTGTGGCCAGACTGGGAGGGGCTTTTAGACACTGTTTCTCCTCTGTACAACAATGCCATAAAGAGAAATGAGTATATATATATATATATATATATATATATATATATACATATGTATGAGTTAACATAATTTAATGTTTGTCTATGGGTATCTTCAGGCATGGTTAGCTCACCACTTATGTACTAACAGTGGATCCCAGCTCTTTTTCATTGTGCAAAATAGAATTAAGATGTAATGTGTATACATACTTACACAAATAAATGTATATATATTTATTATACATAAATATATTTATTTATAAATCATATGTGTACTCATGGACCTATATATATATTTTTAAATATATACAAAAATAAATATTAAAAAAAGCAAATTAAGAATATATATAGGTAGAAATTCTTATAGTTTCCTTCCCACAAATAGCATGCCTGTCTAAGATTTTGGAGCATGGCTGTTTCATTTTGCAGAGCACTCAGAATATATAGTTTACAAAACCCACTATCAAACTTAAAACTAATTCAGAATTAGAGTCATACATTCTAAATATATATAATAAAGATATATTTCATTTTCTGAAAAGTCATAGAAAAATTCCTTAATTCACAAATAGAGTGTAAGAATGAGTCTATACCATAAAATATATTTTTTCATGAGATTCTGCTTGCTTTCAGCCTTGTGAAACCTGATTTCTGGATTTACTATTTAGTACAAGAATTGTTTGTTTGTTTGCCCCTGACTGCTTTCAGAGTTAGCACGTATGCAAATTTAAATGTTTTCTAATGTTCTAAGTTTTACGTGTAAACATAAATCCAACATGTGTCTTAGTATGGCACCCAATTTGATTCTCCTAAGTCTTCAAATTCACTTCCTCTTTATCCCCATTGTCCCTACTTGATCTGAAATCCAGTCACCCCATATTTGGTTTGCTTCAATAGTCTTCTTTTTTGTCTAATCCTAAGCCCTTTCACCTTTGACGCAATCTGTGACCCACCACCACATTTCTATTCTAAATTTACTTCTTGTATTTTGTAGGTGTCATGCTTACTAAGGTGCTGTTGATGTTTATCACACTGGATTTTAATCTTTCAGCAAAATATTTATAGTACTCAAATTTTTAAAAAAAACCCACCTGTTTTCTATTATCAACTTAAATTGTTCTTCCTTTATATACCAAGATAAGAACTTTATTCCAAAAGTTCAACTTCTTATTTTACCCTATATAGTTTATTTCTATTTCTTATTCTGCATTTTGTTTGATCTTGTTCGTTCAGTCATCTCCTTTTATGACTCAATCTGTATATTATGGTAAAAGTACATCGCTGCAAATTCCTCTTTGAGAGAGCAATATGACTGTAAGTAATTAGCTTAAGTAGAACCATGAGTATTCTCAAAGACACAAAGGCAGACTTTAAAACTGTACCCATTGGAGGACGGATTCTGGAAAATGGAAGCACTTTTGTTTGAAGTGGGATAAGAACACTTAAAGGTAAGACATGGGCTCAGGCTGAGATATTCTGCATCATAAAGAGGAGAATATGAATGTCTCTGGAAAAATCCGGGGGAGAGAAAAAAAAAATCTAGCAAGGTTGCAACTGTATAGGAAATACGTGAGAAGAAATCTGAGTAGGGTTGTCGGATATTGGAAAATAAATATGTCTAAGGAGATTGTGTATTAATTTATTTTGTAGAAATATATATATTTTCCCTCTGTACACACACTAGCCATTGTCACTATTTTCTTCTTGTTTTTTAATTCACTGAACAATGATAAAGAGGATCATAGAGGTATCAGTCAGATTCTAAAAATACCACACAGAACCTAAATATTTTCTACTGAATCAATACCTATGGATTGCTACATTCCGTCACTTGGTTTTACTCTCTTCCTTTCTCACAAGTTGCTCTATAGTTATAAGTCCCAGGAATGAGTTTAAAATGGATTAACATTCTTCTTAAATAATTGCTGATATGAATTGGTAGCCATTTTTCATTTTTGCCTTTAGAAGACATCTTTTAAAACAAAACATCAACAATTTTATACTAAAACTAAATTAAGCAGTAGTTATTTGAAAGTCACAATTTGGTTTAGAAGAGAAATTGATCACATTCCTAGAGAGTGGTGACATATTCTGCAACTAATAATTGTCAGATAAATGAATAATGAATTGTACACAGATACAGCTACTGATGAAAACATTCACCAGTATATATTTACTAATTATAAAAATACCTATATTATTTTCAAGTCTTCTATATCTAATAAGAGAACACAATCAATATAAAGCTCTTGAATTCCTGAGTGATGACTTTTTGATGGAAATTTTATGATTTTGATTTAAAAAGTTACTTATCACTTCTGTCAAACATTTATAAATTGCATACATATATGGGAAACACTATGTATATGTGTGTGAATGTGTGTGTTCTTGTCTATCTATCTATATCTATCCATAAAATCAGCAATGACTGATTTAGAAAGTGAGAGGTATTGAGTTGAATATGATAGTTTCATTACTGGCCGAATTATTCCATCATTATAGAAACAATCAGAGTCTTTTAGAAAGACAAACAAATAAATATTTTGAAATGCTTACTATTTACTGACATTGAAATAAAATACATTGAAAAAATATGAAATTGTTCTACGTATGAACATAAAACAAAAGTCCTCAAGGCAACTGACATAAAACACTGCTGATTTTGACTGTCCTATTTTTAGGCTGAACAGGCTGAAACAACCTCTAGATACCCAAGATTGATCTGGATGGATTAACCTTGGCAGCAGGTAGCAGCACTGTCACAGATCAGACACACCATCCAACGCTGTACAGTGGAAAGTCTGCCTGAGCCACATATGTAAAAAACTGCAGCACTACTTAATGCTTTGAAATGTTAATGGTTCTATAGGCTTTGCCACCATTGCATACTTCCTTCTAATTAATGCTTTTTAAAATTTGTTTTAATTTTATTTTTTAATTTTTAAATTAATTTTATTGGAATATAGTTGATTTACACTGTTGTGTTAGTTTCTGCTGTACAGCAAAGTGAATCAGTTATAAATATATATACATATATCCACCCTTTTTAGATTCTATTCCCATATAGATCATTACACAATATTGAGTAGAGTTCCCTGTGCTATACAGTAGGTCCTTATTAGTTATCTATTTTGCATATAGTAGTGTGTATATGTCAATCCCAAACTCAAAATTTATCCCCCCCTTTTCCCCCTTGGTAACCATAAGTTTGTTAAAGCCACTATGTAGAACAGTATTGAGGTTCCTTAAAAAACTAAAAGTAGAGCTACCATATGATCCAGCAATCCCACTCCTGGGCATGTAACCAGAGAAAACCATAATTCGAAAAGATACATGTACCCGAATGTTCATAGCAGCACTATTTACAATAGCCATTTAGGCTGGAAGCAGCCTAAATTTCCATCTACAGAAGAATGGATAAAGAAGATATGGTACATATATACAATGGAATATTCCTCAGTCATAAAAAGGAATGAAATTGTGCCATTTGCAGAGGTGTCGATGGACCTAGAGACTGTCATACTTGGTGAAGTAAGTCAGAGAGAGAAAGACAAATATCATATGGTATCGCTTATATGTGGAATCTAGAAAAATGGTACAAATTAACTTATTTACAAAACAGAAATAGAGTCACAGATGTAATCAATGCTTTTAATATTAGATGATAATGCTGTTTTCAGCACTGCATGCTTTATGGCCATATATTGCTATATGATACTAAAATCATTAACATTTGGAAATATTCATGTTGACTGTATTTTAAGTTTATGGTGAGAAATTACCTCAGGTCAGTGTATTCTTACTGCTTTGTGACCTAATTAAATAGACAGTGTCACCTTTTCCTCAATAAATAACCAGTCTGTTGTGTCTGCACATCCAATCTCCTTAACAAAAGCTGCTGCCTGTATCATTTAATTTTTTGGTAATATGCAAAGTGTCTTCTACAAAAATTGTACCCTACAATCACTCTCTCAGCACCTTCTCATGAGTTTATGGCTTCAGTCTTCTAAGTCTATCCTGTAAGTCTTTCTAAGTGTCTAGGGTTGCCTCTCCTTTTTACTCACTATGGGAAATATTAAAGTCTTCTCCAAACACTGGTGCACAAATCATATTTATTAATTAAATTAAAACTTTTTTGGCTAAAAATAATTCTAAGTATCTAGCACAGTTTAGGCATTAAGAAAGATAATAAATACATTTAAAATCACTCCCAATTCTAAATTTACAATACTGACCTCATAAAGTTTAGCCCTACCATGTATTTTCTTGATATTTCTAACTTCTTGTCAGTGCTTTGAGTTGTTTACATATATGCATTAACACACATCTTCTTTCTCTACAACTTTTTCTTCTTTTCCTGATATTTTAAAATTTCAAATCTAATACAAATTATTCATCACCCTTATTCAGTAGGGGTGGGAAAATTCTATTCTACTTTAATAAAGCCTTTTACTTATTTGTTTATTTTTAAATTTTTTTGGCCAGAAGCCATGTGGGATCTTCGTTTCCTGACCAGGGGTGGAAACCGTGGCCCCTGCATTGGAAGCACAGAGCCCTAACCACTGGACAACCATTGAAGTCCCTAACAAAGTCTTTTAGAGCCACCCTCTTGCTGACTGTGCCAGTGGACAAATTCAGGCCCTCTTCTTCTCTCACTACTGGACATAATTAGACACCCCCTCAAGAGTTTCCTTGCCCTCATGCTTTTCTTGGTATAATCCATTCTAAAAACCCACCTAGAGTGCACTTGGAGTTCAAGTCACTACCTAGCACCTAGACAAGCTTATGGCAAAAGTAAATGTTTAATAAATATCTTTCTTATGATTAAACAGACTTTAATTGTTAACTTGACCACAGGGTCAATTTACACCAGCTTCATCACTGACAGGCACAGTGCTATGTACATTAACACGACAGCCTGTCTACCCCCATTGCCTACACTGTCCCTAGCCTAGACTGTCTGCATTGGCTTTTATTAGCTCACTCATATTCTCCTGGCCTTTTCCTCTCTTGACTTCTGGGACTCTAAATATACATGCTAGACCATATCATGTCGTTCCACAGGCTAATGAGGACTTGTTCATTTTTTTCACTCTCTTTTCTTTCTCTACTTCTATTTGGATAATTTCTATTGCTATGTTCTAATTATCATTACTATTTTCTTCAGCATTGACTCTGCTAAGCCAATTCTGCGAAAACACACATATATATACATGCAATATCATTTGTATCTATCTATCTATCTATCTATCTATCTATCTATCTATCATCTATCTATCTATCTATATCTATCATCTCCAAGTTCTAAAGGCTCTATTTGTTTCTTTTTAAAAATGTCTTCCATGTCATCCCTTAACTTCTTCACAGTTTACTTTAAATCTTTATGAATATTATAACAGCTGTTTTAGAATCCTCATTTACTAATTCTACCACCTCTGACTTTTTTCTCCTTTAGATGTTTACTGTACGGCTCTGACTCAAGGAATCTGGCCTGGCTCTGGAGGCTGTGGCGGGTGTGCTGGGAGATGTAGTCCCCAATTTATGTAGAAATTGAGATTGTTTGTTAACTCTGTAGCCAGAGTTCACTTTCTAGAACACAGATGTTACTCTTTCACTTAAAATTCCTTAATGAGTACCTATCACATTCAAGGAAATTTCCAAAATGCTCGACATACCTCATGGTTGCCTCTCTAACCTCACCTATTTTGCAAAATCTTTGCTGTATTTTCTTACCCTCTATTTACTAAAACCCAAATCAAACAATCTGAGACTCATAAAATGAATTTGGGGGAAACATACAATGGGTTTAATATACATCATCAATGATCATCATCATAAAAACATATTTCTTTGGCATTCTTAGAACTATTTTAATTACATTTGCCTCACATGAGTAGTACAGAAAATGTTGGGTTTTCAAAAGTAACTTGTTCACTTGGATTAATGAGTTTTAATAGAATTCATTAGAACCTGCCTTAGAAGTTCTGAATCTTAGTTTCTGAAAGTGGGGTTAGTTGTCTTTATTTTAATAACTCCATTAAGTAATAAGGAAACAGAGCCAGGGTGCAAATCACTGCACTGGGAGGTAGGGGGTTCTATCCCTACGTTCGTACCATCTGGCATGATGCCTGAACTTCAGTAGGCAGTCAGGAATTCTCTACTGAAGAAATTTACAAAAAAAATACAGTCTTTTTGCATTTTACATATATACAATTTACATAGCTAACATTTGCTTAAATTATATTGGCATATAAATATATTTGTTGTGACTCACTATCATTTTAAAAGGGGATCAAATCTAAAGTGGAACAATCAAGATGCCTATCCATTTGTGATGCCCAGTTTGGTGCCAATTAATTTAATTTTTCAGTAGTTTACTTGCACACAAGATACCCAATTACATAATCTCTTACCTCAAATTCTTTGATTTTGTATAAGGGATGATGAAAACATGCTTATATGTCTTCTTATAAGTAATCATTTAGCCTGAAATATTTTTGCAAATATAAGACATTATAAAAATATTGTGAGAACTTTGTGTTTGGCTTTATTAAATGCACATTAGCTAAGTCAACATGACCAAGTTGTCGCTAGAGAATAAATCAAGAATTATAGAACAAAATAAATATTCTCATATTTAAAAGAATACCACCATCATTACTCAAATTAAATGGTAGATATAAACCTCACTGTACTTTTGTCATCTCTTTTTATTTTAGTCTGGTGATTTGTGATGTAGACATATTATTCTAGCTGATATTTTTTATTTTTATTTTATTTTGTCAGACTTGCAAGCCCTTCAGCCAAGGATTTAACCTCAAAGAAAACAGAGTTTAAGAACCAATCATCCAACATCAAAGTACTAGGCAAGCTGTGCTATGTCTGCTTTGATAAAATGCATTTTCAGAAATTCAAAAGCTTCAAGAATAATATATTTTAGAGGTAACCATGTGTTATACACTGGATTTGGGTGACCTTGTTTTAGAAAGCCGCCCTTGCTTTACTTTCAAATGAGAAAGTCCTGCTGTATTATTTTGCATTCTTTGCCTTAGCACAGATAAATTTAATAATTTGAATGAGGGTTTTCTTGCTTTTCAGTGTTGGTTATGTTAGATCATCATCTTATAGGCTGATTATTTCCTTCTCAATCATTCATGTTTTACATGATCACCTGTTGGGTGCCTTCAATGTGAAATATTATTAGAGGTTATTTGAAATATTCATAATGTGGACCATGATCCTTGCTCTCCAGGAGATTTAGGGTGGTGGTAGAGAGCAATGCTACAAAAATAACCTCAGAAAGTTAACAGACAATGAATTCATCATACATTTATTCTAGTCTCTTCAAAACTATTAATTGGATATTAAGCAAAGGTGAGTAATTTAATCCTTCTGCCTCTCAACTTTCTCACCTAACGTATGAAAATAAGTTAGATTTAGTTTTCAACCACCCCATTGGCACAAATCCAAGGCATGTTTTCAGTGGGTTCATGAATTTTGCTCCCAGGTATGGATCACTTGATCACAATTTCCTCATGTATAAAATGAGAAGGCAGGACTGACCTTTCTCACACTAAGTAGCCACAATCCTAACACATGCTGTGACCACAGCAGAATAAATTGTGAAAGAGGAAACACAGTGAAGGCTTTTCTACAAGGACAGCATTTAAGATATCTAGACATGCCTAGCTTCTATTTCAGATGTAATATGAAGAGAGATCCTGAATTTTATTCTGTAGCCATCACATAAAACCTTTAGTTGGAAAATTATTCTCAAAATTAGTTTTTTCTTCCATAATCATGTCTATTCTATTCATGAATAAAGAATTCAAAAGCTAGTTAATGAAAATGACCAGTGTATGGGGTCTTTGTTAAGATAATTTGGGAATCAATTTTTGATACACAGATTGATAACATACCCAGGTATCAACCATCATTTAAAACATTGTAAAAGAAGAATTTCTCAACCTTGGTATTACATTTATTCCAATATTTAATCTTGATATTTCAAACCTTTATCCTTTTCACTAGATACTTTCCTGGGAGTCTTCAGCCCAAATAACTGTAAACCCCTTAGGCTGGTCATATGTGTCCACCAATTATTACTGGTTAGTAATTCTTATTGATGATGGAGTGAAAAATAAAATATCCCTTTTGAGGATGGTTTCTACAGTCCCTCCCAGATGGTTTGCTCTCTGGAGCCACCCAAATCTTCTGGCCTCCACGAAAATCTCCTTCATTTTGTTCATGTGACAATGGCCTTACTAGTGAGATAAATAGAAGTTCATCTCTCCATCTGATACTAATTCACAGATGACTTGAACAAAGTACTCTGGTCCCCCAAATTGTAAAAATGCTTAGAGGAAGTTGTATTTCATTTTGCAAATATGTACTGATACATGTGCACACACACACATGCACACACACACATTTATTGCCCCAAGTCAATTAGAGTACTTGGGGCTTTTCCATCTGGATGCATTCTGATGTAACTCATCAATGCTACTCCCAAAAATATCAGTCTTCTCCCCAACTCCATACTCTCAGTTTTCAGGAAATTTCCAAATGGAAGTGTATCAAACACACTCTGAGGTGTTCTTCAGTGAGTTGCACTTTTGTATAATTCCATCCCCTTGTATGCAGGTGGAATCTGCGATTTGCTTTTAGCCTGTAGAATATGGAAAAAGGTGAAGATGTTTTTCAAATGTACTGACGGTACTAAATCAGTTGATTCTAAGTTATGCAAAAGGGATAATACTCTGCCCACGTGGGTCTTATTTCATCAGATTTAATCTCTTAAAAGAGAGATTGGTCTCTCCCAACAATAGTGTATTATAGACTTTAAAGTTGTTAAGACACTGTATCTTAACTGTTCTCACACAATAAAGAAATGATAAGCGTGTGACAGGATAGAGGTTTTATCTATGCTATGGTGGTCATCCTATGGCAATATATATGTGTGTCAAGTCAATGCATTGTACATCTTAAATTTATGTAATATTGTATGTCAATTATATCTCAATAAAAAGACCACAAAACAAAAAAAACAATGTCCTTCCCTCAGCAGACATAAGTGACTCATACTTATGGAAAGAGACAAAAGGATGGAGGGAATGATGATGTCTGTCTCTTCTAACCAGAAGCATCTGAACCAAGATTCCTGCTCAGACAAGAGGCTGAAGAATCCTTGTTTTCTCTAGGAGAATTATTGAAAGAAAAATCATTATCAATACAAGGAAATCTAATTTTCTCTTTGTCATGCTCAGTGGAATATTTATTATTTACCTAATTAACTTTAAAATGTACATGCAAAGTCCTTTACCTTTTACATATTACATTGTTATGGTAAATTAATAATTATTTACATATGATACTGTTATACTTATAATAACTACATTATTATATATTTGTGTTATAAAATTGAATTCAAGAACAGACATCTCTCGTTTTAGGTATATTAGTTGCTCTTGGAAAGAAATGAAAAGGGCCATATCTAAATTAAAAATTAGTACAAAAATATCATGAAAGACTTCTTGATTCATGAATTTGACACTTTGGTGGTGTTACCTCTAAATTAAATGTAGATCTATGTATATGTTATACATATGTGATACTATAGTCTTGTTATGTCATGCAGATATAATCAGAGAAACCCAGATAAACCTCAAATTCATTCTCACATTATTTTCAGATGACGTTTATACTTGGTTTTATGCAAATATTGTTTATATATTAATAGATTTATTCGATTTTATCCTTGGGAGGTGACCTTTTGTTACTGCACCTTTTAACAGGAAAGGAAGCAAAGGTATTTGGAAATTCAGTGACTGCAGCACATTTACACAGCTAGTAAGTAATGGAGTCAGGGTGGTTTTCTTGATATAGCCACTATATGTCACACTGCACCTGGACTTACAAGGTTTATTGCTATTATTAAAATGTGTCTTATAATCTATACAAGAATTTTATACAAAATAAAAATGTATTTTCTAAGTGTTACATATAATTATCAGTCATCTATCCATGTATCTGTCTCTTTTATAAGGCTATTTATCAATCTATCCATGAGCAATCTATTGATATTTCCTATCTATATTACTACTTAAGAAGATAGAGGTCTACTTTCATAACTATTAATTATAAATAATTTGTTTTTCATAGCTCATGCTAAAAGTGGAAAAATCAAATTCTCTCAATCAATCTAGTCATTCTTGTTTTGGCACAAGTGTATCTGGACCCTGCTTCTGCCAGTTACTAGCTAACTTGGCAAATGGTTTAACCTCACTGAATCTTAGTCTCTTTTCTCCTTAATCAGTGTGAAAAGAGTACTCTATTCATTGGTTGAAAGACAATGTATAAAGAGTTTATTTAAAACAATCCTTGGAACATTGTAAACCCCGATTCAATGAGAGTTTATATAATTATCATTATTATTATTATATAGTAATATTATTATGTATTGTTATTATTAAAATGGTATTAGGTTAATTCCAGTAACTTTTGGCTTCTGGAGATCTACACAGATGTGTAACATTGGCGTCTGTAGCTGTCATCCGCTGATGCCTTTTCTTATAAATCTTCTTTTCTCTCTTTCCTGAGGAAAAAAAAACTTTTTTGTCTTAGTAAATTTAAGAACAATTCAAATTGAGTATGATATCCCTGAGACTTTACAAATTTCATCTTGTGCAGGAGTTACTAAGTCACAAACTGATGTGAAAATCTTGAACTAGTGAGTTCTGTTCTTTCAGTTGGAGACTTTCTTACACTGAAGCAGTTGCGTGTGAACTGTAAGTGATGTCTCGAGACAGATGCAGGTGACAAAATGTGTCCTATGACTCAGGGCACACCTGGACTGACACAATAAGGGTAATGAGAAGGATACAGTAAACTTTTCTATCTTTTCTGAACGCTGAAGAGAGTATTAGAAAAGGTACACTCTGGTTTTTCCATGTGTTTAAGTCAAAGTGTTTCAATGTAGTCTTGCTCAGAAGCTCAAAGCTAATTATACTATTACACACTGCACACACAAACACAAACCTTGATCAGAAAAGGGTTTCACTCATCAATATGCATGAAGGTATTGAGGTGATACGGCAGGCGCTAAGGAGCCTTTATTAGCCTTGTCTTATTATCTTCAAGAAAAATACAAATAGCTCCGAGGAGAATAGGGAAACCTGGTTAGAAGTGTCAGAGTGGAAGATATGACTGAATTTGGAAGATTAAATTCTGTCAAATTACCAGTAATTCGAAAGAAACAGATTTACTGAGATTCAGATATTCTGGTTCTGGTTCGCTCTCTTGTGACAAATGATGTCTTTTTATTTTGACTATAACTCAGAAAAGGTTCAAGTAGCTCCAGGGAAAGTGAGTATAAGATCACCTATTTAAGTTAAAAGCATATGGGAGAATAATAAAATATAACAGAGCAGATCAATTAATTATTTTCCACTCAACATTGAATACAGTTTATTTCACTTTTGATTTTGCTAAAATGCCTGGAACAAATTAGCTTTGCCATGGTTCGTTCTTCTCTTTTAATATAAAACATAGCCAAGGCAATTGAAAAATTAGGAACTTGTAATTAATTCTATACATTTAAAATGTAATAACACTCAACATTGCTCATTGTCCTGGTGATAACTAACCCTCAATTGAAAATCAAATCAAAATTGGAGACTATGTTGTTGTTTGCATTATTATACATATTTTGGTGATATATTATTTAAACATGTAGCAGAAGAGAATTTTGCTGATAATGGGACTTCTTACTTACCTGAATTAATATTTTGAAAACATTAATCGTTAAGGAAGAACTTATGTCTCATAGGAAACTAAGAGATTCTAAACTGCAAATTATTTTGAGTTCAGAATCATTTTACTTTTGTTCACATCATTTACAATACATGTTTTTCCTATATTTACAAATTCTTGGGGTCATTTTGAAGTTGGCAAAAAACATCTTAGCAGTATTTTTTACTCAAAATAATAAAACAAGTAAATATCCCTAAGGACTCTTTCCACAGTTAAATTATAGAAATGCATATGGGAATTTATCAGGGCATCAGGGTGGGACAATCCAGGGGAAATGAGTTACATTCCCAACTACATTGGGTCAAATTATTTAAAGTGTTCATTGGAATATCTGGTTTTTTTCCAGGAAGAAAAGAGGTATTAAAATTGCTTGTAATGAGTAACCCCACATTGCCCAAGTATGTTTAAGAACATACTAAGTTGTGAAGCAACTTGATTTACTTGCAGAAAAACTTGGTTGGATATTCTATGTGTGCTCTAAGCAGAAGCAGTCCCCCTGACAGAAGGTAAAAGCCCAGTGGGGGTACTGGTGAGCAGATGGCAGTCATCACACTCAGCTCTGTTTCACTCACTCAGGGGTGCTACTGTTCTTCCTGCTTTGTGTGCAAGTTATGTTTAATTTAGCAAACCCAAAAAAGGTAGTTCAATCAGCAGGCCAGAAAAAAGAGATGGGAGTTATTCTTCATTACTTTTGCTTCAAATATCATGTTATTAATTTTTTCTCTAAGTGTAGAAAGATAACGTGCTCATTTCCTTTCCTTTTATCAATAACACTAACACTAGGGCGGGGATTTAGTGACTTCTTTCTTTCTAAGAGTGCAAATGTCACAAACTATAAGTAAGTTAAAACAATAGAAGAAGGAAGCAGGAAAGAGAATATTTTCTCATGTTTTATCCTTTCATTTCTATATTGAGCTAGTCCTTTAAAAATGCTTTATATATACTAAACAAACAAAAATATAAATATAATATTAATTCATATATATTTTCTATGATATATAATTTCTTTTGAATATATTATGAAGACTGATTTTATTCTGTGGTATTACTGAAAATAGCAAACAGAGTGTGTTTTCTTTGCTTTGGACACGTACCAAAATTAAATCCTTCCATTACAAGAAACTTAGTGAATTCCTGCCAACCCCAAAAGAAATCAATGATGTGTAAACTTGTAGTCATGGCTGTTAACACAAAAGACAGTGATTTAGAGAACACATGCAGTATTGCAGTAATTTATTGTTTTGAAAAGAAAATTGTTAGAAACTTTGTACTAAGGGAAAATGGATTGGCAGGGGATTTATGTTCTTCATAGACAAAGAGTTTTCAGTGATTGTATAGAACATTAATGCCTCTCTACCTTATGATGGGCATCTCGCAGTCCCACTCAAAAGAACAATTAATTTACATTCCCACCCACAGTGTAGGAGGGTTCTTTTTCCACCGCACCCTCTCCAGCATTTATTGTTTGTAGATTTTTTGATGATGAGAATTCTGACTGGCGCTAGGTGGTACCTCACTGTGGTTTTGATTTGCATTTCTCTAATAACTAGTGACGTTGAGCGTCTTTTCATGTGCCTCTTGGACATCTGTATGTCTTCTTTGGTGAAATGTCTATTTAGGTCTTCCACCAAGACTCAGACATAGAGAATGGACTTGAGGACACAGCGGGGCAGGGAGGGGGAAGGTGGGGTGAAGTGAGAGTAGCAGAGACATATATACACTACTGAATGTAAAATAGCTAGTGGGAAGAAGCACCATAGCACAGGGAGATCAGCTCAGTGCTTCGTGATGACCTAGAGGGGTGGGATAGAGAGGGTGGGAAGGAAGCTCAAGAGCGAGAGGATATGGGGATATATGTATGCATATGACTGATTCACTTTGTTGTACAACAGAAACTAACACAGTATTGTGAGGCAATTGTACTCAAGTAAAGATCTATTAAACAAAAATAAAACAAGGTGTCATGTGGACATATTAAAAAAACAATTAAATAGTGTGATAAAGATTAACTCACTCTCAGAGTGTTAGAAACTTTATCCTTTTAAAATTTAAATATAGGACTTTAAAAAAGACTATTAAAACAAAGTTTTTGAAGAAAAATATTTTGCAAGTTACTTTCTACATAACCAAAGGAGTGTTGTCATATTTGACTCTATCCTAAAATGTATTTTTTCCATAATGTGTCATAATTGAAAAGGTGAGACAAATATTTTCTTATGGGATATGCAACAATATTAAAAATTAGCCCTTAAGTGGTTTTGTATCATTGTTTGCATGCACGGATATATAAATTACAAAGGTGAATAAGTAGAAAACGATTACTATAATCATTTGTCTTTGTTCAAGCAACAGAATGAATCTGTGGACTATGTTGGTATTTTATCTGTTGTCAATATAATAGATAGAGGCACATGGGTGATATATGTGCCATATGATAAAATAAAGAATAATGGGTGAAGATTCAGAGCAATGCTTTGGAGACTGATTGCTTGGGATCAGATTTTAACATTTCTTGACTACATGACAGTAGGCAAATTACATTCTTTACATTTCTTAGTTTCTTCAATAATAAATGGAGCTTCAAAGAGCCCCTTTATGGCTGAATACTGTATGGAGTAATGTCTGGTGCATAGTGACCTCTCAATAAGTTTTAGATATTTATAATATCAATGTGGTATATATTTTTGGCATCAAATAGTCTTATTCCAGTCTTATGTTACTGAGGATATTCTATAATTAGGTGTAATGGTATATAGAGATTTATATACACAGTGGGTCACACATAAAATAGGAATTCAGATGACATGGAAATAATACCTTGCCCTTGCTGGTGTCTTTTCAGCCCATTAACAATTACTTATATCATTAAAGACTCAAAATAATGATAAGACAAAAGCTGAAACAGAAAGGCAAAAATTGTTGTAAGGGCGGATCAAGGAAAAAATAATTATTTGGCCCATTAAGTGTTGTGCCTTCCCCAGAGTGTAACTGAAACCAGGTTCTGCTTCTCTCTGCTCATTAGCCAATAATTCAAGAGGCAAGTTTCAGTAGAAAGGAAAGGTGCTTTAATCAGAAAAGCTGGCAAGCTGGGGAGAAGGTGGACTTCTGTACCAAACCAACTCTGAAGATCCTGCTCAGCCATGACAGTTTTTAAAGGGAAAAAAGGGGGAAAATCTCAGTGAATCATAGAGAGAGGAAGTTGGGTTCTGCATCATTCTCCATCGCATACAAGCTGGCTGACTCTCTCTTCAGATGTTATCTTGCCCAAGTGATCTGCCGACAGGATTCCTTAGGGGGCTGTTGGGGGTAGAGAGCTAGTCATTTTTAAACTAATTAATTCTTCATTCTTCTTTTTATCTTGGAAAAGAATCAGCAGGTTAGGCAAGGTAAGGCATGGTGTGCATTCAGGAGAGCATAAATCAGAGGTTAGTTTCAATTGCTTAGTCATCTCATTCCTATAATTAGGTTTTTAAGGTGAGAGGGGGACAGAAATGGGTAGACAGGGAAAGGGCAAAAGAGCTGTGTTCAAGAAGACTTGAAATAGGGAAAGGGAGGTTATGATAAGAAAATGTAGCCTTTATGTTTTTAATTAATTTTTATTTGATATAGTTGCTTTACAATGTTGTGTTAGTTTCTACTGTAGAGCAAAATGAATCAGCTACACATGTACATATATCCCCTCTTTTTTGGATTTCCTTCCCATTTAGGTCACCACCGTGAATCAAGTAGAGTTCCCTGTGCTCTACAATATGTTCTCATTAGCTGTCTGTTTTATACATAGTATCAATAGTGTACATATTTCAATCCCAATCTCCTAATTCTTCCTACCCCCTTTCCCTCTTGGTATCCATAAATTTGTTCTCTACATCTGTGTCTCTATTTATGCTTTGCAAATAAGATCATCTATACCATTTTTCTAGATGCCACATATATGTGTTAATATATGATATTTGTTTTTCTCTTTCTGACTTACTTCACTGTGTATGACAGACTCTAGGTCCATCCACGTCTACACAAATGACCAGATTTCATTATTTTTATGGCTGAGTAATATTCAATTGTATATATGTACCACATCTTCTTTATCCTTTCATCTGTCGATGGACACTTAGGTTGCTTCCATGTCCTGGCCACTGTAAATAGAGCTGCAATGAATATTGTGGTACATGACTCTTTTTGAATTATGGTTTTCTCAGGGTATATGCCCAGTAGTGGGATTGCTGTGTCATATGGTAGTTCTATTTTTAGTTTTTTAAGGAACCTCCATACTGTTCTCCATAATGGCTGTATCAATTTACATTCAAGTTATTTACTTTAACCTGGATTTCTGCACTTGTACATGTATTTATTTGAGTGTGTGGTACACACAGGTGTGTGTGTGTGTGTTTGTATCTAGTTCTAGGCAACTTATCACATCTATTTGTTTGTGTATCCACTGCCACAGAAAATACAGAGAACAATTTCATCTTTACAAGGATCCCTCACATTACCTTTTCCTAACTGCATCTTCTTTCTCCCCATTCCTAACTCCATCCCTAATAAGTGAAAACAACTAATCGTGCCTGCATTTCTATATATTTTTTTCATTTCAAAAATGTTACCTAGGGCTTCCCTGGTGGCACAGTGGTTGAGAGTCTGCCTGCCAATACAGGGGACACGTGTTCGTGCCCTGGTCTGGGAAGATCCCACATGCCGCGGAGCAGCTGGGCCGGTGAGCCATGGCCGCTGAGCCTGAACGTCCGGAGCCTGTGCTCCGCAACAGGAGAGGCCACAACAGTGAGAGGCCCACATACCACAAAAACAAAAACAAAACAAAAATGTTACCTAGTGAATGAATGGATAAACAAAATGTGGTATGTACATGCAATGTCATTCAGTCTTAAAAAAGAATGAGATTTAGACACATGCTAAAATGTGGATGAACCTTGAAGACATTGGCACAAAGACAAATGTATAATTACATCTACATGAGGTAACTCCAGTAGTCAAGTTTATAGAGAATGAAAGTAGAGTGGTGGTTGCCAGGGGCTGGGGAGATGTTAGTGTGGGGTTTAGGGCTTAATGGTGTGTTTGCGCCATTTCAGTTAGGGCAGATGAAAACATTCTGGAGATAGCTGGTTATCATGGTTGCACAATAATGTAAATGTACTTAAAGCCACAGAACTGTACACAGTTTAATAATGGTTAAAAGGGCAAATGATATATTATGCGTATTTAACCACAATTTTTAAGATGTTACCTAAATGAAATCATATAATGTGCCAACTTTTTTTTTTTTTTTTTTGCGGCACGCGGGCTTCTCACTGTTGTGGCCTCTCCCGTTGCGGAGGACGTGCAGGCTCAGCGGCCATGGCTCACGGGTCCAGCTGCTCCGCGGCATGTGGGATCTTCCCAGACCGGTGCACGAACCCGTGTCCCCTGCATCGGCAGGCGGACTCTCAACCACTGCGCCACCAGGGAAGCCCTATGCCAACTTTAGATAATGGATTTTTTCACTCAGCATAATTCTGTGGTGATGCATCCAAGTTGTGTGTTTCAATAGTCCATTGATTTTCAGTGCTGAGTAATATCCCAAGGTATTCACATAACTTGGTTTTTAACCATTTACCTATTGAAGGGCATCTGGGCTGATGCCAGTTTTTACTTATAAAGTCCCTGTTAAAATTTATTTACAATTTTTTTTTGTGTGAGCTGAGTTTTTATTTCTCAGGGATAAATGCTCAGTAGTAAAATTTCTGAGTTGTACAGAAGTGCACATTTATTTTTTTCAGAAACTGCTAACTGTTTTTCATAGTGGTTGTACCATTTCACATTCCTGACAGCAATGTATGAGTGATAGGGTTTCTCAGCATCTGCTCCAGGAGGATGTGTGTGTCTATGCCTGAGGGGTTTCTGGGTTGCACAGCTCTGTGCCACCCAATCTAGAAATCACCCATGTGTTGTTCTTTATGTTTTGATGTCTCTGGCTAGTTCAGCTTCCTCTTTTTAAGTTTCAGAGGCTTTTTATGATTGTGTTGTATTATTTCTAGAGTATTTAGTTGTATATAGAGGGAGGGACAGGGAAAAGTGAATCTATGTCATCATTTCTTAGAACTAAAAGTTATGAATTTAATAAACTCAATTTGCTACTGCCCTTCTAGTACTATGTGGGACACTATAAATATTAGGTAGGGTCACCTGAACAAGGCTGGAACTTCTAAGAATGATATGCCTAGGACTGGCTGCTACCACAGAAGAAACATCCTAGGAGTGAGACTGGAACCAGCAGGGATACATTAACACCTAGTTCTGGGGAGATGCTCTGAGCTAGGGATGCTACAAAGGACCAGAATCTCCTGGACCCAGCTGTATCTGCTGCTTCTGGACGGGCAGTACCAAAACTAAATTGAAACAGGAAGAGTACTCTCCCTCTTCCTAATCTCCAGCACTCTGAGACTTATCTTCCTTTGGTAGGGTCACCCAGGAGCCAAATGCCAAGAACTTGTGAATAGAACATTGTGAGGGTCCTAGTTTCCAAATAATATGTAGCATGAAATAGAAGAGTGGAAATGGGGCCCCTGAGGTCCCGAACATAAGAAATATCTGTTCAGTCATTAAACAAAACTTTTGGAGACGATGGTGCTTTCATAAGAGCTTCACAAAACTAGAATTCTAACTGTGTACCTTTTCATTCGTCATTGTTATAGAAACTCAACACAATACCATTACTTTTAAAAAAGACATAATTCAATTGCTGGCTTGTCATTAGATTATTTTTTGAGAAATGATGTAATTCTGAAAGCAATGCAAAGTAATTTCCTTTGAAAATTATTTATATATTGATGGAAAATTAGGAGAATGCATTTAAAAACATACTATGAAATGCTGCTTCATAATCTAAATTATTCTGCTTTATATGTTACTGTGTGACAAGATCTATGCAAAATGCTTTTAAGGTTAATGCTTCAGACTATTATTACCCCAAAATATGTTGTGACATTAACAGTAAAACAAATTTGATTATTCTTTACTCATGAAAAAATAAAATATGTGTTATTTTTTGAATTATTGATAAAAATAATATCAGATATTGAGTATTAATTCATTTATTTCTGCACTCAGAATGGAAGTACCAAAATATCAGTTGAAATTGATCAATATAAATAGAAAAAATAAACTATTAATTCACTTTAATATACATATGGAAATGGAAGAGATATTCATGTACTATATCTTACAGGAACACTGTTTCCAATGAATGGTGGTTACATATGGAATGTGGATACTTGAACGGCAATGCCTCAGCAGTATGTTTGCTTAGAGGAAGTTTAATGATACCGCACAATAGGAGACCCTTTTTTCAAATATGACTACATGCAGGAGGTGACTTCCCACCTATTGAGTTTTAAATGTTTTTCTTATTGTTCAACATACAGAACAAAGCACAGTGTGCCTTAGGAGAGCCAGAGGCTGTAGCATCAGGAGACTATAATTTTTAGCCAGTAACATGGGCAGCCAGAATTTCAGAGCACACACTGGAGAGAAGAAAATTTCCTGTGGAAGTCAATGTGCAGACACCTTGAACACGAAGATTCTTTTTCGGATCATAAGGGAATATCACTAATTTCAAGTCATTAGTAAAAAGGGCCAGATAAAGAGGTACCAAATAAGTATCACCCAAATAGAATCCCGAGGTTTCACTGTAAGGGGTACTTTTCTCTTGGATCAGTAGTTAAACACTATTTCGTGTTCCTTAATTAGCAGAAAATACAGATGTTTATGAGAGCCACTGTGTTTTCATTATATGTAATAAACTTATTCACAGTTCTCACAAATGTTATTTTTAACTATAATCTCAAATAAAAAAATAATCATCTACGCAGTATGCTCATACCTGCAGATCTGCATTGGCTCTGACATTTGTCTTAACCTGAGCTTATTTCTATGTAGATATGTCCAATATATGAATAAAATGTTTATTTTTTTACAGGCTTCTATATTTTATATGGTTTCAGCAAATTATGAAAACAAAAATAGTTTTAATTACAAAAGTTTATCAATAAGGATTAAATCATTCCAGTGTCTGCTGAGTTTTGTATCAACAGTGGATTCTTACTGTAAAGATTATAGGGTAAAAATTCAATATGTGCTAATAAATGAGAGTGATCACAGATGACTTTAAATTAATATCACTATGAAATACAACTGCTCTAACCATACCCAAGGCCTTGAGTGAATTCAGGACGGTGTGTATCCAGACCCAACCAGAAATAGGTGTAAAATAGTGAAAAACTCACTTTCATTGTTCTAAGCTACTGAGAGTCCAGGGTGGTTTGTTACCTCAGCTTAATCTTACCTAATCAGAAGATTAAATCCACTAATATATTCTTTGCAAAAAATAGACTAATATACAAATTTTTGTATTATTTCATTAGGAAGATGGGGCAAAAAAGGTAAGAATGGAGATAATAATAATGTCAAGCAAATGTAAGTTCAAGTAAAAAACAATAATGAAAATAGGAAGAATATATAAGTATATTATATGTATAATAATGATGAGATGTATGATGAACATATAATGATAATAAACCTCAATGTACATAAGATGTGAAACAAACACCTAAATCAAAAATAATTAGACATTTAAGGTTATCTTAATATATTTTTATGTGAAGTAGGAGATCTCACTATCCTTGAGACCTAATAATAATAATAATAATAAATTAAAATTAAAAATTTTTATACAGAACAGTTAATAAAGTGATCAAATAGACATACGAAAATCTTTACAATATTTCAATCCAGTATAAATTTAATATCAAAATGAGGCAAATTTTTCACATGGAAAGGAAGTTTTCTGGTTTTAATATTCAATTTATACTGGATTAAAATATCTTGATTGAGTTCTGCTGGCTAAACTTTAGATTATTTGCCTTTTTATTCACAGATGAGATTTATTTTTATGTACTAATTTTATGTGAAAAAATTTGCCTGACTATGTACTGAATGTATACCAGATATGGTTTCAAATATTGTAACATTATCTGTATGTATATTTGATTACTCTCTTAAATGCTTTGTCTTTGGTTGGAAAGACAATATTATAAAAACATAAATTCTCAGAAAATGTCTATCCATTAAATTAAACTACACTGTATATCCCCTAAAAGTTACATTGTTATTTTTGTTTTTCTGAATTCTGTTAACTATTCTTGAATTTCATCTGAAAGAACAAATGTTTTAGTGTAGTCAAGAAAAGGATACTAAAGTATAACAATAATTGGAGAATATCTCATTAGAGGAACACACTATGGACTCACTGTAATTCAATCACTATTTATTAAACTAGCAAGAAATCAATAACCTACTAGACCTCATTATACAGGAGAATAATTAAAATGTGATAAGTTGATGTGAAATATATTATTTATTTAATGGTTCAGGTATATCTTGCCATCATCTGATTTTTTAAAAAGATAGGTACTCATCTCACAGTATTTTAAAAATAAAATTCATATAGAAATAGTCTTTAAAAAATCAATATGTGCACCTTAAAAATGAATAAAAATACATACACATTCCAGAAGTAGAAGATACATACTTAATCAAGACTTTAAAATCAGGAACTCAAAAACAAATTTCATTTATGTATGAATGGGTACCCAAAATTCCATACATAAATATAATATAAAAGTTAATAAAATATTATTTGGCAGTTATTATTAAAATGTATTTCTAAAGAGCAAAGATCTTTGATAACAAGCAAACATGGAAAGAAAGTACGTGCACTCCAACAGAAAAATGACTGAAAATTATAGTGTATACAAAGCAGGTAGATTTTAGTAGACATTAAAAAGTATGACTAAGTGGATTGATATATAACACATGTGGATTTCCATGTCATGCTATGCACGAGAATAAAAAATTCCAAGAGGGCCAAAAGTATGCAATGATATGTTATGTTTGAACACCATAACAGAAATTTCTCTCCTATATACTTATGACTGTATACGTATTTACAAATATACATGCCTCTACAGGGTTATCTGATCATAAAAGTACAATTCCAAAGTATAAACATCAAGGTGTTAAGAATGAGGACAGATGTTAAGATACAGAGTGGAAGATAAGAGAGGAAAGAGAGTGGGAGTGGAGAAATAAGAAAGAAATAAGTCATTAAAAATAAAAATAACTGTTTAAAGGTAAGAATACAGTTGCATTTATGCATTTAGAAAAAGTCATGCATGGATGTGTCTTTATGCAAAACAAATTACAATTGAAGCAATTGAAAGATAAAAGGAAACTTAGCTTTAAGAAATATATGCACATACACACTGAAATTTATCTGTTTAACTTTGAAAGAAATCAAGGTTTTAGATGGAAAAGGCATTGTCATGATGCCACCAAAATCACCCTTCCACGGTCCATTTTGAGCATTTCTCTTCCACTATAATGCTGTTGCTTGCTGAAGGCAGAAACAGCCCAAAATCTTTCTTTATGTAGTGCTTCAGGTAACTAATAACAATGCACAGGTTTAATCCCTCTCAGCCCAACTCTGACTCAAATGTCTCAGTTCTCTGAAGCAAGCTGACATGATGAGCATCAAAAGATAAACTGGGGAAAAGCTTAATTTCACACCTAAAATATTTGATTTTTAATTCAGTTTTAATGAAAAATGTATCTAACCTTGGAGGAGATATTTCTCTTCTCTAAACTTTGTTATTCATAAATTTTTTCAGGTCTCTGCTGTCACACTCTCCCTTAATGATATAAAAGTTAAATATTCTGCATAGTTAAGTCGATTCTCATAGTTAAGTCGAGATCTGCAGCATTTTTTCTCCCTTGATCATTTTATTTACGTGATTTGGCACATTATCCTTTTCCGTCCTAATAGGCCATTCTACAAAATTCAGTGTATGTTCATTATAGCACTTGATTAAAAGTACACAGAGCCCCCATTAGTCCCACTGAGCCCTAGAGAAGAATCATGCAGTGTTCTACATCATTAACGTTTAGGTCACAATCTCAGATTTTTATGACTTAAGGTAAACTCCAAACTGTGAGAACCTGATGAGAACAAGATACTAAAAATTGAAGCAGCAATATAACAAGGAACATTAAATGCATTAATGAACAAACATAACCATAGAAACTTTTAGGAACCAGGAATAGATCTCCATAAAATAAAATGAAGAACCATTACAGGTAAAGACAAAGGGTTTCCAGGGGAGCTAGAATAATATAAGTACCAGTAAACTACCCAATATTATTTGAGATTATGTTTTTAGGCCTAGTAATAAACTCAGGAGAAAAAAGAAAACTATCTCATTTGGTACCTCGTAAGTTCTGAGAGCTTGTTGTTGTTGTTTGCTTGTTTACATTTCAATGTGTTGCATTTTGAATCTGCATATCTAGGTATGTGAAATATTTAACACGTTTTAATATTTGAAAGAATGAGTTAACGGATAAAAACAAAACTACAGGGCTTCCCTGGTGGAGCAGTTGTTGAGAGTCTGCCTGCCGATGCAGGGGATACGGATTCGTGCCGGGTCAGGGAAGATCCCACATGCCGCGGAGCAGCTGGGCCCGTGAGCCATGGCCGCTGAGCCTGCGCGTCCGGAGCCTGTGCTCCGCAACAGGAGAGGCCACAACAGTGAGTGGCCCGCGTTCCGCAAAAAAAACCCCCAAAAAACCAACAACAACAAAACACAAACAGACCAAAAAACAAGGATGCTTTAAAGATGAGTGTTCTAAAGCCTTACTATTAAAAAGTACAAGGATGTCAGGGGAGATGTGATACCTCAAATATTATCTCAGGAATTTTGAGGGTTATAATTGAAATTATAATTCGAAAGTAATAATTAGGTAAATAAAATATTAAATTGAATAATGGAAAAAATATATTTTCATTTTCAAACAATATTAGACTTAATCACAAAGTTAGTTAGCTCACAGAATTTATAACACATCTTTACATATATTAACATACAAGTTAACATAAATTCTATATATTTATTATATATTATTAGTCTTGATTTATATTCAAGGAAACTGAAGTTTAATGTATATCTAATACTTAGTGTTGAAAACACACCCTTGGTATGACTCTGAATGCACTTCTCTTTTTATTAGACCATATTGCTATTTCCATTAGATATAAAGCCAGTTCTCATTTTTGTATTTGTAATTTGAAAAAAAGATAGGACAACTCTTAAAATATGGGCATATTAAAATGTTACGCTTTTTAACACTTTGAAAAGAACATGTCTTTATTAAGAGGAAGGCAGCTCTAAGAAACATGCCAATCATTTGTCTTATGTCCGTAAGTTTGTTACAGTTGTACTTTCACAGATATATAAAATTTAAAAAAAATTAACAGTAATAAGTAGTAAATAGTATGAAATAGAACTTTGGAAAAGAGCCACAATAGTTTACCAACTATGACGTGTTTTCATAAGTACTATAGAGTACTCTTTCTAAATAACCTTCTGCCACCCTTTCAAGAAGTACTTCCTTTATACAGCTGCCTATCAATGCTAGCCTCCCAGTCACCAAACATATTTAACAGTAACAATTTTTGTCTGTCTTCCTTTGAATTAACTTTATATAGGCTGTTTATCCTTTAAATTACTCTATTTCCAGGATCTAATTAGACAGTCAAGTATGGCCACAGTTTTTAATGATCTTATTCTTCCCACCTCCCCAGCACTTGGTACCTCACGCTTTAACTCATAGGATCTCTGTTTCAATTATTCCTGTTTATCACAATCCAAAACCACCGCTTCTATTCTGCTACACTCTGAAAATAACTGATTCTCCCAGTTCATTGTAAAACCATTTAAAATGTCATTCTTTACATTCTCCATTCTATCCATCAATTACTTTCTAATTCCCAACTCATTGCATTCCAATTTCTGCTTTACTACACTATTGAAATTAATTTTCTCAGGCTACTCATTTATTTCTTAATTATCTCTGCATTGTCCATATCTCAAGGTATTGTGAAAAAAAAATAAAGAACAGGCAAATGGAATGTTACTCAGGAATATGGATCTAAATAGTAGAGTTATATAAAAGATAGACAGCCTTTATTTAAAAACATTTTTGGTTTTTCCAAATGAGAAACTCTATGTTTTAAATTGCTATGGACTGAGTCTAAAGTATTTTTCTATTATTTATCAGGAGAGAAAAAAAAGTGGTGGCAAAAAAAAAAAAAGTGGTGGCAATTTAGATTCAATGATCATTGTTTGATAAAAACTGAGATATTGTTATAAAACAAAAACAAAGAAGGATCTAATGTGTTAAATTTAATTAAGAGTTCAGATAATATATCAATCTAAAGATACTTAAATGTAGTTTGAATTGGTCAAATTTTACTTTGGAGAAAGCTGTGTCAACAGAGGAACTAACGGTACATACAAGTTGTTTCTATAAGTATGCTAATATATAGATTATATATCAAGTAGGTTAAAAAGTGAAATCTCCAAGAGAACACGGGATAAGTAATATTAAATTTTAGTTATGCCTCCAGCTGGGAGGGTGCTCCCCAAATGTAGTTGTGTACAATCAGGGTGAAAAAGACAATCCACTCTAAAGTAAGAAAAACTTACTCAAATTTCTATTTTTTCTACATAGAAATTAAAAAGAAAATAAGTCCAGCTTATTAAATTACATGAAACTGTTTAAAATATATAAACACCTCTGTACTTATCTCTACATATGTGTATTCATTTGATATCTACACCTGTTCATTTACTATCTGTATTTCTATAACAATAACTTCAGCTCTTTAATGAATAGTGGTTGTTCATATTTTTATTTATTCTTTCTTAGATTTCACTGATTTCAGAAAAATTGCAGTTTATCAGCAACTGGACATTTGGATATAGATTATATTACATTGTTATTACATAAATGTAAAAGGATTATTTTAAGAAATAATTACTAAGAACACTAAGAATAAAAACACAACAAGCAACAAGCAAATGAAGGGCTCAGCTTCTTCTACACTCAAATAAATTCTCCTCAACAGCTTGTGATAAGGAGAAATAATAATTATCTAATTGACAATAAAGCAATAAAAATCAATATTAGAAGTAAGATTACTTGCATTTTTCTTTTTTTAATTTTTATTGAAGTATAGTTGATACTTCAATAAAATGTTGCTGTAGTTTCTGGTGTACAGCAAAGAGATTCAGTTATACATACATATATATTTATTTTTTCAAATTCTTTTTCCTTACAGATTATTACAAAATATTGAGTATAGTTCCTTATGCTGTACAGTAGGTCCTTGTTGGTTATCTATTTTATGTATAATAGTGTATATCTGTTAATACCAAGCTCCTAATTTATCCCTTCCCCCCTTTCCCCTTTGGTAACTGTAAGTTTGTTTTCTAAATCTGTCATTCTGTTTCTGTTTTGTATAGAAGTTCACTTGTATCATTTTTTTTTTTTTTAGATTCCACATATAAGCAATTTGCAGCACAATTTATAATAGCTAAGACATGGAAGCAACCTAAATGTCATTGACAGATAAATGGGTAAAGAAGATGTGGAGTGTATATATATATATATATATATATATATATATATATATATATATATATTTATACACATAGATGAACAATGGAATATTAGCCATATAAAGGAATGAAATAATGTCATTTGCTGCAACATGGATGGATCTAGAGATTATCATGCTAAGTGAAGTAAGCCAGGCATTTTTTTTAACAGTGATAAACTATATGTGTATGTGGTGTTCAGGTATTAGCTTACTATGGAAATTCTATTATTTTTTTATTCATATTTTGTTTTTATTTTTTAAAACACATGACACTTTAGCATAACAGTACAGGCAGATGGTGTACAATGCAAATGTTTCATATGTGTTTCTAATGCTGAAAACATTTTACTGATAATTAAGTAATATGAAAATTTGAGAGATTATTTAATTAAAGTGTTATTCTTGTTACTGTCAAATGTACAAATTCTTTTAAGAAGCACAAAGGTAATAGATGAAAAATTCAGTGAAGGCTTAACCATGTTCTTCACTGTGAAAGAGAGAGCTTGAGACCAATAAATATCATAGATCTAATTAGCAAAAGATTTATAAATATACAATGGAAAATTTATGGCACATTCAAGAGTTTTAAAATAATTTAATTGAAATTGAATGTCTGTTGTCCCAAATTTATAGTGTGTCATTTAGAGTGCATATTGAACTGAGGGATGGACAATTCATTGATATCTTCTATGATAAGGGATTCAACTTGAATCCTCTGATTTACAGAGCAGTGAGTCTCACATATTAAGCAAACTCACAGAATCTATAATTGAAGGAAGAGCCATGAAGTGAAAGGAAGCATTTATTAAATGACAAGGAAATGATTTTATTGAGAGAAAATCACATTTGGTATTTTTAACAAGCTCGTAGATTTGTTAACAAAAGTTGCAGCATAGCAAGGCGATTCTTATCCAATCCCCATTGTCCTTTCTTCCTGTCTTTGTTGGGACAGCCATGTGCCAGCTAAATAATCACTTAGCCAAACTCCTTGCAGCTAAGGATGGCTATTCCATTTTACCAATAAGATGATAAGTGGGATGCTGCTGAGTAACTTTGGGAAATTATTTGTAAGATAACTTGGGGTTGAGACATCACTGATTGTTCTATATCAAACGCAGGAGAGAATCAAAAAGAATATTTTACTGATAATCATATTTTATAAAAGGTTATTGATGTACCTGGTACCATTCTTAAGTTCTTTTTTTGGTGGGGGGGGGGGCTTTTCTTGGATTGAGAATCTATAGATTTATCAGAATTCAGTACATTCACAAGATGACAGAAATGAAGATGAAGGCCAATATTCTAAGACTGGCAGAGAGAAGAGACAAATAAACTGGTTTATTAAAGGGATTTTTTTACAGCAACCAGTTCCAGCTTCCATATACAGCTTCCATATATTGTAATGTGAGATATAAAATAGATCCTTTATCTGTTTAGTCCACCAAAAGCTTACTTTTCATTACTTGCAGCTGGTTCTGTTTTGGTATGTAATAAAAGAATGGTTTATGGTAAGCACTTCATGGGAAGTATTTGCATATTCAAAGAATACTCAATTTGGAGCTCTCCAATTTCTACACATTCCTAGAAAACATATGCACTAGTCAAATTGAATTGTCCTGTGCTTGTCATTTAACATCCTCTTTATCATTTATATTCAATATAGCATGTCAGATTCAATATAAATCTGTTATCGATATTTTCTCCAAAGATACAAATATCATGTTTTCCTGGCTGATCATGTTTTGTTGTTGTTGCTGTTTAATGCTTATCATATTATGTTCTTATTTGTTCTTTTCACCTGTAAGTTCCTAAAAGGCAATATATTGTATTTGCATATAACTTTATTACAGTTTCATAGTAGTTAGTTGTAAGAAAATGTTAAAAGAATAAAGAAGTGGCACTTTCATTATTTTTATACCAGGGAGAGCTTTAGGCTTATTTTTTCTTAACTGTGAATGTGTTTAACTGAAAGAAAGACTTAGAAAAGCATCTAAAATAAATGTGAGATCAAAAGGACAAAGAACAAAAGAAAGTCAACTTCTCAAGGGCTTTCCCCCCCCCAAGGGCTTTTTTATACTCTGTAAATTTTCGTTTAGCAAACAGTTACATAACAATTTAGGACAGACACTTTTCTCAGAGTTTTACAAGTATTAACTCATTTAATTTTTATAATAACCTTGTTATGTATATACTAATATTATCACCACTTTTCAGAAGGCAGGATGAAGGAATGAGAAGGGGGAATATAATTTTAAAAATGGTGCTTTGTCTACATGAGTCCACTGACCAGGAATACTGAATCAATATGTAAGTTAATTTCGCCTCCTCTTGACTTGATTAGTTGACTGAAACATGGACTTGGATGGAGTTCTCTAACAACGTTAAGGTATCAAACATTACGTATTTTAATGTAGATACATGGATAAAATGACTTAGAAAGATGGAAATGTTGCAGGGGATTTATCATGTGATCCCCTCATATTCTTTAAATGTATTCCCAAAGATGACTGGGACCATGCTATTGAGAAAGTTGATGAAGGAAACACTAGTATCATTAAAAAACATTGAAATTTCTACCTACTGAAGGTTGGAGTAATGTAGGAGATACCACTATTGATATCCACTCCTTGATTTTATTGAAAATGATGTGCTATTAGATTGGAAGAAGACAAATAATAGTTTTTTTTTTTAATTTCCAGATTTAAACAACGGTGGTTCATGGCTGTGGTTAAGTGATATTGAGATGTCAATAACTAATATAACTGGATACTAGACTAAGGGACCACTTGACTTATACAGCAGAAACTAGAGGTCTTTCAAACAGATATAGTTTTGGTTGCCATGAAAATTAATGGTCCCTTCTTTGATTCCTAAACATGAGTGAAGTTCACAGATCCAGCACCTCTTAAAGAAAAATCATATGATCTCGAGGAAAGATTTTCCAATCACAAAACAAATAGGCACACACTATAAATCTTATTCCTAACCTTTCCCAAAAGGACCAAAGACTCTCTACCAGGGTAACAGGGCTCTAGAAAAAGAGAAATAAACCAACTGTAGAACTTTTTGGATCAAGTAATAAGTATGATTTATTCCAGTAATCTCTTGCAGTGATCCCAATGCATACAAAGCCGTCTTATGTATTTATGTGCTGGCAGTGAATGCAGGATCAGACCAGATATACTCAGAAACTGTCAGAATCCTCCCATTGGATTCCTAAAACTTTGAATGAGATTTATTATGGAAGAAAAGACCAGGTACATGGGCCAAGTGCCAATGAGTTTCAACTCCATACTAAATTTTAAGTCAAAAGCAATACCGCATCCCTAAGTGAATGACAATATTTGTCACTACCATTATCAGTCTGAAAGATTCTCATCACAGCCCCTTCTAATTTGCTTCTTTCACCTTTGCAGAACATAACTGTGTGTGTGTGTGTGTGTGTGTAGATACACACGCTGCTCTAAAAGAAAGTTTTTAGAACACTTATTGTAAAATGGAATACAGATCTTCCTCAACTTACAATGATGTTATGTCCCAATAAACCCACTCTAAGTCAACGATACTGTAAGTTGATATTTCATGTAAAACATCTAACCTATTGAACAGTATAGCTTAACCCAGCCCACGTAGAACATGCTCAGAACACTTACATTAGCTGACTGTCGGGTAAAAATCACCAACACAAAGCTTATTTTATAAGAAAGCATTGAATATTTCATGTAATTGATTGAATACTGTATTGAAAGTGTAAGACAGAGTGGTTTTCTGGGTACAGGATGGTTTTAAGTGTATCTATTGTTTACCATTGTGATCGGGTGTGTCACCGGGAGCTGTGGCTGCTGCCACTGCCTGACATCACAAGAGAGTATCGGACCACATATCACTAGCCCAGGAGAAGATTCAAAATTCAAAGTATGGTTTCTACTGAATGCATATGGCTTTCACACTACCATAATGTCGAAAAATTGAAAGTCAAATCAGTGAAAGTCAGGTACTATCTGTACATAAACATTGTATTAAAAAAAAACTTCTTTTAAGCATGTGTTTTCAAGAAGCTAAGGACAAAACATCAAGACTTAGAAAAGACAAACATATTCCCAAGGAAGTGTGTTAGGTAGAAAATCGCATAAAGATACTATATAAAAACTTAAAGATACAACACAGAATGGCATAAAAATAAAAGTTTAATGTGAAATCTTAGTATTCCAGACAGACAATGGATTTTATTTTAACTCAAGTATGTATGTTTTATATTACATACTGAAAACATATCTATTTTTTGATAGGGAGAAAGTAACAAAATTTTATGAAGGAAGTAGACATAATTTTAAAGACTTTGATTAAATTACAGAAACTATGTGTATTTAAGAAAAAGTTAAAGATAAATTTAAGGGTGGTTCTAGCATCTTCACTGTCTAAAGCATGCACAGAGGAAATAAGTTAGAAAGAAATTATTTGGACAGAAGTTTTGCTCTGTAAAATGCTGGAACATTCTCAACCATAGAATAAGATTTAATACAAGCTATGGATATTCAAGTAACCATTATGTGAAATAGCCTAAGAAGTGCATTGTTCTTATCTTTTAGTCACAAGTTTATTATATGCACACAAAGAAAAATACTTTGTATTATTGTGCTCTAAAATATAGTGGATAAAATAATGATTTTTTGGAATTTTATAAAAATAAAATTATAATTTCAAAACCAAAGCATGAAAAACCGATTGCTAGGTGCTCTGTAAATATTTTTAACCATAAGAAGTTTCAAATCACAGGTAAATTCAGACTGACACCTAATTACTTTGATTTGACTCTGATGAGACCTATGATTATAAAATGCTTTTTGCTTTTTGTATTCTTATTAATATAATTATTATTATTTAAGAGTAGTGTGTAACTATGTTATATCACATAAAACCAGGATTTGGGCCTTGTTATTCTTTTAATCTATAATATTCTATAAAACAGTCCTTTGTTGAATTTCCCACAGCTAAAGTACTACATTATAATCTGATTAGAGTATGCTTCCATTACCCTTCTGTTTCCTGTGAAAATATCCTATTTTTTCCTCATGTTCATGTTAAGGTATGATATTGAAAAGATTGTTACACCATAGAATAAATATTTCAATTTGGAAATTTGTGTCCCCTGTGATGCTTTGTTAAGAACTAGAATATCTGGGACACATCCCTTACATCAACTCTTATTTATTAATTTCTTTATATTATTAGATATAATCTTTTGAACTCAGTTTTTATGGGTTAAATTGTTTCCCCTCAAATTCATATGCTAAAATCCTAATTCCCAGTACCTCAAAATATGACCTTATCTTAGATAAGGTCTATAGAGTTGTACATTGGCGCCTTTGAGGGATTGGTTTCAGGGCCTCAGTGGATACCAAGTCTCATATAAATGGTGTAGTATTTGCATATAACCTGTGCACTTGCTCCCACATACATTAAATCATCTCTAAATTACTAACAATGCCCAGTATAATATAAATGCTCTGTAAATAGCTGTAAATACAATGTAAGTGCTGTGAATAGTTGCCAACATGTGGCAAAATCAAGTTTTGCGTTTTGAAACTTTCTGAATTTTTTTCCAATATTTTCCATCTGCAGTTGGATGAATCTGCAGATGCAGATCCCATGGATGCAGAGGGTGGAATGTACATAGAAAATCAAGTTAAATTGAAGTCAGTAGGTTGGGCTATATTCCAATATAACTGATGTCCTTATGGAAAGAGGAATTTGGACACAGAAAAGCACACAGGAAGAACACCATATGAAGATGAAGACAGTGATCGGGGTGGTGCTCTTACAAGTCAAGGAATGTCAAAGATTGCCAGTGTCCTATCAGAAGCATCGACCAGATTCTAACTCACAGTTTTCAGAAGGAACCAATCCTGTCTACACCTTGATCTCAGACTACCACTTCCCAGAATGGTGAGAAGGTAAATTTATGTTGTTGAAGCCACCCAGTTTGTTCTCTGGAGTCTTTTTTATTTTATTTTATTTTTTATTAGTTTCTGCTTCATAACAAAGTGAATCAGTCATACATATACATCTGTTCCCACATCCCTTCCCTCTTGCGTCTCCCTCCCTCCCACCCTCCCTATCCCACTCCTCCAGGCGGTCACAAAGCACCGAGCTGATCTCCCTGTGTTCTGCGGCTGCTTCCCACTATCTATCTACCTTACGTTTGGTACTGTATATATGTCCATGCCTCTCTTTCGCTTTGTCACAGCTTACCCTTCCCCCTCCCCATAACCTCAAGTCCATTCTCAAGTAGGTCTGTGTCTTTATTCCTGTTTTACCCCTAGGTTCTTCATGACATTTTTTTTCTTAAATTCCATATATATGTGTTAGCATATGGTATTTGTCTTTCTCTTTCTGACTTACGCACAGCAAAGGAAACCATAAACATGACCAAAAGACAACCCTCAGAATGGGAGAAAATATTTGCAAATGAAGCAACTGACAAAGGATTAATCTCCAAAATTTATAAGCAGCTCATGCAGGTCAATAGCAAAAAAAACAAACAACCCAATCCAAAAATGGGCAGAAGACTTAAATAGGCATTTCTCCAAAGAAGATATGCAGACTGCCAACAAACACCCAGTTTGTTATAGCAGCCTTGGCATTTCTAGTACATTAATCTTCAGAAGATAAATTTCTCATACTATTAATCTTTATATATTTCCCTTTTTTCCTCCTGGTAATCATTACAAATCATTCCTTCCTTCATTCAACTATTTACCTAATATTTACCTACTCTTTTATGCTTGAAATATGTACAGATTCTTGAGAGACTGGTAAAATTTCTCTAAAAACATAAACTTTGCAGAATTACAAGTAGATAGAAGAATATAAAGCAAAGAAAAAAACATAAAAAAGACATGTAAAGATATAACATTAGTGCTTGGTAGAGTAACAGTAGAGAATGTCTAAGTTGTGGGGAATAAAGGTACACTATGATAGGGAAACATGAGTCATAAGGTTAACTTTGCATGCTTTACTTATTCATTTTAAAACCAGGACATGAACAAGAATGTTTAAGGGCTGGAAACATTCAAGTTTCCACCAGAATAGAGAGAATTAATTAAGCATGTAGGTCATTTAGTAGAAGCCTCAAAAAGTCAATGCCTTGGAAGCAAGATTAAAAAGCCATAGAGTAAAACATATTAAAAGAAAAACACCTTAGAAACAAACTTTGAAGAAGTCAAAGTGATCCAGAAATTTAAAAAGACAACTTCATAAAACAAAAGTCAATACTCATTAAAGACAACAAAATCCAATATACTGAATAGGAATCTAACCATACTACATATTAATTTAAGTATAAATATATGGGGCTTCCCTGGTGGTGCAGTGGTTGAGAATCTGCCTGCCAATGCAGGGGACACGTGTTCGAGCCCTGGTCCGGGAAGATCCCACATGCCGTGGAGCAGCTAAGTCCATGCACCACAACTACTGAACCTGCGCGTCTGGAGCCTGTGCTCTGCAACAAGAGAGGCCGCGACAGTGAGAGGCCCCCTCACCACGATGAAGAGTGGCCCTCGGTCGCCGCAACTAGAGAAAGCCCTCGCATAGAATCGAAGACCCAACACAGCCAAACATAAATATAAATAAAAATAACTAGGTTAAAAATAAATAAATATATGAAACACACCAGTTAGAGTGCAGAGATTGCAAAACTAAATAAAAGAGTGATATTCACCAATATGCTAAATTAGAAGGATGAAAAAAGTTAACCATGCAAGGATTAATCATACAAAATTGAGCCTATATAAATATAATTTAAAGTATACTTTAGAATGAAGAATGTTAAATCGCTGTAAAGGAACATTCATAATGAAGGGTCAATTAAGTTAACAGAAAATAAAATAATACATGTGTATGTTTTTTTTTTTTTTTTTTTTTTTTTTTTTTATTTTTATTTTTTGCTTTATCACAAATTTAATCAGTTATATGTATACATATGTTCCCATATCCCCTCCCTTTTGCGTCTCCCTCCCACCCTCCCTATCCCACCCCTCCAGGCGGTCACAAAGCACCGAGCTGATCTCCCTGTGCTATGCGGCTGCTTCCCACTAGCTATCTACCTTACGTTTGGTAGTGTATATATGTCCATGCCGCTCTTTCACTTTGTCACAGCTTACCCTTCCCCCTCCCCATATCCTCAAGTCCATTCTCTAGTAGGTCTGTGTCTTTATTCCTGTCTTACCCCTATGTTCTTCATGACCTTTTTTTTTCTTAAATTCCATATATATGTGTCAGCATACAGTATTTGTCTTTCTCTTTCTGACTTACTTCACTCTGTATGACAGACTCTAGGTCCATCCACCTCATTACAAATAGTTCAATTTCATTTCTTTTTATGGCTGAGTAATATTCCATTGTATGTATGTGCCACATCTTCTTTACCCATTCATCCAATGATGGACACTTAGGTTGTTTCCATCTCCGGGCTATTGTAAATAGGGCTGCTATGAACATTTTGGTACATGTCTCTTTTTGAATTATGGTTTTCTCAGGGTATATGCCCAGTAGTGGGATTGCAGGGTCATATGGTAGTTCTATTTGTAGTTTTTTAAGGAACCTCCATACCGTTCTCCATAGTGGCTGTACCAATTCACATTCCCACCAGCAGTGCAAGAGTGTTCCCTTTTTTCCACACCCTCTCCAGCATTTATTGTTTCTAGATTTTTTGATGATGGCCATTCTGACTGGTGTGAGATGATATCTCATTGTAGTTTTGATTTGCATTTCTCTAATTAGTAAAGATGTTGAGCATCCTTTCATGTGTTTGTTGGCAGTCTGTATATCTTCTGTGGAGAAATGTCTATTTAGGTCTTCTGCCCATTTTTGGATTGGGTTGTTTGTTTTTTCATTATTGAGCTGCATGAGCTGCTTATAAATTTTGGAGATTAATCCTTTGTCAGTTGCTTCATTTGCAAATATTTTCTCCCATTCTGAGGGTTGTCTTTTGGTCTTGTTTATGGTTTCCTTTGCTGTGCAAAAGCTTTTAAGTTTCATTAGGTCCCATGTGTTTATTTTTGTCTTTATTTCCATTTCTCTAGGAGGTGGGTCAAAAAGGATCTTGCTGTGATTTATGTCATAGAGTGTTCTGCCTATGTTGTCCTCTAAGAGTTTGATAGTGTCTGGCCTTACATTTAGGTCTTTAATCCATTTTGAGCTTATTTTTGTGTATGGTGTTAGGGAGTGATCGAATCTCATACTTTTACATGTCCCTGTCCAGTTTTCCCAACACCACTTATTGAAGAGACTGTCCTTTCTCCACTGTACATTCCTGCCTCCTTTATCAAAGATAAGGTGACCATATGTCCGTGGGTTTATCTCTGGGCTTTCTATCCTGTTCCATTGATCTATCTTTCTGTTTCTGTGCCAGTACCATACTGTCTTGATTACTGCAGCTTTGTAGTATAGTCTGAAGTCAGGGAGCCTGATTCCTCCAGCTCCATTTTTCGTTCTCAAGATTGCTTTGGCTATTCGGGGTCTTTTGTGTTTCCATACAAATTGTGAAATTTTTTGTTCTACTTCTGTGAAAAATGCCAGTGGTATTTTGATAGGGATTGCATTGAATCTGTAGATTGCTTTGGGTAGTAGAGTCATTTTCACAATGTTGATTCTTCCAATCCAAGAACATGGTACATCTCTCCATCTATTTGTATCATCTTTCATTTCTTTCATCAGTGTCTTATAATTTTCTGCATACAGGTCTTTTGTCTCCTTAGGTAGGTTTATTCCTAGATATTTTATTCTTTTTGTTGCAATGGTAAATGGGAGTGTTTCCTTGATTTCACTTTCAGATTTTTCATCATTAGTATATAGGAATGCCAGAGATTTCTGTGCATTAATTTTGTATCCTGCAACTTTACCAAATTCATTGATTAGCTCTAGTAGTTTTCTGGTAGCATCTTTAGGATTCTCTATGTATAGTATCATGTCATCTGCAAACAGTGACAGCTTTACTTCTTCTTTTCCAATTTGGATTCCTTTTATTTCCTTTTCTTCTCTGATTGCTGTGGCTAAAACTTCCAAAACTATGTTGAATAAGAGTGGTGAGAGTGGGCAACCTTGTCTTGTTCCTGATCTTAGTGGAAATGGTTTCAGTTTTTCACCATTGAGGACGATGCTGGCTGTGGGTTTGTCATATATGGCCTTTATTATGTTGAGGAAAGTTCCCTCTATGCCTACTTTCTGCAGGGTTTTTATCATGAATGGGTGTTGAATTTTGTCGAAAGCTTTCTCTGCATCTATTGAGATGATCATATGGTTTTTCTCCTTCAATTTGTTAATATGGTGTATCACGTTGATTGATTTGCGTATATTGAAGAATCCTTGCATTCCTGGGATAAACCCCACTTGATCATGGTGTATGATCCTTTTAATGTGCTGTTGGATTCTGTTTGCTAGTATTTTGTTGAGGATTTTTGCATCTATGTTCATCAGTGATATTGGCCTGTAGTTTTCTTTCTTTGTGACATCCTTGTCTGGTTTTGGTATCAAGGTGATGGTGGCCTCGTAGAATGAGTTTGGGAGTGTTCCTCCCTCTGCTATATTTTGGAAGAGTTTGAGAAGGATAGGCGTTAGCTCTTCTCTAAATGCTTGATAGAATTCGCCTGTGAAGCCATCTGGTCCTGGGCTTTTGTTTGTTGGAAGATTTTTTATCACAGTTTCAATTTCAGTGCTTGTGATTGGTCTGTTCATATGTTCTATTTCTTCCTGATTCAGTCTTGGCAGGTTGTGCATTTCTAAGAATTTGTCCATTTCTTCCAGGTTGTCCATTTTATTGGCATAGAGTTGCTTATAGTAATCTCTCACGATCTTTTGTATTTCTGCAGTGTCAGTTGTTACTTCTCCTTTTTCATTTCTAATTCTATTGATTTGAGTCTTCTCCCTTTTTTTCTTGATGAGTCTGGCTAATGGTTTATCAATTTTGTTTATCTTCTCAAAGAACCAGCTTTTAGTTTTATTGATCTTTGCTATTGTTTCCTTCATTTCTTTTTCATTTATTTCTGATCTGATTTTTATGATTTCTTTCCTTCTGCTAACTTTGGGATGTTTTTGTTCTTCTTTCTCTAATTGCTTTAGGTGCAAGGTTAGGTTGTTTAGTCGAGATATTTCCTGTTTCTTAAGGTGGGATTGTATTGCTATAAACTTCCCTCTTAGAACTGCTTTTGCTGCATCCCATAGGTTTTGGGTCGTCGTGTCTCCATTGTCATTTGTTTCTAGGTATTTTTTTATTTCCTCTTTGATTTCTTCAGTGATCACTTCGTTATTAAGTAATGTATTGTTTAGCCTCCATGTGTTTGTATTTTTTATAGCTCTTTTCCTGTAATTGATATCTAGTCTCATAGCATTGTGGTCGGAAAAGATACTTGATACAATTTCAATTTTCTTAAATTTACCAAGGCTTGATTTGTGACCCAAGATATGATCTATCCTGGAGAATGTTCCATGAGCACTTGAGAAAAATGTGTATTCTGTTGTTTTTGGATGGAATGTCCTATAAATATCAATTAAGTCCATCTTGTTTAATGTATCATTTAAAGCTTGTGTTTCCTTATTTATTTTCATTTTGGATGATCTGTCCATTGGTGAAAGTGGGGTGTTAAAGTCCCCTACTATGATTGTGTTACTGTCGATTTCTCCTTTTATGGCTGTTAGTGTTTGCCTTATGTATTGAGGTGCTCCTATGTTGGGTGCATAAATATTTACAATTGTTATATCTTCTTCTTGGATCGATCCCTTGATCATTATGTAGTGTCCTTCTTTGTCTCTTCTAGTAGTCTTTATTTTAAAGTCTATTTTGTCTGATATGAGAATTGCTACTCCAGCTTTCTTTTGGTTTCCATTTGCATGGAATATCTTTTTCCATCCCCTTACTTTCAGTCTGTATGTGTCTCTAGGTCTGAAGTGGGTCTCTTGTAGACAGCATATATATGGGTCTTGTTTTTGTATCCATTCAGCCAATCTGTGTCTTTTGGTGGGAGCGTTTAGTCCATTTACATTTAAGGTAATTATCGATATGTATGTTCCTATTCCCATTTTCTTAATTGTTTTGGGTTCGTTATTGTAGGTCTTTTCCTTCTGTTGTGTTTCTTGCCTAGAGAAGTTCCTTTAGCATTTGTTGTAAAGCTGGTTTGGTGGTGCTGAACTCTCTCAGCTTTTGCTTGTCTGTAAACGTTTTAATTTCTCCATCAAATCTGAATGAGATCCTTGCTGGGTAGAGTAATCTTGGTTGCAGGTTTCTCTCCTTCATCACTTTAATTATGTCCTGCCACTCCCTTCTGGCTTGTAGAGTTTCTGCTGAGAGATCAGCTGTTATCCTGATGGGGATTCCCTTGTGTGTTATTTGTTGTTTTTGCCTTGCTGCTTTTAATATGATTTCTTTGTGTTTAATTTTTGACAGTTTGATTAATATGTGTCTTGGCGTATTTCTTCTTGGATTTATTCTGTATGGGACTCTCTGTGCCTCCTGGACTTGATTAACTATTTCCTTTCCCATATTAGGGAAGTTTTCAACTATAATCTCTTCAAATATTTTCTCAGTCCCTTTCTTTTTCTCTTCTTCTTCTGGAACCCCTATAATTCGAATGTTGGTGCGTTTAATGTTGTCCCAGAGGTCTCTGATATTGTCCTCTGTTCTTTTCATTCTTTTCTCTTTATTTTGCTCTGCATTAGTTATTTCCACTATTTTATCTTCCACCTCACTTATCCGTTCTTCTGCCTCAGTTATTCTGCTATTGATCCCATCTAGAGTATTTTTCATTTCATTTATTGTGTTTTTAATCGATGCTTGATTCATCTTTAGTTCTACTAGGTCCTTGTTAACTGTTTCTTGCATTTTGTCTATTCTATTTCCAAGATTTTGGATCATCTTTACTATCATTATTCTGAATTCTTTTTCAGATAGACTGCCTATTACCTCTTCATTTGTTAGGTCTGGTGGGTTTTTATCTTGCTCCTTCTCCTGCTGTGTGTTTTTCTGTCTTCTCATTTTGCTTATGTTACTGTGTTTGGGGTCTCCTTTTTGCCGGCTGCAGGTTCGTAGTTCCTGTTGTTTTTGGTGTCTGTCCCCAGTGGCTAAGGTTGGTTTAGTGGGTTGTGTAGGTTTCCTGGTCGAGGGGACTAGTGCCTGTGTTCTGGTGGATGAAGCTGGATCTTGTCTTTCTGGTGGGCAGGTCCACGTCTGGTGGTGTGTTTTGGGGTGTCTGCAGACTTTTTATGATTTTAGGCCACCTCTCTGCTAATGGGTGGCGTTGTGTTCCTGTCTTGCTAGTTGTTTGGCATAGGGTGTCCAGCACTGTAGCTTGCTGGTCGTTGAGTGAAGCTGGGTGCTGGTGTTGAGATGGAGATCTCTGGAAGATTTTCGCCGTTTGATATTATGTGGAGCTGGGAGGTCTCTTGTGGACCAGTGTCCTGAAGTTGGCTCTCCCACCTCAGAGGCACAGTACTGACTCCTGGCTCCTCAATTTGGGATGATTTGTTGTCTATTCATGTATTCCACAGATGCAGGGTACATCAAGTTGATTGTGGAGCTTTAATCCGCTGCTTCTGAGGCTGCTGGGAGAGGTTTCCCTTTCTCTTCTTTGTTCTCACAGCTCCCGGGTCTCAGCTTTGGATTTGGCCCCGCCTCTGCGTGTAGGTCGCCGGAGGGCGTCTGTTCTTCACTCAGACAGGAAAGGGTTAAAGGAGCAGCCTCTTCGGGAACTCTGGCTCACTCAGGCCGGGCGGGAGGGAGGGGCACGGAGTGCGGGGCGAGCCTGCAGCGGCAGAGGTCGGCGTGACGTTGCACCAGCCCGAGGCGCGCCGTGCGTTCTCCCAGGGAAGCCGCCCCTGGATCCCGGGACCCCGGCAGTGGCGGGCTGCTCAGGCTCCCGGAAGGGCGGTGTGGACAGTGACCTGCGCTCGCACACGGGCTTCTTGGCGGCGGCAGCAGCAGCCCCAGCGTCCCACGCCCGTCACTGGGCTCCGCGCTTTCAGTCGCGACTCGCGCCCGTCTGTGGAGCCCCTTTAAGCAGCGCTCTTAATCCCCTCTCCTCGCGCAGCAGGAAACCAAGAGGGAAGAACAAGTCTCTTGCCTCTTCGGCAGCTCCAGAGTTTTCCCGGACTCCCTCCCGGCTAGCTGTGGCACATTAGCCCCCTTCAGGCTGAGTTCTCGCCGCCAGCCCCAGTCCTCTCCCTGCGCTCTGACCGAAGCCCGAGCCTCAGCTTCCAGCGCCGCCCGCCCCGGCGGGCGAGCAGACAAGCCTCTCGGGCTGGTGAGTGCCGCTCGGCACCGATCCTCTGTGCGGGAATCTCTCCGCTTTGCCCTACCCAGGTATGTGGGGAGTTTCTTGCCTTTTGGGAGGTCTGGGGTCTTCTGCCAGCGTTCAGTAGGTGTTCTGTAGGAGTTGTTCCACGTGTAGCTGTATTTCTGGTGTATCCGTGAGGAGGAAGGTGATCTCCGCGTCTTACTCTTCCGCCATCTTACCCGGAAGTCATGTGTATGTTTTTGTTGTAAAGTTGAAAATACAGAAGCTGGACCTGAAAGAAAAATAGAAAAATCCATAATATATTTAGATATTTCAACAACTCTTAGAAATTGACAGTGTTTAGTAAAATAAATAAATAAATTAAAAACTATTAAAAACATCAGTGTGACCTAATTGTCATGTATACTCCCGTCCACCCAATGAAAGCAGAAAAAAACATTTCTTTCGATTGCACATGTGAATTTATGAAAATGCACATGACAGAACGGGTGCTTTTTCATAAAATATAAAATGATTGAAATCATTCAAGACTATCCCCTGAGCAAAAGAGAATATATTAAAAATCAATAACAAAAAAGTATCTGAAAAATACACGCATTTTTTTTACAAGCTCCCACCACTCTTTATTTATTTATTTATTTTTTTAAGTTTTTTTTTTTTTTTTTACATCTTTATTAGAGTATAATTGCTTTACAATGGTGTGTTAGTTTCTGCTTTATAACAAAGTGAATCAGCTATACATATACATATATCCCCATATCTCCTCCCTCTTGCATCTCCCTACCCCCCACCCTCCCTATCCCACCCATCCAGGTGGTCACAAAGCACAGAGCTGATCTCCCTGTTCTACGCAGCTGCTTCCCACTAGCTATCTATTTTACATTTGGTAGTGTATATATGTCCATGCCACTCTCTCGCTTTGTCACAGCTTACCCTTCCCCCTCCCCATATCCTCAAGTCCATTCTCTAGTAAGTCTGTGTCTTTATTCCTGTCTTACCCCTGGGTTCTTCATGACATTTTTTTTTCTTAGATTCCATATATATGTGTTAGCATATGATATTTGTCTTTCCCTTTCTGACTTACTTCACTCTGTATGACAGACTCTAGGTCCATCCACTTCACTACAAATAACTCAATTTCATTTCTTTTTATGGCTGAGTAATATTCCATTGTATATATGTACCACATCTTCTTTATCCATTCATCCGATGATGGACACTTAGGTTATTTCCATCTCCTGGCTATTGTAAATAGAGCTGCAATGAACATTTTGGTAAATGACTTTTTTTGAATTATGGTTTTCTCAGGGTATATGCCCACTAGTGGGATTGCTGGGTCATATGGTAGTTCTATTTCTAGTTTTTTAAGGAACCTCCATACTGTTCTCCATAGTGGCTATACCAATTCACATTCCCACCAGCAGTGCAAGAGTGTTCCCCTTTCTCTACACCCTCTCCAACATTTATTGTTTCTAGATTTTTTGATGATGGCCATTCTGACTGGTGTGAGATGATATCTCACTGTAGTTTTGATTTGCATTTCTCTAATGATTAACCATGCTGAGCATTCTTTCATGTGTTTATTGGCAGTCTGTATGTCTTCTTTAGAGAAATGTCTATTTAGGCCTTCTGCCCATTTTTGGATTGGGTTGTTTGTTTTTTCATTATTGAGCTGCATGAGCTGCTTATAAATTTTGGAGATTAATCCTTTGTCAGTTGCTTCATTTGCAAATATTTTCTCCCATTCTGAGGGTCGTCTTTTGGTCTTGTTTATGGTTTCCTTTGCTGTGCAAAAGCTTTTAAGTTTCATTAGGTCCCATTTGTTTATTTTTGCTTTTATTTCTATTTCTCTAGGAGGTGGTCAAAAGGATCTTGCTGTGATTTATGTCATAGAGTGTTCTGCCTATGTTTTCCTCTAAGAGTTTAATAGTTTCTGGCCTTACATTTAGGTCTTTAATCCATTTTGAGCTTATCTTTGTGTATGGTGTTAGGGAGTGATCTAATCTCATACTTTTACATGTCCCTGTCCAGTTTTCCCAGCACCACTTATTGAAGAGGCTGTCCTTTCTCCACTGTACATTCCTGTCTCCTTTATCAAAGATAAGGTGACCATATATGTGTGGGTTTATCTCTGGGCTTTCTATCCTCTTCCATTGATCTATCTTCCTGTTTTTGTGCCAGTACTATACTGTCTTGATTACTGTACAAAGTACTCTTAAAACTCAACAATAAGAAAGCAAACAAAAAAATGGACCTTCAGGGACACCTCACAAGGGAAGATACATAGACGTTAATAAGCATGTGAAAAGATGTTCCCTATCATATGTCATAAGAAAAATGCAAATTAAGACAACAATGAGATTCCACTACACACTATTAGATAGTCAAAATCTAGAACACTGACAACACCAAATGCTGGTGCAGATGTCGAGCAACAGGAATTCACATTCGCTTCTGGGGGAAATGTAAAATTGTACAGCCACTTTGGAAGACAGGAAAAGGAAGAAAAACGTATATAAGTATCTAAGGAGATGGCATGAGTTTAGTTTAATTTCAGTAAATCTTGGGTACATTTACTTTTCCAGAAATCAGCATCATGGATCAGTGAATATTAGTATCCTGCTGTAAAATAAAAGAGATAATTTAGTTTTTCATCTTTGAATGATTTCAACGTGTAATTTTATATAAAGGACATTAAAAACCTAAAGCCATTTTTAAAGCAAGGCAATTCATAAATTTCTTTTGAAGGTTAGTTGTAAACAGAGTAAAACCTCATTAATTTAAATAATTGAAGGAGAAGCTTTTTTAAAGTCAGCCCGGAAATTATGTTGGCAAAATGTTCCCTATTATAATTCCTCCTGGACTTACTCTAATAAATAAATATGAATCATGCAATTATCACATTGTTTGTATGCAAATGAATCCTGCTAAAATATTTAAAAATGATTAAACAAGTTCAATATTCTGTTTTTTCCCTCTGGCACTGTTGAGAACCACCTGTTAAAATTTGAAAAAGTTACACAACTTTTCTGGGACTTAGTTTACTCATTTGCAAAAGGGGTGAAGCTTGATGATTTCTAATTCCACTTCACATCTACCCAGTTATTTTCTGTGATCTACTATATTCTTTAAAATTTTAAATTACTTTGAGAAGACGTTTCAAATTACTTGAAAATAAATACTTGAGTTACTTGTTTTGTGCCATCTCCCTGCCCCCCGCCACTCCAAGGAGAATAAATAATAAGCAACCTGGGTGATGTAGTCACCTGCCATAGCATGACTCTCTGTTCATGCAGTACATATGTACTCAGCAGCTGGACTTTGCTTATTTGAGCCACCTGGCCAAGGAGGCAGCTACTGTGTTTCAAGACAAAACATGAGTCAACCTGGTACTCAGCTCTCAAGTCTTATGTTGTGTGACCTTATGGATGAACACCAGGGCCATCATCTATAAAGCAAGATTGGGAGTGGTGAACAATAAAATCTACTTTACTGTTTTGTTTGGGTTTTTTTGTTTTGCACAGGTTAAAGAAAAGTGCTTTGCATTTGGATGTACTCAATGACAATTAGATTTTTTATCTGTACTCAGAAGAGTAATTCAGACACCTGTGTTAGGACTTCTTGCCTCGGTGTACATAAGAGAATTGAGACACTGCAATTGTTTCAATATTTCTTCTCCTATCCACTGAGAATTAGAAAAAAATAAAGGGATAAATCTAAAATAACTTCATCTAAGTATTAGCTTACCAAAAACACTTTAAAGCATGAAAAAATTTGAGTGTGATGACACAACTTAATATGAAGACAAACTAGATATAGGGCATAAATATATTGCAAACATTTAAAAAATGTTACTATTCCCAGAGTATACTTATTTTATGTTATTTTTACTTATTTTTTACATTGCTTTGCCTCCAGGGCTTAACATAATTTCTTGCAATAAAACATATCTAATATGTATTTCTTGAATGAATAGAATGAACAAATGAATAGGTATGAGGGTAAAACAATATAGTAACATAAATTATATACAATAAGTTGATGAGACTGAGACAATGAGATGATAAGAGATTTCAAATTCCAATCTACTCATTTCAGAAGAGAAAATGAAGAGCAGAGCTTTTAATTAAGATTGCCAGGGTCACACTCAAAAATAACTACCAAATTAAAACACTGGTTTTCCAATGTCAATACTATTTTATTCATTTAATTTTATTATAAAATATTACACATATAGAAAATTCACATAAAATGTTCAGTATAATGAATAATGATGAAAGAGACATCTTTGGAATTATCAAATAAGTACAGAAATGGAATATTGTCAGCACTTTAGAAGCCACTCATGTGTCCTATCACATATACGATACCAGCCTCCCACAAGTAACCAATATGCTACCATTTTTTGTATTACTTTCTTGTTTCCATCATAGTTTTACCAAGTATCAATGTATCCCTAAATAGCATAGATCTTTTTTTTCTAGGATTTAATCGCACATAAATAGATATATACAGTATATTATTTTGTGTTTATCTTCTTTCACTCTATATTATGTATGTTTGCCAGTTTCATACATGTTTTTGCTCGCAGCTCCTATGTGTACTTCCTACTTGCTGTATGTAATTCTATTATGATAAGAATCACAGATGTTTAATTCCTTCTATTGATGGGCACATGGTGATTTTCTCATTCAGGGCAATTATAAACAATGGCGCTATGAATATTTTTTCTATGTCTCTTGGCACACGCTTGCATGCATTTCTCCAGGACACATTCCTAGGAATGGAATTGCTATCACATGACTTATTTATATATGCAAACTTACCAGATCCCCAGACAGAATCTAGCTCTTTTACGGAGTATGTATACCTATTCATACTCCTAATGGCAGTGTTTAAGAAAGTGTATTACTCTACATTATCACCAAAAATAATATTGTAAGGTATTTTCATTGTTTTTCTGATTTGTGTATCTACACCTTATTTCTTTCTCTTTCCTCACCATGTCCTACCACATAAAATCTTTCACTGTATCCTTTTGGAATTCAACGGTCCATTAACAGCAAATAGTTCTACATCCTCAATCTTCTTGAGTATTCTTTTCACCTGGCTTTCTCTCAAGAGAAGAGATTCCTGTTCATTTCCGGAGTGATGGCATTTTTCTGCCACAACACTTTGGCCTCTGGGCTTGGATATAGCCATGTTTTTTGTTCCTAATTACTTACAATTTTCAGATCAATTTCCTCCGCTCACACTAAAAAAAAAAATCTAATCTCTTATCATCAGATTAATCTACGAATCTGTCATTTATCATCCCATCTCTCAATACCTGGTCATTCCCTGGAATTTCTAAATGAATTGAACTTCTGTTCAAAGTACTGTCTAATTCCAAAATTAGTTCTTGTCTATTTCAGTGTACATATAGTCTTGCCAACAACTCGAATTTAGTTCCATAAATTCCTCCACTTAACACCAGAATCACCACAGAAGTGTCATCATTACTTATAATTGCAATGCCTTATGTAGTCACATTTTCCTGCATAAGTCCCTAGCCACTATCTGTTAGCTTTCCAGGTTTGTTTATGCGCTCCCTAATTCAACCAGGATGTCCAAATCATTGGCCATCCTACAATTTTATGCTCCTTCACCACTGGCGGTGATTTTCATCCTTCTCTTCCTACTTCAGTTCGTGGTCAATCATTATAACGATTCCCTTGCATCTACCCTTGAATTCTAGGCACCTGCCTCACCTTTTCCTACTATTGGCTAAACAATAACCATGGTTTAATTCAATCTCTGATTTCTCTTAGCTTGCAACCCAATGTTACTCTTTGTGATGAAAGAAAATACACATACCTATTTAAATACATGATCGAAAAGAAAAATTGGGTTCTTAATGCTTCTGGAGGACAGTACTATATTTATCTAATCCATGTCTTCTCCTAATGTCCTAGAGTATCATTTCACACTTTATTTTCTCTCCTAAAACCTTCTACATTCTCTACCCCATCTACACTCTTATGTAAAGACCATGCTTCTGAATTCACTGGGAAAACTGAGGCACACAAAAGAATATGGACACTCTACCCAGGACATCTATTCACATACAAGCACCTGTACACATTTGAAGAAACTTTCTGCCCTTTGTGAGAAATGAACTCTTTGTTTACCTAATGCCCATTGTTCAGTCCATGTTCTTGATCCCCTCTTCTCTTCCTTGCTCAAGCATTGCTCCAACATTATTCTCTTCTCTACATCATTAAAAACTTCTCCCTCTAATTGATTATTTCAATCAGCATAAAAAACTATATATATTTTAAGTTTTTCCTATCTTAAGTAAAACTTTTTGACCCTTCTTCTCTAAAGTCCTTGGTCTCCTTTGCAGCAAAACTCTGTGGGAAATAGTTGTCAACATTCATTGTCTTGAAATGAGCATTTCACATTCTCTCCCAGGTTGAGGATTTACCCTTGCCATTTAGTCAAAACTGCTCTTCTTGCCAAGGTCACCAGTGTACTTAACATGTTACACAAAACTCTAGTACCTATAGTTGCCATTTGACACAATTAACACTCTCTCTTCTTTGATACTCTTTCTTCACTAGGCTTACAGCGTAGCCTGCCCTCTTGGATTTCCTCCTGCCTCATTGGCTATTCTCCATGATTCTTCTTTGCATCTTTCCTCTCTTCTGTAAGACTTTTCCTACTGGAGTACCTTAAGAATATAACTTCTTGGTTCTCTTCTCTGCCTAAACCCACGCTATAATAATCTGATCGTATGTAATGGCATTAGACATAATATAGAAGATCACGTCATCAACTCAGACTCATATGAGTCAGAAATATTACCCAGTATGAAAAATTACTAATAAATGTTAAGGCATGGTTGAAGTAGACAGAGGTCCATGACCGTTAACACAGATCCGCAGTTGCTTTTATCTGTCTTGGACCTACTCTGAGCCCAGTTTAACACTAGTGGTCTCTAAGCGATTCATTTGCTTGAGATCATTTACAAACAAGGGGCTGTTTTGATCAAGAAATTAAATCATTTTATACCCATATAACTAAATAAGTTATATAACATATTCCAGGGACCACTCACATATATTCATAGATTATAGGTACACTGTAAGCAATTTTAGATCAGCTGTGTCTGTTTAAAACCACTCTAAAGGTAAAGAGTCTTCTGCTAGCAAACAATATTTGTTTATTTACCAGTAAGATTCCAATTAGTATATTCATAAGGAGATTTGAACAACTAATTTACCTTCTTTATTTTCCCTGGTACAAGGAAAGTGATTGGAGAGCAAAATAGCTGTTTATACACTTCCCAGAATTGTATCACATTTTTATACTAATGACTACCAATTTATATATGCAAATAGACCCCCCTCTTGATTTGCATAATATTTTACCCAAGGGCATTCTCAATATCTCTATTAAGATGTTAAATATACAGCTCATACTCAACATGTCAAAAACTTAATTCCTAATAAACTGCTCTTTCTACAATCTCCCCCATAGAGACTGATGGCCATTCTTTTCTTCAAGTTCAGGAGTCATCACTTTAGGGCATCTGGGTATAATTCAGCCCACCCCACACTTATTTTTATAAATGTAATTGACTGGAACACAGCCTCACCTTTTGTTTATATATCTTCTAAGGCTGCTTTCATGATACAACAGCAGATTTGAATTGTTTTAACAGAGACTGTATAGCCTGGAAAGTTTAAAATGTTTACGTTAGGGGTCTTTATAGAAAAAGTTTGCTGATCTCTCATATACAGTGATATATAATTGTCCTTTGTTCTAATCTCATTGTTAGGTTTTCACAGAAAAGTATCGCTGTCTTCAAAATTGAGTTGTGGATTGCACCTTCCTTTTAACTTCTTAGGGGTAATATTGTAATTCCAAATGTCTTCCTATTTCTATTAAGGTTTTTCTTTGATACACTTAGTATCTCTAAGTTTATTTCTTATTATTCAAGTATGTGAACATGCTCAGCTAGTTACAATGTGTATAGCGAAAATATATGGTATGCTTTTAGTCCTTTGATATTTTTTAGACTTGTTTTAAAGACAAGTCTCTTTTTTTTTCTTTTCTTTTCCTTTTTGGCCACACTGTGGAGTTCGTGGGAACTTGATTCCCCAACCAGGGATCGAACCCAGTCCCCCAGCAGTGAACCTGCCAAGTCCTAACCACTGGACCACCAGGGAATTCCCACAAGTCTTCTCTTTCTATTTATGCTTTAGTTTAGATAGTGTTGTGTCCCGATCCCCCACTTCATTAATTTTCCATTCATCTCTGTTTAATCCGCTATAAAACCCATCCATTAAGTGCTTACTTTTGATCACCGTGTTTTTGTGTATATACCTATCAGTTCATTTTTGAAATATTTATGCTTTTTAATTTAACTTTTTGAACGTTATTAAAATACCCAAGTTTAACTGTTATATCTTATAATATAGCAATTATAAATTGAATTTGTAGTTCATGTGGGACTATTTCAGTTGTCTGTGGATTCTGCTCATTCTTGATCATAATGTCTTGCTTCTTTGTGTGCCTGGTCATTTTTGACTCCATACTGGACATTGTATTGGAAACATATTTCTAATTATACCTGTTTATTATTCTTTAGTGTGATTATATCTTCTCTGAATGATGATTTGTTTTGCTTGCTTCTGATGCAACCTCAGAGCATACAAATCCAAGTTCAGAATTTATTTTTAAGTCCAAGCTTTGGAAGACAACTTAAAACAGCTGCTTTAGTTCAGTTGAAACTTAACTTTGATGGCAAAGACCTTTGGATCCAAGGTTAACATACTGGATGGTTAATCAGAATCCCAACATTTTTCAGACCATGGCTACTGTTTAGACCCTTGGATTAAAAACACAGATTATTTTGAAGGTCTTTCTTCCCTGGTATAAATGTCTTCATTACTGGGATCACATTTTTCTTTTCCCTTTCTTTCTCTATTTCTTTCTTTCTTTCTTTCTTTCTTTCTTTCTTTCTTTCTTTCACTCTTTCTTCCTTTCTTTCTTCCCCCCCTCCCCCTCCCTCCCCCTCCCTTCCTTCCTTCCTCCTTTCCTCCTTCCTTCTTTCCTTTCTTCCTTCCTCTCTCTCTCATTCTTCCTCAGGTCATGGCCCAGAAATCCCCCATTTTATTGCTAACTCTTTCATTCTTTTAAATAATCTTTAAATTATATGTTTTCAGGTGTTTTCTTGTCCTCGAGGAGAAACTTGATCCATGTTAAATAGCCTTATCCTCTATTATATGAAGGAAGGATTACCAGCACTCCTCTGAATACATGACTACTTCAGGGAAATTATATTCACAAATACCAGGGGTCAAATCCAGGCTGCATTAATAACTGCATGGCCATAGTCAATTTTGTTAATTTCTCTGAACCTTCATATCTATCTATCTATATTTTGGCAAATAACAGTGATTTTGCAGAGTTTATTGTGAGAATACAAACAATGTATATATAGTAACTAACATACACATATGTCACATATAGTGGGTACCAAATAAATTACTCATTGATGTAACACGTGCTACTGTTACTATTATTGTTAATTAAAATTGTAATTTAAACTAAATAAACCAGTTATCATTGTCATGTACTGTTTGAATATTTGTAGAGAATACCTACATAGGAGGCAAAGTGTGGGAGAGAGAGCGGGAGACAGAGACCAGGAGTCAGGGGTAGGAGCAGGGAGGAAGAGAGTGCGGGAAAGTGTACGGTTATATAAATATTTAATAGAATCTTAAAGTGATCTATTATACTTAGACATTTGTTGAGTAATTTTCTTCTCTTTTGGGTTTCTGATATTACAAATCTAACATGGAGACATAAAGTAGATTAAGGGGTTAGAATATAAGATTTACAAAAGAAAGTAAAGAAATGGAAACATTTTAACCTGTTTATAAAAAATATCTCTTGTCCTACACCTGAAAAAGTACAGTTTAGAGATTTATTCTTCATGTTCGCTGAGAGCAAAATAAGAAAAAGAGATTTAAGAAAAAGTGGGAGAACTTTGGAATAACCACAAAGAAATGTTTTCTGAATGTAAGTGGTGGTAAAAATGAAACAGCAATTTGAAGAAAGTTGCAGCTGCTCTTTCCCTGTAGAGTCTTGAAATATGATGGATAATCACATATTAAGGTAGTTTAGAGCCTTTTTTAGAAGGTAGAAGACACATTAGATGACCTCCCTGAGGTTCTTTTAATTTAATTCCGTTTTTCAAGACCACAAAATTATAACTGTGTTCCAAGAACAAAATGGCCATTTAACGATACATCTTAGGAGTCCTCCCCACAACCCAAAAAGCTGCCTCGTACAATGATTTGAATTTTATCTACAAATATTGTCATGCATAAGATTTGCACTATAGTATCCTAAAGAATTTGTTTTGACTCAGGACAATCCTAAACAATAAAAATTTAAGTGTACTACTTAATTAAGCTATCAGAGTTTCATCTTTCTCATTTATAAAACGGAACTGGTAATCACATAACCGATCTAAGGATTTAATAAATAAAAAAATATGAATCAAACTAGCACTATGCCTAATGAGCAGTAGTTTCTTATAAATACTAAGTTATGGGCGTTCTCAATGCAAAAACAAAAACAGGGAGTAAACTGAGAATGGATAAGCTCATGATAATATTTTGCAAGAACCCCCCTAAGTTTTATTAAGCACAGTCAAGGAAAAGTGATCCAATGTAAAGTTGAGTAGTTAAAAAGCAAAATTATCTACTTTTGTTATCATTTCATGTGACCTTGATTTTTTACTTCCGATATTTGGCATTAGAAGCATTTTTATAAACTGCCTCAAAATCTCCTTCATTTTCCCCTTCTTCCTACTCCTCCCCCTCTCCCTCCCCTTCCCTCTCTCTTTTTCTTTAGTTGTATTTGACTGTTTCTTTACTCCTATTTGATTTTGCAGCCTGGGGCACAAAACTACTCTGTCTCAGTGTCCTCATATTGTTGTTGTAGAGATTAAACTATTTAACACATTTAGAGCATTGAAGATAGTGTTTCACATATAGTAAAAAAATAAATCATCAGTTGTTTTCACGGTCTGGATTTTGCCTTTTATAGAAAGCAATGACTCTATTTAACCCCAGCTTAACACTGTAGAGTCTGTTCAGTTGTTATTGAAGTTGTTATAAGATATGAATGTGTTAATATTTGTGATGCATTACAGTGTCTGGCACATAGCAAGCATTAAATGTGTGGTTTTCTATTTAATTGATATACCAGCACAGTAATCATACTATAGAGTGTTATATTGCAAGAAGCCTAGCCATCTAACAAAATATATATATATATATATATATATATATATATATATATATATATATGTTTATGTCTGTTTAAAGCAAGACATGGATGTTTGGGAAATATTAAAATTTCACAGAATATGATAATCATTCTAATGAAAATTCATCCTATCAGATGAACTAAGGCGTGTTTAGAAAAATAAATCTAATTCAGGAAAAAAATTTTTTAATCTTAATTACTAATAAAATTTACTCCTATAAGGTTAAAACTAAAAACTACACATTAAATCATCAAATTTATTATGAGTAACTTAGAATTTTTAAAAGTTATTCTTTATTTCAACTTCATATTTGTATATGACCTGTCTATTGTTGCCAAGGAACTGGTGACAATCGGTAGACAACCTAACATTTCTGGAGAGAGATGAGGCAATAATAATAGTAGTGAGTGAAATTTCTTGCATGAATTATCTGCTATATACTTAAGAGAAACCTTGTATGCTTGATTCAGTTTGATACTCATAACAGCTTTATGAGACAGGTACTATGGATTTTTATTATTTTTCATTCTATGTAGGTGGAGACTAAGGCACAGAAAGATAAATAGTTCAAGGCAAAGGAGTTAGTAATGGCAGAGCTGGGATTCAATGTAGGAGACATAGGGATATATGTATATGTATAACTGATTCACTTTGTTATACAGCAGAAATTAACACACCATTGTAAAGCAATTATACTCCAATGAAGATGTTAAAAAAAAAAAAAGAAAAAGAAAATGCAGCTCAAAGCCAACCCAGGAGTCCAGGTTGGTAAGCAATGCTCATCTGGCACACCTCTCTTGACCTTTTCCCTCTGCACAGAATCCATTTCTGTCAAAGGTGAACTTAACTCCATTCATGTAAGGTTAGCAAAGGCCTCAAGTAGTTTTGATGTGTGCAACTTCAAGCTATTCCAATAATTCTTTGGATTAGGAAGGGTCTTTGCTGTCAATGAGAAAAATTGAAAGGAGCTCTTTCATTTCTTTCTATTTTTCTCAGCAGCAAGGAAATTGACTACCTCAGATGATTGATTTAACTCTTAAAAACAGAGAAAAAAAATGAAGATTTCAACTTACAATTCTCTTCTCTCTTGAACTCTACACAATGTATCTTCCTAATCAATATTTTAAATGTCTTTAAATCCATATATTTTAATCCATCCTTAAATACAAGCTGTTTGATTTCCCCTCTTCTGTCTAGCAAACTCTGCAAGGACAACTTTCTCAAGCATATTATAGCATTTTCTAGAATTTATCCTAATGACATGGCCGTTAAGTGAGAAGAATCCAAGTGAAAAGCATAGGAATTTGCACCTCTGGTCAGCTTCACACATTTTGTTCCTCTCCTCCACCTATGGTAACCACCAATCTCTTGTCTGTATGTGTGAGTTCATTTTTATTTTTTTAAACAACTTGACTTTTTGTGATGATCATTTCACAGTATATACAAGTACCTAATCATTATGTCGTACACCTGAAAATGAATATAATTTATATGTCAATTAAATCTCATTTAAAGAAAGAAACCTCGGAAACTATTTGACACCACAAGGTACCCAATTGTTCTAAGTATCCTTGCCCATGAGAGGTAACAATTGGTTCAGTTTGGATAATTATGACAGTTTCATTAAAGTGCTGAGGAAGTGGCACAAAATGTGGGAATTTTAAGGGGGGGGCACAAAACTCTTTATGATATTGAGCAAAATTTTTCTAAAAGTAGGTCATTTCAGTAAATCTTACTCATGTCTTATTGGGCAGATATGGTGTCACTAAACTATTATTACAAGTGAGAATGGGATTGGCTTAGAATAATGATTTTCCTCTGGAAACTCTTGTCCTCCAGGAGAGAGATAAATGAAATCATGGTTCCCCTAAGAAAGAGAGATGGAAATAGGTAGAGCTAGAGATATGAGAGAGATAGTATTAGTGGGGTAGCCAGCCAATCTCTGGATTATCTACCTCATAACATATGTAAAATGTCTCAATTTATACATATGTTGTGCTCCCAGTAAGCTAGTGCTGATAGGGCCATAGCACCACATCTCTGTGAACAATTTGTCACATTTTTATTAGGAAACTTTCTAAAGAGAGTTCATTCATTCTTTTTCATCTTGATTTCCTATTGCCTCTGGATTTCTCTATTCATAGTGTCCCTAGACAATTTTTACTTATGTACCATGGAGATTCATACTTCGCCATTTATTTAACATATAACCTTCTTTTCAAGAAAAATATTTTTATCCCTTTGTGTTCACAATCGCCTTAGCTAATTTCTAGCTGAGAGTATTCTTCAGGTCCTGGTGTGTGGTCCCAGGAGTACAGTTTTCTTGCCAAGCGGTCTTCTTAAGACCTTGTCTTACTCCACCTTTGGAATTTACCAGACTTCAAGCATATTGTGCTACTTCTGTAACAACAGAGCCATTCATTTCTGTTCTTTATTCTTAGTCAGCAGTGGGATATACCAATTATGTTACATTTCCCATTTATTTTCTCATATCTATAAGGGATGTTTTTAAGTTATTAAAATATTAACTGTTTCTTAAGATTTCTCCTTGTTTGCAGGCCAAAATCTGTGGTCCTCTTTCATTTCTCTCTCTCTGATTTCAGGCACAGACATTTGTTTTCCTAAAGATCTTCCTTATATATTTTTTTTTTTTTTTTTTTTTTTTTTGCGGTACGCGGGCCTCTCACTGCTGTGGCCTCTCCCATTGCGGAGCACAGGCTCCGGACGCGCAGGCTCAGCGGCCATGGCTCACGGGCCCAGCCGCTCCGCGGCATGTGGGATCCTCCCAGACTGGGGCACGAACCCGTTTCCCCTGCATCGGCAGGCGGACTCTCAACCACTGCGCCACCAGGGAAGCCCTTCCCTATATTTTTTATTGGGCATTCCTCACAGTAAAACTTATGGATTCTACAAATTCTAATTTTGATACAAACATCCATTTTTCATACAAATATTTCCTATCCTTTCCTCCTAAGTTGGATAATTCTGCCCATGACGTATCATTTATCCATTTATTATCTATCTCCTACAGGGCATCCATCTGTTGTTCTGCTTTCCTTATGCAGAGAAAGTTTCATCTTTGCTGAGACATGACATATACTTCTAAGTCCATAAGTTTCCTTCAATATGCAGTTTTGCCTCTTACATCAAGTCTTCGGATTTGCGTCTCTTCTAATAGCCTACGTGCATCTTATTTTGAGAACTCTGGTCTTTTCCCAGGATAGCCAACTTGATTTGGGGAATCTGTATGAGTTCTAAACTAGGAAGAGAGGGATGTGGCATTTGTCAGAGAAAACATCAATAGCCTTTTTCTTTGATGATCTATAAAATGAAAACGCATGTAGGAGTTTTCTTATGGGAGAAGTTTCTCAGGGAATAACTATAGTTTCCTCTCAGTTTTTTTTTTTCCTTCTTTCCTGTTTTCAAACACCTTGGGACTGTTCCCTCTTCCTGCCTATACACTATCAAATCTCTGAGCTTTCAATTTTGCCCAGTTCCCTAATGGAGAGCAATTAGTTATGAATATTTCATTTACTCTTTTGTACATGTTTACTCTCTAAGATAAGCAAATCCCTCACTTCTCACAGTGAAATCTAAACCTATTAATTGATTGATTTTTAACATAAGGTTAATATCAGGTTAAAATAATTGAAGCTTTCAGAAAGTTGCATGAAGTAATATAGCAGATACACAGCTATCCATCCTCAAATGCTGACTTTATATCATATTTACTTCATAGCACTCTTTGAATGACTCTTATTACAAATAAGGCTAAAGTCCCCATCCAACATTGTCATCGCTCTTGTGAAAGTGTTGTCTGATGGCCCCACAAAAAATTTTATACATTTATTATGTGTATATTTCCTGTAAGCACTATATATTGATGCTTGGGTTTCAGATGTCTTTCAAAAATAGCTTTTGACATTCATTTTTCATCTTTTTGGAAATTTATTTATGTTGATATATGTTAAATGGTCTATTATTCTCAACTTCAAAATAATATATATTCTATAAATAAATTTGTTCATCCAATTACCTTCTGAAGGAAATTTATATTATTTTCACTTTTTTTCTGTGAAAAACAACTTTACAATGAACATATATATACATATTATGTCTACTTGAACATATTTATGTCTACTTGGATACGTACATAGCTAGGATAAAGCTGAATTTTAGGTTTTCTGCATCTTGCTAGGTATTGCTGTTGGTATCAAAAATTACCAGTTTAAACTCCCACAATGTATACCATATAATTTCTCAATGTTACTAATTTATACTGGATCTCATTAGAACACTTAATTTTTGAAAAGCTGCTGATGACTAAATTATATATTTATTTTATATGATTTATTGAGGTGCTCTTTATAGACAATGTTATTTATTAGTTTTAAGTGTATAATTTGGTGAATTTTAACAATTGTGTACATTAAGCTAAAGTATATATTACAAACTATGCATTAATTAAGGTAAAAATGTAACTACTGCTAAAAACATAAAAAGTATTTCCACCATCCCAAATGTTCACTTGTGTCCCTTTCCCCACACTAGCTTTTGGCCACCACTGAGGGACTGAGGTGACCATGTCCGGGTCGTTCTCTCTCAACTGCTTTAGTGAATAAAAGAGTAGAGACATATACATATATATGCTACTGATGTTGAAAAACAAATGTATAATATTCTGTGCTTTGCTCTTTTCACCTCTCTTTCAAGTTCCTAAAAGGGGTTCTTTCATATTCTTACAGTGAATTCTTTAAAGATAAATTATCTTATTGCCAATGATATGCCCACAATTTCTAATTAATTTTTCTTTGGAAGGTGGCTCTTTGGTCTAGGGGTATAATTCTTGCTTACGGACTTATTTTAAATGAGAGCTCTTGGTATGAGGCCTTTGAGAATACCATGAAGAACAGGGTTATACTCAGTGTCAATATTATTATTAATGTTCGATAAATTTCTCCAAACCATAAAAGACTAAATGTTATTGTTTTAAGCCACTACATTTGTGGAAAATTTGTAACAGTAGAAATAGGCAACAAATGTACTAAACACTTGCTCCACTGCCAGGTCAAGGAGGGTTTCAAGCTCTGCCAGCTGATTTTATCATTGCTATGGACCAGGTACTGCTATATAGTGGGAAGCAGCCGCATAACACAGGGAGATCTGCTCGGTGCTTTGTGACCGCCTGGAGGGGTGGGATGGGGAGGGTGGGAGGGAGGGAGACGCAGGAGGGAAGGGATGCGGGAACAGATGTATATGTATGACTGATTCACTTTGTTATAAAGCAGAAACTAATAAAAAAATTAAAAAATAATAATAATTTCAATTCTCCCTTTTGCCAATCTTTTTGTTTGTTTTTGTTGTCATGTTCTGGGCCCATGATTTTATATGTGATGTGTGGGAACAGATACTTCCTCTTTCCATCTCTAGCCTTCATGCCTTTCACTCTCAATAAATGGTCCAAATTTGGATTGAGATCACCTTTTTCTTAAACTACTTTGTTAAAAGCAGGTAGAAATAAGTAATACACATTACTATTCTGAGCTGCTTTCCAGAGAGCTACAGGCCTCGTAAGTATGCGAATGTTCTGTCAAGTGACCATAGACGACAATTTACCAAACACTTTGATAGAGCATAACAAAGGACATGAGAATTCCTGGTTTCAATATCCTTTTCCTTTCCTCTTATCATATGTGTACTAAACCAGTAGCCCATATATTTTAGATTTCTGTGATGGAAGCACCATATTCTTGTTACAGATTTTTACTTTAGTTAGTCTAAATACTAACCTTCCATAGCAAAGAAGTTTCCTAAGTACTCAGCAATTAAAAACACACTTGCTTAAATTATAATAATAATAAATGAGAACATCAGAAGGAAAAAGTTATTATGTTATCTAGGAAATTTAACAGAGCATAATTTCAAAAGAAATAGAATTAAAAATGTAAAAGAAAATCTAATAGACATAAAGGATGGTTGTAAATGTCAAATACCTAATTAAGAGTCCCAGCATGCTAGATCTGAGACAATGGATGTCAGAAATCATCCAAACTAGTAATAATAACAATAATAATAATGTAATAATGATAGAAAAGTATAATATCAGTGTTTAAATGTAAAATTCTCAGAGTCATAAAGAAGATGTGGTATATGTGTGTGTGTGTATATATATATATAATGGAATATTACTCAGCCATAAAAAAGAATGAAATAATGCCATTTGCAGCAAAATGGACAGACCTAGAGATTATCATACTAAGTGAAGTAAGTCAGAAACAGAAAGACAAATGCCTTATGATATCACTTAACTGCAGAATCTAAAATACAACACAAATGAACCTATCTACGAAACAGAAACATACTCATGGACATAGAGAACAGACTTGTGGTTGCCAAGGGAGAGGGGGGTGGGGGAGGGATAGAATGGTATTTTGGGGTTAGCAGATGTAAAGTATTATATATAGGATGGATAAACAACAAGGTCCTACTATATAGTATGGGGAATTATATTCAATAACCTGTGACAAACCTTAATGAAAAAGAATATGTATATATGTATAACTGAGTCATTTTGCTGTACAACAGAAATTAACACAGCATTGTAAATCAACTATACTTTAATAAAATTTTAAAAATAAATAGGTAAAATTCCCAGAGTCCTTGGAATACTCAACAAAAGAGAAGCACAATTAATATCATCATGACTTTCACAACAACGAAGAAAAAGATGATCTCCAACAAAACTTTCAGAAGTATAGAATAACAATGGCAACAAAACAATTAATTTGCTAAGCCTTCCCTCTGCCCAGGAAAGTATTCAGTTGTTCTGTTCTTTATAACTGGTAGGTAGGCTCAATTCAAGGAAGAAATTAATAAACGGACCATCTATAATTTGGATCAAGTTGAAATACTTTAATGCAGCTTTTCCAAGAACAAAATAGGTATTCTGATTTCTATTTAATGCCTATATTTACTTCTCAATGATTTAGAACTTGGGCAGTGGAGATATAATTAATTAGAAAATTTTGACCCTATAACATAGATTTATATTTTGGATTGTTATGTAAAATAGTGATCATATGCATGGACTATTGAGTCAGAGTTCCTGAGTGTGAATCCTGGTCACACCATGTATTGACTCTGTCTTTGTGCAATTTATTTTACCTGTTTGACCTTAGTGTGCTTCTCTGAAAAATAGAAATAATAATAGTACTGACCATATAGGTTGTTATGTTAAATAAGTCAATATAAGTAAAGCTCTCAAAATAGTGTCTGGGGACTAGAGTGGTCTGCATGCATTAACTGTGTTTTTTATTACAGTACCCAGGAATTGAAACTCACTTGTGTGAAGAGATGCTATAATCATCTCCTGTCAGTATAATGCTGAACTTTAGGTTCATCAGATGGAAGAAGGACAATGTCTGTGCCACATAAATAGAAAATAGATCCCAAAATAGAACTATTAGTGAAAGTGATTGAAGTTTTCTTCTTGCAGTGCTTCTTTTCCCAATTTTATCAAAGAGACAAGCAATTCCTTCCTCCCCCAAGACGAGTGGTAAAAGGAAGGCATAGATGGAAGTGTGGGAGAGAGTGAAAATCGTTTCTAAAGGGGCTGACTTGGGAAAACAGGGAAAGGCAGTTGTCTGACTTGTCAGAGTCGCTTACCACCACAGAAAGAATGCTTTCCGTCCTGCTCTTCCAAATCGCTATCCAGATCCGCTGCCTTGGCTACAGTCTTGCTTCTTTTCCATTTCATCTTAGTAAAGTTTGAAGTGTTATCTAACAAAATCATACTCTGACATGTTTCCATCAATCTCTGATGACACTCTCATCAACAGGCAAATGATTGCATGCTAAGACACTGTATCTTACGGTATCAACTTTAAACAGCTTCTTCTTTACAGCAAATAGCAACAGCTCCCCACAGCTCTATCCAGGGAACATTTCCGATCTTTCTCCCCTTTGCACCACCACCTTCACATTTCATGACATCACTTGCAATATTTGTAGTCACCGATTTTTATTAAGTAAGTCTAGGAAATCACCCAGAAAGAAAAATGCACATCTATTTGTTTCTTCATTTGACATTTGTTATCAGTCATCATATTCTAGTACAGCTTAGTGTTGCAAACTCAGATTGTTCTCAGGCCCAGCCTCATTCTTGTAAACAGGAGGAGTGGCAGGAGGGCAGAGAGCGATGATCAGAGTTGAGGTTTTCTTTTCTTGAGTTGTTTTATACAATGCTGTTACAGCACTAAAATTCTCTAAAGTCTGGCAAATAAGACAGCTTTCTGTTTACTAATGTAACTGATTACAGCAAAGGGGAAGGGATTCTGTTCCTATCAGTGGAGCAAATTCACAGCAGGCTGGTGTCAACCTGACAGCTCTTTAATGGACATTGTCAGATGTCACCAGCGCAACACTGGCATCAGCTACGGAAGCAGCGTAGCAGGCCCTGCAGGCAGCTCTGAACGCCTTTAAAACACTGAACTATTAGCTGGGGAGTTTGCTGGCCTTTAGAATGAATTTCATCAAAGATAAGCAGAGTCAAAGCAGAAGACAAGATAAAAGGTGATGACGGTGTGAGTTAACAGCTGCGCTGTGATCAGAGCACCACAACCTCTGAGGATATGAAGGAATAAATAGGCAGAGGCTTGAAAGGCTCCTTTGTACAGAGACATATAACTTCCTTTAGTCACACAAATTGTGACACCGCATTTACATCCAGTTCTTAAAAAATGGGTACCGTATGCAGTATGTGTCAACTATGTCAGAGTGGTTGTGAAGGCTTATACAAAATTATGCACTATGTTGATTCCAAACAAAATATTCTACCAAAATAAAAGATTTAGTCATGCCTTTCTATTTAGATGCTACATGGGAATTATAGGATACCACCTTAGTTAATGCCATGTCTCTATCCTGAAGGTAGGTAATAAGATACAGTTCAAGAGAGTGTGGAACCTGTTCCCTTTTCTCATAAAGTAGATGGAATGGAGGAGAAATTAGAAGATCAGAGATTTTATGAGTCTCTGACTTGCAAAAGTGTTTTAAAGAACCAAGCTGTCTTATGTTTGATGTATTCTCCTTTGGGGCTTGAGTAATAAACACAGATATATGGAAGGAAGAATTTTATATCAAGTTTTAATGAAAGGTTAATCACTTCACCATCAATAAGTCATCTACTAGGAAAGACATTCTAATTCATAACTGTAAGGTTTGATATGTGTCTCCATTTATTAGGATGTAAGCAGAGAAAAAAATGAAAAGAACCAAACTTAAAATATAATGATTAATTGCTTGATGTTTCTTGATGATAATAGATTCCTGTCAAAGTGGAAGCTGACTCAAGATGACCTTGGTGGATGTTGACTAGCACTGAAATTCAATTAACTGCTGCATTAGAGTAGCAATGAACACATTTTATTGCAGGTTAGTAACATCCAGAGGAGACAAAACCCAAGGGTACAAGATTTTAAGTATTTCACAGGGATAGGAGAAGAGTGAAGTTATATGCAAGCAACAGGAAACTTCATATAATAAATTGTTTCTAATATTATAATGAAATAGATGAAAATCTCTTGGTTCCTTTGTAAAGCCACAGAGCAGCAAGTTGCTAAGGAAATTTGCTAATAGTTTCTCTACAAATATGTTAAGGTCACTCGTGGTAGATTGAAAAAGTAGTCACAATTATTCGTGCTTTCTTACATCCATGCTCTTTGCAGAGGGCCTTTGCAGGTCTTTTTTAAAGGGGTAGAGACTCTTTCCTTACTCCTTGAATTTGAGCTGGCTTTGGCTAAAAGGCAAGCAAGTGATGTGATATTACTTCCAACCTTCAGCCTCAAGAGGTCTTGCATGTCTCTGCTTGCTTTCTTGGACTCCTGAAGCCTCCATACTGTTAAAAAAAATTCAACAAAGTAAACTTGAAGATCTAATTACCTTTGTTCAAGGATTCATGAATCAGGCAACATGCCACCTAGAAACTAGAAGAGTGCTCCAAGAGGTTGTACAAAATGGAAAGTTTTTACAGGAAGAAGAGTGGGGCAAGGGAGCTATTAGCAAAAGAAGAGAAAGAACTATTTTTAAGCCAGGACAATTTATTTTGGGGGGAAAGAGAATGACAAGGGTTTTATCACACAGATGGCCTTTTCTTCCTCTGGGGATGGAGAGGACCCATGTGACACATGACCTCATTGGTGCTGACCAGAAAATTCCAGATGGGTTGATTAAAATTACATTTCTGGGAAGGTTAAAACCGCAATTAGGTTAGGTACTAAGTTGAGGTTTTGTATCCTGGGCTTTAGCACAAGTGACAACTTTTGAGCCTGTGGTTTTCTCTTTAACAACATGAATAAGACCAGACTAGACTCCTGGAAGATGACAGACCAAATGGAGCAGAGTCAGGGCTCAGTCAGCTGATTCATCTCAGCCAAGGTGCCACACATGTGGAAGAACCCACGGAGAGTTAGTAAAGCCAAACCTCATCAGTCTGTCCAGCTAACTGCTGGGGTGGGTACATAACCAAGGCCAGCACTGACCTGCCAGTTTCACAGCGACTCAGTGATTCATGAGTTAAACAAACATTTATTATTTTAAACAAACAAGTTTTGCAGTGGTGTGTTACATAGCAACAGATAACTGATGCACTAGTGATTATATTATGTTGGAAAAATGTAACAAAAACTCATTTTTAATGCATTATTGTATCTTGTTTTCTTACTACTGCTATGAAAACATCCTCCAGCATTATTATATAGGCACGTCTGTCTATAAACATGCATACATATGTAATACTTTTTACCAGATTAGTATATTAATGTGTGACTGGCACAAGTGTGTGACTGGCACAGTGATCTCAATAGCTGGTCATTAGCAGGAGTGAATAGAGTCAGGGGACGAAAACTTCGGATTAAAACTTAGTGTAGAAAAGGTTGGGAAATCAGCCAATTTAGGCTGTTTAACTTATTTCACCCTCCTGTCAGTTGAGATGGCAATATAGCATCAACTTTTGCTTCTCCCTTTTTCTCACAATCTAGATTAAAATCCCACTGAAGCTTGTAGGTCGTGGCAGTCTCTGAGCTTTCAGAAACTGTCTCTTCTATGTCCACTGGCCACTGCTTGATAGAGCAGCCTTATGATCACATATCAAAGACATGCTTTGGTGGTTTTCCTAAACTAAACCACTTTCCTTTTAAGCCAAGTTTTACCAGGAAGGCCTTTCAGCCTGAACCAAACTTTAAAGTTTCATTCTTCATTTAAAAAAAAAATTTGTTGTAGTATAGCTGATTTACAGTCTTGTGGTATTTTCAAGTATACAGAAAAGTATATCAGTTATACATATACATATATCCACTCTTTTTAGATTCTTTTCCTGTGTAGGTCATTATAAAGTATTGAGTAGAGTTCCCTGTGATATACAGTAGGTCCTTATTAGTTATCTATTTTATATAGAGTGTATATGTAAATCCCAATCTCCAGTTTATACCACCCCCTTATCCCCTGGTAATCATAAGTTTGTTTTCTACATCTGTGACACAGAAAGACAAATATCATATGTTTTGTTTATATGTGGAATCTAAAAAAAGAAGGATACAAATGAACTTATTTACATTTTTCATTTGTAATCCCTCAAAGGTTGCTTTATAGCATCTTCCTAATATTCTTTCATAACCCCACAGCATCCCAGAAACACTTCCTCTTGTCTTCCTCTCCTCATTCACTGCCCATGAAACACACACCCTAAGTACAGCATCCAAATGAATCTTTCACCTTTAATTTTTTTTTAATCTGACGAACAATGAGCCATAGGAATGTTCATGTTTCCTCTTTTCACAGAATGCTAAGAAACTCAAATATATGTTTATTATTTAAAAATTTACCCCTATATATTTTTTCTTATTTGTCAAAATTAGATTACTGCTAGGAATTTGGAAAACTCCCATTTTTTTCTTAAAATAAATAGAAGCAAGAAAAGTAATCAAACAAATAAACCTTCAAAATAAGAGACACAAGGTGATTAAAAAAATATTGTAGTTGGTGAAAAATATCATTTTTGGTTGAGAAAGATGATGTTAGTTTCATGGAAAATGTATAAGGGTCTCAGATATATCTTTGTACCTGAAATGGTGTGAGGATATTGAACAGAGTGTAATGAATATGGAGTATATTTCAAGTATATGAAAGTCATGAGCTTAGTAGTAGAGGCTCCAGTTAAACAGGGACCTTACAAAAGCAGTTAATGAGTGGTGAAAGAAAAGAATGAATAGGGTGTTTATATATTTTGGAGATTAATCCTTTGTCTGTTGCTTCATTTGCAAATATTACAGGAAGCTCAGCTCAGCGCTCTGTGATGACCTAGATGAGTGGGAAGGTGGGGGGAGGAAAGTCCAAGAGGGAGGGGATATATGTATACATATAGCTGACTCACTTCACTGTACAAGAGAAACTAATACAACATTGTAAAACAACTGTACTCCAATAATTTTTTTAAGTGAATAAAACCACTAAGAACTTTAAAAAAAAAAAAAAGAAAGAAAGACTAGTGTGTAAGCAGTCCATAGTGTTGTAGCTATCAAAGACTATGGATTCAAATCCAAGTTCAGGCATCTACAAGATGTATGACCTTTGTACTATTACTAGTGTGCCTTTTTTTTGATCATCTGTAAGACAGAGTAAGTGATAGGGCTGTTATAAAGATCAAGTTAATATTTAATCTTCTAAAATCCTTTTTTCCTCATATTCTGCCACATTCACCTCCTTGCCTCATTGCATTTTGAGCCTCTGTCCTAGATCATTCTTTCAACAGATCCCCTAGTCTAGTCTACCATTTCATTCATGCCTCTTCAAACGCCAATTCCTCAGAGTGTCCCAGAGGTGAATACCATCCATGTGAAGCCATATACATGCTGCTGTGTCCCTGCCTTTGAAGTAAAAGCCTTTTTCTTTAGTCTCCCAGGCCTCCCCTGAGTCTCTAAAGGCTGCTCCAGAGTTAATGATTAGGAATGTGAAGACGTAGAAACAAAGAATAACTGTTGGGTGGAGAAACTGGTAACGATTTAGACTTTAAATCGGCCACAGAGCAGAATCACCGAACTCCCAGTTCCCTGAAAGATACAGATAAAGGCACGACACATATTCATAAGTTGTTTTTACAGGAAGCAGACCCACCAGATGAAAACTGCTGAGCACGAGTACATAGACCCTAGACCGGTTGAAACCAGAAGGATGATGATGCTTGAAACTTCACCTTGATGCCAGTCATCCCAGAACTGTGCATGAAATGATCACACACCCTGCAGCCCCTCCCTCACACTGCTGTTAAAACCCCTTCTCCGAAAGCCACTGGGGAGTTGAAGTCGTTTGATTATGAGTTGTCCATTCTCCTTGCTTGGTGCCCTGCAATAAATGCTGCACTTTTCTTCACCACAACCAGTATCAGTAGTTGGCTTTACTGCACATAGGCGAGTTGACCTAAGTTTGGTTCGGTAACACCTGCACTTAAAATAGAACCCCTTCCCACTCAGCACTCTTTCTCTTCTTACTCTGCTTTATATTTCTTCATAGTGCTCATCAACATCTGACATCAGAGTCTACATTTAGCTGTTTCTTTCTTTCTTCCTACTAGAATATAATAAGTTACACGAGAGTTGAGATTTTGACTTGGTTGTTGTTCACTGATTTAAATACCTCAACCTAGAAAATAGGTGACTTATAGTTGTTTCTCTCTAAATATTTGTTCACTACATGTTGAGTAAATAAATAATGTTTAAAGACACTTCTGTTTATTCTCTCAAGACAGAGTTTTTAAAAGACTAATGACAAGATTTCTTTTGTGTGCAAAACCTGTATTTCAATGAGTCTATTACCTACAGGAAAAAATAAATATTTTATTTTATTGTTATGTTTTCAAGAAAGGATAGAAGCTGTAACATGGTTATCACTTTTAGTTTTTTCATGTAATTAAATTACCAAAACACAGCCTACTTTAGACTATAATTCATACATGCTAATTCCTCAGAGCAATTTTACTTAATAGAGTAGTTTGGAAATATAAGTCTATTGTGTTTCCATTAAGTAATATTTTTGAATTCCTTATACAGCACTAATACCAGCTCTATTCTTTAGTTGATAGCTATCTTTGATGGATAACTAATTGAAGCCTACATTTCAAATTTGAACAATGTTTCCAATTTGAAACATAAAGCAAAATTAATTCCTACCATTTTAAAACCAACTGCTAAGTTTTTCCAAAAAAGCATTCTTTGTGTTTTAGACCTGGTGGGTGGGGACAGAAACCAGTGAGAGAGCATCAGGAAAGTCAGCCTGAACCATTCTTCCCCATCTATCCTGTGGAACAAAAATCTTAATTTCCTTGGGGGAAGGTCACAAACACTGGTCCTTAGGGTCCTGTGTAGCTGGGGCAAAGGAACTAAAATATAGAACATTGTTCTTCTAGGAGAGAGGCAGGATGCATCTAGAAATAGAGCCTGAGAGTGCCAGGGCACCTAGGAGAACACCCTCCCTGACACCAGGTACCCCATGCCTGCTTACGACGTGGCTTACTCAGGAAAACAGAGAATTCCCCCTCCACTGCCCTCTATCAAAAAACACTAGGAAGTAAGAGTAGGGCACTGCTGGGGAAGGCACAGGAGGAGAACACAAACATAGGAAGTGACCTTCTCTGAGGCACCACCAGAACGAAAAACCTAAAGCTGAGGATGCCACAGCCTAAATGTCAAAAGAAATGTGGCAGGATATAGGGGATGGGTATAAAAGAGAAAAGGCTTCAAGAAGACTCACAGAAGGTGATATCATAAGTCATAAGATACATAGAAACGGAATATGTACCTGCCCCCCCAACACCACACGGAGAGGTGGTCTCTGTCTACAGATACAGGTAGAAAAATGAGTGGAACATTTTTTTAACCTGGGGAATATGTTTCGGGAATCAGAATAGGTTATGTATTGAGAGGGTAGTTTTTCATGACCCCGACTTCTGCCAGAACAGCTTTGGTTATTTAATGTGTATGTGACGAATGTGAAACATGCTCCCTTGTACTTTCAAAGACCAAAGTTTGAGGGACTGTAATGAAGAAAGAACAACAGTCTACATGACGTTTAATGTTTACCCAAGTTACAAGCCACTGCTACTGACTGCAGCATGGTTTGAATTAAGGGCAAGATTTGGCCAAGTCCATCTCCCAGCTTGGTGACTCCACCAACTCTCTGAATGGTGTGTATTAAACAGTTCTTCGTACTCTTGTATCTTCAACACACCATGGTCTCTCAGGCTTGGACATATAAGTAATGAAAACTAAAACTTTGTAGTGGAAAAGAAAATAAATTATTCAACAGAAGACCAAAGATATTAACACATATTTTAGAAATGACTAAATGATATAGGTAATTCAGTATCTTTGAATGTTAATGGTCAAGGTACAGTTTTTCATTTAAAATGTTTTGAGCTTGTATAATCATAGTTTTCCTAATGGTCAAATAACACATTTTATTAAACACCTACAGAAACACTATCCAATTTCTGGAATTATAGTGTTTAATTTTGTGGGCTTTTTAAACATTATTTTTATATAAAGATAGATGGCTATAGTTTAGTTTTTATTTGGCACTATAACATATGTAATTAATTATGTGAATTATATATATTTGAAATATAATAGTAATAACTAAATTTTCAAATGAAATAAGGACCTTTAAGAAAATAGTGGTCTTTTTCTGTGACTATCAATATCAACATTTCAAAACTAAAATTAAAATATACTTGATATCCAAGATTTTTATGACTTTAATCTTTCAGCATGCCTGCTAATATAAAAATCTAAGTAACCAAACAATTAATAGGAATAGATTCCTCTGAAATTTATAGGTTTTTTTCCTACTGATAATGAAGCACATACAACACAAGGAAAAACTTTCTTCCTGTGTCAGTTTCCTGTCAACTGAAACAGAAAATTGTTGAAAGTAAAAAAGATTCAGTTGAAATCCATTATCTACATTTTACATAAAAATGATTATCCATATTATGATTTAATAAACTAATGAATAAATTTGATATTATACTCTGAAATTGCCCTATGCTATCTACTCCCTGGGTCAGAGTAGAGATTATAGTTTATGGCAAGGGAGACAATGCAATCCTAGATTCAAACCACCTCACTTTTCAGACTCAACGGTGGTGGGACCAGGAGAGTAAACCAGAGGGGATACTGGAACCACAGGCTAAATCAGAATTGTCTCCAGCAAACTGGGACCTATGGTCACTACAGTTAAATATCTGCTATTCCATCTCAGATATTCTACTGAAACCTCTGTTTGCTCTTCCTGTACCCACACTTTTGGAGCTCACTTGGTAGCTAGGAAGCAGAGATAATGAATATAGCTAAAGAAGCAGCAAGGAGCAAGGTAGTGAGCTTGTAATAAAAGTTACAAAGAACTGGCAAAGAATAGGAACAAAAGACTCTGAATAGGCTTTCTTTATAGACTTTACTGGCTTGGCATCTGAGATGAAATATCTGAGTGAGGGAATGAAGCACTGGCAATTTACCTTTGTACACTGCAGATTGTGGAGATTGATGGCATTGTGTTCTTCTTGTATAGCACACTGGATACATGGAAAGGGTACATGGCCTGCCTCAGTACAGCAAGTTTATATCGGATTTATAAGCTGCATAGGGCTCTCCATCAAAATAACAGAAAATATTTTAGTGTTGCTTAGAATGGCATTCTGACTTTTGTCTAAGAATAAATTGTGACTTAAAGTGTATCAACTCTTTGATGGGGAAATCAAACTCCTCCTCACTGCCTACTTTACAACTTATTTCAGATAAGGCCCTCAGTCTGGTTTGTGGCAGGTATGATTTCTTCCATTTCGAAAGATTTATTTTGATTCTGACAATAGCATCGCCAAATAATGGTCTGTTCTAAAAGAGAAGGTACTTACTTTTGCCTTTGAAGACTTAACAGCTTATCAGGGGGTAATGTTGCAACTATTATAACGTACATTGCTTGACTGAGGAGGGAGCTTGCACCTAAGACTTCCCTTAACACTTGAAGAGCCTAACCAATGTAGAAAGGTATAAGAATGGCAGTCTGCCTAATTTTACATTAAAAAAAGAAAATTGACATATAATCAGACAGGAATCTCTCAGTGTTTTCATGAATTTGACATGAAGAAATGCTCTACATAGTGTTTTGAATAAGTGCTTCTTATGAGGGGACCAGTCTCAAAACTTCTTTCTAAATAAGTCCAAAAATAAAATAAATATATGTTGAAAGAAGAAAAGAAAAGAAAGAAAGAAAGAAAGAAAAAAGAAAGAAAGAAAGAAAGAAAGAAAGAAAAAAAGAACCTTAAAAATCTTAAAGGAGCTTTATTCAGGATGATATCTGAGGCCTATAAAAATACGAAAAGTTGATCGACCATTTGTGGTCAGGAAATTTCAACTTAAAACTATAATGAAATACCACTGCATGCTCATCAGAAGGGTGAAGATCAAACATTCTGAAAATAGCAAGTAATAGAGAATATGTGGAGTAAGTAAACGTTCCTATACTGCTAGTGGGAATATAAAATGGTACAATTGCTTTGAAATTCAGGTATATATTAGATTTGAAGGGACACATACCCTTGATCCATCAATTCTAATTCCAGGATTATGCCCAAAACAAATGCATGTTTATGTACACCAAGCATAAACAAAAATATTCCAGGTATTATTTTTCATAATAAGCAAAATCAGAAACAAATCACATTTCTAGGAAAAGAATTGTTAATAATGCAATATAGCATACCACTGAATACCATACAACAACAGACATGAATGCAGTACAGCTACATACATAAACATGGATGGATCACAATTGTAATGCTGAGTCAAAGAAGGTAGTCCTCAAGGATATACCCGTGAATAAATACATTTAAAAAGATAATATTAATGCATGACGTTTATATAATAACAGGAAAAACAAAACTCTACTTTGAGAGATAAAAGTAGTGTTAATATTTGGCAAGGGATTAGGAAATTATGTTAGGGAATGGACAAATAAGAGTCTTCTAGGTGATGGTACTATTTTATTTCTTGATCTGGGTGGTGGTCAACCCAGGTATTTCCTTTGTGGCTATATGTTGAACTGCATATTTACTGAGGGTGGTTCTAGTATTTATCTGGTTGTATTTTACACCTCAAAAAGTAAAACAAGTTCAGTAATACACCAAAAACCTCCATGAATAACAATGACACACTTAATCAAATCAGGCTAACTCTAGATATTCATAAGTACAGTAGAACAGATTTGACGGTGTTAGTGGATAACAACCTGCATCGAGACTACTAAAACAATCAGAGGTATAAATAAAATTGTTTGACATGGAAACAGTTTAACAGTCTTTAAGTAATGACCACCCTATATTACTCCATCTTCATTTGTGATGTGAATCAAAATTTCCCAGGTCTTTATTAAAATTAGCACAGCAAATTTGAAATGTGATGGGGAGTTTCATGAAGATGATTAGAAGATAATAGAACACTTAGAATATTATTTTAAAAAATAAATTTTGAATGAAATATTACTAAAGTTATTTTATCATTTAAATAAGAATGTTGCAAAATGGAAATTTACATATAGCTATTTATATATATTTAATGTTTGTAGATTTTTTTAAAGTTTTATTTATTTATTTACTTACTTATTTACTTATTTATTTATTTATGGCTGTGTCGGGTCTTCGTTTCTGTGTGAGGGCTTTCTCTAGTTGTGGCAAATGGAGGCCACTCTTCATCGCAGTGCATGGGCCTCTCACTATCGTGGCCTCTCTTGTTGAGGAGCACAGGCTCCAGACATGCAGGCTCAGTGATTGTGGCTCACGGGCCTAGTTGCCCGGTGGTATGTGGAATCTTCCCAGACCAGGGCTCGAACCCGTGTCCCCTGCATTGGCAGGCAGATTCTCAACCACTGTGCCACCAGGGAAGCCCTGTTTGTAGATTTTTAGATGATGGCCATTCTGACCAGTGAGGTGACACCTCACTGTAGTTTTGATTTGCCTTTCTCTAATAATTAGTGGTGTTGAACAACCTTTCATGTGTTTACTGGCAATCTGTATATCTTCTTTGGAGAAATGTCTGTTTAGGTTCTGCCCATTTTTGGATTGGGTCGTTTGCTTTTTTGATATTGAGCTGCATGAGCTGCTTGTATATTATGAAGAATAATCCTTTGTCAGTTGCTTGGTTTGCAAATAGTTTCTCCCATTCTGAGGGTTGTCTTTTCGTCTTGTTTATGGTTTCCCTTGCTGTGCAAAACCTATTAAGTTTCATTAGTTCCCATTTGTTTATTTTTGTTTCCATTCCTCTAGGAGGTGGGTGAAACAGGATCTTGCTGTGAGTTATGTCATCGAGTGTTCTGTTTATGTTTTCCACTAGGAGTTTTATAGTGTCTGGCCTTATATTTAGGACTTTAATCCATTTTGAGTTTAGTTTTGTGTATTGTGTTAAGGAGTGTTCTAATTTCATTCTTTTACATGCAGTATTCCCAGAACCACTAATTGAAGAGACTCTCTTTTCTCCACTGTGTATTCTTGCCTCCTTTACCAAAGATAAGGTGACCATATGTGCGTGGGTTTACCTCTGGGGTTACTATCCTGTCCCATTGATCAATATTTCTGTTTCTGTGCCAGTACCATACTGTCTTGATTACTTTAGCTTTGTAGTATTGTCTGAACTCAGGGACCCTGATTCCTCCAGCTCCGTTTTTCTTCCTCAAGACTGTTTTGGCTATTTGGAGTCTTTTCTGTTTCCATACAAATTGTGAAATTTTTTGTTCTAATTCTTGTCTGTAAAATTTTAATTTCTCCCTCGAATCTGAATGAGATCCTTGCTGGCTAATCCTGGTTGTAGGTTTTTCCCTTTCATCACTTAAATATGTTTTGTCACACTCTCTGGCTTACAAAGTTTCTGCTATGAAATCAGCCATTAACCTTATGGTGATTCCCTTGTATATTATTTGTTGTTTTTCCCTTTCTGCTTTTAATATTTTTTCTTTGTATTTGATAGTTTGATCCATATGTGTCTTGGTGTGTTTCTCCTTGGATTTATCCTGTATGGGACTCTCTGTGCTTCCTGGACTTGATTGACTCTTTCCTTTTCCATATTAGGGAAGTTTTCAACTATAATCTCTTCAAATATTTTCTCAGTCCCTTTCTTTTTCTCTTCTTCTTCTGGGACCCCTATTGTTTGAATGTTGGTGCATTTAATGTTGTCCCAGAAGTCTCTGAGACTGTCCTCAATTCTTCTCATTCTTTTTTCTTTTTTCTGCTCTGTGGTAGTTATTTCTACTATTTTATCTTCCAGGTCACTTATCCGTTCTTCTGCCTCAGTTATTCTGCTACTGATTCCTTCTAGAGAATATCTAATTTCATTTATTGGTTGTTCATCATTGTTTGTTTGCTCTTTAGTTCTCCTAGGTCTTTGTTAAACGTTTCTTGTATTTTCTCCGTTCTATTTCCAAGATTTTGGGTCCTCTTTACTATCATAACTCTGAATTCTTTTTCAGGTAGGCTGCCTATTTCCTTTTCATTTGTTTGGTATGGTGGTTTTTTACCTTGCTCTTTCATCTGCTGTGTATTTCCCTGTCTTCTCACTTTGCTTAACTTACTGCATTTTGGGGTTTCCTTTCACAGGCTGCTGGTTCGTAGTTCCCGTTGTTTTTGGCGTCTGCCCCCAGTGGGTAAGTTTGGTTCAGTGGGTTGTGTAGGCTTCCATGTGGAGCACACTGGTGCCTGTGTTCTGGTGGTTAAGGCTGGATCTTGTCTTTCTGGTGGGCAGGACCGAATCCAGTGGTGTGTTTTGGGGTGTCTGTGACCTTATGATGATTTTAGGCAGCCTCTCTGCTAATGGGGTTCAGCTTTGGGTTTGGCCCCGCCTCTGCGTGCAGGTCACCGGAGGGCATCTGTTCTTCGCTCAGACAGGACGGGATTAAAGGAGCAGCTGCTTTGGTGGCTCTGGCTCACTCAGGCCGGGGGGAGGGAGGGGTATGGATGTGGGGGGAGCCTGCGGCGGCGGAGGCCAGCGTGACGTTGCACCAGCCCGAGGCACGCCGTGCGCTCTCCCGGGGAAGTTGTCCCCGGATCCCGGGACCCTGGCAGTGGTGGGCTGCTCAGGCTCCCGGGAGGGGAGGTCTGGAGAGTGACATGTGCTCGCACACAGGCTTCTTGGTGGCGGCAGCAGCAGCCTTAGTGTCTCACGCCCATCTCTGGAGCTCATTTAGGTGGTGCTCTGAATCCCCTCTCCTCGCGCACCCTGAAACAGTGGTTTCTTGCCTCTTCGGCAGGTCCAGACTTTTTCCCGGACGCCCTCCCAGCTAGCCGTGGTGCACTAACCTCTACAGGCTGTGTTCACACCGCCAACCCCAGTCCTCTCCCTGCGCTCTGACCGAAGCCCGAGCCTCAGCTCCCAGCCCTGCCCGGCCTGCCTGCCCCGGCGGGTGAGCAGACAAGCCTCTTGGGCTGGTGAGTGCCGGTCGGCACCGATCCTCCGTGCGGGAATCTCTCCGCTTTGCCCTCCATGCTCCGGTGCTCTCCTCTGTGGCTCCCAAGCTTCCCCACCCCCATCTAAACCAGTGAAGTGGCTTCCTAGTGTGTGGAAACTTTTCCTCCTTCAAAAGCTCCCTCCCAGAGTTGCAGATCCCGTCCCTATTCTTTCTTTTTTTTTTTTTTTTTTTTGCGGTACGCGGGCCTCTCACTGTTGTGGCCTCTCCCGTTGTGGAGCACAGGCTCCGGACGCGTAGGCTCAGTGGCCATGGCTCACGGCCCAGCCGCTCCGCGGCATGTGGGATCTTCCCGGACCGGGGTACGAATCCGTGTCCCCTGCATCAGCAGGCGGACTCTCAACCACTGAGTCACCAGGGAAGCCCCGGTCCCTATTCTTTTGTCTCTGTTTTTTTTCTCTTTTTTTTTTGCCTGACCCAAGTACGTGGGGAGTTTCTTGCCTTTTGGGAGGTCTGAGGTCTTCTGCCATCATTCAGTAGGTGTTCTGTAGGAGCTGTTCCACTCGTAGATGTATTTTTTATGTATTTTGGGGGAGGAAGGTGATCTCCACATCTTACTTCTCTGCCATTTTGAAGGTCCTCTATTGCAAGTTTCCATCCTTGACCTGTCCATTCAAGTAGCTCCTTTTTCTTTGTGTTTCCCTTTTAATTTATGATTTATTTGACTGAATTCAAAAATATATTTTTTGTAGTTTTGTAGATCAAAAAGAAAACTCTTCTTATATCTGTTACTTTGTCTACAAGTCCACATACAGTTGCAATTTAAAGCCATATATTTCTGCATGGTATAATTAAAAATGTGTTCTTCATCTGAAAATAAGAATGCAGCTTATCTATATAAATCTTTTCAGGTGTTTGTTGTGGGTTCCCAATTCTCAAATGAGATTTATGGTAAAAGGTTCTTCACCCTTTACAATGTAAAGTGCATGTGTGTTAGTGGTTATGATGAGATTAAAAGAATTCCATTTTTTAAACAGCCAGTTATGGTTATATTAAGGTATAAAGATCCAGACCACACATGGTCAGGTCTATTACATCTTAAAAACCCATTATCTGAACATTATACAGTCATTATTTATTATGACAGTTGAACAAGATAGCTTCATGAACATGATCAAATCTGTTCACTATATAGTTTTAGCTCTAATATCTATATAGGCAGCTGCTTCCAAAAGGACTGTAGGGCTAAGACTGAAGATACTATGGAGAAAGTAGCTGCCTTGTCACCTGATGTGAAGTATTCCTCTTGGAGGGGTTAGATGAAGAACATCTTAACCAGTAAGGCATGTGCCAGTTTGCAGAGTGCTACAGAACCTTGCAGATACTTGTGACTGATGATCAAGGTGGAAGAGATAGCTAAAACTTGTACAAGGGAGCCTTTGCTTAATGATTAAAAAAAAAAAGTATTGTAAGACATTTGGTAGCATAATGTTAACAACTATGAGATCCAGAATTATTCAGACCAAGGCTTGAAATTCACCTCTGCTTTTTATTAATTGTGTGAACTGGGCAAAACACCTAACCTCCATCTCCTTTTATTTTTCATTAAAATGAGAAACATAATCCTTCTCTTCTGTGCTTGTTCTGAGTATTAGGGAAAAAAGGTGAATTAAGTAAAATGAGCCTGGGAAATAATTTACATATTTAGATTAATCTATTCATTGGTTTGTCTGTACAATGATCATAAGTGTAAAGAAGTAAAACCTATAGAAATAAAACGTATTCATTTCATGGAGATTATTATGGAAATTTATTGTTATTTGCTTGGTGCTAATGAATAGTGTTAATTTTAGTTTACCTTCAGTAAAACCTGATTATTTTGTTTTGCTTAGCCAGCATTCTTCACACTAGGGGTTGATTTCCACATACACCTCTAGTCCTGCCTCTCTCCTAAGGGGACCTGTCTTTCCTTTGTGTTCAGCCTAAATCAGTAATGTTACAAATTTCAGTCACCTGTACTAGAAATTCAGAGACACCTTCAAGTATTTCAGTATCTATATAGAAATCGTTTTTACAAACTTCTGAAGTTTACCCAACACAGTTTTTTCTTGGACTATTCTTGCTCTATATTTACTGTTCTTATCAAGGCCCTCCTGTCTGCTCTGCAATTGTTGCCTGGTCGATAACACACCACTTTTCACTGCCTTTCCAGTTTTGTTCTGTTGTGAATAAGCTGCCCAGACTTCTATAAAAGCTGGTGTCCACACTCATACTTTAGATTCCTTTCCCTCTCTCCTCTGCAAGGTGCAATTCTACCAGTTTTATAGTCTTTCTCCAGCAGAGTTCTACTTTTTCTCTCTAATAAATAACTCAGACTAACTATAAATATACTAGAATTTCTCCATCTTATATATATATATCTATAATATATATTTATATATTATAGATATATATATATATTTACTATATCTATACTATATCTATACACATACTTGCATAAACACATAGATAAATAGATTCATATCAAACTAAATATATATCTATACATGTGATGTATATATATAGATATATAAATATACACATCTAGGTATACCTATATCAGATCTATCTACTACCTACTGATCTATCTTTCTATTTATCTATCTCTCTATCATTTTCTCTATTATTTTGCCTGTATCAGTCAGCACAGGCTGGATTATGATCTGGCATATAGGAATGCCAAAATTTCAATGAGTGGCTTAAAACAGCAAAGACTACTTTCTGCACACACCGCCTGTCTGCCACCATTTGGGAGGTGTCTGTGCTCACTGAATTTCTTTCGGGTGATGAAGCAGTCTTCACCTTGAATGTTGCTGGTTGCTATGCCAGAGCAACTGAGATCTCTGAAGGATCTCAAACCAGCAATTAAATATTTTCACTCAGAAATAATATTCATATCTTAATATCATATCTCGGGCACCACTCAGGGTTAAGGAAGCTAGGAAGTTCATCCATGTACCCAGAAGGCAGAGTCAAAAATATCTGATGAATGCATTATTTCCACAGACAATCTACCTCTTTTTTTGTTTTCAGATATTTTCCATGTTAGAGGTTTTTTTCTTTTTTTAGTTGAAGTATAGTTGCGACAATCTACCTTTCATCAATAAATATTCAGTTCTCCCTATAGGCAATATATACTCACCCGATCCCCAAAGGAGACAACCCAAAAGCTCAGTCCAGTAAAAAACATCATGGTATCCAATTTTAATTTCAGGAGCTCTGAAGGTTGCTCAGTTATGTCTTTATCAGACCCAAGTGGTTCCCCTTGATCTAGAAACCTATGCAGTAAAAGGATGAGCTCACTTTCTCCTCATACATTCAAATTCCATAGGTGGAATGGGGATTATATGATTACAATAAATTTCTGTATTCAGATAAGTGAAGAGGAAATTAAGCACTTGGTCTATAGTAATTCTGAGATGTCTTTGGGCGATTAAGTGGGGATGGAGGCCTCCCCTGGGATGTAGCTCCCTTGTTCCTGGAAGGCCCTGACTCTGTCCTACTGCAAATTGTTCCTTTTTTATATCCTCTTTGCTCTACCTGAAGGGATTTGTGAAATGTGTATTTTGTGGGTTCTGAAGAAATTTTTAGCCCACAGTATGGACCTAGACACCTGGGGATACAAATTTTGTTTTAGGTCTTCAATAGTTTTCTATTTTCTTTCAGGTAGTTAGAAAATATAGTCCTCTCAAAAATGTAATGAGCTTTTTGTCTGTTTAATTCAGATGGCCTCCAGGTGCTAAGAGCCCAACGAAACTGATAACATAGTAAACAGAAGGGCCAGATTCAAACTATGCTGTGGGGTCCAGTGTCTGTGTTCCTGCTTACAACACTGCAGTGACTTTGTTTCTGGACACTTAACTTTCCCACCTGTAATCACTTTAATGGGCAATGATTGCAACATCGTCATATATGTAAACCTTAAAATATTTAGAACATACTAAAGGCCTATTCTTTGTATATCAAAAAGACCTAGTTTATTTTATTAAGTTTATATATCGAGGTTTTGAGATCATAGAGTATTCCAAGCTCACTACATTTTATCAATTTTTCACTGTCACATCTTACCTAACAATCAATAATGTATCCTACAAGCACTATTATCACCTTCAATCATATCAACTTCCCTAATACAGATTTTACACAATTTAAAAAATTTATAACCAGTAACATTGCCTTGGTTTTATGTTTTAGCAGCACCTCATATTGTCACGTTACTTAAAACAATGATAGTCAGTATACAAGTATTTTTGTTGTTCCCATATCCAATTCTTGTGACTAATCTTACTTTACTCTGCTCTTATATATTTACAAATATAATATTATTTTGCAGAATATGTATGTTGTTATATTGCTTATATTGTTCTGTAGCAATTGATATTTGTTTTCCACCTCTTAAAAAATGCATTGTATCTTGATTCTGTCACTCACCAAATTGATAGCCATCTCTCAGAGGTAAGAATCTTCTGCAGATTTGACCGGAATCTGCCATGTTACCAATGAGATAACTGCTAAAAATGTTAAATAGGTAAGAAATTACATAGTACAGACCTCTAAATGAAGAATTTTACATTTTGGGGGTCTGATTATTAAAGCAACAACAGAATAAGAAGCTATGATCATATGAATACTCCATGTGCAGCTTATCTTCAAAGTTAGCACTGGCTCAGAGGCATATTCCCTGGGACTGTGGTGGAGGCAAAAGGCACAAAACAGAGGCTAGAAAACCAGTGTCTCCTCAGTATTCTAATACTTACAAGCTAGGACACGGACAGTCACCCAAGCACTACAAGTTTTAGTTTTGTGTATTAATAATAAAATGACTGTCTTACGTACATTACAGTCACATTGTAAGCATTCTTGTGCAAGGACGTTAGACATTCTATCGCAGTCATCATGTTATCATCAGCTGCAGTATCACGAATAGCATTTATTGAGTGCTTTCTATCTGAGAAAGGTACTTATTTGTTTGTTTGTTTTTTAATTTGATCTTTCAAATAAGCCTAGGGTGTAGGTACTGTTAAATACACACTATCTTTTTTTTTTTTAATTTTTAATTTTTTGCTTTATAACAAATTTAATCAGTTATACATATACATATGTTCCCATATCCCCTCCCTTTTGCGTCTCCCTCCCACCCCTCCAGGCGGTCACAAAGCACCGAGCTGATCTCCCTGTGCTATGCGGCTGCTTCCCACTAGCTATCTACCTTACGTTTGGTAGTGTATATATGTCCATGCCGCTCTTTCACTTTGTCACAGCTTACCCTTCCCCCTCCCCATATCCTCAAGTCCATTCTCTAGTAGGTCTGTAGTCTTTATTCCTGTCTTACCCCTATGTTCTTCATGATATTTTTTTTTCTTAAATTCCATATATATGTGTCAGCATACAGTATTTGTCTTTCTCTTTCTGACTTACTTCACTCTGTATGACAGACTCTAGGTCCATCCACCTCATTACAAATAGTTCATTTCTTTTTATGGCTGAGTAATATTCCATTGTATATATGTGCCACATCTTCTTTACCCATTCATCTGATGATGGACACTTAGGTTGTTTCCATCTCTGGGCTATTGTAAATAGGGCTGCTATAAACATTTTGGTACATGTCTCTTTTTGAATTATGGCTTTCTCAGGGTATATGCCCAGTAGTGGGTTTGCTGGGTCATATGGTAGTTCTATTTGTAGTTTTTTAAGGAACCTCCATACCGTTCTCCATAGTGGCTGTACCAATTCACATTCCCACCAGCAGTGCAAGAGTGTTCCCTTTTTTCCACACCCTCTCCAGCATTTATTGTTTCTAGATTTTTTGATGATGGCCATTCTGACTGGTGTGAGATGATATCTCATTGTAGTTTTGATTTGCATTTCTCTAATGAGTAAAGATGTTGAGCATCCTTTCATGTGTTTGTTGGCAGTCTGTATATCTTCTGTGGAGAAATGTCTATTTAGGTCTTCTGCCCATTTTTGGATTGGGTTGTTTGTTTTTTTGTTATTGAGCTGCATGAGCGGCTTATAAATTTTGGAGACTAATCCTTTGTCAGTTGCTTCATTTGCAAATATTTTCTCCCATTCTGAGGGTTGTCTTTTAGTCTTGTTTATGGTTTCCTTTGCTGTGCAAAAGCTTTTAAGTTTCATTAGGTCCCATGTGTTTATTTTTGTCTTTATTTCCATTTCTCTAGGAGGTGGGTCAAAAAGGATCTTGCTGTGATTTATGTCATAGAGTGTTCTGCCTATGTTTTCCTCTAAGAGTTTGATAGTGTCTGGCCTTACATTTAGGTCTTTAATCCATTTTGAGCTTATTTTTGTGTATGGTGTTAGGGAGTGATCAAATCTCATACTTTTACATGTCCCTGTCCAGTTTTCCCAACACCACTTATTGAAGAGACTGTCCTTTCTCCACTGTACATTCCTGCCTCCTTTATCAAATATAAGGTGACCATATGTGCGTGCATTTATCTCTGGGCTTTCTGTCCTGTTCCATTGATCTACATTTCTGTTTTTGTGCCAGTACCATACTGTCTTGATTACTGTAGCTTTGTAGTATAGTCTGAAGTCAGGGAGCCTGATTCCTCCAGCTCCATATTTCGTTCTCAAGATTGCTTTGGCTATTCGGGGTCTTTTGTGTTTCCATACAAATTGTGAAATTTTTTGTTCTAGTTCTGTGAAAAATGCCATTGGTAGTTTGATAGGGATTGCATTGAATCTGTAGATTGCTTTGGGTAGTAGAGTCATTTTCACAATGTTGATTCTTCCAATCCAAGAACATGGTACATCTCTCCATCTATTTGTATCATCTTTCATTTCTTTCATCAGTGTCTTATAATTTTCTGCATACAGGTCTTTTGTCTCCTTAGGTAGGTTTATTCCTAGATATTTTATTCTTTTTGTTGCAATGGTAAATGGGAGTGTTTCCTTGATTTCACTTTCAGATTTTTCATCATTAGTATATAGGAATGCCACAGATTTCTGTGCATTAATTTTGTATCCTGCAACTTTACCAAATTCATTGATTAGCTCTAGTAGTTTTCTGGTAGCATCTTTAGGATTCTCTATGTATAGTATCATGTCATCTGCAAACAGTGACAGCTTTATGTCTTCTTTTCCGATTTGGATTCCTTTTATTTCCTTTTCTTGTCTGATTGCTGTGGCTAAAACTTCCAAAACTATGTTGAATAAGAGTGGTGAGAGTGGGCAGCCTTGTCTTGTTCCTGATCTTAGTGGAAATGGTTTCAGTTTTTCACCATTGAGGACGATGCTGGCTGTGGGTTTGTCATATATGGCCTTTATTATGTTGAGGAAAGTTCCCTCTATGCCTACTTTCTGCAGGGTTTTTATCATAAATGGGTGTTGAATTTTGTCGAAAGCTTTCTCTGCATCTATTGAGATGATCATATGGTTTTTCTCCTTCAATTTGTTAATATGGTGTATCACGTTGATTGATTTGCGTATATTGAAGAATCCTTGCATTCCTGGAATAAACCCCACTTGATCATGGTGTATGATCCTTTTAATGTGCTGTTGGATTCTGTTTGCTAGTATTTTGTTGAGGATTTTTGCATCTATGTTCATCAGTGATATTGGCCTGTAGTTTTCTTTCTTTGTGACATCCTTGTCTGGTTTTGGTATCAAGGTGATGGTGGCCTCGTAGAATGAGTTTGGGAGTGTTCCTCCCTCTGCTATATTTTGGAAGAGTTTGAGAAGGATAGGTGTTAGCTCTTCTCTAAATGCTTGATAGAATTCGCCTGTGAAGCCATCTGGTCCTGGGCTTTTGTTTGTTGGAAGATTTTTTATCACAGTTTCAATTTCAGTGCTTGTGATTGGTCTGTTCATATGTTCTATTTCTTCCTGATTCAGTCTTGGCAGGTTGTGCATTTCTAAGAATTTGTCCATTTCTTCCAGGTTGTCCATTTTATTGGCATAGAGTTGCTTGTAGTAATCTCTCATGATCTTTTGTATTTCTGCAGTGTCAGTTGTTACTTCTCCTTTTTAATTTGTAATTCTATTGATTTGAGTCTTCTCCCTTTTTTTCTTGATGAGTCTGGCTAATGGTTTGTCTATTTTGTTTATCTTCTCAAAGAACCAGCTTTTAGTTTTATTGATCTTTGCTATCGTTTCCTTCATTTCTTTTTCATTTATTTCTGCTCTGATTTTTATGATTTCTTTCCTTCTGCTAACTTTGGGATGGTTTTGTTCTTCTTTCTCTAATTGCTTTAGGTGCAAGGTTAGGTTGTTTAGTCGAGATGTTTCCTGTTTCTTAAGGTGGGATTGTATTGCTATAAACTTCCCTCTTATAACTGCTTTTGCTGCATCCCATAGGTTTTGGGTCGTCGTGTCTCCATTGTCATTTGTTTCTAGGTATTTTTTAATTTCCTCTTTGATTTCTTCAGTGATCACTTCGTTATTAAGTAGTATATTGTTTAGCCTCCATGTGTTTGTATTTTTTACAGATCTTTTCCTGTAATTGATGTCTAGTCTCATAGCATTGTGGTCGGAAAAGATACTGGATACAATTTCAATTTTCTTAAATTTACCAAGGCTTGATTTGTGACCCAAGATATGATCTATCCTGGAGAATGTTCCATGAGCACTTGAGAAAAATGTGTATTCTGTTGTTTTTGGATGGAATGTCCTATAAATATCTATTAAGTCCATCTTGTTTAATGTATCATTTAAAGCTTGTGTTTCCTTATTTATTTTCATTTTGGATGATCTGTCCATTGGTGAAGGTGGGGTGTTAAAGTCTCCTACTATGATTGTGTTACTGTCGATTTCTCCTTTTATGGCTGTTAGTATTTGCCTTATGTATTGAGGTGCTCCTATGTTGGGTGCATAAATATTTACAATTGTTATATCTTCTTCTTGGATCGATCCCTTGATCATTATGTAGTGTCCTTCTTTGTCTCTTCTAGTAGTCTTTATTTTAAAGTCTATTTTGTCTGATATGAGAATTGCTACTCCAGCTTTCTTTTGGTTTCCATTTGCATGGAATATCTTTTTCCATCCCCTTACTTTCAGTCTGTATGTGTCTCTAGGTCTGAAGTGGGTCTCTTGTAGACAGCATATATATGGGTTTTGTTTTTGTATCCATTCAGCCAATCTGTGTCTTTTGGTGGGAGCATTTAGTCCATTTACATGTAAGGTAATTATCGATATGTATGTTCCTATTCCCATTTTCTTAATTGTTTTGGGTTCGTTATTGTAGGTCTTTTCCTTCTGTTGTGTTTCTTGCCTAGAGAAGTTCCTTTAGCATTTGTTGTAAAGCTGGTTTGGTGGTGCTGAACTCTCTCAGCTTTTGCTTGTGTGTAAACATTTTAATTTCTCCATCAAATCTGAATGAGATCCTTGCTGGGTAGAGTAATCTTGGTTGCAGGTTTCTCTCCTTCATCACTTTAATTATGTCCTGCCACTCCCTTCTGGCTTGTAGAGTTTCTGCTGAGAGATCAGCTGTTATCCTGATGGGGATTCCCTTGTGTGTTATTTGTTGTTTTTGCCTTGCTGCTTTTAATATGATTTCTTTGTGTTTAATTTTTGACAGTTTGATTAATATGTGTCTTGGTGTATTTCTCCTTGGATTTATTCTGTATGGGACTCTCTGTGCCTCCTGGACTTGATTAACTATTTTCTTTCCCATATTAGGGAAGTTTTCAACTATAATCTCTTCAAATATTTTCTCAGTCCCTTTCTTTTACTCTTCTTCTTCTGGAACCCCTATAATTCGAATGTTGGTGCGTTTAATGTTGTCCCAGAGGTCTCTGAGACTGTCCTCTGTTCTTTTCATTCTTTTTTCTTTATTTTGCTCTGCAGCAGTTATTTCCACTATTTTATCTTCCACCTCACTTATCCGGTCTTCTGCCTCAGTTATTCTGCTATTGATCCCATCTAGAGTATTTTTCATTTCATTTATTGTGTTTTTAATCGATGCTTGATTCATCTTTTGTTCTTCTAGGTCCTTGTTAACTGTTTCTTGCATTTTGTCTATTCTATTTCCAAGATTTTGGATCTGGGAAATAGAATCTTGGATCATCTTTACCATCATTATTCTGAATTCTTTTTCAGGTAGACTGCCTATTACCTCTTCATTTGTTAGGTCTGGTGGGTTTTTATCTTGCTCCTTCTCCTGCTGTGTGTTTTTCTGTCTTCTCATTTTGCTTATGTTACTGTGTTTAGGGTCTCCTTTTTGCAGGCTGCAGGTTCTTAGTTCCTGTTGTTTTTGGTGTCTGTCCCCAGTGGCTAAGGTTGGTTTAGTGGGTTGTGTAGGCTTCCTGGTTGAGGGGACTAGTGCCTGTGTTCTGGTGGATGAGGCTGGATCTTGTCTTTCTGGTGGGCAGGTCCACATCTGGTGGTGTGTTTTGGGGTGTCTGCAGAATTTTTATGATTTTAGGCCACCTCTCTGCTAATGGGTGGCGTTGTGTTCCTGTCTTGCTAGTTGTTTGGCATAGGGTGTCCAGCACTGTAGCTTGCTGGTCGTTGAGTGAAGCTGGGTGCTGGTGTTGAGATGGAGATCTCTGGAAGATTTTCGCCGTTTGATATTATGTGGAGCTGGGAGGTCTCTCGTGGACCAGTGTCCTGAGGTTGGCTCTCCCACCTCAGAGGCACAGCACTGACTCCTGGCTCCTCAATTTGGGATGATTTGTTGTCTATTCATGTATTCCACAGATGCAGGGTACATCAAGTTGATTGTGGAGCTTTAATCCGCTGCTTCTGAGGCTGCTGGGAGAGGTTTCCCTTTCTCTTCTTTGTTCTCACAGCTCCCGGGTCTCAGCTTTGGATTTGGCCCCGCCTCTGCGTGTAGGTCGCCGGAGGGCGTCTGTTCTTCGCTCAGACAGGACAGGGTTAAAGGAGCAGCCTCTTCGGGGACTCTGGCTCTCTCAGGCCGGGCGGGAGGGAGGGGCACGGAGTGCGGGGCGAGCCTGCAGCGGCAGAGGTCGGCGCGACATTGCACCAGCCCGAGGCGCGCCGTGCGTTCTCCCAGGGAAGCCGCCCCTGGATCCCGGGGCCCCGGCAGTGGCGGGCTGCATAGGCTCCCGGAAGGGCGGTGTGGACAGTGACCTGCGCTCGCACACAGGCTTCTTGGCGGCGGCAGCAGCAGCCCCAGCGTCCCACGCCCGTCACTGAGCTCCGCGCTTTCAGTCGCGACTCGCGCCCGTCTGTGGGGCTCCTTTAAGCAGCGCTCTTAATCCCCCTCTCCTCGCACACCAGGAAACCAAGAGGGAAGAACAAGTCTCTTGCCTCTTCGGCAGCTCCAGAGTTTTCCCGGACTCCCTCCCGGCTAGCTGTGGCACATTAGCCCCCTTCAGGCTGAGTTCTCGCCGCCAGCCCCAGTCCTCTCCCTGCGCTCTGACCGAAGCCCGAGCCTCAGCTTCCAGCGCCGCCCGCCCCGGCGGGCGAGCAGACAAGCCTCTCGGGCTGGTGAGTGCCGCTCGGCACCGATCCTCTGTGCGGGAATCTCTCCGCTTTGCCCTACCCAGGTATGTGGGGAGTTTCTTGCCTTTTGGGAGGTCTGGGGTCTTCTGCCAGCGTTCAGTAGGTGTTCTGTAGGAGTTGTTCCACGTGTAGCTGTATTTCTGGTGTATCCGTGGGGAGGAAGGTGATCTCCGCGTCTTACTCTTCCGCCATCTTACCCGGAAGTGGGTACTTACTGAGCCTTCAGAATGTAATCTTTCATCTAGATGGCAATGTTCTTCTGTTAATTAAAAGTATGGTTCTCTCTGTGTACAGCCATCTCCTTTTTTTTTTCCCCCTTTGGGCTTCGTCTACTTTCACTTGCTCACAGGGTGCCACAGGCAGAGTCCTCACACTCGCACTTTGTACCAGGGTTCCTTGTGGGAAATGGCTGCCCACACTATCTTTTTAAAAAGAGAAAACAGAGGCCCAACGGAAATACACAAGTTGTTAGTTATTGACAAAGTTTAGTTTGGGAATGAGATCTAACTTGACATTATGCAATTCTGTAAAATACAATGGATTTAAAAGCCCTTTTTAAAGTGTAAAATTGGTTAAATATAAAGCATTATGCTTCCAAATAGAGTGTAATTAAATAAACCTCAATAATTTGACACTAATTTTTATTAGATTACTTTACCTTTTCCTTTGTTTGTAAAAGATTATGCTTAATTCTATTAACCAATGTGAAAATCTTACTTAAATGAAAGTTCTCTGAGAAAACTAAAACTGCATTAATAAAATAAAATCTCCGGAAAAACTTATAAAGAAGCAATAGAGCAATTTTCATTAAGTAACAACAGAGTGAGAAACTGATAAAGATTTAAAAGATGCAGTAAATAATAATAGGACTAGAAATGGCTGATGAATATAGAAAAAATGATCAACTTCATTGATACAAGCAAACATTGAAAATTAAATTACATAAGCTACAAAGTATGCAAACACTTAATAAGGATGATAAATAGTATTTTCCAGGGCAAATTAGGCAGAAATTCACATTAACCTCAGATAAAGTTGGAATAAACACAAACTTTCTTTATAGCCCAGAGATGGAAACAACCTAAATGTCCATCATCGGATGAATGGATAAAGAAGATGTGGCACATATACACAATGGAATATTACTCAGCCATAAAAAGAAATGAAATTGAGCTATTTGTAATGAGGTGGATAGACCTAGAGTCTGCCATACAGAGTGAAGTAAGTCAGAAAGAGAAAGACAAATACTATATGCTAACACATATATATGGAATTTAAGAAAAAAAAAATGTCATGAAGAACCTAGGGGTAAAACAGGAATAAAGACACAGACTTACTTGAGAATGGACTTGAGGATATGGGGAGGGGGAAGGGTAAGCTGTGACAAAGTGAGAGAGTGGCATGGACATATATACACTACCAGATGTAAAATAGATAGCTAGTGGGAAGCAGCCACATAGGACAGAGAGATCAGCTCTGTGCTTTGTGACCACCTAGAGGGGTGGGATAGGGAGGGTGGGAGGGAGACGCAAGAGGGAAGAGATATGGGGATATATGTATACATATAGCTGATTCACTTTGTTATAAAGCAGAAACTAATAAAAAATAATAATAAATTAAAAAAATAATATATATGTTAAAAATGTGTATATATACAATGTTCACATATCTTATTCAGTTATTTCTACTTCCAAAAAGTTAGTGAAATGATATAATATAAATTATGCTCAAAGCTATATACTTACAAATATTCATTAGATTGTTTCATGTAATACCACAAAATTTAAAACAATTAAATATTTAAAAGCATGAAAATCACATTAGGAAGGTATAGTTTTCAAAAAGAATGTTATACTTCCACCTGATAATACCTTTTCTAAGAATATAGAATAACCTTGGGATATGTTCAAATTGTTAAGAATAAATGTAGAAAGCTAAGTATATAATAATGCCCATTCTTTTTTATAATTTTTTTATTTTGCAATAGTTTTAGATTTACAGAAAAGTTGAGGAGACCAGGCAGAGAATTTCCACATATCATACACCAAGTTTTCCCTGTATGAACCTTCCCCAAATACCCTATTTTTAAAAATTCCCTATATGAACTATATATGAATTTCCCCTATAATACGCTATTATGCATATTAGGCATATTCCACTGTAATGGAAAAAAGATGGTGGGAGCAAGATTTCTAACTGTTGCAGTGGTAGTTCAAAGAAAGCAAGAGGATTAGGCTAGATCCCCCTAGATCTGTGTGGTAATTGATAAGAGTTAGAGAAATCACTGTGGATTCAAGTTTAGCTGAATAAGGATATGGATAGTTTCATATAGAAATATTTACTCTGCGTATATACAAAGGTTAGTATACACATATACATCATTACTCAATCAGCTGAGAGGGGCTAGAAGCAATAACACCTCAGTAGCAAGGAACACATCTAACACCCAGATCTTGGTTTCTAATACCATTCTCCAATAAAAGGTCAAATTTTCCTTGGAAAAATGGCTGATTATGGGACTGGGGCAAGAAATATACAACATGAGCTTAGAGCAACTTGTATTGTCAGAAAGTGAGGAAGTTCTAAACAAATTAAATAATAAGGGTATCTCAAAAAGACTCGAGAGTCGACTGAAAGAGCACCCAATGCCAACTATGGGACAATTTGAGCAAAATAATAATAGTAGCAATAGTAAGAATAATAATGATGATGATAAAGAATTGTATCATAAACCAAAGTATAGCATATGTGAGTTCATACTGGCTTGTCTTTTCATTCTCTTAACAGAACCTTCTATATAGAGAGAGCAGACAATTTTAATTTTAATGAAGTTCAATTTATAAATCACTTCTTTCATGGACTATGCTGCTAGTGTTGTATCTGAAAACTCATCACCAAAACAAAGGTCACATAGATTTTCTCCTCTGTTTTATTCTATAAAATTTAGAGTTGTGCATTTTGCATTTGGGGCTGTAATTTCAATCAATTTTTCTGTAAATTGTAAGGCTTTGTTGATGTCAAGTTCTTTGCTTATGTACATCCAATTTTCCAAGCACCATTTGTTGAAAAGCTATTCTTTCTCTATTGAATTGTCTTTGCACATTTTTCAAAACTCAGATAACTATAGCCCTGTGGTCCATTTCTGGGCTTTCTAGTCTGTTCCTTAGAGCTATGTGTCTGTTTTTTTTTTGTTCGTTCCATGTTGTCTCTATCATTGTAATTTTATGTATAGTCTTGAAATTGGGTAGGATGAGTCCTCCAACTTAGTTTTTCTTCTTTAGTATTAGGTTGACTATTCTAGGTCTTTTCCTTACCAAATGTCAATGTGGGCTTTGCAAATTTATTAATTTTTTAAATCACTGGTAAATGCCTTTCTGTATTGAGCTCATTGGCTTTGTTCACCTCACTGTATTTTCCTGTGCATTCCTGTCTGTGTTGTGATTCTTGCTCAGGCCATCCTGCTGTTTCTATTGCTATGAAGTGATCTTCTCTAAGAAGACAAATATTTCTTGCACTCTTGTTAACTTTGTTGCTCTTAGAGCTGCTACTGTAAATCACTTTCTTAATCTAGCAGGCAATCTTCCTTGTCTGCTCACTTCACTGCTCCTTCTGGGAGCAACTCCAAAAACTCCATCCTGCCTTGCTGTAGCTTCAGGACTCTATTCTTAATAAAGAATATTGACAAAAGGAACTATTTCTGCCACAGGAGGGCCAATGTAATAGCGGAAAAGAAAAAGAAAGTAACATATTTCTGCCCTTTCTCTGATTACTAGATGCCATCTTTTTTTCTCTCCGATTAGTCAGAGATTAACCCATGATGGTCCTCACCCATTGCTTTGATTTCTGTTCAATTTCAGCTAATATAGGGGTTATTTAAATGTATCTGGTTTAGTCATACTTTTGTGACAGTGCAAAGCATTCATTTATTTCTCATCCGCAATAGCCTCCTTTCTGAGCACCCAACCCCCTGCCCCTTTCATGCTGCACTGCTGAACGATGTGTTCTCTGCTTCAAAGTGATCTTCCAGGATTACCTTCCAAGACTAGGCACTTGGATCATATTAATATATCAAGAAGACACGATGTTTTCCCTGGGCTAGTTCATTTTCTACTTAGGATTGAGAAATGAACTTAAAGGACCAAATAGAATATTTACACATGTGACAAATGCTAATAGGAAACAACCAAATTACTAAATTAAATAATAAAATGATGGAGTGCAACTTCTGGTCAGATAGCATTGAAGTAAAGTCCTGAAGAATATGCCTGACTAGATTTTTTTTTTTAAACAAGTGTCTGCAGGGCAAAGGCACAAGCATGAAAAAAGTCATGAATGCCGTGTCGAGAAACAAAGAAATCGTATGAAGTTTCCTTGCCCCGAGATGTAAAAAAATCCCGTGACAAACAAATAGAGGTTTTAAAATATCAGTCTGATGAAACTATTATAAATGATTAATTGAAGCACTTTTGCATTTGGGGCTTTTTTACTTCGTTTCCTCTGTGCAATGCGTATTTCTGTTCGAAGTGAAACTTGGCCAGTGTTTGCGTGAACTTAAAGAGAAAACCTGAAGTTGTGTGGGTTAAACAATTAGTTAAAGTAAGTTCAACCCTGTTAGAGATAAATCTTGACACTCACTCAGGGCCTTCAGTGAGTTAGTTCATCAATACTGAGAAGTGTGGCTAAGCCTGTCACACAGAAATTTTATTCAGGGGAGAGTCTCCTCGGTGGAGTTACCAGGAACCCAGACTGACGTTGGCTGTGCCTATTCAACATTTGACTTCTCAAATCATCTTAGATTGAAACAAAGCCAAACAAAACAATAAAAAGCATTGTCAAATGGGTGGAGAGGAAGAGGAGAAAGGAAAGAATTAAGCAAGCAGTTGCGGGAGGGACTTGGCCTGGAAGTGGATTTCATCACCTTTTCCCACATCTCATTAATTGAAAATTTAGACATATGATCACACCTAATGGCAAGGAATCATAAAATATAGTCAACTGTGTACTTAAAGGGAAATGTCTCTGACCTAATAAGCAACACTAGTTTTTTGTTTTGTTTCATTTTGTTTGTTTGTTTTTGTCTTTAAATGCAGCTGGAATGTTTTCTGTGGCCAATAATATTTTTCAGGATATTCTGTATTAAAAAAAACAAAAATAAAATTTGTATGCATTCTTCTAGGTTCAGAATGTTATTAAATGTTACTCAAAATCATCAATAGATATGGAAAGAAACAGTTTATGTAAAGTGCCATGGATTAGTCATACAGATGTGCTGTGTCATTACATTGTGTGACAATGAAAATATGGAGCCTGTATCATTTTTTCTTTTCCAGTATGGTTTCTTACAGGATATTTTTTTAACCTTTTCTGAATATTTTTTGACTATAATAAAGACATGGTTTATTTTTGTTGGAACTACATTTTTTTTTACATCTTTATTGGAGTATAATTGCATTTCAATGATGTGTTAGTTTCTGCTTTATAACAAAGTGAATCAGTTATACATATACATATGTTCCCATATCTCTTCCCTCTTGCGTCTCCCTCCCTCCCTCCCACCCTCCCTATCCCACCCCTCTAGGTGGTCACAAAGCACCGAGCTGATCTCCCTGTGCTATGCGGCTGCTTCCCACTAGCTATCTATTTTACATGTGGTTGTGTATATATGTCCATGCCTCTCTCACAGACTTACTAGAGAATGGTCTTACAGGATATTGAATATAGTTCCCTGTGGTATACTATAGGATCTTGTTGTTTATCCATCCTACATATAATAATAGTTTGCATCAGCTATCTTTACATGTAGCTGAATTCATTTTTTGTCTCAGTTGTGAGTATCTGTGTTTGTGTGCTCACAATATTGACTCATTTGTGTTATATATAACCATAGGAATAGAAAGGTGAATATAGAGTAACTTGACAAAGGCAATTTTTCTCCTCCCTCTTTGTTTGTTTCATTGGAACAGATCTTATTGTTTACAGGTTACAAAATTTATATCAGAAAATGTACCACTAGGAAACACTATCAAAGATCCCTAGTTGGGAGAAGGAAATAACGAGTATTATTCAGATTACGTCCCTGGCAAATACAGTTAGGTATTTCATTTCTCTTCATCAATAGTCTTGATCTGGTTTCCCGTGATATGTGAGACAGTCCAAGTGTTGTATTTAGTTTTATTTATTTATAGAAATCAAATGTGTAATTAACGTGCCTCAAGGAGGTGAAGTGTGTCAGTTTGAGCATATTAAGTGTCATCTAATCAAATTTCATGCATTAATGTTTTCAATGAGCCGTGTTTCCTGGAGGTATATTGGCTAAGGTGCAAAGTAGAGATGCAGACTAATTGAAAATCAATTTTTGGAACAGATAATGGGGTTTGAGGTAGTATCCCATTGGCAGGTAAGCTTAAATGCTTTGGAAAACAAAAGGAAAGTAATGATAAATACACAACATTCTTAGCCATCATTCATATGTAAGTCTATAATTTCACAATTATTCCTAGGTCTGTAATTATTTGTGTTTATGTTGGCAAATATATTATTTGGTTTTGAAAACTATGCTACTAATTATGAGATTTCTGAATATTTATTTTGTAGTATCTATCCAATTGTTACTATTTATCATTTGTAGTTCTGACCCTGTAAAACAGGATTTCTATATCCTCCTGGGAGTATTCTCCTTTTCATGAGACATTTACAGTGGAGGGGCATTAAGATGAAACATTTCACTGAAAGGGTCATTAAACATCTAAATTCGTAAGCAAGTCTATTTAAATAATACTATAACCTCATATTCATAAGTATTAGAAAAATCCTTAAAGACGTATTATTACTAGAAGTAACAAGAAATATATGTTTTAAATGAACTATTTTATTCAATGAATTAGGATGTAAGACCTGCAACAGAAACTGAAGGCCATCGAGTTTTGTAATTTTCATACCTAGTTGCACATCAGAGTATGTTGGTCCCTGGACGGTTTTATTCAGTAAGAGTCTTTTCGAGGCCAGAAATCTGTATTTCAAGTGATGACAAAAATTCTTCAGATAATTCTGACATAGCCAGTCTGTGTAATTACATTCAAGAATGGCTGTTCAAGAATAAATCTTTCATTTTACCTACAAGAAAGCAATATCCAAAAAGAATAAGACCCCAGGTCAAAAATCTATTTTTAATTTCGACCAATTTCTTAAAGTTTAGACCTGGGTAGGGGGTGGGGGCAAAGTTGGGTACCAGCTACTTCAACAGGGATGACAGCTTATATTCTAAAATATTTTAGTGTGCTACATCTTTTCTTTATATATTTGTTAAGTCAACGTTTAAAAAAATTTTACTGCTTGTTTTAAAGTTGAAAATATGCATTATTAATTTATGAACGGGTGTTTAGGGTCAAAATTATATTATTCCAACTTTACGCTTCACACTTCATCCTTTACACTCCCTACTTCACACTTCATACTCGTCAATTGTTAGTTCCAACCTCCCAGTTTTGATTTCTCAAATGAGATAATGTTCCAGGAGTATTATTCCTTTTATCTACCCTCGTATCTACATGGAAGTGTGATCCCTAGTGTTGTCATGTCTTGTATTTCCATGTGTATCATAACTCACATTTTATATTTTATTAATTTTTGGCTTCCCTGGTGTCTCAGTGGTTAAGAATCCGCCTGCCAATGTGGGGGACACAGGTTTGAGCCCTGGTCCGGGAAGATCCCACGTGCCATGGAGCAACTAAGCCCCTGCACTACAACTACTGAACCTGCGTTCCAGAGCCCATGAGCCACAACTACTGAGGCAGTGCACCGCAACTACTGAAGTCCACACTCTTAGAGCCTGTGCTCAGCAACAAGAGAAGACACCGCAACGAGAAGCCCGCACACCTCAAGGAAGAGTAGCCCCTGCTCACTACAGCTAAAGAAAGCCTGCGCACAGTAATGAAGACCCATCACAACCAAAAATAAATAAATAAAATAAATAAATTTTAAAAATATATATGTTTTATTAATTTTATTTTTGTTAGTTCCTTCCTAAGAATGCTATGAAAAGAAACAAAAAATACACAGTCTTTTACAGTTACACACATACTTACATTTCTGGCACCTTTTTTCCTTCCAGTAGATACACATTTCTGTTTGGTCTTGTTATCCTTTAGCTGGAAAATATCTTTATAATTTCTAATGGTGCAGGTCTTTGGGCAACCAGTCCTCTTAGTTTTCATTTGTCTGAAAAGGGTTTTATTTTACCCTTGATTTCAAGAATATTTTCACTGTATATAAACCTCGGGTGGACAGAACCGGGATTGTTTTCCTTTCTTTCTTTCAACTTTCAAAATATCATTTTATTTTCTTTAGGTCTCCATATTTCTGATAAAGAATAAGTAAGATTCTTATTATTGTTTTCCTGTATGTAATATTTCCTTTTTCTCTCTGAATGCTTTCAGATTATCTTTAAACCAGGACTCTGTTTTATTGCTGAATTATTGTTTCTTGACTGCTTTTTCTTTGTTCTTGTATTCCCTGACTTCCCTTGAGATCATGGATTACTGAGACCTATTCAAGTCCAGCACTGAGGCTGGGCTTAGATCACAGAATAGCTTAGGTCAAAATGGCTCCCCTTATGTCAAGAAAGCCATTCCTCGTTCCCTTTCTCTGGCGACCCCTTAACCTATCTGCTTGCAAAATCACTGTATCATATTTGGAAGTGAAAACTCTGTGTTGATATGTAATGTGTGGTATTAACAAACAGAAAAAATACATAAGACTTGATTTTAGCTCTAGAAGAATGTAAAAATTGTTTTCAACTCTCTCAAAATAAAAGTAAAAATATGGCTCACATAAATTCAGGACAGAAAGAGCACAGATTTTTGTATCTTCATCTTACAGGAAGATGTCAATGGATGATGTTTACAGTTATCTAAAATTAATAATGTAATTAAAAGTCAACTGAAGTTTGAAAATAACATAACTATTCTGTATTGAGTGGAATAAAAAAGGATGTACAGAATGATTTTGATAAGATAGACTGTCATTTTTTGTTATAACAATAGTTCCCATCTAACATTGATATCAGAAACTAGAACTCTGGAATTCTTTCTCATGGAAGTAACCATGAGAGTTATTCCTCATTAACTGCTAGAATAGAATATTAGTGAAGGAAGATGGAAAAAATAAAGAGGACACTCTTGCTCTTCCTTATAATGAATTAAAATTTTATAAAACACTGTAAAAACCTATCCAACACTGTATATTGGATAAGCATATCCATTTTGGCATCCATTTATCACATAATAATTTGTTACTTCTGGGTTAGATGGTGTAAAGATACTACATTTATTTCCTATTTTATTTTTTTGAATAATTAAAAATTCTCTGGATACATGACTTATATTTATGTTCAGAAAAAACAGAGTCACACAAATCTTAAGCACAGTGTTTGGTTTGGACTTTTTAGATGTCACTTTGTGTTTGTTAGCTGTCTTTTAAGAGTGTATATGCAAGATGTAGGTCTGCCCAAATGTTCCTCAACCACCCCAGGACCCTAGTAAGTCACTGTCCCCAAAATACCCAAAGGCATTAAACTAATCTCCCAATGCTTCAACCAAATACTTATTGATGACCTTTGTCTGTTTTTACTGAGGATTAAAAATTCTATGTGCTGCTAGTGAAATGAAAATGTCTTCCTTGGCGTGGCATCCAACTTTTATCCCCAGCTAGCTCGCATGAGCCTCTAGACTTACTTTACATTTCCACGTTTGACTCTGGGGTTATTTTGTAAAGGGGACTCCTGGTGGCTGGCCATTGCATCTAAGAGAGTGCTATGAATCTGAGTTCCATCTTGTTTACCATAATGAATTAAAATTGACACATACAAAAAATATGGTATAATAGGTTAGTGTCTGAGGATACCATAAGCCCTCATTACTTTGGGGATACTTTCTGCATCTGTAAAAGGTGATAAAAAGAGCATTCTCGGGCTTCCCTGGTGGCGCAGTGGTTGAGAGCCCGCCTGCCGATGCAGGGGATGCGGGTTCGTGCCCCGGTCTGGGAAGATCCCACATGCCGCGGAGCGGCTGGGTCCGTGCGCCATGGCCGCTGAGCCTGCGCATCCAGGAGCCTGTGCTCCGCAATGGGAGAGGCCACAGCAGTGAGAAGCCCGCGTAACGCAAAAAAAAAAAAAAAAAAAAAAGAGCATTCTCTGTGAAGATGACTTGTGATACCATCTGGAAAACGGCACGCTGAATCATGCTTCAGAGCTCTGTGGATTGGCAATTATTCAACTACACTTGTTCTACTATAGAGTATGGTCTCTGTGCATAGATGGGATTAATTGGGGGACAGATAATTCATCCAAGAATAATGAGTTGTTTTGGAATTAAGTCTTAAGTGCTTAGTATCGCTGTGGGGAGAAAAAATATCATGATACAATCAGGTAAACATTTTTAAACTGTGTGCCCCTTTCTTCAAATGAATGTTCACTTGTAAGTTCAAAGTGTACGTCAGCTGCTTTGTCTGAAACACGGATGGGATTTCTTTTATCTTCCTCATTGCACCTCTTAAACTTTATCAGTGTTCTCTGAGCATAGTAGGACCCATAAGGGAAAGGAATCTGAAAAAGTACATAATATATATATATATATATATATATATATATATATATATATATATATATATATATATATATAACTGAATCACTTTGCTGTACACCTGAAACTAACACATTGTAAATCAGCTATACTTCAATTTTAAAAATAAATAAATAATTTATTTTAAAAATCACTGAAGAAAAACATGAACATTAATTATTTAAATGCTCAGTTTTATTTCCATAATTTTTAATAAGGAGATAATAATAGATATTTCTTAATGTTAGAGTGAAAATTAAAATAAAAAATGCATTTTAAATGTCCTCACCAATTCCTTAAAAATAAAAAACTCTAAATAAGTGTTAGTTTTCTTCTTCACGTATTTGCTGATGTAGAAGACTGCCCATAATACAATCACACAGGATCACAAGGTAAAATATCCTCATTCACTGAAAACAATGAGGTAGACACTAAGAAGTACGAGCTTACAGTGTCACATAGCTCCAGCAATACATTGTAGTTATTTATTTGAGCAAGTTAGACCCTTGGAAGAACTAAGAGGCACTCGGTCATTCAATTATTCATTCACTTATTTATTCAGCCATTCATTCATTCAACAGCTATGTATGGAGAATCTGCTACATGGCAGGCACTGTGTGAAGTTCTGGGTATAAAGCAGTGAACAAGGCAGACTTGCTCACCATTCATAGAAAAATGAAAAAGTAGATTAAACATATGCTTTAAAGTGTGTACTTACTAAACAAAAATAGTGTACCTCATAATTCACAATCTGATTCATGATTTTCAATTTTAAACACAAGTGGTCACATAGAAAGACAAAATTGAAATAACTCAAGTCCTTTTCCTTTGTCTTTATAATCACTGTGTTATTGCCGTTTACTGCAAATCCACTGTTTAAATTCAAGAAAATGTAGCACCACAGGGGCTAGAGGCAAAATTGAGCCTTAAGTGAGCTCAAACAAACGCAGATCTTGATGAATTTACTCTTTAAAAAATGTGTATACTTTTAGAAAAGCAAAATCTGTGTGATTCAAGCATAACTGTATAACCGACAATATTCCACATTAACTTCCTTGAAGATTACATGTAAAAGAGTGTTTATTAAAGCATTTATAATAAAATAAGTGTTATTTTAAAACACATACATATATATGTATGTGTTTTAAAACAACACATTTGTCTTATCACTGACTTTATTTAAAATCACCAGTTACTGACTTTATTTAATTAATTAATTAATTTATTTATTTATTTACAGTACGCAGCCTTCTCACTGTTGTGGCCTCTCCCGTTGCGGAGCACAGGTTCTGGACGCGCAGGCTCAGCGGCCATGGCTCACGGGCCCAGCCGCTCCGCGGCATGTGGGATCTTCCCGAACTGGGGGACAAACCCGTGTCCCCTGCATTGGCAGACAGTCTCTCAGCCACTGCGCCACCAGGGAAGCCCCACTGACTTTATTTAAAATCACCGGTGTATGTTGATAACATAAAGACAAGCAATGTTCAGTTGGTTTCATTTTTGTTCATGAATTCTCTATAGGATATGTGTTATCTTGTTGCCTGCACCCAGGAAATATATCTCCCATCACCTCAATCTTGGCATGCCACTGATGACAGGCACTTAAGAACCGCTCTTTACTGTTGGGGAAGATATGGGATTGACTGGTGAATGCTTTAGTATGTCAGCTGGACCCAATGAGCCTTAAACAGCAGTAGGATTAAACTTCCCTACTGACTCTAACCCATTCCCACTAAACTGTTGTGCAGCAAAATGATTTCCTTTTCTAACCTTATCTAACACTAAATCATAATTTGATGATCTCATATTGTATCAGTGGTAAGGAAACAAACCTGGTCACGCTCCTTATTTTCTGTTTATGCTCAGGATGAAAGAAGAAAGTCTCAATACATTCATTGTCATTTCTAGTCATTACTTTAGCATTTATTGCAAGGTTGGTCAGGTGTTCCTGAATTCTTTTAGCTTTTCCTTGTCTGTAAAGCTTTTGATTTTTCCATTTTGATTAATTTTGATTAATTCAGATTAATTTGAATGAAATTAATCTGGGTGGAGTATTCTTGTTTGTAGGTTCTTCCTTTTCATCACTTTAAATATATCATGCCACTCCCTTCTAGCCTGCAGAGTTTCTGCTGAGAAATCAACTGATAATCTTATGGATGTTCCCTTGTATGCTTTTTGTTGCTTTTCCCTTTAATATTTTTTCCTTGTCTTTACTTTTTGTCATTTTGTGTACTGCTTTTCAGAGTTTTCCTCCTTGGGTTTATCCTGTCTGGGACTCTCTACACTTCCTGGACTTGGGTGACTCTTTCTTTTCCCATGTTAGGGAAGTTTTCAGCTATTATTTCTTCAAATACTTTCTCAGGTCCTTTCTCTCTCTCTTCTCTTTCTTGGACCCTTATAATGTGAATGTTGGTGCACTTAACATTGTCCCAGAAGTCTCTTAGAGTGTATTAATTTCTTTTCATTCTTTTTTCTTCATTCTGTTTTGCGGAAGTGATTTTTCACCATTCTGTCTTCCACGTCACTTATCTGTTCTTCTGCTTCACTTATTCTGCTATTGATTCCTTCTAGTGTATTTTTCATTTCAGTTATTGTATTGTTAATCTCTTTTTGTTTGTTCTTTACTTCTTTTAGGTCTTTGTTAAATATTTCTCACATCCTATGGATACTTGCCTCCATTGTTTTTCTGAGATCCTCGATTATCATCAGTATCGTTATTCTGAATTTATTTTTCAGTGGGTTGCCTATCTCCACTTCACTTAGTTGTTCTTCTGGGGTTTTATCTCGTTCCTTCATCTGGGATATATTCCTCTGCCATCTCATTTTGTCTAACTTTCTGTGATTGTGGTTTCTGTTCTACGGGCTGCAGGATTGGAGTTCTTCTGGTTTCTTCTGTCTGCCCTCTGGTGGATGAGGCTATCTAAGAATTTGTACAGGCTTCCTGATGGAAGGGACTGGTTCCTGCTCAGTGGTGGGTGGAACTGGGTCTTTTCCCTCTGGTGGGCAGGACTGTGCTCACGAAGACTTTAAGCTGCTTTTCTGCAGATGAGTAGGGCTGTGTTCCCTCCATGTTGGTTGTTTGGCCTGAAGTGGTCCAGCACTTGAGCCTACAGTCTGTTGGGTCAGGCTAATGGTGGCTTCCAGGAGGGCTTACACCAGTGAGTACTTCCCTGATCTGCTGCGACCCATGTTTTTGTCCCTGGAGTGAGTCAGAGCTGCCACCCTCCAACCTCTAATACTAGAAGGTAGGTCTGGCCTAATCACTTATGGGGTCCCCGATTTTTTTCTCTGGGTCCGTGTGCACACAGGTTCTTTTGTGCACACTCTAAGATTGGAGTCTCTGTTTCCCCCAGTCTTGTGTAATTCCTGTAATCAGACCCCACTTGTTTTCAAAGCCAGATTCTCTGAGAGCTTCTTCTGTTGCCAGACCCCCAGGCTGGGGAACCTGATGTGGAGATCAGAACTTTCACTTCTGTTAGAGAACTTCTGTGGTATAATTATTTTGCAGTTTGTGGGTCGCCCAACCAGTGGATATGGGGTTTGATTTTATCTCAGTTGTGCCCCTCCTACCATCTTCTTGTGGCTTCTTCCTTATCTTTGGATGTAAGGTATCTTTTTTTGGTAGGTCCCAGCATTTTTTTTGTTGATGGTTATTCAGTGGTTAGTTGTGATTTTGGTGTTCTTGTGAGAAGAGTTGAGCTTACTTCCTTTGACTCCCAGAATTATCATTATTTTCATCTTCATCTTCACATTAGTAGCCAGAAACTAGAGAAATAAATTCCTCAGAAAACCATGAAGTTGAAATCACATTTCTGAAGAGCAATCATCCTGGGCAGACATTTATTCAAAGTCTCTGTTATTTCTTTGTCATTTATTTTTTTTATTTTTTTTATTTTTTTTGCGGTATGTGGGCCTCTCACTGTTGTGGCCTCTCCCATTGCGGAGCACAGGCTCCAGACGCACAGGCCCAGCGGCCATGGCTCACGGGCCCAGCCGCTCCGCGGCATGTGGGATCTTCCCAGACCGGGGCACGAACCCGTTTCCCCTGCATCGGCAGGCGGACTCTCAACCACTGTGCCACCAGGGAAGCCCCCTGTCATTTATTTTTGAATAACATAAAGATTATGATGTTGTATCCCCTAAACATTCCAGTTTTGGAAACATTATCAAGCTATATATAAACAAAAGTGCAGTGTGTTGTAACAGCTATGAAACTACAGATATAAAACAGATAAAGTCTTGGTTTGTGGCAGGATGAAGTTTATTTCAATCAAAATTACAAGTTAAAATGTAGCATCTCAATATCAAGCTATATTTAGCTAAAATTTCCTAAAGATGAGTTATTATTAGGGGTTTTAAAATACTGAAATATCATAGGAGTCTTTTTCTTTTATTCCACTATGGAATATGGTTGTCTTTCTAGAGCAATTTGGAAACCTAAATATCTCAGGAAAGTCCATTCTCCCTGGCCTCTTTATAGAGTTGCATAGAAATAGTTGGTCACTGTGATATTTTGTTTTATGTTTTAATAGCAATTGTGAAAGCATATGTATCCCAGCTGACTTCTTGGATTTCATCTTGTTTAAAAGCAAGAGTGCTTTACACCCCACTTCATGCCACAGGTAATTTCCTTTGGATCCTTAGAGAGTCCAGCAATTTTACAATTTTAGCTTGAGGGAGTCACTTCTGGTGTTAAATTAAAACAAAAATAAAGCACCAACCAAAAAAGTCCACTCCTTATTTTTCAAAGTTATATCCATCCAAATACTAGCTCTGGTCAAACACAGAACAGCTGTAAAATCTAAATGAAGGGCTAGAGTCAAATATTTCCTAATTGCCTGCTTTTCAATACCATCTGTTCACTTGCTGCATTTGGTTATGTGCCACTAAATATGTAAAAATAAGTTAGTTACACTATATTACTCCAAAAAGATACCATGTGTTTGTAAAGATCATGGAAACTTGTTTATATCGGCTTCCAGAAATATGTTAAAGAAATAAAAACACATTTATCTGTGAATGAATTTTAAATGCCTCCCATTTCTCTTTCTGCTTTATTTCAGTATATTAATATGTAAAGTATTGGAAATAAGGAGGTTTACTTTGAAACACTGTACAATATATGACATTATCTATGATAGAAAAATAATCATTGCCACCACTGTTGCACAATGATGCTTTATTGACCCTCAGAGGCTCTTGCAGTGTTCTGTTCATGGCTACCACTGGAAAAAAGAGTCCTTTCAGTTCAGGTGTGACCAACCCCTGACCAGTTGAAGTTGGAAAGTAAACTTGAAACTAGTGTTCGTCTCTAAGCAGAAGAAATAGTTGATGCTTGAACCACTCAATTAATTCGTATATCTTTGTGTGTGCATACAAACAAGTGATTAAAACAATGTTTATTCTGCCACAGAAATAATGTTTTATGTTGTACTTTTCTCAAAGTAATGAGAGATCAATTTTGTTGCAACAATCGCAGGAGACTTGTTTCCTCTTGTCTGGACTGAAATTAATTAGGGAGAGGGGAAAGCTGATAAAAATAATTGAGTGCTTACCAAATGCCAGCTGTTTATCTAATATCAGGTATAGTGCTAGAAACATATAGAGGGATTAAACCCACAGGCTTTGGAGTTAGACACCATTCAAATTAGAGCCAACTTGTATGGTGAACTTAGGAAGTTTCTTATTCTCTACAGGCTTTATTCCCTCAAGTGTAAAATAGAAATAATACTGTCACCTGTTTTAAGTGATTTCTGTAAGAATTAAATAACATACAGAAATATTGTGTCTAAAATGTACTCAATAAAGTGTTTACTATCATTACTTCATTGTTATTTGGTTTAATTTTCACAGCTAACCTCATATACATACACACACACACATACAGAGTCACACGTGTGTGTGTGTGTGTGTGTGTATCTTTATATACAAATTAAGGAAAGTGAAGTCCAGAAATTAAAATGACTTGACCAGGGCTTCCCTGGTGGCACAGTGGTTGAGAGTCCGCCTGCCGATGCAGGGGACACAGGTTTGTGCCCCGGTCCGGGAAGATCCCACATGCCGTGGAGCGGCTGGGCCCGTGAGCCATGGCCGCTGAGCCTGCGTGTCCGAAGCCTGTGCTCCACAACGGGAGAGGCCACAACAGTGAGAGGCCCGAGTACCGGAAAAAAAAAATGACTTGACCATGTTATGCAGCTATAAATGATTTGAATCTGAATCTTTAAAACCTATTGGTTTTTCATTGCATTACATGTTTGCCCACTTTTCATTTTCTGGTGTCTGTTAGGCAAGGATTGTTCTCCCCACACCACTGTGCAGCTCATTGTGTAGAAAATGAGCAGACTCTTCACAGAAGGAACATTAAGCTCACAATTTTAGTGCAGCTCACAATCAAATTATCATTTTATAGTTACTTCCTCTATCTGCTGGACACAGTATAGGAATAAAAAGAATTATCCCTACTTAATTTTTAGAACATACTGAAAAATAGATATTTTTTCTTTTTATTTTACAATGAGGATCACAGAAGGCAAGTGATTTGTTTATGATCAGACAACCGATGTGTAGAATATCCATTACCGGAAGCCATGTCCATCATTTTATAAAGCTTATAATATAATCATGAAGCAATACTGTCCCCCATGTGGGTCTGATTTGTATTTTCAGAATTGCTTCTGCTACATGAAGTGTCACATTCAACTCGGAGAGAAATTTTACTGGTTGATACAACATAGAATTATGACTTCCAGCTTTCCTGGCTCCAGTAAAAGTATTAAATAAATGGAAAGATTAAAAGACTATGTCCTTTTCTTTGATCTCATTAGGAGCAATCACAGTAAAACTGTGGCAGTTTTCTGATAGCTTTGAAGTAACCTAGCCCGAAGGATTGAGGTAAACAGCATGAAATGCTGGACTCGCACAGCTTCAGAGAAGTATTATCTATAAAAAGCAAAATCTAAGCTTATATATATATCTATCTATATATCTATATCTATATCTATCTATCTATATATATATTTTTTTTTTTTTTTTTTTTTTTTTGCGGTACGCAGACCTCTCACTGTTGTGGCCTCTCCCGTTGTGGAATACAGGCTCCAGACGCACAGGCTCAGCAGCCATGGCTCACGGGCCCAGCTGCTCTGCGGCATGTGGGATCTTCCCGGACCGGGGCACGAACCCGTGTCCCCTGCATCGGCAGGTGGACTCTCAACCACTGCACCACCAGGGATGTCCTAGGCTTCTATTTTGAGATATGATTACATACAAAGAATAAAGCAAGGATTCCAGTCCAGATACAGCCCTATGATTTCTGGATTTGCTTAGCCAGACGTCACAATTGTATATGCCAATTCCTTTCAATAAATACATGTAACACTGTAACATTGAATAACTAACTCATGCATGTCTTAAATTTCTATCCCATTAGTTCTGCTTCTCTGGTTGAATCCTTCCCAATACTCCAACCCCCTTTTTACTCAGTTGAGACTCCCTAGTTAGAAGAAGCAAATTATAAAGAAATTTGGTACAAAAGAGAGTCCTGATAGTTGTTTATTGTGTACAGAATAGTGGATGGAATTCCCAGTTGATGAACATAGATAACACCCAGACAAACTAGCTACACATGTTATCTTCCTTTGCAAATGTCTAGTTTCCATTGGGTTATCAGCTATTCTTCTTTAATGGAGAAAACACAAAATGGACTTTTTGTTCTAAATAATCATGAAAATGTCATGCTGAATAACATGGCACATTCAATGAGAAATAATCAAAAAGAGGTAAGTTTTTTGCAATTACCAGATGTGGTGGTGTCATTTTAATTTATACCCATTACATAAAAAAATAAATTTGACATTGCTTACAAAAGATAAACCAAAATAAAAGTTAAATTAAGTTGTAAGGAATGATTTAACATTTAAAAAGTGTTCTAAAAATACATAGAGAAATATATAAAAGTGTAAAATCATTGTGCCTATATTTCTCTCACCTTAAAATTAATCATATTATAAGTGATAAACACACACACATAGTCATATATAACTACTAGTGAGTGATGAGATCCAGTTGTCCACATTTTTTTGTCATTTAAAGTAAATTATTTAATAGTCCCCATTTTGTCAGGTATCTACATTTTTATTTTTAATTTTAAAGCAAGCATTACCCCATTTATGTTTAGACTGTGCAGAGAATAAACTAAACTTCATTTATTTTCATGTGTGTGTTAAACAAAAATTTTCCCATGTTGCATTTTAAGTCAAAGATCCCAGAGAATTCCAATCATTTGACTACTATTTTTTATAATATTATTTTAAAATAACAACCAGAAGCTGCTTAGATCATTTACATCATCTAACATTTCTAGAATAATCTATGTTATAGGACTATCACTAGTTCATTTCCTTCTTGTTTAAAATTATTGAAAGATCATGTGGATGACAATTCATATCTAAGAAATTACTTTTAATACTCAACATAAGTACAAGCTATGTATATTACTGTTTTATTTGCATTGTTTATGTGTATTTAGTTCATGATAAGGGGAAACTGTGTATCCTACAGTAGTCTGATTTTAAGTAAGTCTTTTGATATGCTTATTATTTTCATAAAGAATTACTAGTTGGCACAGAATGAAACATCTGGAATCACCTTTGGCCCTGTGATGTTCACATTCCACCAGGTGTAAGGCATTTGAATAACTTTCTCCATCAGCACACTTTTCCATGTGCGAGTCTGCAAACACAGAGATGTTGCATATTGAAAAGCATCACCCAGGGACTATTCTATTCACACTCCAGCTCCTCCTCTCTTTTCTCTACCTACTGAGTGTTTGTATGATTTCTCTTGGGCACTTCTAACAACACTACTAGGAGAAATTTGACTGATCCATGAGAATCACTTATATAAAACTTAGAGACTTGTGAAAGGAAAGAGGCTTTCTGAGGAATACAAAATAAATCTATAAAATTTATGCATATACACTTTCTTTCTAGAAGTAGGCATCTCAGCCATAAGGAGATAGGTGGTTCATGTATCACTGGTCATTGGATAATCTTCTTTACTTCAATAAAAGCAAGAGCAAAACCATCACCAGTCTCCAAAGAATTGATGAGTACATGATACTGGTGTCCAAATAACTTGGAGTTGATGTGCCCAATAGCTAAAGCAGTCCACTGTGGCATCATATCCTGTTTATGGAGGGAAAATTAATGATCACATTCCCAAACTCCAACTCTTCACTGGATATCAAAGATTTCAGATCAAGACCATGGATGATGTTTCTTTCCACCCAAAGTCCTTGCCTTTGGGAATCCAATGGGTGAGAGTGGGGGTTATCTGGTTTCTAGTGTAGTTACCCAAGGTCAGGTAAGTACTTTCACTTTGCAATCCCTCTAAAGCTGGGGGTGCTGAGGACTGTCCCTTTGGTAGTACATTCCTGCTGTCTTGCCTTAGTCCTCACAGCAATGCTCCCCAGGGACTTGTTAATGACTTTCTTTTTGGGGGAAACACATGGGAGCCAATGGGTCTGGAAGGATACATCAGGAAATTGGATGGGCCTAAGGAAAGTTTCCAGAATGATCCTTAATGTGGGAGCTTACCAATAGCTAATTCTCTGGGACACAGGTGCAGGAAAGCTAGAGAAATAGGACCAAAACCCAAAATAGAGGTAGAATTTTTATAAGAATGGGACATATTGTTGAATATAGTAGCAGGATAGATAGTTTTTAGAAGTAATCAGCTAGGAGATTGGAAAGAGTAGTCATCTGGAGAGAATTGCCTCTTACAGATCAAAACTGTTAATTCTCATTCCAAACATCTGTCATGCAAAGTTCCTTGGACTGGAAGAAGAGTACCGTTTTATTGGCTCGGCGTAAACGCGCCAAAATAGCAGTTGAAATTATTTATTGTAACCTTTCCTGATGGCTTCTAAAGACTAATCATTGCAAACAAACATGTGGATAGAAAAGTCCACCAAAGAAAGGAAATCAACACTCAGATCCTCCACCCAGACAAAATTAGAAAATTAGGTGTTTGAGAGGTGGAGACCTTGAGGAATCGTGCACTGCCTTCTCTATGATTTCATAACTGATTTTAACTTAGTAAGCAGATGGATGGTTTCCATTGCTTAGATGAAGGGCATCTTGGTGGTCACAACTTGAACAATGATTTCATTTCAGGTTGTTCCAGAGCTACTCTCTTATGTTTCTAGAGATCACATATGGTGACAACACTGTCTGTCGGGAATGAGAGAAGGTTAATAGTCAATGAGGAATAAAAGCTCAATTGCTGGTTATAAAACACTGCCAACCCCAGGAAGTGGATGGAGGATATAACATCTCTATTGCTCTATTCTTATCCTTGATTCAATTAATTATATCTCCTGATAAAAAGGGCTTATATTTGAGTATTCCTTAAGATGAAGGGTTGACTGGGCAAAGGCAAAGAGGATTTTCTGCAAGACTGATGACCATGACAATTCTCTCTGCATTGCTCAGTAAACAGTCAGCTTGTCCTATTACCAGGAGAATCAGTAGGAAAATCTGTGAATAGTCTCAACATCCTTCAAGGTTTTCCAGTGACATCAGTGCAACGAAGGAGCATCTGGTGCCCAAGCTCAGACTGTTATTTTACCATTTTTAAGGACATTCAAATAACTCTCTGCATAAAAATACAGAACATATTTTGGGAAACTTTCTTTCTTGGAGAACAGTGTTATTTTTAGCTCTGTCTGGTCCAAACATTCCTCTCCAAAGGATGCCAAGAGAAAAAGGAATCGTTTTCTTCATCCTGTTGGTAACTTTCTTCTTGTAATTCTAGTTTCTAAATATGACACTGAAGTGTTGTCTGAGCCCTTCCCTCAGCATGTGATAATAAATCCATCATTATATTACACAAAAATTGCAATGAGTTTCTCTCAGCCTCTCAATTCATTTCTAGACAGTAAGAAGAAGGAGAATGATGATGAACAGTATAATGTATTCCCTCACACTTTTTTCATGTGCTTTGACCTTAGCAAAATGATACACATTTATAGATAGCTATATAGATATATAGATATATAGATATAGATAGACATTTCCTAGACCAGTGAGTAAAAGGATTTACATATAAAACACATTTTGTGGCTTTGAATCTGTAAACACCTACTAATGTGGTCTTTACAAATTCTTACAGTCAGTGAAATTTTATGTTCTAAATTAGCTCATATTTAAACAACACTAGCATAGTGATATATGTATATACCAATTCATACAATTCATAGAACATGACAATAAAAATTACTCAAATTTCTAATAGCAAATTATTTATACTAGTAACTTCATCATGATTTCCACAGCAGGTTCGCAAATCCTGCAATCCTACCATGGGGTGTACAAGTAAAAGTGTAGGTGATGAAAGGTGAGATGTGAAAGTGGAAATGTGGGAACTTGCACATCAATGATAGCCTCGTCTTATAAAGTGGAAAGACAAGCGATGCCGGTAAATATTGACCTTAACATAATCGGGATTTTATATATATTTTAAAATCAGAAGTGTAACTAAAAGATTAATTTAAATAATATATCATATATATTAAATACTTGTCAAAAATGAAAGTAAAAATATATATTGGACATTTAAATTTTATGGAGCATATTTTTATGTATTGATGCAATACATAAGGTAAGATCTTTTAAAGGAAATAAATATAATAGGACTTATGAAACAGATATCACCATGGATGGACCTAGAAAATATCATACTAAGACAGAGAAAGACAAGTACTATATGATATCACTTATAATATGTGGAATCTAAAAAAATAATACAAATGAATCTATATACAAAACAGAAACAGACTCACAGACAGAAAGCAACCATATGGTTATCAAAGGGAAAAGGGAGTGGGGGAGGGATAAATTAGGAGTTTCGGATTAACAGGTACACACCACTATACATAAAATAAATAAAAAACAAGAATTTACTGTATAACACAGGGAATAATATTTAGTATCTTGTAATAACCTTTAATCGAAAATAATCTGAAAAAAATACATATAAATGAATCACTTTGCTGTATACCTGAAATTAACACAATATTAATTATACTTCAATAAAAAATAGCAATGGCACATTTTTTTTTGCCCATTATACTGTAGGATATGTTTATTCTCTGTTTTTTTTTTTTTTTCTAATAATATTTCTCTGAACTGCCTGTAGCCACTGGGAGATTTTGTTTTGGTTTGGTTTGGTTTAGTTTGGTTTGGTTTTATGTAGTGATAAAATCAAACACAGTCCAATGTAAAATCCACTCTGCCTTGGTCTTCTGCTCTTCTCAAGCCTATAATTATTGATACTTTGATTCCTGGTTCAACGTGATGGCACCACACTACATACTCTCTCAACAAAAACAGTCAAGCATAAAATAATTAGGATTTTATTTACCAGCAACAGTAAGTTTTTAGATGTGTAGGAATTAGATCCCACCTTCAAAAGTGTCCACCCACTTATACAGTCAACTATTTCAGGTAGACCAGTTATTTGTCAATCAGATTCTTCGTACCTACAAATTTATCGTACAGGCCATCATGCTCATCATTTTAAATCACTCTGTGTCATAAGGATGTCACCATAAGACAAACGTCCCATTCTCAGAGAAAATGGTGTTAATGCACAGAGATAATTTGGATTTGGAAACTGAAGTTACATTTCAAATAGTCAATTTTAGTAAAGACATGAGAAAGTCTTTTTTAACTTGGCTGCCCTTTTGTGGTAATTTTTTTTTTTCCAGTCCTGAAGCTCTCTTATTTCCAAACACTTGGTTATTTTCTCACCATGGGGATTTCTGTCACAATCTACATATAACAGTGACTAATTTAAATTCAGTCTTTTCATCTTTTTCTAGGCTCCTGATGTCCTCCTCTAAGATCATTAAACCGTTTTGGCAAAACTACATATAGATTTCTGTTTTACTGTAACACGTTTCCACATTCTCATCCTCAATGTATCTCCAAATTAGAGAAGGACATCCTATTACCCACGCTTTGAAAATATGATTTGATGGCTGGCCAACATTTTAAAATCTTCTCTACAGCCAACAAAATTGATAACCATCATTTTTGCCATCTCTTTACTCTTCTATTAAGGTGAAATTTCATTAAGTGCTTCTACATTGTCTTAAGAGAACTGAAAAGTGAGAAAGTGAAGAAAACCTTTATTAAGAAAGCCTCAGTATCCCAAATGCTACTTCTTGCTGACAGTGTTATGTACAAAGTATGCAGAATATTTAGCACATAAGGTATTTTCATTTTATTTGTTAAGAAGTTTACAGCAAAAATGGAATTTGCCAGAATTTACATTTGCATTGTGTGCCTGCCAAACATGCAGATGGACGAACAAAGTCTAGTTTGTATTTGGACAAGATATCAACAATCTTGTGTCTCATGTTTGCTGTAGTTTTATTATAATCCTCATAGAAATCAAGAAGATTACCTGAAACTCCACATTTCAAATCAAAGAAGCTAAAAGCAAGAGGATAACTTTTTTAAATGTCTTCCATTTTTTGGCCATGATTCAACAACAAGCCTAATAAACTCTAGGGAACATGGTTATGAGTAAGAACCTCAGAATTAGTGCTATACTGTAAAGGGCCAAAACATCGGTATGAAAATGTGTTTTGTTGCAACACAGAATGTTTGTTGCAACCTCTGAATTAGGAAATGCTACTTTAGTAAATTTCTTAGATCAGTCAAGAGAATGATATGATAAATATTTATTGGTTCCTGTGGTACATCCAAACTAATTCAGCAGCCACTATTTTTGACAAGCAATTAGTATCTTTAGGGAGATGAAAAATCTTTTGATTGATTTAGAAGTACTTTTTTTTTTTCTCATCCTGGACTTGTGAGTTTCCATGTGTGCTGTCATATGCTCTGTTCCACCAGGGCCTGTGACAAGTTCTGCTCTGTAGCTTGTCTAACATGTTCTGCTGTGGTGACTTTCCTCCCTAATCCAGTGGTCTATGTCGTTCCATCTGCCGTTAGTATAACACAGTTGTTTAGTCTTCTGTTTAGTGATGTCTGAGTCATCCTGGTGTTAGTGTTGGAATCATTCATTTTGATCATCTTAACTCTTAGGAAAACGAGTCAAAATATTCATTGTTAAAATTTAATCTAGCATTCTAATGATACAAAGCATTACAGTTTATCCACAGGCTAAGTCGAAGATGAACTATTAATGCTCAAAATTTCAACACACTTCAATCGTCCATGTAGTCCTGTAATTTGGAGTGAGCAACAATTCTCATAATCCGTTGTTAGGACCCACAGCTCATGGTTTCCAACATCAGAGGTCAGGTAAAAAAGGAGTAAGAGAGACTGCAGAAGGCAGATAATCTCTGTCATATCCATTTTACACTAAGAAGAGTATTGCTTTTAGCTTCTACTTTGGGGGCAGTTATACGGGTTCTGTACTTTTCCCCCAAACTTCCAAACTCATCATCAAAAAACAGAGCTTTTCAAATTCTGGAAAGGGTTTTTTTTTTTTTCCAAGATGCAGCACTTTTAGTGCAAAAAACAGGGGCAGACAAACTAGATGGTTTTTCACCCTGTGATGCTAACTTTTAGCAACTCATATAAAACAGTACATGGAACAAAGACCTTGAATAGAAAGCTAAGTGATGCACTGAAAAGGAGAAGACATAGAAACAGTATGAGGACTGGGACATGAGCATCACACACGTTTTCTGGGAAACAGAAGAGCAGTTTGTTAAAAAAAACAAACACACGATAGTCAAAAAGATTGCCACCTGAATAAACGAGGGTCCTTATGAGTAAAGCCAGAAGAGCATGGTTATGTCTCTCTCTCTCTCTCTCTCTCTCTCTCTCTCTCTCTCTATATATATATATATATATATATATATATATATATATATATATATATATAATATGTGTGTGTAGGTATACATGTCTGCACACATATATACAGGTACCAAATTTATTTTCACTTATAGTTTAAATAAAATTATTATACATACATATACATATATATGCTTTTCTTACTCTTACAGTAATGCCTACCATTTAAGCCACAGGATATCACATTTGACAAATAAAAAATGTACGCTCCATACTTATAATATGGACTTCTGGGAGACAGCAATATTAAAATAAAGAGGGGTAGCCTGCCGATGCAGGGGACACGGGTTCGTGCCCTGGTCCGGGAAGATCCCACATGCCGCGGAGCGGCTGGGCCCGTGAGCCATGGCCACTGAGCCTGTGCATCCGGAGCCTGTGCTCCACAATGGGAGAGGCCACAACAGTGAGAGGCCCGTGTACCGCAAAAAATAAATAAATAAATAAATAAATAAATAAAAATAAAATAAATAAATAAAATAAATAAATAGGGGTTAAGGTAAGAGAGAGAAAATATAAGAGAAGAGGAGAAACCTGTTCTAAAATCAATTTTGATTAGATGGAAAAAAATGAAAATTAGAAACAATGAAGATGTAATGATATAGTAAGTCCCCTACATATGAACGAGTTCCATTCCGAGAGCACGTCTGTAAGTCCAAACTGTTCCTAAGTCCAACAAAGTTAGCCTAGGTACCCATTTAACAAAATCAGCTGGATAGTACCGTACTGTAATAGTTTTATAATACTTTTCACACAAATACATAAAAAACAAGCAAACACAAAAAATAAACATTTTTAATCTTATAGCACAGTATCTTGAAAAATACAGTAGTACAGTACAATAGCTGTCATACAGGGGCTAGCATTGAGTGAACAGGCAAGAAATAAAGATACTGTGCTACTGTACTCTATACAGTACTGTACAGTAAAGAACACAAAAGCACAACCACTTGTAGAGGTTGCACGCACATGTCAATGCATTCCAGACACGTGAACTAACAATGTGATTAGACATGCGGTCGCACGCTTGCATCTTTGAAAGTTCGCAACGTGGAAGTTCGTATGTAGGGGACTTACTGTGTTTGAATGGAGCAAAACGAAACAGAATACCTCAATATTTACCAGAAAAGGGATCAGAATTACTCTGATAATTTAGTAGTTTTTATGACTGTTTTTTGTTAGTTTTAATGTGGCTTACATTTTATTAAATGTGACTTTGTTATGGTATTTCCTTTAGATATTCTTAGTAAAGGCTGACATTTTGCAAATTAAAAAATATATATTCATATAATTATATTAATTTACATTCAAATACTCCACACATATCTATTATGGTATCAAAATATGTTTGAAAATCTTACAGGTGTAGTTGCAATCACCGTTTTCTTTACCATTAATATTATTTTTATTTGAGGAAGTAAGTGCTAGCATTTTCTATTTAGTACCTCAGAATATGTTATTTTTACATTGTTTTGTCTTTTCAGTGAAGCACATTATGTTTTATTGGTTTTATTCATTTATGGGAATTACAAATGTCATTAATTCTAATTTTCAAAACACATAATAGTGACCTCTTGAAAATTTCTAGTAGATTAATAAATACTTTATTATTAGAACTGCATTCAAAATGTTACTGCCATGCAAGTATTCACTACTACAGATTAGATATTTGCATTGCTTTAAAACATTTCTATTCTGTACCTAAGTCAGTAGTTAAAAGTGAAATGATGTCTGTATACTTTTCTAATAAATTAGTTTGTATTACAGGCACAATTTTCAGGATGTTATGTAAAATAAAGAAACCTGGTAGATATTTATAAACAGTGGTGCTAAATGCATTTTTAATATAATTTATGGATCATTGTTTAATGTGATTTGCAAATATATCATGTTACATTTTTCATAAGTCATATCCTTAATGTGTGGAAAGCATAAATCCGTGGTATAAGGAGAACTACGGGTGTTGCTTCTGTAGATAATACAAACAAACCTCAATACTTTGAGAGATTTATAGGCAAATATCATTGCTGTAAAATAGAAGAGAAACCCCATGTGCGCTAAATTAGGAGTATAGTACAAACTGAAAGTGAAAACCTGCGCTTCCTTTGAGATTGGTGAGAAAACTAGCAGGCCTAAGGAAGAGGGAAGGAGAAGGGACTTGGGATTTGGAGAACGTGATCACAGACAGGAGAGAAATCAGAAGAGATGATGTACTGAATCTTGCATGCTAATCGCACTGATCTGAATATTCAACATGCATCCAATGTCATTCTCTTTAAATGACTGCCCAAATAATTTTTCCTCAAATAGATCATAAACCTTTTCTGCTGCTTGTTTAAAATAAAGGTGAGATGAACTTCTTTCTTCCTGTGCATTCTCCCTTTGTTTCCTTATTTTTTATAAGCTTTAATGTTGTGTACAAGAACTATATTCATCGGTAATGGCTGATTCAAAGATGTCATGGTTTCGTTTTGTTTTAAATGTTATTTTAAAATAAAATTTGGATATATTTAAGGTGTACAACATAATGTAATGAGATATATATATATATATATATATATATATATATATATATATATGTATACATAGTGAAACGATCGCTACAGTCAAGCCATTAACATATCATCTCACAATTACATGTTTTCTGTGGTGAGAGCACCTGAAGCCTCCTATATTAGCAAATTTTCAGTATTCAGTACAGTATTATTAACTGTATGCATCATGCTATACATTAAATCTCTAGGCTTCTCCATCTTACATAACTGCAACTTTGTACTCTTAAACCAGCATCTCCCCATCTCTCCCACCTCCCCTCCCCTGATAATCACCATTCCACTCTCTGCTTCTATGTATTTTTTAGACTCAACTTATAAATGAGATCATGCAGTATTTTCTTTCTGCATCTGGCTTATTTTGCTTACTAGTCCTCCAGGTTCATCCATGTTGTTGCAAATGGCAGCCTCTCTTTGTTTTTTGAGACTGAACTAGATAGGTAGATAGATAGATAGATAGATAGATAGATAGATAGATAGATAGATGACAGCTAGTTAGCTAGCTAGATAATAGATAGATGATAGATGATAGATAGATAGATAGATAGATAGATGATAGATATAGAGAGAGACAGGATGTTTGGTTGTTTCCATGTGTTGGCTATTACAAATTGTGCTGCAATGAACATGGAGGTGCAGCTATTTCTTCAAGGTACTGATCTCATTTCATTTGGATATATACCCAGAAGTGAAATTGCTGAGTCATATGGCAGTTCTATTTTTTATTTTTTTGAGGAATCTCCATACTGTTTTCCACAGTGGTTGTTCCAGTTTACATCCCCGTCAACAATGTACAGGTTCCCTTTCCCCCACTTCCTCACCAACACTTGTTATTTCTTGTCTTTTTGATACTAGCTATCCTAGTAGGTGTGGGGTAATGTCTCATTGTGGTTTCACTTGCACTTCCCTGTTGATTAGTAATGTTGAGCACCTTTTCATGTACCTGTTGGTCATTTCTATGTCTTTTTTGCAAAATTGTCTATTCAGATCCTTCTCTGATTTTTAATTGTGCTGTTTGCTTTTTTGTGCTAGAGTCCTGTTATGTTGCTTATAATTTAAAATCTTAAATGTATTCAAATGTACTCAATTAATTTTATATGTATTTTCACATTTAATCTGATATTTAAATTACAGAGAAAAATGTTCACATGATCATTCTTTATAGATAAATCACACAGCAATGACTTTCTACTGTATGAAGGGTTTCATCCTATGTTTGCAGTCACTTCTCTTTTGATAAATTGATGGAACTCACAGGTATGATTCAAAGGATGAGCATGATGAATTTTCCCAGGGATCATTACCTTATTTCTCTCTTATTTTATTACCAATATTTATAATATGTTGTGTTTGCTTTATCATGATCTTATTTCTTTTGTAAGACCCCAAAGAAGTTAAAATGAAAAATGGGAAAAATAAGCTTTAGCTTGATTCCCTCCAGGCCTGCATTTGAAAAGGAGAGATCCTGATTCATGGGTTACATTGGGGTCTGCTGAGCAGTTTCAGCCCTGCTTTCTCTTACTGAGGGTATGTGATTGCTTTAGAGTCTCAAAATTTAAAATCTTAATCTCTGAATTTTCACAATTTAAAAAAATCTATAGAGTTAATAAGACATACAGTATCACACTACCAATATTACAGAAAACTATATATAACTCCCCAAACTATCCCCAGAACTTGGAAGGTTAATGCATCAAGAACTCAGTACTCAGGTCTGTCAAAGGCCACAACAGAAATTCAGTGGTAATTGATTGAAAAGGGGAGAGAGAAAAATCATCCCTGAGATGTTGATCAGTCCTCTTCAAATGTCCATAATCCATAACATCTGAACTCAAGTCAACTGGAGAGAAATCAGTAAAATACAGAGATTAATATGAACTCTCATTATACATTCACCTTGTGGGGCAGAAAATTTAGTTTTCAGTTCTTGTTTCAAAGTTTTTTTGTTTAGTGGTATTTTCTCTTTGAAATATAAGTAAAAGTGAGAAGGGCAATATCTCAGCCTGGCATGTGACAATCCCACGATTCCTCCAAGCTCTTTCCACCTTTTGGCTTTGTGATACAGCTAATCTCAGACTGACCTTGTGGGAACACAGGTTACAGATGTCAGAGTATATGAGTGTGTGAGACCCCAGGCCCTTTGCCATGCTACTGATGAAGGCAAAATGTAAACATAGCCCTTATATATTTGGGGACCTTTTATGAAAGGACATTAACTTTTTACAACTATTACAACATTATTCCTTCTTCCAAATGGAAATTTTAGTAGATTTATTATATTTTTGTTCTATCCTTGTATATTGGGCAGATATGTTTATTTTTTAAAGTTATCATTGAAAAAGTAACCACAACATGACCTGATAGAGATTACTTGCTGCACATCACTAAGAGATCCTAGAAAGTGAGCTGGTTATAGTGCAGAGGGAATATGTAAAATATCTCTACTTGCAGGAAAAAAATGGAGTGCAGGAATACTAAGTTAACCAGATGGCTGATTTTTACCTATAGCCTACTGTCTGATCTTTCTTTGGTTATTTATTTATCTATTTATTATTTTATTTATGTATTGAACTTCATTTTATTGAAGTATAATTGATTTATAATGTATTAGCTTCTGGTGTACAAGAAAGTGATTCAGTTATACATAATATATATATATTTTTAATTTCTTTCCATTATGGTTTATTACAAGATATTGAATATAGTTCCCTGTGCTACACAGTATTTCCTTATTGTTTATCCATTCTATATATAATAGTTTGCATCTGCTAATCCCAAACTCCCAACCAACCGTACCCCACCCCCTTCCCCCTTGGCAACCACAAGTTTGTTCTCTATGTCTGTGAGTCTATTTCTGTTTTGTAGACAAGTTCATTTGTGTCATATTTTAGATTCCACATATAAGTAATATCATATATTTGTCTTTCTCTTTCTGACTTACTTCGCTTAGTATGATAATCTGTAGGTCCATCCATGTTGCTGCAAATGGTATTATTTCATTCTTTTTTATGGCTGGGTAGGATTCCACTATATATACATACTACATCTATATATAACATAGATGTAGTACAGTTATCCATTCACCTGTCACCTAGTATCTGATCTTATATTATTTTATTTATAAAATCCCCTGAGTTGTAGTTGGTAATGTGGACATCAAAACAGAGACTACAGTTCCTGGCTGTAGATATGGCATTGTGCCTGGTGTGAGATGAGGGGAGTGAGAGGGATAGATGTGTGCTTATCCTATGCTTCCTTTTCCCATTTCCACAGAATTAGACCCAGAGCAAGAAGCCAAACATCACACTTAAGATGGCAGAACACATGTATCCAATTGGCCTTTTGAGTAAAACTCAACCTAGACATTTCTGTCCATCAAAATTTGAGGAGAGAGAATGTAATTTCCACCATATTTAATTAAACTGAAAGGTACGCACAAAAGTCATTTCAAATACATTGCCTGAAATTAAATAATATGGATATATCTAACTGAAAAAAGACTGAAGAACATATTGGTGGTCTCCAAGGGCGGGCTGGTGAGAGAGAGGTCGGAGTTATGAGTGAAGGAGGCCAAAGGGTACAAACTTCTCATTTATAAGTTGAATAAGTCCTGGGGATGTTGACTACAGCTTACAATATTACAGTGTATATTTGGAAGTCCCCAACAGAGTAAATTCTAAAAGTTCTCAAACACACAAAACTTGTGACTATGTGAGGTGATGGATGTGTTAACTTTATTGTGGCAATTACTTTGCAATATATACATATATCAAATTATTATGTGTACACCTTAAACGTACACAATGTTATATGTCCATTATGTCTCAACTAAGGTGGGAAAAAAAAAAGATTGGAATACATAGTCAAGGATCTCCTGGTGCTATCTGCATACTTTAGAGGTTAAAATAAACCCACAAACTATGCACTCTAACATTACATGTAAAATGAAAGTTAAGTTCCCTCTTTATCTTTTTAACACATTCACTTCCTCCTACCGAGATTTAATTTCTCTACCAACATTGTTTTGTATTCTCACCATGCATTAAAAATTTTAATCAGTCCAAGCTGACAGAACAAAAAAGCAGTTCATGTATTTCTTAGATCTGTTTGAACAGATTTAGACTTGCTTTGAAGTTGGCATATAAAGATATTTTGTTTGCTATATTCCTTTACACAATGTTTTGCAGTTACTATCTTATACATGATTAATATTTTTATATAGAATTATTTCCTGCTTCTAGATGCAGTCAAATGATAAAAATACATCTACTGAATTCCAGAAAATCTTCTAAAATACCTCAGAAAATGATTTATCTGTTTTTAAATCTGTTGATCAAAACAATGGTGATGGTGTTTTTTTTAAATTAATGAAATTATAGATTATTTACTACAAACACATCAATGCTAAATCTTTACTGAAAGAAAAATTGTACATAAGTAAATATATTTAAGCCAGCAGCACCACGTAGTAAATCAGCCAGAGTATAGTTTTAGAACATTTCTAAATTGGTAAAGATATAACATTCAGATGCCTAAATAAGGAATAAGAACACTATTTAAGAAATAACCTACATAGTCTCAGAAGACTCTCAGAAGAGCCTGTTTATAAAGAGGGTTTGTAAGGCCAGTTCCTTAGTTACAGAAAAATTGACTAAGATGTCTATGTGACAGCAGGACTTGGTCTACACATTTTAATTGCAAAAAAGGGAAAAATTATTTTTTATCCCTCAAAACATTTTTGTTTATAGCTCAAATAAGCCAATAGAAGAGGTTAATAGTCATTGATACAATGACTGCAAGAAAGATTTAACCTTGGTAATCATAATATTTTACCAAAATAATTTATTTCCCCTGACACAATAGTTCTATATAAGCAGCATATACCTGGTATATAAATCATATACCTGGTAAATTATTAAATGTTAGAATAAAACATTCATAAATATTTCTGTCCAATTTTTCTTTCAATATTAAAGACAGTAAGAGAAACAAATAAAAAACAAAGAGGTGGCTTAAAGGAGGTCTGAATGTTTTAAACTTTGTTTTCACGTCTGTGTGGTAGTGAAATAACCAGGAAGCATGATACAGGCAACTTTAAAAAAGATGAGTGTAAATTTTCTTAATACAAAATCAGTAATAGCTAAATATTACAGCATTTTAAGTAGTCACATTCTAGTAAGTATACAAAGAATGTTCATTATAATTAGACATATTACTTTAATATTTGTTTATAACCATACACAGGTAAGGATTTTGTATCGCACAGAAAATTAAATTTAAACTAGGCTTTTGGGTTCATTTGCATTTTGACCTTGGCCACATTATTGGCTTCTGTGAGACTCAGTTTTTGTTGCTGTTTTTAATGTAAAACGTAGGGAAAACAATCTCTAACCTGCAGCATTTATTTAAAAATGCTTATTATCTGCCAGATACTCTGCTAGATGCTAAGGAGATACAAAATGAAAGACTGATCCTGACTTAAAAAATATTATATCTCAGAGAGAAACTATGACTGCAGGATAATGTGACATGTGTCGCCAGATAACACTCCATACTCTTCACTGTGTGTTCAGGGAGGGAAGGAAGATCTGCCGTCAGACTGGGTCAAGGCGAGTCGTGGAGGAAGGTTCTTTGAAGTATAGACTGAAAGCAGTGGGATGAAGAAGGGGAGTGTATTCCAGGTACAGGAAAGAGCATAGGTAATGTCAGGGAGTTATAAAATGACATGGGACATTCTTCTGGAATGAACAGAGAGAAAAGAAGGAGAGGTAAGGACCAATGATGGGAAACAAAGCATGGGAAGAAGGCGCCAGCCAAATGTTGAAAGGCTTTATGTTCTAAGTCAAGCACTTAAAGATTACCATGATGGACTGCTGTTAGAATATGAAGGCATGTTTGCATTTTACAGAAATGATTTTGGTACAGTGTGGTGATTGTTTGAAAGATTGTGAAAATAAAAGCAAGAAGTGCGATTGAGAATCAAATCTGGATATTTAGGCTGAAATAGGGAGTAGAATAACAGAACTAGGGACATTGGGAAGGAAGAGACGATGAAGAAAGTGAAGTTGAACAAACAGGAGAATTATCAGACTCTGGTGGATGATCAGGCGGGGGGCAGAAGGAAGGATGGAGCTTTCTGAGTCTTTAGCTTGGCTGACTGCAGAAACAGGGCAATTCACAAACATTACAAATACAGGGAGAGTGGACATTTTGGGAGAAAGATCATCTGGCTTCAGATTTAAATATATTTATTTTAGCTTTTAATCAGACAACTCAGATGGGCTTTGGCTCAGAGAACAGAATCTGACGTAGATTTGGAGCTGTTGGGAGTTTTGGTTTATATGTGGTAATCAAAAAATCGTCTGGCTGATGTCATCCAGGATGAACATATAGAGAACGCAGAGCTTTGGGGAGGAATGGTGAATATGAGACAAGTAGAAATAATAAAAAGATTTTTTGTGATGAATATTTTTTTAAAAAACTTGGTTTATATCATAATAAAGAATAAAAGTATCCATAATTGGGCATATATGTAATTGGTATATATGAGTAAGCATAAAATACTATTAATATATAGTATATTTATTTATAATATATAAATGATATGGTGTGTGTGCCCATGCACACGTGTGTGTATTATATATATGTTATAATTTACATATGTATAATCACTACATTGCTACAGGTCTAGAGTAACTAAAAAATGTGCTTGTAATGGTCATACATTTTTTTAAAAACAGAGAAAACTTTTTAGATGTTTCATTTTATAATGAAATATTAATTTAAAAACAAATATAAATTGTATTTGGAGAAATTATTTAGACTTGCCATTTCATTTCTTTAGTTAGCTATAGATTTGCTCTATCTTTACTCTCCTAGCCTCAAAATTATTTTGATTTACTATTCCCTTAAATGGAATTCTCCCTTTCTTCATTCCATTTCACCTACTTTAGACGTCTTTGAAATATATATTGTCGTAAACATTCCACTGATCAGAGCAACTATCAGACCAAATCAGATCTTATTTTACAGAAGATAAAAGAAAAATCTGGCATAAATAGAAATTAATAGTCTGTTATTTGTTTGTATTTGACTTATTTTTTAAAAAGTCAAAATAACCAAAGTTTCCCAGATATCGTAACATACAGTGATGAATTTTCACTACATTTGCCAAATAAATAGAACAAAAGAAAGTAGTATTATTCTATAAGTGCCTTTTATGTGCACTGAATGAAGATTTACTGCATGATGACCAACAAATGACTGCTTTGTGTGTGTGTTATGATCTAATAGCCATAGACATCTGAGTGCACTGTTTCAATAACTGAGTGATAAAGGCAGATTTGCCTGAAGTCTTCAATTAAGGGAAAAAACATATCCTTCAGGTAATTTCTGGAAGAACAGAAAACTGAATTGCAATTAGACCTTTCACTGGGAGAAATAGCTCAATCTAACTTCATTTATAAATAACAAAAGGAGCAATGATAGCAAGTTATCATCCGTCTGTGCCAAGAAAATACAATGAAGAAGATGACCAGAGAGATTAAAGACAGCATTGGTGTGTGTTCTAGGATGCCTAAATGAAAACAAAGTACTGCATGGGCTGTGGACACTTAGACTTAGTTTCTTTCTCATTAAAAAAAATCAAAAATTTTGAGGATACTTTTTAATGACAATATGGTATGTTACATTTACCTTTAAAAAAATATATTCCTTAATTACTTTGATTTAGCAGAGATATAAAGAGATAACATTACTCATCTCGTGTGACTCTCAATTTCTGCCTCAATGTTTTTTGGTATTACTGATGTACATTTTAATTTTTACATATGTAAACACCAGTACATTACTACTGTTTTGAGTTTAGCAGTCGATTAACTTTTAGAAAGATTAAAAAATTTAAAAATAAATTTATCCCAACTTTGATTTTGCCATTCCCAGCACTTTCCATTGCTTGTGTAGATGAAGTTTCTGTCTATAATATTATCATATTAATATGATATGTTTGTAATATTCCTTCAGCCTGAAGAACTTCCATTAATTTCCTTGTAGTGTAGTGCAGGTCTGCAGGTAATGAATTCTTTCTGTTTTACTTCATTGGAAGAAGGCTGTTTTTCTCCTTCAATTTTGAAAGGTAGGAAGAAAGTGAAATATGAAAATTTGAAAGAAGAATATAGGTTGGTAGATTTTATTTATTTTTTCAATGCAAAATGGTTCAGTCCACTCTCTTCTTATATAGTTTTTAACAAGAAGACTTCTGTAATTCTTCTGCACCATTATTTTTCTATTCTTTCTGAAATTTCAGTTGCATGCATGTTAGACCATTTGATATACTGGCAGCAATATGATCTATTATTTTCATTCCTACTTTATTTTCTCTTTTGTTCTAGTTTGGGTAATGTTTATCAGCATTTCTTCAATATCACTTATTTTTCAAACTTCTTCAAGTTCCCTGATTAAGTTTATAATAATCTGAAAGAATTTCAGGAAAAGAAATTGAAAAAAAGATTGTGGCTATTCAATCTTTAAAAAAGTAGGATTGAAATTTGATGAGATACAAAGTCAAAAGAAGCAGAATATATTCCAAACAGAATATAAAATTAAAGTACACCCATACATATTTCATAGTATGTAGAATTCCAAAGGCTAGCAGAAGATCTTAAAAACGTCAATATAGAAAAGAGAGATAGCATTCCAATAAAAACAAAATAGGGGAAATATTATAGAAATTATTAACGGCACCATCTCAACAGCAACAATGAGTATCTTGCCTTTTATCTCACTTTTATAATATAGATTCTAAATCTTGAGAAAAGACATTTTTGGCTTCGAAGTACTAACAAAAAAAACCCCACAGAGATGAGAAAGCTAAATATATTCAAAGAAACTTTTTTCTCTCAAATCAAATTTGCTCTGACAAGACTATATAGTACAGCTTTAAAAAATGTCATTGTAAATGGGTCTAGTGTGATATGACAAGACAAGAGAAACTGGATGTAAATTTACATTTTTGAAAATGTTTGTTGCTTCGCATGATACATTTAGTGTGTACAACTCATTTTGTAGTTTTTATTTTTACTATTTAAGTTTGGAAATTATGTCAAATTTTTGTATTTAATCAGTGTGTTTTCTTCAGTGATATATACTGCATTACACATTGATGTGTATATCAATATTTACTGATATGTGTTACACTTACTCACATAAACACATAAATAATAGGGGGTGAAAACCATAGCCTTTGCATCCTCTATAGCCTCTACAGACAGATCTGATCTTAAATGCAAACTTGTAATGTTGTGATGTGCAGAAATAGAGAAGAGTATTAAAACAAATTTAAGGAATTTTTAAAAACTAACTTTTGGGTCAGAAAACCTATGTTTGAAATAGCTGTGTTGATAGAACGTAAGTTGGTACATATTGCGCAAACAAACCCTCTGGGCCTCTCTATCAAAGAAGCAAGTGGAGTGATGGAGGCTGTATAAGGATGAGGTCGAATAGCTCTTCCAGGATGGACTTTAGATTCATCATGTGAAAAATGAACGTTTCTTTTCCTTTCAAACTTGCTTCTCCTTCCTTGTGAAATATTTTACAAATCCAGACAACCATTCATTTAGTCAATCAAGCTAGGGGGTTATGTAATTCACAAACTGTTCCTGTCCATTCACCTGCTCTTGGTAAATCTTAATTATTGCCCTGTCTACATGTATAATAGGTCTCAAAACTGTTTTCTCCCCCTCTCCATTTCCATGTATAGTATACTGCTTTAGTTGAGGTTCTGGTCTCTTTCAATTACCCATAGATATCTCTCTATAGTTCAATTTTCTTTCCACAAACATTTAATCTTTATTATGCTTTCTGGGTGAGTTTTCTAAATTAAAATTTTGACCATTCAACTCACCACCATAAAATCTCTCATGGTTTTCTACTATCTACAAGATAGAATGAAAATCTGTGGAATGCTTGGGCATTTCTCTTTTATTTAGATTATTTACTGATATTCAAAGTTTTAATTTCTCCCATTTTGGACTTAGTTCGTTATCCTAGAGCACTGAGTTTCCTCATTGTGTTTTTTATTTAGAATGCACATTTTGCTGTTGTTAAATTTGAAATGAAGGTCAAATCACCATAGATAAAATTACAGAGAAGAAACCAAGTAGGTGTTAAATGAATGTAGATAAATATCTTCATTTTTCAAATGATGAAAAATGCCTGACTATATGAGCACATTTGTATGGCCATCATTAGGGACCTCTTCCAATGAGGTGCTGTTTTTAGCTTTACCTTATCCATCTCTGCCTGAAGAAGTGGAGCATAAGATGGAAACTAAGACCCCTCAAAGTAGAGTCAGGATGTATAATGTTTAGGAAATGTGTTTCTGGAGTAACACTTCTGACGTTTGCCCACACCATTTATTACTTACGTGAACTTCACTGAGTTACTGAAGCTCTCCTTATACCTTTGATAACTGTGACAATAATAGTATCCGCTTCATAATGTTGTTTTGAAGATTGAGTTAATACATGTAAGCAATTAGAAGGTTGCCTGGATGGTAATAATTGCTCAGTAATGTGACATATTATCATCATTATTATATTTTAAAACATTACACATAGCTACTGTATCAGTCAATTGCATGGGTAAAATAAGTGCATTTTTAAGATTTAAAAGGACTCAAAACAGTTCATTTCCTAAATTTATTGCAGGAAGATAATAAGGAGATGCTGCAGCAAATGACAGGATGGACCAAAAAAAAAAAAAAAAAAAGACTAGGATCCAGAAAAATGTGGAACTAAACTAGAAAAGCATCCCAAATGGCAGCTAAATGACTGAGAAAATAAATATTATATTGAAGCAGAAAAATGGATGGTGAAAGGAGGTTGGATTCATCCAATAGAGAAGACTCAATAGGAGTTCATTAGTTGGAAAGTTTGGGAAAATATTTGGCTATGTAGATATGTATTTCATGAAAAAGGAATGTAAATTATTAATTTAAAAAAAGTATATCAGAGAAGACATTTCTAAAATATATTACTTGGATCCATGATGAAAACTTTTTATATAAATATATTGTAAATTCTGTTTATATTTTCTTACCTTTACACTAAAACTGAAGATAAAGATATTGTTATGCTGTGTTTGAAGGGCATGATGTAAGTCACCAACCTAGAAAACATAACATTATAATATGGATTGCAGAAATTAAGAGCTGGGAGCAGGGGAACAAAGCTTAAAAAAAGAGTAGTGTTCATATTGCCCTAATCTTTCAAAATAAGGAGTCAAATGATAATTGATAGAAGTTAAAATATAAATGAATCAAATTATTTAAAAATTTAAAGCAACCAATAAATAAATTAAAATAGGGATATAAATATGATCAGAAGATGGTTGGCAGGAGACAGGGTGAAAGAGAGGATAAATGAGCTAAGTTCTCATCTGTTATACCAGTAAAGTAATAGCTAGTATCTCAGATTGATAAATCAAGCACTTATGGGAAAGCATATTACTATGATATATCGTGGTAACTAACAGAAGAGTGACCTAAAATAGTCAAAAGAAGTTGGAGGGAGAACCATAGAAGGCATTGGAAAGTGATAGTAGCAGGAAATGGCTGTATCTTGTTAAAGACATTCTGCTTTTTTAATGTGACTGTATTGTATACCAAAGGATAATAAAGCAGATAATATACTAAAAATTAACACTATATGAAAGTATATTTATCCACACCAACAATAAAATAATTATTAAATTTAAAAATTACAGTGAGAGGGCTTCCCTGGTGGCGCAGTGGTTGAGAGTCCGCCTGCCGATGCAGGGGACACGGGTTCGTGCCCTGGTCCGGGAAGATCCCACATGCCGCGGAGCAGCTGGGCCCGTGAGCCATGGCCACTGAGCCTGCGCATCCGGAGCCTGTGCTCCACAGCGGGAGAGGCCACAGCAGTGAGAGGCCCGCGTACAGCAAAAAAAAAAAAAAAAAAAAAAAAAATTACAGTGAGATTCTTTTTTGTATGTTTTTAAAAGTAACAAAAATTTAAATTATAATATAAATAAGGGGCTGGAAGTGATAAGATGAACATCTCCACACAATGTGGTGGAAACATGTCAAATAATCACTATCATAAAACCTTAGTATTAAATATCAAATATTTTAAAATTACCTTTATTTAAAAATCTATCCCAAGTAAATAATAGAAACTTGAAGTCAAACTAAAGAACAAATATTAATTGGATTTTCATTTTTATTGCACTTTCAATTTTAAAATTTATGCCTTGATTTCAAAATTTTGAAATATAAAAATACACCATAGAGTCAAGGAATTCAGATTACACATTTGGAAATTGAAATATAATAAGAAGTTAATTTTAAGTAGAGAAAATCCAAGTCAATTAATAATTTGTCAAATATCAACATCATCAACTCTTCCCTCTTCATAATATTTATAACAAAATAAATAAAACCCTATGATTCTTAAGTCATTATATTTCTTGGGGTCAAGAAAGTCATTTGTGTAGATGATGGGTTTCCAGGATGTACTTAAGCCACAGCAAGTAGTTATTAAGCTACTCTTTTTAAGTATGTGAATATAATCTCATGAGGAAAGAGAATTAGTTATTCTGTTCTCTCTGCTGAACTCTCAGGATCTAGTTAAATGTTTTCCTTGGCAGGTGTTCATTAAAGATTTCGTAAATCAATGAGTTAATTAACATATCACTTAGAACTATTTCTTATTTTTCCTTTCACACTGGGAAGAGTGTTTTAGCGACCAGAGAAACAAGGAGATGGTCATTCAATGTATACTTTACTACGGCTGCCAAATCATTAAGGACACCTACTGTACCTACAATATTCTTTGAGTGGCTGGCTTTCTTTAGTCATTAATATTTTAGATGCTAAGGAAGCCATGAAAATGTGAGACTCCAAGAATTTACTGAAATCTGGGGTATTAGTTGTGACACTTAGTTGACACTTCCACAATCCATGGGCTAGGTAGGAACATGAGAAAGTTACATTTACATCTACATTTGTGAATAAACAAACAAGTTGTGAATAAACAACATGGGTCTCAGGCTGGTTTTAGTTAAAAGGTGACAGAAATTTTCCAAATCTTCAGAATAATGGTCTAATAAATTAATGCTTTCATTTTATTTTTTTGCCATTTAAATTCTAAACACTTCAAATGTATTTGTGGTTTTTGTGCACATTCACTTAATATATTAGCAGCTTTATGAAACTCTGTATTATGTTGAAATCAGAAAATTAAAGTGGACTCTGGAAACTGTCACAAGGAAAATTTAGAACCTGCTTAAACTGGGCAGGCTTTGTGAGATATGATGGAAAATAAGACATTTAATGTACTATATATTAATCAGTTTTATTATTTGTAGTCACATATTGCATATTTACTAAAAATCTCCATCTACATTTACTAAAAATAAGTTGGAATATTAAAATAAATGTGATTGATGCATTTTGGATGCATGTGATATTATTTCATCATGATGCATATATATTTGAAAAGTTATAATGTCAGAACTCTGCATTTATCAAAAGACTCTTTTCATATCCTGTGGACTTTTTATTCCTTTTCCTTTTTCAAGACAGTTAATAAAAAACAAGAGAAAATTCACAGCCAGATATATCACAGCAGCTAAGGAAAAGCAAACAGCTGGTACATAAACATGGTTATAGATTCATTAGATCATGAATATATATTCACACTTATCTGCCATTTCAAGGTGAGAAAACTTTTAGTTATTGTCAATGTCATAGTGTTGCAATAGCTCATTGGGCTGAAACTGCTTGAAATATTATAAACAAAACATCGAAGTCATCCTTACAGGGAAAAAGGAAACAACTGCAGCTGAAGCCAGGAGAAAATAAAGCTACCCATATGGCTCTAGGAAACAACAGCCAAAAAAACAAAATTCCCAGAAAATGTAATTTCTTTATTATAGGGGTTGATTATTATTCTAAGTACTCTGAAAATAATTCTCCTTTATCTGGAAATGGTTTAAGAAAATACTTCTTTTTATCTGACTCAATAATAAGCCCATACTCATAGAACTTAAGTATTATATGTGCTAGCACTTAAAGAGGAGGAATAAGCATATTTAACTGAACTTAAGACAACAAGAATGAATAAATATTTACTTAAATGCCCACATATTTTTGGAAAAGTGGAAAAGACATGGTCTTTTAACATATTATGTACATATATTTTTGTATGCTAAAAATAAAACATTTTTGTTAAATCCCTAATACAAGGTGTACAATGTTCATAGAAATTAATAAAGAACATAGTATTAAATGAAAATATGAATCAGTATTAGTTGCAAATAATGATTGGATGACCCTTAGAGAAATTTATATTATAGAGTAATTTCTTGGGAAATTACTTTTTCTGACTTTCCACTGTTTAACAAGAAACAAATCACAAAAATGTATGTAAGCATATTATTTTAATTTATTTTTCAATACATAGGAGGTCCCATATTTGTTTCTAAACATCTATTGATAAAATACATAACAACTTCATGATTTCTAGAAAAAATATAAAATACCATGTCATGTTTTTGGGTGAAACTAGGCTCTGTCTACAAGTTTAACTGATAAAGCTGGTCTTAATTCTACCATATCTGAAGCTACTACATATTTACTTAGGTATTTGTTTCAGTTCCCTCCATGCTTTCATTCTATTCTTTATACCATGTAAAATAGATAAATTCACTATGATCCTTATTTACTTATATTCTAAAATTGACTCCTACAGGTTTCACATTAACTTCCTTAAGGGGACTTTAACTCAATTTTATTTTCCTATTTTAAATCTTTAATTTTGATGTTGGTATTCTAGAAACAAAAATTCAGATGATTTAAAATCTAATGGATTTTTTGTTGTTGACCTATAGGCAGCTCTGAATACAGGATGTTTTAAAATCTGTTGTTTTCATGTTTAGTGGACGTAATGATTTTACTGGCGAAAATCTTGTTTATTGAAAACTATGAAACATGCTTGATTGAAATTTCAAAATTTCTAATTAAGAATAATTTAAAAAATATCACCATAATGGAAAGCTACCACGTGTTTATGAATAAGAAAAGTTGGTATTGTTATTAAGGCAAAATTTCCTCAATTGATCTACAAATTCAATGAAATTCTTCTTAAGCAATAATAATAACAATAATAGTAATAAAAAGTTTAAGATGAAATCATCTTCTGCAAGATTTTGGTGCCTGTTCCTTACCCTGTTTGATAGGTGAATTTCAAGATCCCCTATTTGCCAATACCAAAATATTACTGTATCTTTACAGATGATATTTATTAACATTTCAGTCCTCAAATTTGAACTGAATTTCCTCACACTGATTTTGCTGGTGTAGTCTTGATTCAACAGCAAAGAAGGTTAAGATATTCAAAATCATAAAACCATTCATCTACATGCGGCAAATTTAGTTTGCCTCTGTGATGAAAACAATGTAAAATCACTGCTGGAAAAGTCCCTTTATAATCTGCTTTAAAGTGTCACTCAAAAAGTAATTATCCATGATAAAAGCAACAAATCCTTTTTAAAATCAGTTGATGCTAAAGACAGCTTTTCATAGCTTGTGGCAAATTTACAAACTACATCTATCATTTAAAAAATCTTAACAAAAAAGAAATAAAAATGATAGGTTGTTTCATTTCTCTTTAACAAAGAGGTTCATGTAACAATCTTCCAATTGGTAAAATTTAGTCATGAATGTATCATATACTGGAATCTAAAGACATTTCTTATGAGATTATTATTTTTTCTCTTTTTTTTTTGTTCAATAATGAGAAGAACAATTCAATATAAGAACACCTGGAGCTTCTACTGATCTGAGGTTGAAAGGAAAATTGTCTGTTTGTTTAATTAGCTCTAATAGCTTCTAATAGAGGTAAGTTGTGTAAACAGAGGTGTTAGGAGGGGAGACTAAAAGCAATTTACATCAGTGTCAAACACAGACTATGCCTAAAGACTTTGCTTTCTAATAACTCAGACTAAGTTAGGAAAATCTAGTAAAATTAAACTTGTATATAAAACCAGACTCAGATTAAAGAAAATTTTATTTTTTACATCAAAGAACAGGCAAGTTTCACACCTGAGAGTGGTTGCTTTCAAAAATATATTTAGGTGAGTTTTATTTTAATAACCACAGTATTAAATACTTTATTTCATTAATACATAAAACAGTAAGCACATTACATACAACAGTATATTATTGGATTATAGATGCAAGCACATCCATTCAGCCTGGAGACACAGCTTGATACACACACAGTGGTTTGTTCTTGACTCTGATGTTCTTTGATTATGAACTCCTATTAGGTTGGTCTTGGAAGTGGAAATTTGAACCCTAATTTTCAAATGCTTTCTTTTAAATGGAATTTGCATTTGCTTCTCCAGGAAGTTAAAGTTCACTTCTAAACCAGGACCACATTGCCCCCTTACCTTCCCCTGGCTTAATGAAGATTTTAGATCCTGCAACACTGCTTATCCACTGGCCAAATGCTTAGTCTTACTGTGGAAATACTGATAAAATTTTGTTTTTTAGCAGGCTGTCTTCCTTTGCAGTGCAAATAACCATTGAGAGCATCTGTTTTAAAACATCATTTTGTCACTATTTCTAAGTATTTTATAAACATCATATACTGGTTTTAAATAAATAGAGAACAGAAAAACATAGCAAATGAAACTATAATTCTATTAATCCAATACACAGCTAAAGAGGGATGTTAGCTGTTCTAAAATGACATCACGATACTGTCCCTTGCTGGCTTACTAACACCTGTGAGATTAATTGCTTGAATTTATTTCTGTAAGCCTCAGTTTCAGAACTCTGAAATGGGGAAATAATAATACACAATTAAGATTATTCCATCTATGTTCTTTGTTGTTACACCAAGTAAATATTCAATATACAGCAGCTATTATTTATCTCTATTGTGATTACTTGTTACATAATGCAGAGACAGGAGATGGTTCTGAGAGGACAAGGAAAATACAAGAGTAAGAAAGGTAATTAGTAAAAAAATGCAGTTGTATATTGAGTGAGATACAAGGAGAACAGTAAACAAAGATAGATAAAAAGAATGGTAAATAGGCATAGAGACTCTTGGAATAAGATAAAGAAATAAAGTGTTATTTAGGTTTAGATAAATTAGGCAGATAAAAACAAGCAAAATAGAATTCTGGAGAAACAATCTCAGAGAAAAATAAGAAGTCAGTGAGAGACTATGTAGATACAGAATTGATTTACATTCATAAAGGTTAATATGTAAGTAATTGAATTTTAAAAAATTGAATATCCCTGATTATACAATTACTTTAATGCAGATTATTTCCATTTTATTTCCATTTATTGTGAGTGATCACAGCCATAAGTCTAGTAATCATCAGTCCCCATACAAAGTTATTAAAATACCATTGACCATATTCCTTATGCTGTATATTATATCCCTGTGGCTTATTTATTTTGTAACTGGAGGTTTGTATTTCTTAATTCCCTTCACCTATTCCATCCCAGCCCAACTCCCTCCACCGTGGAAACCAACTTTTTGTTCTCTGTGTCTATTAATCTGTTTTCATTTTGTTTCATTTGTTTTGTTTTTTAGGTTCCAAATATAAGTGAGATCATACAGTATTTATCTGTCTCTGACTTATTTCACTTAGCATAAAACCCTCTAGACCCATCCTTGTTGTCACAAATGGCAAGATTTAATTTTTTTATGGCTGATATTTCATTATATGTGTATAAAATATATGCACATTTTCTTTATCTATTCATCTATGGGTGTACAGTTAAGTTGCTTCCATATCTTGCCAACATATCTTGGTGAAAAAATGTTACAATGATGGTTGGTTAGCATATAAGTTTTTGAATTAGTGTTTTTGTTTTCTTCTGGTAAATACCCAGAAATGAAATTGTTGGATCATGCGGTAGTTCTATTTTAATTTCTTAAGGAACCTCCATGCTGTTTTCCATAGTGGCTGCACCAATGAACAATTCCACAAACAAGGGAGCGTCCTCTTTTCTGCACATTCTCACCAACATTTGTAATTGTTGCCTTTTTGATGATAGCCATTCTCACAAGTGTAAGGTGGTATCTCATTGTGGTTTTGATTTGCATTTCCCTGTTGACTAGTGATGCTGGACATCTTTTTATGTGCCTGTTGGCCATTGGTATGTCTTCCTTGGAAAAATGTCTATTCAAACCCTCTGCCCATTTTTTAATAGAGTTATTTGGGGTTTTTTTGTTGCTGAGTTGCATGAGTTCTTTGTATATTTTGGATATTAACCTTTATTGAAGAATTATCTGTAAATATCTTCTCCCACTTAGTAGGTTGCCTTATTGTTTTATTGATGGTTTCCTTCCTGTTCAAAACACTTTTTGTCTCTTTTATGGTTTCAGACCATACATTTAAGTTTTTAATCCATTTTTAGTTTATTTTTGTAAATGGTGTGAGAAAGTTGAGTTTGATTTTTGTGCATGAAGCTGTCCAGTATTCCCAACACCATTAGTTGAAGAGGTTATTATTTCCCCATTGTATACTTTGCCTCCATTATCATAGGTTAATTAGCCATATACTTGTGGGTTTATTTATGGACTCTCCATTAATCTATATGTCTGTTTTTGTGCCAGTACCATACTGTTTTGATTATTGTAGCATTGTAATATAGTCTGAAACCAGGGAGTGTGGTACCTCCAACTTTATTCTTATTTCTCAAGGTTGTTTTGGCTATTTGAGGTCATTAGTGGTTCCTAACAAATTTTATAATGATTTATTTTAGTTCTGTGAAAAATGACATGGGTATTTTGATAGGGATTGCATTAAATCTGTGGATTGCCTTGGGTAGTATGTACACTTTAACAATATTTTTCAATATTAACAAAGTGCTGATAGTGGGCTTCTTGTCTTGTTCCTGATCTTAGAAGAAATGTTTTTAGCTTTTCGCTATTGAGTATAATATTATCTGTGTGTTTGTCATAAATGGCTTTTATTATTTTGAGGTATGTTTCCTTCATACTCACTTTGTTGAGAATTCTTATCATAAATCCATGTTGAATTTTGTCAAAAGCTTTTCCCACATGTATTGAGATTATCAAATTCTTCAATTTGTTTATGTGGTGTACCATGTTGATTGATTTGTGGATATTGAGTCATCCTAGGATTCCTGGGATAAATCTCACTTGATCATGGTATCTGATCCTTTTGATGTATTGTTGAATTCGAATTGCTAATATTTTGTTGAAACCTTTTTCATCTATGTTTTCCATCAATGTCATCAAGGATATTGGCCTATAATTTTCTTTTTTAGTGATACCTTTCTCTGATTTTGGTATCAGGATGATGCTGGCCTCATAGAATGAGTTTGGACGTGTCCCTCCCTCTTCAAATTTTTGGAATAGTTTAAGAATAGGTGTTAAGTCTTCTCTAAATGTTTGCTGGAATTCTCCTGTGAAGATTTGTGGTCCTGGACTTTTTTGTTTGGAGCTTTTTGATTACTGGTTCAATTTCACTACTAGTAATCATTCTGTTCAGATTTTCTATTTCTTCCTGATTCAATTTTGGGAGACTGTACATTTCTAGGAGTTTATCCATTTCTTCTAGGTTGTTCAATTTTTTGTGGTATAAATTTTATAGTAATATCTTATATATTTGTATTTCTGTGGTATTGGTTATAAGATTTCCCTTTTCATTTCTGATATTATTTATTGGGGTCCCCTCTCTTTTTATCTGGATGAATCTAGCTAAAGGTTTATCAATTTAGTTTATCTTTTCAAATAAAGATAACTTAATTTAATTTATCTCTTCTATTTTTAAGCTCCATTTCATTAATTCCCATTCTTTTCTTTATGATTTCCTTTCCTCTACTAACTTTGGGTTTTGTCTGTTCTTCTTTGAAATAAATATTTTTAAGGCAAAATGATATTTAACAGTACATTTAAAGATTACATTTTCTTTTAAAACATATATTAATTTACTTAGCTAATTCCAAAATAACTTGGACTATTTCAAAAAATAGCACATGCTGTAATGTCATTCTTCAGCTTATGTATCTTTGCAATTAAAAATTAAGCCACTTTGATTTGTAATATATAACAGGAATAATTATGACCTCCCAACAAATACTTGTATCTTGTGAAAAATAGTAGCTTCCCCAACAACACTGCTTCACTATCATGCATCTATGATAAATTGGTTTTTTTCTTGTTTCAGAAGGAAAGGCATATACTACAGTGACCTCAGAGGGAGATAAGCACAACTGCAGTTCATATACATGACTCCTCTGTGTGCCTACAGATAAACCTCTGCCAAAGTGAAGTAGGAAGGAAATAGAAAAGGAAGAAAAAAGGCAGGAGAGACCAATTTTTCTTATCAATTCCATTAACAAAATATAAAGATCAGAATCTGAAGTCGGTAGACAGTAAATCACTTGTTAGCTAACTTCAGGTTCACAGAAGCTCTATGAAAGATTAACATACAAGAATTCCTTTTACTGCACATACACAGATTAGAGATAAAGATTTCTTCCAACACTTGCTGAAAAATTAATGAGCATCCAGATAATAAGCCCATTTTCCCTCCAAAACCAAATCAGGAAGTTATTTTCTCTCACATTAGGAATACAAATTCAAAGTGGAACCAAATATTTAAACTACAGCTATATGATTCCAATTCTGTAAGTATTCCAATAACTTTATTATTATGAGAAAAACAACAACAAAAAACCTAGGAATATCTCCTTCATATAATGTTTTGAAAACACTGTTGAATAATTGACTTCAATTCTAAATGAGGGTTAACAATTTTGGCCCTTACATTGAAATATTATGGTTGTTATAGTAAGATCAGTAATGCTTATCAATGGAGAATTAGGAATCCTAGATTTCTTAGGAAATTTAAAAAAATATATAAATGAGGTCAAGTGACATTTAAATAATATTGAAGAAATTTGAAAATAATCTCGTAAGATTGTTTCCACAGCAATTGTTAAGGAAGTAGAGAAATTCATTGTTTTGAAAAATTTAAGAGGAGAAAAATATAATGTTTTGACATCTAAAACTTTGATCACTGTATTTCTCAGAAACAATTTGATATCTAATTATATGTTAAATTTTTGTTACATTATAATCTTTTTACTCTTTTTGAAATATATAATTCCTTATTTTTTATCTCCTCCTTGAAACATTTGTACTTTATATATTTTAATGCCGCATTGCTCATGATAATAGTAAATATTTTAAAAGAAATTGTGTTCTAATTTGTCCAATAACATAAAGTCTAAGTCTAGATTCTTTATAGGAAATATTATTCAAGTGACCTGATTCTTTCCCTTGCACTAGAGGTAGGCACATGATCCAAAATGGGCCTCTTGTACCCTTGGTCACAGTAATTTTTCAGGGATTGGAATGAATTGGGTCATGGCCCAAAATAATTCTTTGTTCCTTTACAACATTTGGAAAGTGCTTCTCTCTTTTCGATCAAAGATATGAACAGAAAGAGAATTCTAGACCTGATGCCAAAATATTGACCAAAATTCATCTGTACTTGAAACCAGAAAACTGGATTTTCAGTTTAACTAAGTCACTATATACTCTATTTACGTAAGCAAGATTGATTTGTCTCTTATTAATGAAAATCATTATCTAATATAAGAGGAGTAAATGTGGAATTCCAGGATCATCAGCTGAGAAGTTGGAAAGCTAACTTTCGTGGTTTGTTTTGATTTAATAAATGGGTGTGTCTCCATCCTGAACCATCTAAATGAAGTCATCTTTATGACAGATAAAATTTTTTAACGTATTATTTTATAAAAAAACTGATTACCAAATTATCATTCCTGTTAGGCATCATCTATATTTCCATATGAGAATGCCATTGTACCTTACATATTTTGGTAAGAACAGCTTCCTTCTTAGAGAGAAAAGCAAGAAATTTTGCTCCAAGAGATCATCACGGTCCTTGCACATCTTGGCTTTTGTACAAATGCACTCTTTGTAAAAATAGCATACAAGAGACATGTTGTATATGTATCTGATTCCTCTGATCAAGAATCTTCCAAATCACTCTTCTCACATAGTGATAAAGATAGTTGGTGAGCACAGTATCTTCTTTAACTTCCTGTCAGTGGATTTGCCAACCCATATGAATTGTGGTAGATTTACAGTGTATCAGTAAATGAGTGTAAACGACCATCAGATGATTCATGTTTATGGGGCCGGAGTAGTTTGTTATGAAAATATAACAAAGGCCCTTGCTTGATTGCTTAATATTCACTTAGTACCAGTATGAGCTTGGTTATATACTTTACTACTAAATTTAGAGATCTCTATGTTACAATTGAGCAGACCATACCCTGTCTATACGGCTTCTACTCTCTTGCAAAAGAGCTTAATATATGGATCGATGTATTCTTAGATATTTGTTGTTAATTTCAGCTGGCAAATGCAAGCACCTTTATATCATTTGAAACAAAGTTAAAATAAACATATGCATAGGAATCTCTCATTGTCCCTTAAGCATATCTGTGTAGAAAAACTTCAGGCAATAAAGCTGGAAAGAGTTAAGTGCTTTTTATTACTAAAAATATTAGGCTGTGTCAATAGCAACGGGAAATCAAGCTATGTATATTTTGGAATTATAAAAAAAGATGAATATTCTAGGTGATTTTGTGTATAGTGATTATTTCTCACTATGCAATTCTTAGAAAGGGGAATGGATTAAAAAGAGAGATTCAAAAAAATTTAACAAGTAAATAAAGAGATAAAACATCATAAAGAAAGTGATCTGATGTTTCTAGAGCTGTCAGTCTTAACTGGAAGTTTCCTTACCATGCTTTATTGTGGAATCAAAGTGAGTTGACTTTCTGAAAATGTTGCAATTAAAGATGAAATGAGTCACTGGGACTTAAGCTTCTGTGTATACAAAGAGCTTATATCAATGAAGATGTGAAGTCATTAGGATGAGGCTTATAATAGCCATGGATATAAACAGGTAAGAACAGTTCATGTATATGGTTTGGAGAGAAAATGAGATATTTTAGGGCATTAATACTATGTTTTCACTGCCCCGTTTTTTTTTATCAGGATTTAGTCAAGGAAACAGAGTCATTCTGAGTGTTATGGGATAAAGATTGTACTATACTAATTTGACCTCTCCTATTTGTTGATGGAACTTGGACAGCACAAGCTTAGAAGGGGATGTAGGGGAACAAAAAAGATTCTAACCGGTCCATGTGAAAAGACTTCTACCCCCATATGTGGGTCAGGAATGGAGAAACTCATAGTGAGATCTATGGGAAGGTGCTGCCTCAGGGTAGCTTTATCTCTGTGGGTCCACAGCTAAGCATATGGTGGTGGGTTTGGGGCCCCTGTTGGTCAGCAAGTCTAGCAGTCAGAAGGAAGGGCTGAAGAGATAATGTAGAGGCTGGAACCCATGGGTGTGTGGTAATCTTCAGTAGCGGCTCCTGCTTCACTCCTGTTTTCCAAATCTCATGCACATTTCTCTTTTGCCAACTCTCACCTAGAGTCTTACGAGGAAGGGGCTTCTGGAAAACACACTTCCAGCTTAACCAAATAAACAGAATGCAAATTATGACTAATGTTCTGGTCCCTTAGAATATCAAGTTGTCTAAAACCCAGCCTTTAGAGCAGGAAATCAAAGAGAGTATACAACCTTGAGAAATGTATACATAATGACACATATTCAGTAGAGGAGTTATACAACATCTTAACTTGACTGAATAAAACCCATTTTGACCAATATCTTGGTGTTTATATAGGCACGGCTTTTGATTGTGACTAAGAAAGGGTGGCCCATAAAAACTGACAGTGTGTAACACAAGAGCAAATTACAAATGATTAAAGGGGAGCAGTTTTCCTAACTAGAGAGAGAGAAGCTCTGGCATTTAGCAGTGAAACATAAGGGATGAGAGAACAAATACAAGGAGACTGAAATAGATGAAAGATACGATCATTAGCAATAGCAACAGGAACTAAAGAAAAGTAGCAGCCATTACAGTTTAAAGACATTAGTGCATAGGGAATCCAGGAGGCCCTGGGACCAATAAACTTTTAAATATCACTGCCTCAGGAGAAAATTTCTAGCTTGGGAGGACAATAAAAATTCCAAGGACAGAATAACAAAACAGAAAATCGGGGCAGAGCAGGACATTGCCTTTAGATACCTTTTGCTAAAATACTTGAACAGTTCTTGATAAAGAGAAATGAGCAACTCAGCAAGAGGAGGGCTATTAATATATCATAAAATAAATATGCATATTAATTAATATACATATTAATCTTTTGTTTAACTTATGATCATTTCATTATAGCGGTATTGCAGGTTACTTCAGAATTTGCATTTAATTGCTAAGCACAATTTAAGTCATCCATTTGTTGTTAAAATAAAAGTCCTTTCATCCAAGTGGAATCAACTATTTGGAAATAATCTTGGCATCCTTATTGGTGACTGCTCAAAAATTGGCACATTTGCAGTTTACTGAGCTGACTCTTAAAAATGAACTGGCCATAAAAGGTGTTTCTCCTAGAAAAGTTTAATTTGTGGTGCTGCATAACATCAGTTGGAATTTGGCATACATTCTCAACTCTTCAAACCCTGACACCCCTTTATCACAGTGGTTGGAAGGCTAAAACTACATTTGTCAATCTCCCTTGAAGCTAGCATTCACTGTTTATTTAAATTTTAGAAATAAAGAACACTCTCATGGGATTTGAAAGTTTAGCTTAGGCCATTTTCTTGCACGATTGATGCCTAGTAAGGAAGACCTGACATATATGAATATTTGTAGCTGGTTTCATATTTTTGTATTTAGCTATAAGGTTCATGGCTGTGAAACAAAGGTATAAACCTTCAGGATTTATACCTGAAGATTCCTTACATTCTGTGTATCCAACCCTTTAACCAATATTGCAACCACAAATTCTTGAAATACCTGAAGTGGATTCTTACACTGTTTTTCACATTATACTCTGACAGGTACCAAGGTGCCTCTTAGAATCATTACTTGATCACATCTATACCAGAATCTAATAAAACACCACAGGAGAAACTGAATTATAAATTTTTAATATAACCACTTGGTTAGGAAAAGAAAATATGTCTTGTTGGATTGTGAGATTGTGACTATACAGTAATACATTTTAAAAAACAAAGGGACCTGAGATCATTGACATCAGGGTTTGCCTTAAACCTTTGTATGATCTTGCCTTAATCGCTCTAAACCATCTGCACTTAAGAAATAAGATGAGGCATGTGCAAACATATTGGAGCCATCCTATCAGCAACTGAGTTACTTGTAATTATGTTTGAAGTTATATAAAAGTAATGTGATAGTACTTCACACCCTAAAAAAGTACAGCATTTTGATTCTGATTTTTTTTAAAAAAGAAAACAAATAAGGAAAAAGTAGTTAAAATAAATCAGTTATTTGTGAAAAACTGATCTATCATCTGTATTTTTCTTATCCCTGTAATGTTTTATTTATGCTTAATATTAATGACTCACTCATTTTATATTGTGGATAGTCTTATTTAAAGCAGAATATGGTATCCAAATTTGCCTTACTCCCTGGCTTTGTTCAGTTTAAATTAACCCTAACTCTATTCAATATTCTGTAATAACCTAAATGGGAAAAGAATCTGAAAAAGAATGAATATGTGTATATGTATAACTGAATCTTAAGCTGTACACCTGAAACTAATACAACATTGTAAGTCAACTCTACTCCAATAAAATAAAATCTAAAAATGTCAAAAAACTCTTTATTAACTAAAGGTTCACTCTACCCATATCCTGAATGAGGTAGTCAATACAGTGACAATGTCATACACAGCAGTTGACAGGATCTGAAATTTGTCTTGCTGACAATCTGGTTACACATAAATGCACTGCCTTTTCCTCCTCTCCTTCATCACTGCCCCTTCTACATACATGTGGCCACATCAGCATGACTGGATTTCATCCAGCCTTGATATCCTTGCTCAGCACTTATATGCTTAAATTCTGCCACTGCACCAAGCAGAAGAAAGCTGGCTGGAGCCCTGACACACAATCCTTATTTTCCAATCTCCCCCAAATTTCATTTGTTTGGCAGCTGCACTGTTCTATGCGGGCAGATCCACCAGCTCCTCTCTAATTCCAAGCTTTGCTTGCTGCATTCTCCCTGTACCATATCTCACCCATCTTAATGGGCCTCTTTAGTTCTCTAGGACTGCCTGAACCAAGCCAGAGTTAAACATGACCTCTTAGAAACAGCAAAGCTCAGAAGTGCCATATTGTTCTGCCAGAAAGGGTCTCCTTAGTCAAGGTACCTTCATCTATCTTTTTGCTACTAAATCCAATCTACTTCAATGTCTCTTTTTCCCCTTCTGTTAACATTGCAGTCTGAAAGCCAAGCTTTTCTTTGCTGGACATGATGACAGCATTTTAGTTTTCCTTTTCTGTCACACTCCACAGATCTCATAAATCTTACACACTTTTAGAACAAGATAAGTGACTTTCAAGCATATTACAATTTATTTAGGCAGTTTTTTAGTATGTGTAGCCTTTTATTCTGAAGTTTATACGAAGTTAAATAATTATCAACAGAAAATATCTGACTATTTCACATGCTAGGATTAAAAGAAATATGGATTGAAAGGACTTCCAAGCTGTTCTACGACATGCAAACTCTGTATAGTTGTCGATTTCTCAACAAATCTTCCTGCTCTGCTATTTCAATGAAAACAGCCTCTCCAGAACTTTTACATAGATCAAAAACATGGGATAAAGAAGCGTTAGGTGTTTTCTTGTCTGTAACACCTACTTGCTTCACATATTTTTCTTCTGAAAGGAAAAATCCCCTTATTATAGATTAACTGCTATTAATCATAATGAGTACTATTTGTGTTTAAGATATATTTTACATACTAGGAATTAGTCTTGCTCACACATCTATAATGAGTAAAAAATTTAAAGCAGGAAAATATTTATTTAAGAAAAAAATGCAAAATAAATGAATGCTTATTAGTTGTATATGAATATTCATTACAACATAAATATTTATATAATTTAAAAATAATCCTGTGTAAATTCTACTTTCTTGGTATTCTTTTTGTATTTTTCAAAAGTCAGTAAATTAGAAAAATAATTTATATGGTTGTATACAACCCTGAAATTCTGTAGTTCTGTGAGTCCATGATAAGCCCAGATCTCATACACTTAATTCAGTAAGTATGCCTCAAAAGATAGTGTCGTGAGAAATGATCATTTGTTCTCATCATTCCACTCAATTGTGCAATTGTTTTATCTTGAAAAGAAATATAATATAAAACTCTCATAAAAAAATTTTTAAAACCAAATAAAACATCAAATTATTTTTAAAGGAAACAAAACTGAAAGATAAGAAGCCTTCCGAAAGGCTGAGCACATTTTGAATGTATTTTTTAATGGAAAATTTCCAAGAATAATTGATCTATGTAGTGGTGTGTAATGAAAAATAGATACTCTGAAATGTGAATCTTTAAACCTAAATTCTACTAACTTGAAACTTGAAGTTAAAATTCAGAAAGCATATTTATTTAATCTATTTTTATTACCATTATGACTAGGCCACCCACATATTTTATTCCTCTTCAATCCATACCTAAAAGTCAAATAAGGAAATGCATAGGTAATATAATGTAATTATCTATAACTTGGATTCTGCAGCAATCTAAAAATAAGTTAGTTTTAGGCAACAAAAGCAAAAATATCAAGTGGAACTACCTCAAACTAAAAGGCTTCTGCACAGCAAAGAAAACCATCAACAAAATGATAAGGCAACTTACTGAGAGAAACTATTTGCAAATCATATATCTGATGAGGGGTTAATATCCAAAATATATAAAGAACTCATAAGACTCAATAGCAAAAATCCAAGTTGATTAAAAAATGGTCAGAGTATCTGAATAGGAATTTTTCCAAAGAAGACATACAGATGGCCAATAAGTACATGAAAAGATGCTCAATATCAGTAATCATCAGGGTAAAGCAAACCAATACCACAATAAGATATCACCTTATACCTGTTAGAATAACTAATATAAAGAGACAAGAAATAACAAGTGTTGGCAAAGATGTGGAGAAAAGGGAACACTTGTGCACTGCTGGTGGGAATGTAAATTGGTACAACCACTATGAAAAACAGTATGGGGGTTTCTCCAAAAACTAAAAATAGAACTACCGAACTACCATACGATCTAGCAATTCCACTTCTGGTTATCTATCTGAAGAAAAAGAAACACTAACTTGAAAAGTTATATGAACTGCCATGTTCATTGCAGCAGTATTTAAAATAACCAAGACATGGAAACAACCTATGTCCTTGAATGGATAAAGAAAATATGGTGTGGACCTTGAGGGCATGGTGCTAAGTGAAATAAGTCAGACAGGAAAAGATAAATATCATATGATCTCACTTACAGGTGGAATGTACAAACAAACAACAAAGAAACAAAAACAAAGCTCACTGATACAGAGAACAGATTGGTCATTCCCTGAGTCAAGTGATGGGTAATATGGGTGAAGAGGGTCAAAAGGTACAAATTTTCAGTTAAACAATGAATGAGTCATGAGTATGTAATGTCAGCATGGTTACTGTAATTAATAATATTGTATTGCATATTTCAAAGTAGCTGGGAGAGTGGATCTTGAAAGTTCTCATCACAAGAAAAAAAATTGTAACGATGTATGGTGACAAGTGTTAACTGGACTTAACAGTGGTGATCATTTTGCAGTAAGCACACATTTTGAATTATTATATTATGCATCTGAACCTAATATAATGTTATGTCTGTTATACCTCAATGAAAAATAAGCAGTAAGTACAGTACACTGTACTGTTTGCACACCTTACAATAAGCATTCATTCATGATACAACGTGTCAAATACAATGTAACAAAAAGTTTAGAAAAATGCAGACAATAATATACAATTAAAAAGAAAAAAAAGTTTTTGCTGAGAAGGGGCCATACATGGATGGAGGGATATGAAACTTGGGATATGTAGACAAAAATCTGGTTTGGGTACCATCTCTAGTTGTCTACATGAACCTGATTATTCTTTTAAGAATAATCTTCTATAATCTCAAATCTTCTATAAAATGGGTGAGCTAGACTGAAAAATCTACATAGCCCCTTTCATCTCTAAAATTCTGAATTCCTATGAATCTAAGTCCTACAGATGCTTTGACATTACTATCTAAATCAAAAGTCATGGGACCTGATCACATGATGACATTCTGTATTCTTTTCATTTGTAAGATGTAGTTTAGGAGGTATGGTGAAGATGCCATACTGGTGTATGTGAGAAAAGTGGTAGCACCATGCCTGGAGCATAAGAAGCACTCAGCGGTGCTTCCCTGGTGGCGCAGTGGTTGAGAGTCCGCCTGCCAATGCAGGGGACACGGGTTCGTGTCCCGGTCCAGGAAGGTCCCACATGCCATGGAGCGGCTGGGCCCATGAGCCATGGCCGCTGAGCCTGCGTGTCCAGAGCCTGTGCTCCGCTATGGGAGAGGCCACAGGGGTGAGAGGCCCACCTACCGCCAAAAAAAAAAAAAAAAGCATGGTGATACTAGGAGACACTGTCAAAAATTTCGTGTACTCCATACCTACTCTTTCCTACCCCTATTGTATAGTAGTTTCCCCCTTTCCCTTTGGTAATCAGAATAAATCACTTTGAGCAGTACAGTCACTCCTTTCATTGCCCACTGATTAAGAGACATGAGGACCCCAAAGTGGCCAGGTGGTAGACTTAACTTCCAGTTCAAAGGAATCATTGTTGTGTCTCTTGGTGGAAGCATTCTTTCCTTTTGAAATAATATTCCTAGACCAGCAAAGTATATATATTTGTAATTTGAAAATAATATGCCTAGGTATAGCTTTTTAGACATTTATCTTGCTTAGTGTTCTCTTAGCTCCCAGTATATTGTTTAGCATCTGATGTTAATTTAGGGAAATTCTTGGTCACTATTGTTTCCATTTTTTTTTTTCTGTTTTTTACTGTTTCTTCTCCTGGTATTCCCTTTATATGTATGCTACATGGTTTAGAATTGTCCCATGGTTCTTGGATAGTCTGTTCTGCTTTTTCAGTCTTTGTTATTTTTTACTGTTTAGTTTCAGCAGTTTCTATTGGTATATCCACAAACTCAGAAATTATTTCCTTAGCTATGCCTACTCTACTAATAATCCCATCAAAAGCATTCTTCGTTTTTGTTACAACGTTGTTGTTGTTATTTTTCTAGCATTTCTTTTTTGCTCTTTCTTAGGATTTCAATCTCTCTACTTACATTGCTCAGTTTTTCTTGCATGCTGTGTACTTTATTGATTAGAGACCTAGCATATGAATCATTGTTATTTAAAATTTTGCTCTAATAATTCCAACATCCCTGCCATATGTTCTTATGCTTGTTCTGTCTCTTCAAATTGTTTTTATTTTTTGCTGCTTATATTCCTTAAACTTCTTTCTTGATAGATGGAAATTGTGTACTGAGGAAAAGTCACTACTACAATGAGACCTATAGTAAAGTGACGGTAAGCTGTGGAAGGAGGAGAAATTGTTCTATAGTCCTATAATTAGCTTTCAGTCTTTGAGTCTATGCCTCCAGAGTGTGAATTTCACAAGAGCCTCCCAGTCTCCCTGACTTCCACTGTCTTAGAAGGAATTGAGTAGGTTGGTGCTGGGTATTTTCCTTCTCCCAGGTCAGTTATGCTTTGATAATACCCCCAGTAGATTAGACCCTGGTTAACTATTTTGTCCTGAGAGCAGTGCTTTTTAAGAAAAACTGATTGCTCTGGCATATCTCACAATGGTTCCTTTTCCCCACCCCCTGCTGAAAGCATGAGATGTTTTCCCCAATGTTTACTATGAAGTCTTGGTCAACCATTTGGAGGTAAACTCACAAAAATGTGTGGTGCCCTATGGCTGTGTCTCCCTGAAGGTTTTAACTCTCAGACTTGTCCTTTCTGAGCCTCCAGCAATTTGTAAATTCCAGTTCAGTTTATCCTATTTCAGCAGTGGTTCTTCAGAGTTTTTTGCTTGTAAGCTCTACTTTGGTGATACACGACTCCCTGTCTGTCTCTCCTATCTTGGGTACAGTGGTTTGCCCAGTTTCCTCACCTCCATTATAGATCCAAAAAGCAGTATTGATTTTTCAGTCTCTTCAACTTTATTATTAGAAGAGAGTGGTAACTTTCAAGCACCTTACATGTGGAACTGAAAACTGGAAGCTCCTATTTGGTTTTTAAAAATTATTTTTTCCTAGATATTAATATAACCAAACCATGTTCCTAGAAATTAGTATTTTCAAATTTCTTATTAATCATTCTGTAACAAATGCTTCACATAGATTTGATCAATGCTGCATTCTATAACCTTACCTAAGTTATGTATATGAGATGCTACACTACAGTAGGAACACCTGCTTGAATTTTGCTACCTTAACCACAAAAAGATATTGACATTAACTATTATTACATCTTTTCAACTCTTTTTAATAGTTGAGAATTTCTGCTTCTGAATTTTTCCAGGAAAATAAACATAATCACCACATGGATATTTGAAAGTTTTGTCAAGGTTATCGATGCTGGACTATAAGTGCTATTCAACACTTAAGGTATTTATCTCCAGTTAACTCCCCACCATGTTTTCTCCAATCTCCTTTTTTTCTCTTAATTTTAGCCACAAACTATTGCAGGAAAATAACATTAGATCTTACTTTATTTGAGGCTCTGCTTACTTTATTCACAGAGTCTATTAGTCCAGTAAACATTTTATTTCTTTTTTCTCTTTAGCACAAATACGCAATCATAATCACTTTGGATCTATTGCTTTAAAATTAATCTCTTGTTAATTTTTATTTTTGCTTTTCAATTTCAATGTCAATTTTAATTTTTTTTCTGAACTTTAGAGCAGGCCCTTTTAATTTTATTTTATTCATGTTAAAGTACTGTATTCCATTATCCTTCTTAGAGGACTATTTTAATTATAATTATAATACAGACTATTCAAAACTTTCAAAAATACCATATTGATTACTGTAAAACATTATATCTCCTCATCTCATATTAAACACAACTGCTATATGTTCCTATTTATCTCTCTGGTGCACTTTTGATATCTCCTAAAAAACAACAACAATGACAACAAAAAACCAACAAAAAAAAAACGCTCAATTTTATTCACATAATCCCTCCACTGTTTCTGAGTATTATTCTTTCTTTTCACATAATTTTTATTGTGTTTAAATTCCTCTCAATTTAATGTGATTTTACATATGATATAAAATCAATAAATTTTAGCTAGACTAAGAACTTAAATATGAAAAGCAAAATTTTAAAATCTCCCCCAAGTTTGGACCTAGGGAAGAATTTCTTAGACTTACTATACAATCATAAAAATAAAGACTGATACATTTGACTGCACTGAAGTATCTTTTTATTATAAAAAAATAAATAAAATGAACATGAGCTGGAGAAAATATTTGGCTCACATATAATAAAAAATTTTAGTATTTATATTATATTGTATTCTTACCGATTGGTAAAACACACACATACACAAGCATCAAAGCAAAATATTGAGCTAAAGTCATGTTCAAATAATTCACAGTAGAAAAAAATAGATAATAAAGATAAAAATTTTCAACTTTATTATTAATCTGGAAAATACAAACTTAATACCATTTTATTTCTACAAAATTGAAAAACAAAACAATACCCCCTGAAAAAATTGGAAAAATAAAGTTGTTAGTAAAGGATAAAGCAATCGATAGTGTAGCCAAAGTATAAATTAATATAAAGAATTTTAAAAGCAATGAGGAATACAAAGTAAAGTTGCAAATGTGCAATTTTATTCCTTAAAATATTCTTCCACCTCTGTGCCAGTAGATATGCACAGAAATGCACATATCAGCAATATTTCTAAGCACAAACACTACAAAGAACCCAAAGGTCTATTAGCATTTGAATGCATAAATAAGATTTTTATAGGTTCATACTACAAAATACTATTGAACAGTGAAAATTAATAAATTGCCTTTATATTGGTCAACATATATGAATCTTCAAAAGATATTTAGTAAAAATATCAAGGCACAGAAGTCACATATACATTATTACGTTGAAATAAAGCTTGATGATGCAACATTTTATATTAAGTAAAGAGATATGCATATGCCATAACACTATGAAACATTATCCAGACTTTTAAAATATTATTTATGATGATTGTTTGTGTGTGTGCAGGAGGAAGACAGAGGATCTTTTAGAGCAGAACCAATTAGGAATTTGATTGCAATGGTAATATTCAATTTATTAAATCTCGTGGGTATTCATTTTGGTATTAAGCTTTGAAATGTTATAGGTATTTTTGGCATTCTTTTTATTTATATTCAAAAACAGAAGAAGGAGAATGAATAGAAACATTGGAGCCAGGTGGGCTGCGTTCAAATTCTGGCTTTGCCACTTGCAATGGTAACTCTGGGCAAGTTACTGAACTCTTCTGGGTATTTTTCTTATGTGTAAAATGGGTCATGACAACTGCTATTCTCAGAGTTTTCATAAGGAATAAGTGAATTAAAATATATAAAACAATTTAGAACAGAGTCTAGCAGGTAGTATGTACTGAATAAATGTCAGTTTTCATATTTAATTATGGAGGAAAAAAATCTCATCTATATATGTTATATCATTTATCTACAGAAACAGTAACTTGAACATAACAGAAACATAAAATCAACAGTTATTGATTTTTAATAACATTATTTAGTACAAGAAAATACACACACACACATACACATACACACACACAACAAAAGCCAGGGATGCTCTGTTCTTGCTTACCTCTCTGAACTCTTCAAAATAAGGACATAACCTCCTGTTAGTCCTTGAGACACAGCTTCTCTGCCTTTCCATGTGCAGTTTCATTTGTATAGTAGTCTCTTCACTTAGTTCTTTACATCTTTGGTTCACCTCATAGATTCATTCTAGAGAGTGTCCATTCCTAAGGCAGGTCTGCACAACATCCTTAACCAAAAAGTCAGTCTGTATGACTTTCATTACTCATAGGATTATTTGGTTATTCACAGAAATTCATAGGATTATTTGCTTGGTGTCTCCTTCCTCCCAACACAGAGTTATCTAAATTTTATGGAGTCAGGAGCTATTCCATCTTGTTTACCACTATATTCCCAACACCAAGAAATGCATCTAGTACAGAGTAGGTGCTCAATATGTATTCATTAAACACATGAATGAATCTATAACAAAACAAATGAATCATTTAATATATCCTGCTCTTGAATATTGTTATGTATTTAACTGATGCTTTATAATTTAATTACTTAAATTGCCTGATTATTTTCCCTTAAGTTCTTTAACTTACATGCAAGTCATGGCATTTTGTTCCTGATTTGCAAAGAATTGACAAAATATGTTGTCAAATACAACAGTGATGGTGTTAGCAGAAGGTTTCTGTAGGATAGGTCTAAAAGTCCTCACTCGTCTGCTTTTATGAAGCATCAGAGTATTGTATTTCAGGTGAAATATGTAATCATTTTTCTCTCTAGCTCATGAAAAGTCATTCAGAAGAATAAGAATAATTGGCATTCTACAGCTTGAAGAGTGGTTCCCTACCTCAGGTATAAAACTGTTTACACAGAGACATCACTTGATATAAGCAATACTAAAGCTTTTTGCAAAAACCATATTAAAGACGTCTAGGAAAAGAAAACTGGCAGAATAAACCTTTTGAGAAACAGTTATTAAACACAAAATGTACATTTCTAAACTACTTTTCTATGATAATCTAACTTTTAATGTGACTAGTGATCTTGAAATAAGGTTAAAACACTTAAAAGGAAGTCATGAATGTTTGTTCATATTGTAAAATTGAAAGTTTAAAGCTCCTTAAAGAAGTCAGATTTGCCTCAGTGATACAAAATTAGGGTGGAACGTGAGAAGTAATTATAAGCTGATTCATTTTACATTACTGGATGGTTCTGCTTTCCATATTTTCTCATCTTCCTTCACTTTATTCTCAGGGAAGCTATAACTGCATTTCCCAAATCAGTGTTGTCCTTACAAAATTTGGATTGCAAGGGTATGAAGCACCTTCACTTATTTATAGTATCATACACGAAATAGAAACATCTTTTCACAAGGAGGTTAAATGGAAATAGATGAGGTATAGAAGTGAAAACTAACTTTAAGATGTCACACCAAAAAGTAAGTAAATAAGAGAACCGCTTTCAGATTAAAGAATCCAATAACAATAAAGATACTCAACGATCTGTTCAGTCTGCCGTTGTTTTATTATTTTTTTGAGACACACTTCATGGACTCTAAATAAAACTCTTCTATAGCAAACCAGTGTTTAAAGAACAAAAACAATTTGATGAATCAAAATCCTGAGTTCCAACAATCAATATAAGAAACCTTCCACACGCAGTGATTGTGTAATTTTGTCAGCTGTTTCAACTGGTCTTCTTCAAGAAATTTTGACAGCAGGGCACTCAGTGGGGCACCACACCAACTGCTGGCAAATCATTCCCACTCATCTAGTCGTGAGAGCTAGTAAAATGAATCACAGCATTTAAAATGATTTAAGCTGGGTATATCCAACTTAGAAGACTATAGTTTTTAATGGCTACTTATCAATTACAAGTATCTTGAACTATCCAAAAAAATTGAAGGTCATTGGACTTTTAATTTTCACTGATATTTTACAACTCATTACTTTTAGCATAAAGCAAGTATGCTTGTGGATGACAGCAATGTGGGGTGCTTATCTTTTGGTCATATCACATTATTTATATGAAATTGCATATTTATATGAAATTGCATTTCCACTTTTAATTAAGGGTTGGGCATGTATAGATTCATTTAAGGGTTATACTATAATGCTAAATGTTATAAATATTAAAACTCGTGAAAGGTTTCTATAAAAAATGCACTGATTTTTTTTTTTTTTTTTTTTTGCGGTATGTGGGCCTCTCACTGTTGTGGCCTCTCCCGCTGTGGAGCACAGGCTCCGGACGCGCAGGCTCAGCGGCCATGGCTCATGGGCCCAGCCGCTCCACGGCATGTGGGATCTTCCCGGACCGGGGCACGAACCCGTGTCTCCTGCATCAGCAGGCGGACTCTCAACCACTGCGTCACCCGGGAAGCCCTGCACTGATTTTAAAAAATAACAGTAGATGGCTTAAAAAACAAATTTATTTTATAAAACAATAGAGCTGTGAACCTAGCCACTCTGCAAGTGTAATGACCTCAAATAACAAAATATTTGACTGATTCGTCAACCTTACGTATAGAGCCTGCCACCCTAGGAATAAAAAAAATAGTGCAATTTCTTGCCTTAACACATGTTCTAAAACAGAGAATTGTTGTGAGGTCTTTAGTTTGAAAAAGTATTAAAACTCCACCCACATTTTGGTGTTTAATACTGACGAAATATTGGACATGAATAAAAATGATTGGAAATGCCAGTTTGGGGTTCTCATTTAATGGGAGGCAGCATCCTATAGTGGATAATGTTTAAATAGCACAAACAACCTTAGTTTAAGAGCAGCTGCAACACTGATAAACTGAGTTTTTGATCAAGTACTCTTATTTAATCTCTCCTCTTGGTGCCTTCATTTCCCCTGGTTTAAAACAAAAAAGAGGGGCTTCCCTGGTGGTGCAGTGGTTGAGAGTCCGCCTGTCAATGCAGGGGACACGTGTTCGTGCCCCAGTCCGGGAAGATCTCTCATGGCACGGAGCGGCTGGGCCCGTGAGCCGTGGCCGCTGAGCCTGCGTGTCCGGAGCCTGTGCTCCGCAACGGGAGAGGACACAACAGTGAGAGGCCCGCGTACCGCAAAAAAAAAAAAAAAAAAAAAAAAAGGGTCTACCTCTAAATGTTATTTATATAATACTACACAATGCACTTAGAGCTGAGATAGGCATCACTCTATACACACATATATAATGTAATAGAATTTATAATGTATATGTGTATAAGTTTATATATATGTGTGTATACATACTTCTGCAGATTATGTTGAACTTTTATAATTTTGATCTTACTTAGGAGAATTTACTTTATTAATAAACAATACAATAGACTAAGTGTTATTGTCATGATCACATCTTTCAGATTTTCCAGGATTATCTTTATTTAAAATATTATTTTCTATCGCTCCCACACTTGTCACCATTATAGTCACACCAGTGAGATTTGTAAGCCTTGATTATTACAAACACCACTGCTATGATGGAATAAAAATTAAAATTCAGTTGAAAAGATAACATGTAGATAAAATCAATAAGACTATAGTGTAGCCCTATTTATTTTTCTATTACAGTTTGTAAATGGTAACATTTTGTCTTCACAGAACACTGAATCATCCAACACAAGGATTTCTAAGAGCTTTCATTTGAAACAAAAGGAGCTCTGCCTATCACGATTCTAGTGTCTAAAAAGGATTACTGGGATGAAATAAAATTAAACAGCTTGTTCCTTTGAGTATTTAAGAATGTCTATCATAGCACTGATAAGAGTTAAGTATGAATAGGAAGAAAATCTCTCAGGTAGTTTTTAGAATAAACAAAAAGGAAAGCTCTTGAGCTGCAGTACTGAATGCTATCCTAAGGGGCCTTTATTTTTGCTCAGGGACTGTCAGAAACACTTCATTCCTGCACATACAATAAGTCAAATTTAATAACACTCTTCCTATAAGAAATGAGCCTAGAGAGTGAGTTAAATAAAATAAAGATTGCCTATGTGCTGAAGTTGCAATGTAAGACAACACAGAAAATATCTGCATGCTTTCCTGGGTTTTCTACACCTGCATGCTTGGCAGGACATCATATATAAATATAAATGAATATTTAAATCAAATCACAAATTGTGAACACAGTTAATTTAGTTGCTGTCATATCTGCTTCAGAAAAACATGTGGGAATGAAAGTTTCATTGTCTTGTAATTAAATAAAATTAATTGTTATAAAATATTATCATGGAAACATGTTATTCTAATTATTTGTTAGTAATTGCTTTAAAAAGTGTGTGTTAGAAAACATTTCAGCTTCCACTTGAATTTTTATTTCTAATTGAGAATTATAATTTTCCATTTCTGCTTCTTAGTTATCTATGGTTCAAAAGATGTTTTACTCTTCTAATTTGGGTTATACTTGAACACTCTGTGATACAACAGACATTCAGAGTTGAAAATATATTTTCCACTGAGGGTTATCACTTAAGAAAAAGGGCAGATCCTATTGAATAATAAAAAAATATTTTAAAAGCCCAGAAAACTAAGTAGGGAATATAAATAGCACTCTTCCCCACCTGATCTGACTACATTTAAGTTTTAAAAAATATTTTATGACAAAATCTATGTATCAATTAGTGTAAATGTTTGAAATATTAAAATAAAATTAGAAATAAGAAAAAAATTTAATTTCTAACACATAACTTAGAAAAATTCTCTAAACAGTTCCATGTACATACTTTTTCACTTTTCTATGAATAGGGATGGCATACAAGAAAAACATAAATTTCAAATGGTCAGGTTAAAATTTAGTTAGTATCAATGAGTTTATCTCCAAAAATAGTTTGCTATGTTGTATATTTGTTTTTCAAAATAGCACTTATAATAAGTGTAAATTAGTTAAAATAAGCAAGTATAAAGTAATGAAAATATATAAATTTCAGTAAATAAAGAAATTGAATGTAAATAAATATATTTTTACCCACTCTCAACTTTCATTTAGGAGACTGATATTGCTTATATGTGGAATCTAAAAATAAATGATACAAATGAACTTATATACAAAACAGAAATAGGCCCATAGACAGAAAACAAAATTATTGTTACCAATAGGGAAGGGGTGGAAGGGATAAATTAAGAGTTTGAGATTAGCTTATACATGATACTATATATAAGATAGACAACCAACAAAGACTTACTGTATAGCACAGGGAACTATACCCAATATTTTATAATAACATATAAGGAAAAAGAATCTGAAAAAGAATATATATTCGGGCTTCCCTGGTGGCGCAGTGGTTGAGAGTCCACCTGCCGATGCAGGGGAAACGGGTTCGTGCCCCGGTCTGGGAAGATCCCACATGCCGCGTAGTGGCTGGGCCCGTGAGCCATGGCCGCTGGGCCTGTGCGTCTGGAGCCTGTGCTCCGCAACGGGGGAGGCCACAACTGTGAGAGGCCCACATACCGAAAAAAAAAAAAAAAAAAAAAGAATATATATTCATATTACAACTGAAAAACTTTGCTGTACATCTGAAACTAACACAACATTGTAAATGAACTATACTTAAAAAGAAAAAAAGGATGTTTTTCTTGTGGGCCACTGGCACTATATAATGAAAAATATTAATTGTCCCTACCTAATTTTTGTGAGAGCCTAGCTTGATAAAATACATTTGAGCTATTATATGCCTTTGAGACTTGACTGAGGACAATCTCAAAATAGGTACTCTTAAAGTACTTAGCTTAAACTCTTTGCTTTATGAATAAAATGATATCTTTTACAGAACACTGAACTATAGAGAAAAAGAGCAAGGTGAAATGTCAGAAGTGGAAACGGAGAGGGGATGTAAGAGAGTATATGGAAGATGTCATAATCGTTCCCATCCTTCACTGCCTCTCTGTAATGAGTTACACATTCACCCAACTTTTCCATCTGACTTTGTAGTGGATACTAGTACAGTAAGCCGGGCATCTATTACCACCCCCTTGACCATGTGACTTGCTTGGACAATAAAATGTTAACAGTTATGATATAAACAGAGGTTTTAAATGTGTTTCTTTGTTTGGCTTAGTCACTTGGGCTTCTACCACCTGCCATGAAAAGAGCATGCCTTGGGGTTAGTCCCCAGAATGAAGAAGATAAACTAAGAAGAAGCCTGGATCTAGCTGAGCCCCGCTAAGACCAAATGAGCCTAGGTGAGATCAGCCAAACTGCAGCCAACCTAAAGATCCATAAGCCAGAAAAGTGAATGTTTGTTGCCGTAAGCCATTGGGCTTTGGGATTGTTTGTTACACAATATTATCAGAGCAAGAGCTGAGTAATACAGTTTGTAAGCCTCCTCCTGTGTTTGAATTCTAACTACACTATTTTCGAATTGAGTGATATTAGTTAAATTGCTGACATTGTACATTAGGGTACTTTTTTAAGAGAGAGAAGCAATAAGGGTATCTATAAGTAAGATAGATAAACTTAGAGGATTGTTGTGGTAATGACATTGGTTAAGGCATATAATGTGTTTCAAATAATACCTGGCATGTAATTGCTCATTACATGTAAATAAGTTACAATTCTTAATAAAGTCTAAAATTTCATATAATTTCACCTAGACTGGTGATCCTTATGTAAAAAAGAAAACATATATTAACCTTTATTGTGTAAACATAAATAGAAATGCTAACAGTTTTTAGATTATAAACATGTGTGTGTGAATCTCTAAATCTCAGATATAACTGCTAAATAATTGAATTACCTACAATGGCTCAACATTTTAATATTTTCTGACATTATAATCTTATAGAGAACATTAAATTAGATGGCCACAAATACTTGGGTAGGGTAGGATTTTGAAAATATGAATGGAAAGGTATCCAAATCTGTATTATTTTCCTATTGCAGCTGTAATAAATCACGATACACTTAGTTTTTTAAATACTACAAATGTGTTATTTAATAGTCAGGAGGTAGAAGGCCCAAATGGGTCTGACTGGACTAAAGTCAAGGTGCCCTCAGGGTCACCTTCCTTCTGGAAGCTCTACATCAAAATCCAATTCCTTTCCATTCCATCTTTGAGAGATGGCCTGCATCCTTTGGCTTGTGGCCCACTCTTCCATCTTCAAAGCAGCACTCACAGCCTCCATCTTTCTTGCTCTGATTCCCTCTCCCACTATAAGGTCCCCTGTGATTACACTGAGCTCACCTGGATATAATGCAGAATAACTTCTGTTTTAAGGTCGGTTGATTCGCAAACATAATTCCATCTGCACCTATTTGCCTTTGCCCTGTAATCTAATTTTCACAGTCTCTGGAGGTTAGATGTAGATATCTTTGAGGTGGGAGACACCATTCTGCCTAACAAAAATACTCAGTTTAACTTCTAAGGATGAAATAGCAATAATATCCAATTCTACCTATTACCTGTTGTGAAAAACAAACTCAGTGTCACAACAATGTGTTCATTTTGTAGCAATATAATATTCCTCTGTGTTGCTCTATATTTAAATCTTCATATGTGATATTTTCTGAATATCTTCATACGTGTTATTTTCCATTGGTGTGCCTGTGCATATTTGTCTGAAAAAGAATGTTCCAGTGTGCAAATCTTCACATCTTTTTCTACTAATAAAATCTTTCAGAAAGTAACATTATATGTTTTATGTATTTTATATATAAATATATATATATATTCCTATTGAGAAAACTTCCCCACAAGAGATGTGTTTTTAAATTGGCTGCCTTGGGATTAAAAACTCAGTACACAATTGGGAGATTGGAACTGACAAATATACATTATTGATACTATGTATAAAATAGATAACTAATGAGAACCTACTGTATAGCACAGGGAACTCTACTCAATGCACTGTGGTGACCTAAATGGGAAAGAAATCCAAAAAAAGAGGGGAAATATATATACATATAGCGGATTCACTTTGCTGTACAGTAGAAACTAACACAAATTGTAAAGCAACTATACTCCAATAAAACTTAATTAAAAATATTAGTACACATCTATTCTTTATCATGGCTGTCCTGTTATACAAGCTTGTATTTTCAATCCAATATTTTTTACCCTCTTATTCTAATACTAATCATCCTACATTGTTGTAATAAAAACCCCTTTTTTATAAACTAATTAAAATTCCATTGGGTAACTTTTGTCCAATTATGGCATTTAGAATAACCCATATGAGCTTCAGTTGAAATGTGAAATCTATTAAGAACCTATATTTTTATCCTTTTATTTTCTTATTATTAGTAAAGTTTGTGTTTTCATATAGATTTTCCCCCTTGAATTCTAGATAAGAAGTATTTTACAGAGCAAGTAGTGAAATACATTTTAATTTGTTTTTAAGACATAGTTAAATATGAAAGTAAGATACAATTATTTTTACATATATGTGATTTGCAGTTCATCAATATGCAAAGAATCAAGGAAAAATCTTAAGACATAAATCTGCTTTCTTTCAATCTCTTAATCTTCTTTTTAGGAATGTGTTATGGGGAAATAAAGTTATTGAAAGTTGGAGAGATCCCTTACTATCACAATCACTATTAGGCTTTTGAGTTCTGGGCACCACCTGACAGCAAGATTTTGTAACGCAAAATCCTCTTTTCCTACCCTCATGTAGATATTTTGCAACATGTCAAAAAATTATTAGATTTAATATGCAGCTACAGTATCATTTAGTTCTGAAATGCTGAGAGAACAGTTGACTAAAAATTGTTTATTAGCGTGACCATTCCAAACAATGTAAGGATAAATCCTGCTGACAAAGAGGCTTTGCTAAAGAAAATTAACAGTGCCAGCCACGTCACCTCGGAGATGAGAGACAAAGACAGGTAGGTGTGACTCTGAAGGCCATAAAACACCAGTTATCTTGAGTTTCTAACAGCCTGGGCCCCTGAAAGTGGCAAAAACAACATGACTTAAAAAGAACGCTAAAATCACTGAGAGTAGAACAGAGCCCTTTTGAAGTCAACAGGATTTTAATGCCTAAGGTGGCAACATTGGGACCATTATTGCAGATTTCTGTCCTTAAGGTCATTCCACTTATTTCTTTTTAAAGGCAAAGAATAACTTTTAAAGAAGATGGCTACCAAAGTTCAACCATAACATTGTTGGTCTTCAGGTTTCAAAAGGACAGACCCATTTTAAAAATATCATAGTTCCTCAACTTGTTCTTAAAAGCAAAATGCTATAATCATTTCGGTGACTTTGAACTTATTACCATTATTTCTTTATGCAATTGTTCCTCTTTGCTATTAAGATCCTCTAAGGGAGAGCTTCCTTCCTCTGCTCTCAGCTAGTTCTGATCTATCTTGCAATTTTCAGTGTTCTCAACTTTATAGGGCTTACATTTACGGCTTTAATTTTCAGTGTCATGTTCTTCTCAAATACCAATAAAAACTAGCTTTAAAAACACAAAAGCAGGAAATGGTTGACTATGCTACTTTAACTGGCCTATCTGAAATAGAAATAAAGGAGTTACCAATAATTGCTCATTTTTGGACCAGGAAAATAATAAGAAAGAGAAATAGTTCTGATGGTAAGCTGTTCATGCTACCTCCTAATAAAATTGAAAAGATATTTTAATTCCAAATGTATCTGAAGGAAATTCAAGCTTTACAAGCAATGGCTGTCAATTAATCATTTATTTTAATGAGAAGAGCCTGGATAAAGCAGAATGTAAAATACAATGTAGATGAAAATGAATAGTCAGAGCACAGGCTATTTTCCTGTTACTCCCTTGGGGAACCTGAAGTGAATTATGACCAAAATAACTCTCCAAACATATTATTTTGAGAATCAGAAAACACAATCGTTTGTCATTGCATGTTTTAGTTGAAAAAGTTTTGTTAGATGACATCATTTGAAATTAATAATGACAGTAACAGTAAATGAAAAGCCCTGGAGCACTCAAATTTTTCTGTAACTTTTAAATGTGCACGATCATGACAGTATTCACATGTAAAGTTGGAGGAAGGATGTATTTTGACAAAAGACAATGAAGTATCTTTGCTTTGAAACTATCCTTCAAATAATACCGCTCAGGCATGCCACCTTGTATTTTTTTGAAATATATGATGAATAAAAGTTTAAGGTTTTGCAAGATTTATGTCACAATATCCACACACTCTTTCCATTACTTATGTCAGTTTAAGTCCAGAACCACTCATTTCATCCTTGAGTCAACAAAGCATGTGCATGCATGATGCAAAGATAAATTTAAATTGAATTGAGTTCACTGGGTCTAAAAATATGCCTCTTATTTAACAGTTAATTCTTTAATATTTTTCTAAAATAAAAAAATCCAAACCAATTGACACATCTTAGTGTAAAACTGTATCTAGAAGGATTTTTGTTTATTCTTTCCCTGAATATTCACTTTCATTAGTCAAAGAAGTATGTTGATTCTCCTGACACACTTTCTTGACTAAGGATGTAATTTATTTGTCCATCAGCACTTGGTCAAAATTTCTTACTTGCCAGTTTACTTCTACAGGTGCAGCTGTTGTATCTCAAGATACAATGGCCTCAATTCTTCTATGACCAAAAACACCTTTCCAAAATCACAGGTTTTCCCTCCCAATATTATACAAGTGGTATGTTAGAAAAGCAGAAATCCCTCTCTGCAGGAAATTTGAAACTATGTTATCAAATCACATATGAGTAAAAATCAATGATAATATAAATAATATAAATAAAATACATAATTAAAATAAAATAATAAAATATACTTCTTCTGTGTTACCTATGTGTTTTGTGTTCTTATATATTTTTATTTATAATCTTCCATTTTTACCTTAGCTGATTTATGGAGGTCACTGCTAGACATATGAAATTCAAAGATATATAATTTGTGGTTACATCAAAGTTATCTCTTATGATATATGCATAGGTTTAATCCAGTTTGTTATTCCATAGGTATTTTCAATTTAATCCACTCAATTACACAAATGGTTCTGATTTGTTATTTATGTGTGATACTGGGCTAGCATTGGAGATCAGTGAATAAGACCAAAATCTTGTCTTGAAGAAGGTTAGAACCTAATGTAATTCAGATAAATAAAAAATAGTGTGCTTTGTGACCGCCTGGAGGAGTGGGATAGGGAGGGTGGGAGGGAGACGCAAAAGGGAGGGGATATGGGAACATATGTATATGTATAACTGATTAAATTTGTTATAAAGCAGAAAAAAATAGTGAGAGAATGAGGTAAACAATTGATAGATAAATATGCTTAGGCTGGAAATAGGTAATCAAGGTCTTCAAGTTTCTGTCATGGCATTACTCACTCAGAGAAAACAGAAGGTTGAATTAGTTTGGGGTACAGACAACAACTTAAGTTTTGGATATACTGTGTGGAATTATGTATTAACATTGGAAGTACTAAATGGAATTATTTTGTAGTCTCTCTGGAACTCAGAAAATGATCTTGACTGAAAATAACTATGCACCAGAAATGAGTGCAACAAGTATGCAGAAAACATAACATAAAAACTTGCATAAGGAGGAGTGACCAAGATGATGGAGTACGAAGACCCTGAGTTTACCTCCTCCCATGGATACACAAAAATTACAACTATTTACAGAAGAAGTCTTAATGAGAAAGACCTGAGGACTAGCAGAAAAAATCTTCTACAACTAAGCATATAAAGAAGGAACCACAGCAAGAGAAGTAGTATGGGAGGAGATACAGTATAGTAAAGACCCATAACTGCAGGTGAGTGACCCACAAACATAAGGATAATCACAAATGCAAAGTTTCTCACCAAGGAGGGAGGGGTCCCATCTCCACATTGGGCTCCTCAGCCCAGGATTCCTGAACCAGGAAGATGAGCCCCTAGAATATTATGTTCTGAAGGCCAATGGCTTATTCTCAGGAGAACCTAATGGCTATAAGAATCAGAGACTCCAACTTAAAGGGTACACACAAAATCTTACATTTTTCATTGTTTTCTATGGCTGAGTAATATTTCATTGTGTGTATATATATATATCTCACATCTTCTTTATCTATTCATCTGTTGATGGCCATTTAGGTTGCTTCCATGTCTTGGTTGTTATAAATTATGCTGCTGTGAACATTGGGGTCCACGTATCTTTTCAAATTAGAGTTTTCATGCTTTCCAGATATATGCCCAGGAATAGGATGTATGATAACTCTATTTTTAGTTGTTTTTTTTTTAAAGAAAACTCCATACTGCTTTCCATAGTGACTGCAGTAATTTACATCCTCACCAACAGTGTAGGATGGTTCCCTTTTCTCCATACCCTCTCCAGCTTTTATTATTTGTAGACTTTTTTTTTTTTTTACATTACACGGGCCTCTCACTGTCGTGGCCTCTCCCGTCGCGGAGCACAGGCTCTGGACGTGCAGGCTCAGCGGCCATGGCCCACGGGCCCAGCCGCTCCGCGGCATGTGGGATCTTCCTGGACTGGGGCACGAACCCGTGTCCCCTGCATCGGCAGGTGGACTCTCAACCACTGAGCCACCAGGGACGCTCCTCTACAGTATCCTTTTTAAGACGTTCTGACAATCTTTCTGTACTTCCTGTGATATCATTTCATTTCCTTCCTTATTGAACGTGTATATATTGACATACAGCTATGTAAAGTTGGGCATACAAATAGGAGTAAGATATTGTTTTTGCTATATGCAAACTGGGAGATTTCAAACAAGTTGTTAAAATACTGTTCAATATAGAAAGAATGATGAAAACCTTGCCTTTTTCTGTGCCTACTCCATTTAAGCCTGTCACTGAAATTAGCATATGAATTTATGAGTACTATTTCCTTGATTCTTTAAGGTGCAATCTGTATTATTTGAATTTACACCCTCAAGATGTAGCATTTGCCTATCACATAGTACATGACCCATAAATATTAGTTACTTGACCTAATCAACCTGAAATAAAATAAGTTTCTATCTTAAAAATGATGAATACATATCTTGAAAGGAAAGGAGCAAAATATAGGAGAAGGTCAGTCTGTGCTGAAGGAATATTGTGTACAAAAGAGCAGTGGCTATAGGAGTATTAACAAGTTAACACTGAAGAGATATAATCTGTTAAAAATCTAAAGTAATAGTAAGGATGGCTACTATTCCAACATATTTGGAATAAATTCAACCACAGAAAACTTCAGAATATTTTTTTTCTCCAGTCTCAAAGCGTTTAACACAATTTTCTATTTCTATTTTCTTTTTATCTCTCTTTTTTTTCCCTTAACAGCTTTATTGAAACACCCTGACATATGAAAACTATATACATAAGGTGTACATAAGTGTATATGTTGTGAAAAGATCACCACAATCAAGCTAATTAACATATCCATCAACTATACCTAGTTACTGTTTTGAGCACACGTGTGTGTGTGAGACATCACAACTTTCCTAAAGTATTATGCAATATATGTAATATGTCAAATGACTCTTTTATGAATTGTTTCCTCTTGTTATTGTAGAGAAGTATTCTAAAAACATTATAAGAATTACTTTGCTAAGGACAGAAATTTTTTTTTTTCCTTAAGGAGAGACAAATTAGAATATCAAACTAATTATAGTTTAGAAAATGTAGATAACGTGAAAGTTTTGATGGATGGTGGAGAATAACTAGAAGGTTGCCTGTGATCCATAGTTGGTGTTACACAACATGAAAAGGCAAAGAAAGAAAAACATCTTGGAATTAAGAAAAGAAATCTTCCCCCACTTTTTAGAAGGGTTTGCCATGATGGGTGAGAAGAGTCTTTTGGAGGAATCTAGAGAAGATAGTATCATTCTCTGACAAATTTCATGTGACATTTATGGGTATGGTGTTTAGTAAATCACCAGTAAATTTTTATTATATTAGCTAGAGAGCCTCTACCTCCATGGTACCACCATATTCTAAGAGTTAGAGATATGAGGTCGGGTGTGGGCTACAAAACAGCATGACATTTTCAGAAAACAGCTTGGTGACTTCAAACCAGTTAGATTTACTAGAAAAAAATATTCAAGGTGTAAAGAGTGAGAATATAAGTCAGTTGCTTGATGGATGTGCAATGGGTGTGCTATGGATGGGTGTGCTGTGGATCCATGTTATGTGGATGGGTGAGTTATAAGTGCATGTGCTGTGACAAGGAGTTTTGTTTAAGTTGACACTTTAACACTGGGTAGGAACTTTTCAGGAAAAGAAGATAGAGACGGGCCACATAGAGAAGTTGCCATGAAGGAGACTACAGACAACAGAAATCTTTAGTTTCTCCCAGGTTAATTTCATTTTTGGGAGTAGTCTAAAATTAATATTTTGCAAAAAAGACTAATAGCCTCCAAAATATTAGCTCATATGGTTTTCTCCATTGTTGATTGTTGTAGATACACTAAGAGCTTAAAAAATGCTACAAAGTATTTTGTTACCAACAAAGCTTTCTCTATAAAATTTTAAGCTCATTGAAGGCACAGACTCAGGCAGACTATAGCTGTTTACCCCTTACCTGACATAATATATAGTACATATTATGTACACATATATTAGTATATATCTGCTCAGTGAATAAAACAATGGCTTTTCAATGGTGAGTTAAAGAGAATATGACAAAAGTCAGTAGTGTACAGTTTGGCTGTACTTCAGTTTTGTTTTGTTTTGTTTTGTCATCTAAATCCTTGGACCTAACCCCTGTATTTAACCTTACCTCTGCACTTACAATTCCTTATTGTAATCATCTGTTAATTCATTTCTCTTCTATTTTAGACTCTAAACTACTTGAGGAAGCCACTATACATTTTTGCTGTTGTAGTTTCTAAACAAAAGAGCTGACATTTATTGTTAAGGTAAATAAATTATAGCTAAGCAATTATAGTTTAAATCATAACTAAGTAATGGAATGAAGACAGTGAAAAGCAAATAGTTTTTAAAGGACTCTTAAGCTAAACAAATAATTTGATTTCATAAAACATAACTTAAGGGGGGAACAGTTTTGAGAGTCCAAGGGACAGGAGATTAAATAGTTTGAGTCTTAGTGTATAGTGATCCAATCTATGCTCACATGTCGTAGCCACTGAGCATCCAGAAGTATTTGAGGAATTAGAAGAATTTATTTATTTTTTTATTTCCTATGAGAAAATTTAAACCAACAAATGATAGCAGGAAAGACATTACAGCAAAATTACGTGCCATTAATGCATATAAGGCCAGTCCTATGCATACAAGAACACAAGTACATGTACACAAGCACACACAATAAAAATTTCAATGAATCAGATTTCAGCTGACTCAGAGGCAGCTGGTTTTAGAAGAAGTATAGGACTTGGAGTCAGAACCTGATTTAAATTCTGGTTCTACCATTTTTTCAACTTTATTGAGGGATGGTTAATATGCAAAAATGTGCATATTTAATGTACACATTTTGAAGGTGGTTCTGTGGCTTTAGTAAGATATTTAATTATCTTGAACCTCAATTTTCTCTTCTAGAAAATGGAAATCCAAGTACTTCTTGGATATTTATGGGGATTAACTATAGCAATATAAGAAAAGTTCTAATATAGTGGTTGAGTTAAAGAAAGATCTCACTAAAAATTAATTCCAATATCTATCCTCAAATAGACCAGCCTCTTAGTATTTATAGATACAATAATTTGTTGAACAGAACTTGAAAACAACAAAATTGAAAAGTTGGTGACACATGTGTCTAAGAAAACGTATCCTGATGGACCCCTTACACTAGGCAAAGTGTGTAGACACTTGTGCACATATAAATGCCCACCAGAGGCCATCCACTGTGGAGAAGACTGTCGATGTATAATGTGGCTTTAGAGGCAGGGGTGGAGGCTTTGTGTGTGAGCTTCCCTCCCTGGAGCTGTGTTGTCTACCAACACTGCTGAATGAATGCATGACCTTCCAAGGGCCAAGTCCAGAACTGAGCTCCAGATAGGCAGCCAGGGGGCTGCCTGCTTCAAGTTAATTATAGTGAACCCCTCCTACCCCCAACCCCTTAATACCATAGACATATATTCCAGATAAGAATAAGTCTCCCCTTTCCACAGAGCTTCTATCAGCTTGATGATCCCTTATCCTTTGCTATATTTTCCAGGACAGAATCCTTTGTGCTCAGGAAGCATGTTGTGTGGCAAAACAACAAGGCAATCACACCGTGTTCTTAATTTCATTGACAACACATGCCCCATTACCCAGAAGCAGTAGCCTTGCTCTTGTCAGTGAAATCCCCAATTTAATGTCATGTTCCCTAATAGGCCTTGATGAATAGTATATAATGGTATAAAACAGGATAATATATATAGTATCATATATAATGATATAATAATATGTATATATAATAATATATGATATTTGATATAATGTATATATAATATCAAATTATAAGTCATAAATGAAGGATTCCAATTGTACTTCTTCAGCCCTACTATTTCTTCAAACTGCAGAATGATACTTACAATACCTATTAGTCATTCAAACATTTATATCTGAATGACCTACCAGCAGCCCACATTCAAAACTTTGAAGTATGAATCCAAAGGACACTGTGGAGCCACAAGGCCAAGACAGAATTATCAGCACAGGCATGAACCTCCCACTTTTCTTCCATCTGCACGTCCCAGGTACCTCTCCTTTTCTTCTACTAGCAGCCCCAATTGAGTAAACCAGTATAAAATGAATTAAATAGACAGTCTCCTGTCTTGTAATACAGAATATTTTGATTCAGAGGGTCTCTTCCATCTAAAGATGCTTTCCAATTTCTTCTAAGAATTCAAACAGATATTTTGGGAGATGATAACACTCCAGGATCGTTTCATGTTTCTACATGGTCTGGTTCCCTGAGAAAAATGTATTAAAATCTTCCTCGGAAGCTAGAGATAGTGTCTCCTTCCAGTTCAAAGGACATTTGTTTGCTGACTAATTTAATAAAGATAGAGAATTTATTATATTTATTATATTTTATATTTTTTTCCAGGAAAGTAAAGTCTCCTTTTCCTTCTCAGAGAAAATATGTTTCCCTTCTAGGGTAAAGATGCCTCTTTTTCTCATTTGTGGGGAGACTGGGTAGGTCATGGAAGCCCTAGGTAAGATCCACATTTCCTGGTTTCCGAGTTCCTCTATGTCAGGCTCCCATGGCATGTGCAGTTACCTCCTGCCCCTCACTGTGTCCCTGTATGGGGATCAGGGATTAGGAAACTGCTACCAGATATGGCCCTGGCTGCTGTTTTGATTGTGAGTTATAACTGGTCTTTGATACAAGGTTCTCAAGTTTTCTCAGGATGTGTATGCAACACTGGCAGGCTCGCAAGTTAACTTTCAAGTAAGGAGAACTCTCAGGCCCTTCACAATTTCTGACTCAATGCTCACCTTCAGGAGGCCTTCCAGATCCTTCCAGATGTCATCTTTATGCCCTTAGGATTTTGTCTCTCTTAATTCTCTAATCTCTCTCTTTTTTTTTTATTATTGTCATTAGCATACTCACCTAATGAGTATCTTAGGCTTATGGCCTTATGAAACTCTTCCAGCAGCAAACTACTGCACACAGTGTCTGGTCCTTAGGAAATATTCAGTGGGTGCTGAGTTTTATTCATTTAAATCAAAGTAGACTTTGAAATGTTTTTTAAAAGTCTGAAATTTTCTCCTACTTTGATATTTCCCTCATTTTCACATTTCTTTGAGTTTTGGGCATTCCAAGGTTATATTTCTTTATAACCAATTCTTTTCCCCCATACAGTCTGTCATACAGAGTGAAGTAAGTCAGAAAGAGAAAAACAAATACCGTATGCTAACACATATATATGGAATCTTAAAAAAAAAAAAAGGTCATGAAGAACCTAGGGACAAGACGGGAATAAAGATGCAGACCTACTAGAGAATGGACTTGAGGATATGGGGAGGGGGAAGGGTAAGCTGGGACAAGGTAAGAGAGTGGCAATGACATATATACACTACCAAATGTGAAATAGATAGCTAGTGGGAAGCAGCCACATAGCACAGGGAGATCAGCTCGGTGCTTTGTGACCACGTAGGGGGTGGGATAGGGAGTGTGGGAGGGGGGATGGGATAGGGAGGGTGGGAGGGAGGGAGATGCAGGAGGGAAGAGATATGGGGACATATGTATATGTATAACTGATTCACTTTGTTATAAAGCAGAAACTAACACACCATTGTAAAGCAATTCTACTCCAATAAAGATGTTAAACAAAACAAAACAAAACAAAAGTTTAAGAGCAAGGAGCTTTGTATTTACTAATAGTTATTCCAAAAATATCATGTTTTCCAAATCTTTTCTTGTTTTAGATCAGAGTTAATGGTTTTTCATCCTAATCAGTCTTTTCTGCTGTAGCCATAATGTGGAGCTATTTTATCAAATTTTTATTGTCTAAACAGGTTATTTTTTCTGATTCATGTTTTTATGCATTGCTTATACATGTTTAAAGGTATACTGTGCATAAATATCCTCTTATTAACAAATATATTTCTATGAAGAGGTTTGAATGAGGCACCTGGAAGGATTAATACAATATTTATTGACTAAATGTTTTAGTAGTTACATCTGACCAGTAGTTTGCTTTGTATAAAAGATTATGTCATCAAGCATATCAGTTATACCACTTGCTTAGATGCACATTAGACTGGAAACCTTATGAAAAAACAAGTATGGGGCTTCCCTGGTGGCGCAGTGGTTGAGAGTTTGCCTGCCGATGCAGGGGACGCGGGTTCGTGCCCCGGCCGGGAAGATCCCACATGCCGCGGAGCGGCTGGGCCCGTGAGCCATGGCCACTGAGCCTGCACATCTGGAGCCTGTACTACACAGTGGGAGAGGCCGCAGCGGTGAGAGGACCGCGTGCCACAAAAAAAAAAAAAAAAAAGTATGTGTAGTTAAAAGTATTATAATTTTCTCTCAAGATACTTTTTCTTCTGTTTTAATTTTAAAGGAACCATTCTTTGTATGTTTGACTTCCTGCTGTTTAAATAGGCTGCTTAATCAAAAATTTAAAACACAATACACATACTGAAAATAAATCTGTAATAAATCTTTGAACTTCATTCTATTTATGAAATTTTATCCATGCTGTAGTTTTTTCATAAAAAACAATATCAATATTCTGAAAATGAACATATTTTAGAGTTAGAGTTTGTTGTTGTCATTTGGTTTATATATGAGAAATACATTTCACTTTAAGAACAAGTCACTAAAAACAATCATCACATAATCTAAAAAATTACTTATTTTTGCTGGATCAAGAAAAATGTCACATTTACTAATGACACTGCAATAATAATGCTAACCCTTTATTTGGCTGGTTGTATCCTGTGACCTAATAAAACTGTCTTTTCTCTCAGCTACTTAGGCTGCTGCTGTGCCCTTGTGTCTTCTATACAAGCACTTTCTTTCCTGATGAAGTTTACCCAAGCTCAAATGTCCACTACTTCATTTTCAGAAAGACAAATAACTTACTCTTAAAGTTCAAACTTAAAACTTACCATTAAATCCCGGGAGTTTTCACTGATTTAAATAATAATCAGATATGAGGTGTTAAATTTGGGTAAGAAAAAAGTCATCCACAATTTAATATGAATTAAATTACTATAATTTATAAGAATAACTCACTGAAATGCTTTTGATATGAAAATTTATTATCTTACAGTATTTACTTGCTGTCTTCTCTACTATTCTCTTTGGTTTAGTTTGATGATAATATATAGATTTAAATCTCATCTAAATTAACTTTTCCACTGGGCTGCCATAGCCTTGGGCTATTTTGTTCTGTCCCATTAAGGTGTCATTCCACCCAGCATGCATCCCTTTGGCCAAGGAGTCAACATCCAACCTGCCGGCTCCCATACACCCAGCTCAAGCCCATTCTCCCCCTGCTTAATTTTCCTGTTTCTATCAATAGCTATTCTCTTAACAATATTTGAACATTTTCTAGGTTGGAAAGCTTAACTGCATCCTTATACCCTTTTTCTTAATTGAAACGTATCTTCCAAGGGCAATTTTTACTCCACCCTCCTTTGGAGTGGACATCTTTTTTCAGTCCCCCAACACAAGACCTGGAGAGACTTGCTAGCCTTATGTTAGTTTCCTGATCCATGAACACGGTGAAAGGGAAAACTCTTTTGTTTCCCCTCTATTCTCAATGCTTCACTTCTGAAACCAGATGTGTGGATTCTCCCACACATCAAGTCATTCTCTGATATCAGCTGGTTGTTTACTAATTCGTAAATTTGCTTCAGTCCATCCCTGTTGAATCCTCATTTCTAGCAACTTTACCATGAAAAACTTCTGCTCCTGTAAATATTAAAATCAAGGAAACTCCAAGAGTTAGTTTTTAAAAAAAAAAAAAACAGAAGAAATGGTTCTGCTTTATTCTGTTGTGTTTTCTTGTACTTTTTAAACGAAACAATTTATCAATTCAAGAGAAGGTAGAACATAAAAGTAAAGGATGTTGCCATAAAAGTTGGAAATATATCCTCTATAACAGCTTCTGGGGCCAATATGCATAGCAAGTTCTTGGTTGTTTATTCAATATGAAAGCTAATAAATTTATTTGTGAGAACTCCTAAAAGGCAATCATTTTCAGAAGAGCGAATTCTGGCAAAATTGTTTTTGCAAATCCAAATGACAAGAGCTTTAATATGACAACATTTACAGTTCCGGGGGCACAGTACTTTTTGGAATCATAAAAGTAGCAACACATTTTGTGTAGCAAAACATACTGTGTTTAAATCTGTCCTACTGAAATGTGCTGCTAATGGTTATACACGCTATATTAAGAAGAGGAAGGATGACAAATTATAAACCAACACAGATCTAGTCATTTTGCAAGAAAATCTTTATTTTCTTTACTTATTTTTTCTTTTTATCCATCTGTTTTGGTTGCACACACCCTCCAAATTCAGTTAGAAAATCTGTCTCTCAAGAGCTTTCTCACACTGTGTTTATATTTAGAAGGTATGCTTTAGATTTTCCAATAACACTCTTCAACTTTATTGAAAGTATCGAATAAAATATAATTACTATTATATTCAAGAATTAAAATAAACATTGTATTTTTTTGCTACATGTAAAATGTAATGATTCATGATGCCTAGAAAGGTGAAATGCATTTCTCATTTAATTTACTTCTCGAGTGTCTTCTGTTTGTCACTGGGGTACAGGGCAACGAACATTATGGAAAATGAAAAGCTGATAGTCTTTGCCCTGAAGCTTACAATCTTAGAGTAAAAGCTTGAGACAGGCAGAGTCAAATTAGGAAACCTGTAGCAAAGTGAAGTAAACATTGTTAGAGTTAAGGCAATAGGAAGGGAAAACAATATGCTGTGAACTTGGAAGTAGAGACAATATTGTGTTTATTTAAGAACTGCCAGTCTCTCAGGCTGCATGCTGCAAGCTGGCCCCTGTTATAGTGGGCTTAGGGTTTTTTTGTTTGTTTCTTTCTTTCTTTTAGATTTATAGAGATACTTCTGGTTTGGACTCTCTGATTACTACCTCAATCCATACTTCAGAGAATTGCCAGGAAAACACCAAGTTTTTGAAGGAATTTCTGCACACACTGTAACCTGACTCCCTTTTCTTCTGTTATATGTCACATTTAATCTAAACCTGTCAATCAGTCTTTTAAAGTTCCCTATTAAGTGAATCCAACATTCTTTTTTTTTCTTTCTTTTAATTGTCACACAAAATGAAGTTTTTATTTGTAGCAAATAAGGAGAACACAGGGAATCATTTCCTAAAGCCGTGGCTCCCCAGTAAGAAAGGTTAGGTCTTTTATTAGGGCAGCAGATGAATATTCAAGCAGGAAGGTTTTGTCAGTACAAATAAAGGCAGACATAATCTTGTTCATGCAGTTTTGGAACATGCTTCTTCATACATTGCATGTTACATTAATGGGGCTTAAGCTTCACCTGGGGAGGAGATCTTAGCACTGAAATCAAGCAGATGTAACTTTGGGACACTGGTTTGTCTGAGTAGGCTCCACTCTTGTGGTCGAGTGTAAGGCTTAAAGCAGTTCCAGGGTGCTCTTGATGATGTATCTTCTTGGAGCTGTCCATATCATGAAAAGAAACAACTCAAAAAACAGCACCAGGGACTTTCTGCACTGATGCTACCTAGGAACACAATGGCCTCTCCTGATCTTATTTTTTGCATGAGCTAGTCAAGGCCAGGGTCTGACTGATGACACTTTCCCTTCGAAATAGACTTGTGAGAACACAGTGAGAATCTATTTTCACCAAAGCACTTTTTTTTAGGAGAATTGGGATTTCTCATGACTGACGGATTTTCACAAGGGATCCTCAAGTAGAGAGATGTGTACTCATTTCAAAGAGTAAAAGAAAATGTGTCCAAGCAATGAGAAATCAAGAGCATTACTGCCCAGTGGACCCCTGAGGCCCTCGAGTCCTAATTTTGCTTTTCCCAGTTGAGGACACTGCTGTTCAGGGGCTGGTCATTACTTAAAGCGTCCACCTGAAATTGTGTACAAGCCCGTGTGTCCCTTTTTACTTTGAAGTAGACAGCTTTTGCTTTAGTCTCCAAGCCTCTCTTGAGTGTCTAAAGGCTGCTCTAGAGCTAATGATTAGGAATGTGAAGATGTAGAAACAAAGAATATCTGTTGGGCTGGGAAACTGGTAATGATTTAGACTATAAATCTACAGAATAGCAGAATCACCAAACTCACAGTTCCCTGAAAGATATAGAAAAAGGCCTGACACACATTCCTAAGTTGTTTTTACAGGAAGTAGACCCACCAGATGAAAACTGCTGAGCACAAGAACATAGACCCTAGACTGGTTGAAACCAGAAGGTTAATGAAGCATGAAACTTCACCTTGATGTCAACCAATCCGAGAACTGTCCAGGAGCTGACCACACCCTTCTCCTTGAACACTATAAAACTCCTCACTACCCCTTCCAGGGCGGGTCACAGTCTTGAGGGCATTAGCCCCCTGTGGCCTCCTTTGCCCAGCAAAGCAATAAAAGCTACTTTACTTCTTTACACACCCTGCAGTCCCCTCCCTCACCCTGCCTTTAAAACCTCTTCACTGAAAGCCATAGCGGAGTTGGGGGTCTTTTGAGCATGAGCTGCCCATTCTCCTTGCTTGGCACCTGCAATAAATGCTGTACTTTCCTTCACCACAACCCAGTGTCAGTAGATTGGCTTTACTGCACACAGGTGAGCAGACCCAAGTTTAGTTCTGTAACACACACTTCCAAGCAGATATCAGGTCAGATTCCTGTGCCTCACTTTCTTGATCTGAGGTGCTCAGATTTCTCTGCTCCATCTGTTCAAATCCTAACTATCAGTGAGGTCCAGATCCACCTCTTCCACCATCCTGCTACTATGTTCTTTTACAGATCTCAGTTACTAAATTATACAGAAGTTTGCCTCTTAGACGCTCAGCTCCTGTTTCTGTTGTTCCCTCAGTTGGAAAATGTGCTGCTTGAGGAAATCTATGATGTATTACTTCCCCACATCTTTCAAAATGCCCTGAATAGAATAAGTCTTTGCTGTAATCTCAAAGCCAATCCTGTGTGATTAAATGACAAATGAGCATACTGTGTTTCTTAGACAAGTTGTTCCATCAATAAATATATTAAATATAATGATGGGTTAATAAAAGTAAGTGTGATTTAATCTACTTTAAACCTTAAAAAGAGTAGTCAGAATATAATATCTGACTCTAAGATAGATTTCCACTGTAATGCTTTGCCTAATTTTTCTCCACTCAATTCCATCCTAATTAATGTGAAGAGAAGAATGGGGTTCCTCTCCACTAATTTTCATTTGAAATAATACAAGCGAAAATAGCACGTTTTCTCTTGAATACAAGCAGACACACATACACACATATTGAATTCAGCTAAAATATTTTAATGATTAACAGGCTCTTATTGGGTTATAATTAGAACAGCAATTTATCAAGCTCAGCAAACCTTTTCTCTTCATAAATGACACTCATATGCAGACAAATGATGGTATTTATTTTCTATGAACTTAAATGACTTAAGATAGTACTTAAGTTGATTTTGGCTTAAATTCAGTAATATTATTTGGTAAATAATACAATATAGATTAATGAAAGGTTTCCTGGGGTAATTCTACTACTATAGCTAATGTTGTTTCAGAAATTAATACTATCTTGCAATATGAAAGGAAGAGTCACAGTTTCCCTAGGTATGTCTAGAGCAGAAAATGTTGTAAAACAGAGTTAAGATTCAAACCTTGATCTCTCTGCCTTCTAATATCATTTTTCCACTTTGCAATCTACCTTTCTGTTTTTATGTGCTCAAAGTGGTGAAGTCATAATAAAAAGTATCTTATGGATGTTGAGGAAGTTCTTACATAAAATAAAATTACCCATAAGCATTGGTTAGGTTATTTTTTTCTTACAGTGAACCTATGTTAAATAATGAATAATATTATTTATCTTTCCCTAACTCATAAGAATTATTCTTATCTCAAATATATTTCTACAGCAATTCTCACACTTCACTTAGAATACAATTCACATTCATTAGCTGTCTTTTTTATACAACTTTTCTTTTGCCATCCTCAAAGGCACCCTCTACTGGACTTAAATTTCTTGCAGCTTTAAAAATGTGACCTGATCTTTCTCATAAGTCTTGTCAATCTTTTCCCATCTCTATGCCTTGGATTCTTCCCATTTTCCTCCTGATTGCTAGCTTCAAAGCTCTGCTCAAGAGTTGCCTCTATTTGCAGATGTCACGATGTACTCCTTTGCTCAGTCTAGCCTCTATCTCCTCCTCCTGGCGTCCTGAGGTCCCTGAGTACCCTCTGACACTGCACATAGTGGGCTATGATGTGGGTCATACAAAGAGGATGGGCTTAGTTATCTCTGTGGATTAGAGACTAACACAGTATTGTGAAGCGATTATACACCAATAAAGATCTATTAAAAAAAAAACTGAGAGTAAGGCAGGCACTCAGCACATCAGTGAGGTTTGAGCATTTGGTTGTAGTTCCCACACCACTGCCTTGTAATCTCAATACGTCATAGAACAGAGCTCATTCTGAACCTTTTTAGCCTCTCTTTCATCTTTGACTGCTCACCGCTACAGCCCCACATCTGGTCAGGGTTACAGCAAGCCTCTTGTCTATGTTTTGAACTAATGGCATAATCCATAGAACCCAGAAGCCTCCTCCATAGTATTCCTGAAAACTCTGCTGTCTCAATATTCTCCAGAGCAGTCACCAAGGAAATGCAGTAATTCTTTCTTTTTAAAGTCTAATATAATCTAATGAGCCAGGCCCCTAAAAGGTAAGTCTTCATACTCTACCGGGAATTCTACTCACCATCGTATCTCCTAACGTCTGAGTCACAGAAGAGGATCAGTTGAATCAAGATTACATTGCTCTTCCCACCTCCACTCCTTTTATCACCCTGGTATCTTTTCACTGAGGTTTGCCCTGAATGGTCTACGGTTTCCAAAGCAAATCATCTAAACTATTCCTATGTAAGTCTGTGCAGTCAGAATATGTGACAGAGAGAAGCCCCCTTCTTCCTAAGTGATAGTGGTATAAAGTTCTTAAAAATCCTCATGTGCTCCAGGAAATAATAACATGAGAGAGAATGTTATATTATCACCAAGCTATTCAAATGAGCCATCCAAACTCAACTTTATCTCTACAAGACTAGAGCCATTGCAGCATGCAGCAGGATCAGAAGTAGGCTGTGTGCCACATCAGTGTCAGTATTGGGTAGTACTATACACCAAATGGCTACAGAGTGAGGGAGTGCACAGAACACAGGCAGGAACATGATCCTCAGTTGTCATTTGTAGCCTCCCAGGCTAATAAAGCCTAGCACTGTTATCCAGTCCAAGCTCGTACTGTTCGCCACACAGCAGGCCAATAAATCAAGAGATGAGTTGTTGGGCAATAAATAGAGACTTTATTCAGAAAGTGGCAGGCTGAAAAGATAGTGGATTCATGTCCCAAAGAACCATCTTCCCTGAGTTAGAATTCAGGTTCCTTTTATACTAAAAGGGGAGGGAGTAAAGTCAAACATTTCCTGGTTCCCATCAGCCTCCGGAGGGGATGTGTTAGTTTCTTACTTCCTGCAGTCATTGACAGGTGAGCCTGGTCAGGATGTTTCCTGTGAGCTAAACTAAGGTGTTTTATTTTAATGGTCATTACCTGGGAGTCAGGGTTCCCAGAGATGGGACATTATGTATAATTTAAGCATATAGGCGACATACTTTTAATGAATAACTTGTAATAGAATACAGAGCTTCTTCTCTATTACAGCACAAGTGTGTTCTTGAAGTCAGAGCTGTAGAGTTACAACAAGTCTCATATTCACATGTCTCTGGGTGTCTGGCTCACAGCCCCTTAGGCAATCACATGGCCTAGGTTTACTGCTCAACATTTTAAAGTAAACTTGTTCAAAAGATTTTCAAACATGCCATATGTGATCAAATTATTTGTAATGACTCATTTGTGCTGTAATTTGTAAAAAATAAGTAAAGAGTGGAAAGTCATACTGGTGTCTAATGATTTTAATGAACTCAGATATGAAATTGGCACTTAGAAGATGCTCAGTGGCTCTGAGTTGCATTGAGGGCAACGTGACAAGCTTAACAAAAAGGGCTTTGTTAGCAAACCACACTTGGGTCCACTGACCCATGTGCAGTAAAGCCAATCGACTGACACTGGGCTGTGGTGAAGGAAAGTGCAGCATTTATTGCAGGTGCCAGACAAGGAGAATGGGCAGTTCATGTTCAGAAGACCCCAACTCCCCAATGGCTTTCGGGGAAGGGGTTTTAACAGCAGTGTGAAGGAGGGGCCTGCAGGGTGTGTGATCAGTTCATGCACAGTCTCAGATTGGTTGGCATCAAGGTGAAGTTTCAAGCATCATCAACCTTCTGGTTTCAATCAGAATAGGGCCTATGTGCTTGTGGTCAGCAGCTTTCATCTGGTGGGTCTGCTTCCTGTAAAAACAACTTAGGAATGTGTGCCAGGCCTTTATCTGTATCTTTCAGGGAACTGGGAGTTCAGTGATGCTGCTCTGTGGCTGGTTTATAGTCTGAATTGTCACCAGTTTCCCAGCCCAACAGCTGTTCTTTGTTTCTACATCTTCACATTCCTAATCATTAACTCCGGAGCAGGCTTTAGAGACTCAGGGGAGGCCTGGGAGACTAAAGCAAAAGGCTTTTACTTCAAAGGACAGGGACACAGGAGCTTGTATACGGGTTCAATCCTCCTTTTTTTGATAGTCCTCAATCTTGAGGGGAACAGGCTCTGGAAAAGAAAGGGAGTAAAGTTTTGGATAGAGAGGCTAATCATAAACTCAGCAGAGGAACTTAGTTTCAGGGGGACAGAGTTTCAGCATTGGTAACTGGGTAAAAGACCCCAGGCTAGGTCTATGAAACTTCATGCCTCCTCTCTAACTAGGTTTTAACTTAACATCAGTATGTTTGTGTACATGTGACATTTCTTTCCCCCAGAAAGTCCTGTACACAGTTATTGAGAGCTGCAGTGATTAAAAGGGAGGGATGATAGAATCACCTGGAAAGGGATAACAAAGCACAGAAAACAGAAATGGGAATTGGCCAAAACACAGCTTTTGAAATCACCAAGAATAGCAGTGGGCACAGGACAAGGAGTCAAAGACTTAGGAGAGAAGAATTTCGTTCTCCTGGTTCCTTGCCTCTCCCCCCACCAGAAAGTAAGCCCCGTTTCAAGAACAGTCTTTGCTTGTTTTGTTCCTATATAACCAATACCTAGAGCAGAGCCTAGCAATACTTGGTACTTAATAAATATTTCATAAATGGATGAACCAAGGAGTAAAATGAGCATAGAAAAAGCAGAATTTGAAGATTAGAAGATCAGTGTAGCTATGGACACAGAGACCTCTTCTACTAAAAATGTCAAGTTGCCAACATATGCCATGCCCATTTATTCCTAAAGCAAATATTTATCAATTCGGGGAAAGCTATGTTGCTGTATAAAACACAGTAACATTACACTCATATAACACCTTCTTGGCTAGTTCCCAAACTAACAATGAAGCAAAGCACAGATGCAAATGATTGCATTGAGAAAGATAAAAAGTTGCCAAACAACAACCTAAAAATATTTGTTTTATTTGCTTGTTTAGTCCTCACAGAATTGGAAACTTCTTACAGACCACAGTAGTGTCTCATTCATCTTTGTTTCCTGGTGGTGTACGGTATCTGATTCAGAGAGCACACATTTATTAATGTAATTGAACTAAATCCCAAGATACTTTCTCAGTAAAGCAGACATCCTGCCAGATCAAATAAACACTGCTCTAATCTCTGCAAGCAAAGGATGCACTGTTGTTATCTCATTAAATTTCCTGCAAAACAGGGAATGTTAGGCAATTCCTCCTCTAGTTGGAAAGAACCACAGTGTTGACACTGACTTGATTTTTTAATGTTTTTCTCTCTATAATCCCATCACTTGAGGCATGCACTGTAAATCTGTCCTGTCTGACAGCTTGCTGCCACCCACAGCCTGTCAGCTCTCCCAGAAGATGGAGGCTCTGAGAAAGTGCATTCACACATCTGTGAGCCCATGAATTGGTTTAGAAAAGCACCACTTCTAACACAGTACAGCTTCCACACCACAAGGGAGCCCCATTCTCTTGTCCCTTGGGCTTCAATCTGATTTGTGTTATCAATATGAACCAACTGATACGTGGAAAATGGTACACCAGGCAGTAGAGGCAGACATAAATATTTTAAATAAAACAGTAGCAGTGGGAGGTGAGATAATATACAGATACATGGGGATTTAAAGTGTTCTAATTCTTTCCTTTTAAAGATAAGTAAACCATTCCAAAGAGACAATGGACCAATCAGGATTACACAGCTAAAAAGTGGTATGAATAAGAATGTAAATGAGAAGCCATATATCCTATGTGTTGCAATAAAAGGATCGTTTCCACTAAGTTAATGGTTTCAAACTAGAACTTGGAAGAACTATTTCTGTCAAATGTGTAGACACTAGACACATGTAATTGAAACTGAGATTTAAATTAATTAAATATATTAAATTACAAATTCTATTCCTCAGTCATACTAGCCACATTTCAAGTGTCCAATTACCACAGGTGGCTTGTGGATCTATGTTGGACAGCAAAGATATAGAACTTTCCCTCAGTGCAGAATGTTCTTTAGGATATCACAGCTCTGAAGATCCCATTTGCTGATGGCTGCATACTCATATCAAATTAAGTATTTCTGCAAGTTTCTCCAAATTAACATATTTGACTTTGATAAGAAATTTCATTTAGAAATATGCTTTAAAATATAATGTAAATATCACAGCAACTTCTTGCCTTTGTTTCTGTTCCTCTAGGAACTTGGTGACACTTCATAGCAACATTTGTTCCCAAAGTGACATCACAAAATAAGAATCCCTTGACCTGGTTTATTAACCAAGTTTTCCATAACTGGCAAATATACAGTGTATTCACCACATACATAAAATTGACATTAGCAGTATTCTATTTCAATAAAAATGTGACTTTTCATAACACATTTTGAAATAATTATAGGTTCACATAAAATCACAAAATATATACCAGAAAGTCTTACATACTCCACACCCAGACTCCACCAGCTTTAACATTTTGCATGCTATAGTACAATACTGAGACAAAGAAATTACCTTAATTCAAAATGTAGAATTACTTCAGATTTCAGCAGTTAAATATAGACTTGCTTGTGTGTGTATGTGCAGTTCCATGCAATTTTATACATGTGTAGCTTAGTGTAACCACCATCATAAGGATATTTAATTGCACCATCACAGGCCTCCCATGTGTTGTAGCCACATCCACTTCACCCCACCCTCTACCATTGTTACCATGTTTGAGCTCATACTGCTCTCTGCACAGCAGGCCAATAAATCAACAGACAAGTTGTTGGGACAAGGAATAGTGACTTTATTAGGAAAGTCAGCTGATCAAGAAGATGGTGGACTACTGTGCCAAAGAACCATCTTCCTCAAGTTAGAATTCAGGCTGCTTTTATACTAAAGGGGAGGGCGTGTGGCTGGTTGTTGCAAACTTCTTGGTGTTGGAATCCTTTGTTCTTGCAGCCATCCATGAATGTCAGGTCAGGATGTCCCTGTAAACCTCCAGGACAGATGTTACTCTGTGTTCTGCAACTTTTTATCTCTACATGAATGCAAAAGTGTTACACCTTTAAAGGTCAGAGCCTTGAGAATGGGCTACCCTGTATATTTCAGGCTATAGGTAACATTCTTAACTTGTAGCAAGAGCAAAGGAAAACAAAGGTTAAAGTAAAAGACACGGATCCAATATGGAGTCAGATTTGTTCTTCCCTGTTACACCATGGCCATCAAGATTCATCATCATCTCTACAATTATGTTATTTAACAAGTGTTGTATAAATGAAATCACGAAATATGTGTTTGTGATTGGCTTTTTTCACTCAGCTTAGTTTTCGTGAAGGCCACTCAAGTTGGGCGTATCAGTAGTTTGATCCTTTTTATCGCTGAGGAATATTCTTCCACAGTTTGTTAAATCATTCATCCATTGAAGAATATTAAAGTTTTTTGTTTTGGGCAATTATAAATAAACCTGCTATGAACTTTCATGTATAGATGTAAAAAGCTTTCAGTTCTCTGGGATAAATGCCCAAGAGTACAATTCCTGGGTAATTTGTTATGATCATTTTTAGGTTTAAAATAAACTGTCAAATCCTTTTCCTGACTTACTGTACAATTTCACATTCAAACCAGCAATGTATGAATCATTCAATTTTGACAAATCCTTACCAGCTTTTGGGGTTATCACTATTTTTTAGTTTAGCCATTCTGATAGCTGTGTAGTGATCTTATGATTTTAATTTCTATTTTCCTAAATGCTACTGATGTTGAAGATCTTTTCATAGGCTTATTTGTCATCTGCGTATTCTCATGTTTATCTTAGACTGTTCATTTGTCTTTATTTTCTTTTGTTTCATTCTTAGTATTGCATAATCATTATGAATCTACTTTCAGTGAATGTTTTTTTAGTTACTGTACTTTTCAACTCCAGAAATTCAGCTTTTTAAAAAAATTTCTATCTCTTTATTGATATTCTGTCTTTGACAGGACATTGTTACTATCTTTTCCTTTGCTTTTTTTAAAGCATAGTTTCCCTTAGTTCTTTGATCATATTTATAATGGCTACTTTGAACTATCTGCCTGTTCAGTGCAACAGTTGGGGCCACTCAAAAACATTTTCAGTTGTTTGTTTGTCCCTCCCTTTGTATCCCATTTTCATTTTTCTTTTTATGTACAATTTTTTGTTGTTTTTAAAAGCAAGGTATATTAGATAATATATTGTAGCAAATACATATACCCTCAACAGAACTTCTTGTTGTTTGCTTATTTATTCATTTACAACTTTATTGAACTATTAAAGTGAAACCCACACAAGTTAAAGCCTTTGATACTACTACACAGAGGATGTGGCCTTTAGCATTTCCACAATCATCCTCGGATGACACTGGTTTCAGCAGGGATCTCTTAGACTATTTCTTTGTCTAATCTCTGTGTTAATCTGTCTGTCTCCATTGTATCGCACCAGGCTATTAGACTCTACTAATTGCTGGCTGAATTCACTATTTTTTTTTTAACATCTTTATTGGAGTATAATTGCTTTACAATGGTGTGTTAGTTTCTGATTTATAACAAAGTGAATCAGTTATACATATACATATCTCTTCCCTCTTGCATCTCCCTCCCTCTCACCCTCCCTATCCCAACCCTCTAGGTGGTCACAAAGCACCGAGCTGATCTCCCTGTGCTATGTGGCTGTTTCCCACTAGCTATCTATTTTACGTTTGATAGTGTATATATGTCCATGCCACTCTCTCACTTTGTCCCAGCTTACCCTTACCCTTCGCCACATCCTCTATTGTTTCAACAAACCCTGGGGGCAACTTGCTCAAAAGTCTGCTCTAATTACATTCAGGGTTTTTTGCAGAGGCAGTTTCTTATGTTCATCTTTGCGATTTGCTCTGAAACCAGGAGGGCTCTTCTTAGCTGTGCCTTTCTCTGATTCTCTCTAGTAAGCTTATTGGCCTACAATTTACCTTGTAAACTTTTTTTTTTAGGAAGAGTCTGTTAAACAAAGAATTTCTTTATTAATACAAACTATTAATACATACCAACAAACTATAAAGTGCTAAGAAATTTAAATATCTAAGTTATAGCAAACTGCTGGCAATTCAACATCCAGGGTCAACAGAATGCCTGAGGGAGACTGCAACAGATGAGGCATCCATGGTGGAGGAGGCATCTTCAGAGGTGAAGGGGTCCAGGTGTAACAGCTTTTCAAGTTCCCTTGTCTCACTGAGGGTCATGAGAGGAACTCCATTCAAGGGGAGGTATGTGATCTGGTGCTCTTCAGGCAGGTCAAAACTCTCAAAATCTAGTGGATTGAAGGGAAATAATTTTTGTTTCTAGATAAGTGTCATTTGAGGTAGGAAAGGAGTTTTTTGCTTTAATGATCTTCTCAGTCATCTTTTTGGGAGAGAAGTTTGTCTATTTGTGTTTGAGGGATCCATTAGTCTTTACTGACTTTTCTGTAGGCTTGTTGACCATTCCCAAAGCCTTTCTTGCAGCTTTAGGTAACGTCATGGAGCATCAAATATGTTGCCAACATGTGGTGTGGAAACCTGAAGTCTCCCATCTAAAGTTTACTGAAGACCCAGACCCCAGCTTCACCTTGTAAGTTGTAAGTGGGGCTACCAGCCCTCACTAAATTGCTTACAATTCACAACTTCATTATTATTATTATTATTTTTTCTGGTACGTGGGCCTCTCACTGTTGTGGCCTCTCCCATTGTGGAGCACAGGCTCCGGACGCGCAGGCTCAGCGGCCATGGCTCACGGGTCCAGCCGCTCCGTGGCATGTGGGATCTTCCCGGACCAGGGCACGAACCCGTGTCCCCTGCATCGGCAGGCAGACTCTCAACCACTGTGCCACCAGGGAAGCCCATATCTTCATTGTTTTTAAGAGTGCTCTTTAACCTCAATTTCCTCACACTCTGTTTCAAACAAAGTCAGTTCTTTTGTGGGTGATTTTGGAGTTATATCTGTTCTTATGGCCTCCTTCTCCTCGTGTGCGAAATATGTGGTTACTCTCTGGAACTGGGGGTGGGGACAGTAACTCACCTTTCTTGAAGTGACATTAGGCTGGTGGTATGGTCTCTAGTGTTCTTGATTTTTTTCTCCTTGCCTGAAACTCCAACTTGCAAGTAAGTTGGGCCAGCATTGATCAAGGTCCCAGTATTTTCAGCTTGTCTAGATTAGGGTAGATTCTCTGCCCTATGAGCGGGCTCCTATGGACATTCAGTTCTTTTGTTCAATATATCAGACAATATCCATTTTATAATATGTAACTTATGTTGTATAGTAATTTTGTCCAGCATGGTCAAGAGTTTAGTCTCTACTTGCAGCCAGTAGCAAAGAAGAAATTACTTTTCATCTAAAGAATATTTTTCTGGCCCAATATAATATCTATATACTCAAAAACCCAGTAGGACTTATCAGAGGCTCTTCTAATACCACCTTATACTGAAACCCAGTTCTTTTATGAATCAAATGAATACCTATCTCATTCTCAATAATGCTTATTTAAGATCTTTTCCAATGATATTAATCTCTGAAATTTAAATGTGCTTACCGTAAGGTCTATATGTTACTGTCCCTCATACCTAGATATATTCTACACACTTCCCATAATATAACTTTTCCCACAGTCCCCTGTGTTATGTGTATTTCTCCTAGACTTTGACTATTCAACATAATTTGACAGCTTTTACAAGTTAAAAGAATACATAGTAATAATAGGTCTTATGAAAAAAAAATCCTAGGAGGGTTTAAAGCAGTACATATTTTAAAGAACAAAAATTGAGCCTAGACATTTTCTGAGAGAATTCAAAAATACAATTTCTAAATAACATACTTCAGCATTTCAAGTATAATAAGTACATGTATTTATTTTTCTATTATAATTTTCTTTAAACAGTGTAACTTTTTAGGATGATGGTACTCAGTCCAAATAATTATAACTAATATTAACAAAATTAGAAACTGAGCTAATAATGGAAGGAGACGTTGAATATAGTTGGTAACATAGTGAAAAATTTATGCACAATACCTACGAATAAGATAAATCAAAGGCATATTATTTCATGTTGGATGTTGGGGTAAGCATAAATTCATCACACAGTTAATAGATATTTAAATAAAGTTGTAGATATTTTCAGCAATGAATGGTATACTTCTGATTTGATGAATTAATCTCAAAACATACATATAGATTATCCCCAAATACACTGATATTTTGGGGGGATACTATAGATGCAACATCTTTTATTTATTTCATATAAACATGCTTCTTGGGACAAGGTTAATATAAAATGGACAATCTGCCTTTATAAACAACTAAAATATAATGTATATTAATTTAGAGTTTAATTATATATGAAAGGGGTTAATCTTTAACATAACAAACATCATGTTTACAAAACCAATTACATTTAATTTGAGATGGCAAATGTTTAAAAGACACTATCTATCCAAATGTTCATTATGTCTATTAACTCTAATACTTTAGAGAATTAGAGAATATTAAATAGAAAACACCTGCCTGACTAGTGTTCCTTTCAGTTATCACAGTTTAATAACATTCAAGGCATACATTTTTGCCAGAATGATTTGAGATTCTCAGGAAGTTAAACATAAGCTCTACAGAGACCAAAAACTAGTGTGAGTCCAATTAAACTAGTAATCCAATCATCTCCCATATGTTTAGTTACTGCCTAATATTTGCCCACCACATACAAGTCCTTTGTGGTTTGCTCTCCTTGCTCTCATTTGGTTGCATAATGTGTATGTGTCAGATAGGGTTACATAGATAATAAACAGAAAATAAATTGTATAGCATATTAGATATCAATTCAATTATGGAAATGAATATCAACAAACGTGATAGCCACATTCTGGAAATTTTAAATAGGGTATTCAGAAAATCTCACTGGCAAGCAGCCGTCTGAAGAGACATGGCCTGTGAGCCATGGCCGCTGAGCCTGCGCGTCCGGAGCCTGTGTTCCGCAGCAGGAGAGGCCACAAGAGTGAGAGGCCTGCGTATCGCAAAAAAAAAAAAAAAAAAAAAAAAAAAAAAAAAAATACGGACTAACAAATCACTCTCATATGTTAAGATTTAGTCTTCTCAGAGGATGGGGAAGGTTACCGTGACTCAAGTCTACAATCGTGAATTTCTATAGCATGATTTTCAGAACATATTTCTGTGCATGAAGATTCCAAGGGGAGATAAATGATATTAGAGTGTGTTTGGAAGAAAAGTGAAAATAGGCTTTTGATAAGGTGCTGCTTTTTTTCTCTTTACCCATTCACACAGGAACTGCTAAATGGTAGATGTATGGATAAGTGAAATTAGAAGTGGCCCCTTATGAGTTCGTAAGGTTGTAACATTGGGGTGTACATTTTCATACTATTTTAGAATTGTATTAATTTTCATGATAGCCATATTGTTCTTAATTTTTTTCTCACTTTTAAAATATACATAATAGGACAAGCTGTCAGATATGATTAAACATATCGTTTCATCATGTAAAATCTATAATACTTAATGTAAAATCCAGTCAAGTTCACTTATTTTTTAAAAGAAAACCCTGTGAAGAACTTTTGTGTGGGAGTTTTAAAGGTGATAAGGTTCTAAAATTGCACTTTTTAAAAAGTGCTTTTACTTTACTTTTATATCATTAAACAGGAGTTGGAATAATGCCTGAAAATTGTATTGGTTTGCTACATAAACATGATGACACTACTCTGGAAATATATTCCATGTCCAGTGTTATTTAATTTGTCTTTTATCTAAATCCTCCTTCTCACACCCAAATCTGCTTCTCTTTCATGACTTTCTTATTTTTACCACTGATGTCCTATTTGAGACCTGCTGATTTGTTTCTTTTTATCATACACACTTATTCAGTTGCCATCTCAAGTCTGGTTCCTTAACACGCCCTGTCTTGTAATATATACTTTCAATTTAATTGTCATATATTAAAGATCACAAACTTACATTTTTTTGCAGTAGCCTCCCAAATGATACCTCTTTCCCTAATTTCCCTTCAGTCAAATCTTCATTCCATTAGAAAATAATGAATGTTGAAAGTGTTGTTTTCACTGTTATTTCTCTTTTTAAAAATTATTGCTGAGTTCCTACTGTCTGGATTAAGTCTAAACTCTTTAAATTCGTTTCATTCTTCACTTCCCTCCCTCTAAAATCTGATCATAACCCGTTTTTCTTGAGTTATGGGTATCACCTTCTTTACATAAATATTTACTTTTTCTAGTCAGTTTTGTTCAAGGACCTCTCCACATCCTATTTCTGTTCTTGGTTTCACACCTTTTCTTACTTCATGCCCTTCATTGCTATTATAAAATTATCACCAGATAATTTGGAAGAAAATCAGATTATTATTATTTTTTGCTATCACTTCACTATTTTCTCTTGCCTATTAAAAATCTACTCTTTGAAGTTATAGCTTCTTTTTAGAGCGATGGCCTTATCATTTTTATCTTGGTTTTTCTTAACGTTCAGTTTTTACACATACCCACATTATTGATGAGATCATTATTTTCAACACACTTTTATCAAGATGTGTATAGAATAATGCTGATGCCCTGTATGCCAGCTCTTATTCTGTTGAAGAAAGAATTATCTACTTTAGAAAATATTATATTATTGCATTTCCTTCTTTTTTAAAAGAATCACAAATGTCAATATTTTAAATATTTCATTGTTAAAAAAGAAGGCTCAGTATTTGTGTGGTTGAAAGTGTAAGGATGTTGAAAGGAAAGGATTTGAGTCTACTTTTATGTTCCATTCTGATACTCATTTCTTTAATACACAAGAAGGGATTCTAAAGACATAGACACCTTAAAAGGATAAATATCTTGCTTTACACATGAATATGAAGGCATAGAGCAACTTAGAATTGATATAATAAAGCTAAATTGTCATTCCTTGATTGGTCTCACTTTACCTGCCCTCTACCCCAACCCATCACTTTAAAAATAATGCAGAACAGCAGACTATGTTTGAAGTACAGGGAGGAAAACAAAACAAAACATGGGTATTTACATTAAAACACTGACTGAACTCTCAAGAATTAAAATGTAAGAGGTTTATTCTCCTTTTATCAAGCAATGTCTACAGACAGGGCATCCACATGGTGTAGGCTACCAAAGAAGGATATATGAGACAGACTTAACATTAAATCATTAGGTCACAGACACTTTATGTGGTTCATGATCACAAAGGAGAAAATTGCTAAAAAGGAAAACAGATAAGTAGAAACATAAGCTGATTTCTGTTGTTTATTAAATCTACCTCCCATAATGCTTCCTTAAGCTAAGAAGTAATCTACTGTATCACACAGTTCAGGATGCTATATACACATAAGATATTACACACTATAAAATTTCAGGTTTCTAAGCAGTTTTACACAATTTAAACTTGAGTAAAATTTGTATTTAAAAAAGACCTTATTGGATTACCTTCAGGAAATGGAGGTCATTTCAACAGCTCATTAGCATTTTTAGCAACAATAAAGCAAAAATAAGTAAAAAGATTCTCCAAACATGTAAGCTATTACTTTAAGCCTGGATAATTATCTGCTTATTTTAATAAACCAACTTGCTAGTTTTAATCCACTTCTACCAGCCTTTTCGTTGCCCTGAAAAAGAAAAGCAATAATTTTTACCTCTATGCAGTGTCTCAAATAAGAGGATTAGTCAGGTTTCAAACTACGGCACATAGTGAGAGAGTTGTTTAAGGATTCTGTAGGAGTCAAACAGAAGTCATTTAGGAAAGTTATTAAGGAATGAAGTCCTGTGATGGGTTACATTTAAATAGCAAAGGCAATGGAGAAGTACATCTTTCCTCACCACTGTGGTGCTATCCCCTAATTCCCAATTTCGGTTACTAATTCTCCTAAACCACTAATACTCATCAGTTCTCTAGCCAGTTTTCTCTCCCTGTTATTAATTTCCCGACATGTGGTTTACTCTAAGCAGACACAAATAATGCTTCTGTTTTAGAAATGGAAGTTCCTGCTGATGCAACACTGGACTACATGAAAAGAAAAACTCTATTCCACTAATAATAGACATTTGAAGGAGTTGACATCCCAGACAAACTTGCATTAAAAATATAATGCACTCTAGTGATTGAAAGCGAAATGAGTTGAGAATACATTGCAAACATTTCACCATAATTATTTTCCTCTTTTCCTCCCCATTTTCCATAGCATGCTGCAGATTATACAGTGAGTGTCAGAGTTTGTCACCTGTGTACAACCTTAGGCCAACTTATGCCTTCAAACGACATTTCATTGAGGGTTAGACAAATGGCTGAAGACTGGGCTTGTTGCAAGAGATATTCAACTTTTCTCTTTTAAATGACAAGAAATTTGCAGTGATGTGGGCGGTCAGTATGCAGCTTTTAGCCTTCCTTTTCTTCTTGTGACATTCCCTTCAAGGCACAAAAGATTATAAACAGTGGATGGGACAGAATATTTTGAATTAAGAATTTTAAGCTTCCATAACACCTTTTATTTCTGATGTAAGCATACCAAAAGGACAGAGAGAAAAATAGATAAATCACCCTCAAAATGAAATGATGCTTAAAATCATTTCAAATTCCCTGCAGTTGAGTTATTTGTAAGTATTTAAATTCCTATTTTATTGGCTTAAAACATAACTATAGATCTGATTCTTGTAATTGATGTATAATAGCTTCTCATTAAATATTGTGTTAAATATTTCTAATCAACCAATATTACTAATTGTGTATTTCTTTGCCAAAAAAAGAAAAAAATCTATTTTATTTGGGCCACCCAAGTAACTTATGTTTGCCTAGGATACAAACTTGAAAAGTTAAGCAATGTAAGTTGTAAATTTAAACCATGGATTAAGTGCAGTGTACTGGAAAACTCTTCCTTTAATCATTGTTTAATAGGGCTCCTAGGCATCTCCAACCCAGACGACTGTATTTCCTTGCTCAACTTCAGTGATCTCACAGTTTAACTTATTGAGTCGTCCATCTAGTATAAAGAGAGAGTCCTTGGAAGGGGTCATCAGATATTGACCAAACAAGCCACTGTCCTGGATTTGCCTGTTCTTCCGGTTCCAAGGCCATTCCTCTGCCTTGAGTGGTTCCTTAAGACTCTTTATCATCTTCACCTTCCCAGAGGCGAGCTCCGCAAAGAGCACATCAGTCTGTGTGCTTGAACTACCGTAGATGTTGTACTGATGGGCTTCCGTAAAGGATGGCTGAAAGGCCACGTCAGATATGTGCAGGTTTGTGTGAATATCAAAAGCCTCTTGTATTTCTCCTTGGATGGTGATGTACTGGACCCTCACAAGACCTTTCACGTCACTGATGCTGATGACATAGTGTCCGTCTGGAGAGACATACGGAGTGCCTGTCACATCACTGTTGAACCCAATGACCGAGTCAGTTACACTGTCTACTAAGAGCTGTGGTGGAACCGCCCCAGTGCCATTGGGTTTACAGCCAACAAAATAATATCCTCCCAAGTGTGTATACGCCAGCGACTGAGGGACACACTTATAGTCCTTCAAGTTAATGGTCTTGACGTATGACATGGTTTCAAGATCAATCTTTTGTAGTACAGCTTCATCTTTATGAAGAATAAATCCAAACCTGCAAGGATGAAACCAAAGTTAGACAGGAAACTCTGGGGTGGTCACCAGAAGAAAATGCACTGTGGGCAGGTGGAAAGGGCCATCACAGCCCAGGCATGAATTGTCAGGCTATGCAGCAACTGGTGGCCCAATGGTGTTAGAATTAACTTTAAATCTTGCTGCCCTCCTCTTTTCTCTAGGTCATCCTTTCATTACAGCCGAACAGTTATAGCTCATGCTGTAGAAAGCAAAATAATTAAAAGTGATATATCTAGTTAATTGGAACAACACATCTTATTTTTACTCTAGAGGGTCAAAAAGTAAACATTATTTTGCATGTCTCTAAACCTACTGATATTGAATCAACTTTGTTTACTGCTAGAAAGCCAGCAAGAATAAAAGCCTTGAGTATATATCACTTTCACTCACTTCATTTACTTCTTATATTGTTTATGACCTTCAAATAAATCTGACAGTCATCACTATTTAGATAATTATCCCCATTTTTCTCATTTTAAGCTGCCTCTCTACCCTAATAGGTGTAGATTATTTTTCGGGAGGGGTATAAAACTATTTTCCTTCTATTTATTACATTTTAGGATCATCTTGATTAACTACCTTTATGCTTTTAACGTTTATTTTATTATAAATTTCAAATACAAGTTAAATTTTTCATCCTTGCCAAGAAAATACTATTATAATTTTTAATGATACACCTGCATTGTATCGGTTATTTTACATTGAACAATGATGAACTTTGGAGATTTATAGCATTTTTCTATTAAATTCAATTAAAAAAATAAATATATTTTAAAATATGTTTTGTTGACCTCTTTGATAACTTCAGTGCTTTTGGTCCTGAATGCTAGCTGTAAATTATCAAAAGTCCCTGTGACGAGGGTAAATATATTTTGTGGGTTTTTTTGTTTGTTTGGTTTTTTGCAGGGTATAAATACATTTTGAAATACTGACCTATAACATCAGTGGCTTCCTAGCAAAAATAAGTAGGTTAAATAAGATAAAATGAGATAGAAACTACTATACACAATTATATCCAAAATGCACATTGGACAACAGAATTGTAAAGGACATTTATTTTGTTTTTGTTAATAATATTGATTAAAACACGTCCTAATATTTCCAAAAATTCCTTAAAAATAAAGATCAGAAAAGTATTGTTATGTTACATTGACTGTACTCCTAAATGAATAGAAATTAAGATGACTTTACTGTGAGTATTAAAACAAAGCAAAACAAAACACACTATAAAGAGTCATTTTTATTGTCACCTGTGCAATTCATTTTCACTATACTAATTCTTACACAAAGTTTAATTTTTGTAAAAAAAAATTACCATTTCCACACATAATACAGAAATATGGTGCATTCAGTGTAATAATCCTTAAAATTTTTAATATAATCACATGGCAAACTCAAAATATAAATAAACACAGATCTTTAATATCATAGAAAAAATAAGGTGAATGTTTTCAAAGAATCAGTCTTGTATTATGTAAGGCATGAAGTACATAAGCACAAACATTTTACTAAAATAGACATAAGACTGCAACTCATTCTATGTTATTACATTACATAGACTTAGGAAACTATATTATAACTTTAGATATATTTGAACATTTGTGAAGAGACTGCTGTCACCAGAGAGAGTACAAATTCTTCTATACAAAATAAAATCTACCATGTATACCTACTCCTTTAAAAAGATATCTTAAATATTTACTGAACAACCACTCAACCCAAAGAACTGGGAATATATTGGAGGTGAACATAACTTGCCCTGCTTTCAATGAGTCTAGAAATTTTGAGTGAATTGAAAAACTGTTAGTGATTAATGCTTAATTTTAGTATTCTGCAATACTATTACTTAGTAACTATTACTTTATATATATATATATATATATATATTTGAAATGGAATAAAGTAATCATTTTGAAAGTAATACTTGTATTGTATTTCAAAATGACATGCACCCTTCCTGGTTGACTTACGGGATCTTTATTTTTTCTTGTGTCCCTGATAACTGTGCTTGTGTCCTTTCAGTAAACAAAGCTCATACTATACCTATTCAGGATACAATTTCAGTCCTGATTACAATGGTATGAAGAGAACTTTTTAACAATCACTTCTAAATTCTCCCATTAAAACATGAATACCTAGTGCAGGTTTTAAATACTACCTGAATGTTAAAGAATAAGCAAACAAACAAACAAAAAGCCCTCAAACTGAAAACTGAGTCTCATTATTTTTGTGTTATTGGCATCAAAAATATCATAAAATCCTAATTATCACTACCTACTGTCATACTTGTCTTAATAAATAATGAACTTGGGCTACTGGAAAGGGATGTACTTCCATTCATTGACAGTCATTAAGGACATGTAAGTGTGGAGATGTATCATTGTGTCTGGTGTCATTTATGGAATTGTTAATTATGATGGAAGATACTGTCTTTTTTTTTGTTATATATGGTATAAATGGCCAGAGGCAAAAGCAGTCATTTGCACATTTAATAAAAGCCATAAACCAGTCAAGTCTTGGCATTTCAATTCTCCTCTTAACCTGGGATCTTCTGCTCCCTTTAGACAATGGTCTTTGAATGCTAAAGAGGAAGAAGGAGACAAGCTCTAACCACTCATGAACTAGTTTAACTCCCATACTGAAGAATGCACTCAAGTTTCCTGTGATACAATCCAGCCTCATTTGGAGGTAAATACAATTTTTAAAAAATGGTTCCATTAAAAATGCAAAAGCCCCATGTGGGGCAATAAAATTACATCCCTTTGGCATCCATACTGTATGCTCCTTTAGGACTAGAGATCTAGCTACATAAGCAGATGCATTGAGAAAGCCTTCAATTTTTCACTACTGATTTATAGGTAAGAAGTGGTGTCTCTAATTCAAAATTTCCCCCAGTACAGATTGATATTCTGAAGTCTCCCACTGTTCATTAGTCTGTGATTAATATTTACAAGGCTCTCAACTTTCATGCCTGTTTAGTATAATAAAATCCTGCGTAGCACTAGGCCCAACATAGTTTGTCTAATATTTGTCAGAATGTATGTAGGAAGTTGCAGACTATGAGAAATGAGAGAGTTAAAACTTATTCTTGAAACGACTTCGTGTATTTGGGAAATAAAGTCACTAGGAAATTGTAAACTCTCGGCATGGCATTGTGTGGATTTGTTGCCAGATTTGGTGAGGCGAGTGAGAGCCTTCTTTTCTTTACCAAATTATTTTTTTCTGAGTGTTTAATCAATCTAGTTCATTATAAATTTTATAAAAAGATTCAACTTTAATTACTGTTTTTATGCTTTAAAGTGAGATCATGAGGTGATTCACATTCAGAGAACTTGTTTGGATGAAGTAAGTGTTTTCAATCTGAGCTGATTTAGTTTCATGACCCAGTTTTTCAATATAATAGATATGTGACCTCATATAAAGTCCTTGACTCATATAAAGTCCTTGACTTCCATGAGTTTCAGTTTCCTCACCAGCAGGAAGAGGATAAAAGTACCTTGTTTTGAGAATGAGAATAAATGAGTGTTTATTACCAGTAAAATAGTATATTCTCGACAAATAGAAGTTGTCCATGCTTTATACGTTAAGTAGCATCATTTTCCCATTATGTATCAAATATAATATTTCCTATGGGACAACAGACTATTATAATCCATGGATGGAAAAACAAAAACAAATGATTAATTTTTTTTGTATAGCCAGTATTCCCACATTAAAAATAAGCATACGGTATTACCCAAATGTGATGAGATTTATCCATTTGTGAATTCAACAGCGGTCACTTTTTAAAAAATTAATTAATTAATTAATTAATTTTTGGCTGTGTTGGGTCTTTGTTTCTGTGTGAGGGCTTTCTCTAGTTGGGGCAAGCGGGGGCCACTCTTCATCGCGGTGCACGGGCCTCTCACTATCGCGACCTCTCTTGTTGTGGAGCACAGGATCCAGACGCACAGGCTCAGTAGTTGTGGTGCACGGGCCTAGTTGCTCCGTGGCATGTGGGATCTTCCCAGACCAGGGCTCGAACCCGTGTCCCCTGAATTGGCAGGGAGATTGTCAACCACTGAGCCACCAGGGAAGCCCAACAGCGGTCATTTTGATAATAGAAATTCACCTTTTTATTCTTGCTTTCACTTGTGTCAACAGGATCTATGTCCAGTGCGCACCTTGCCCAATCACCAAATTGCTCATGTTAGGAACAAGGGCAGCCGAGCTCACTCCATCATCCCTTAGAGATGCTGTTTCAGTTCCTAGGGAGGGTGTGGAGCCGGTGGCCATGGAGTACTGGGTGACTTTGAATTCTGCACAAATGATGGGATTTGGAATCGATACCTGTCTTACTCAAGGACTTTCACTAAAAGTAACAGAAAATTTTGTGGCTGACTTTAGGACCTGGATCTCTAAAGACATGGAGAGGTGCAGTCAGAGTGTATGTCATGGCAATTCAGGAGCGTTGCAAGGGAAGTGATTTGGCAGAGAGGGGGAAAAGAACAGATACTTAGAGAGAAACATGACTGAAACATCATGAAGCATAATAAAGATTAACTGTGCCATGACCTCCACATCCCACAAGACCAGGCTACAGTTCTTGCATTTGAGTAATGAATGACTTCCCCATATCTTTCACTACACAGCCCCCAAAGAGAATCTCACAAAGCAGCTTTTAAGTCACTCACCACACAGCATCTGCAGTGATATTCTGCTCCTGTCCTGCTTTCAAATCCATGACCTGAGATGCTACTGAAGGAATCTCATAATTGTAATTAATGACCTGTATTAATTTGCCATGGTCAGTGCCAAGAGTAGTGATATCTCAAAGCTTAGAGTGAAAGATGCTCCAAAGATTTGCAGAAAAACAATTATTTTATCTCCTGAATCATAATATAGGACTGTCTCTCCCCAGAGTCCTCACAGATCCCCACCTGGACAGTTCTCATTAAAGGTGACTTCTAATACTTAACCACTAAGGACCAGTCCCCATCCTACAAGCTAGGAAGTGTTTCTTTTTAAGTTTTTATTGGAGTATAGTTGACTTACAGTGTTGTGTTTGTTTCAGGTGCACAGCAAACTGAATCAGTTATACATATACATATATCTGCTCTTTTTTTTTTTTTTTTATTCTTTTCACACATAGGCCATTACAGAGTATTGAGTAGAGTCCCCTATGCTATACAGTGGGTCCTTATTAGTTTTTTTATTTTTTATATAGTAGTGTGTATATATTAATCCCAATCTCCCAGTTTATCCCTCTCCGCTTTCCTCCCTGACCATAAGTGTATTTTTTACATCTGTGCCTCTATTTCTGTTTTGTAAATAAGTTCATTTGTACCCCTTTTTTTAGATTCCACATATAAGTGATATCATATGATATTTGTCTTTCTCTGTCTGACTTACTTCACTCAGTATGACAATCTCTAGGTCCATCCATGTTTCTGCAAATGGCATTATTTTGTTCTTTTTTATGGCTAAGTAATATTCCATTGTATAAATGTACCACATCTTCTTTATCCATTCCTCTGTTGATGGACATTTATGTTGCTTCCATGTCCTGGCTATTGTAAATAGTGCTGCAATGAACACTGGGGTGCATGTATCTTTTTGAATTATGGTTTTCTCCCTGGGAAATGTTTCTGATGCTCCCTCTCCATTCCTGTATGATCTCTTACCTCAAACTCTGTCATCTGCACCTCCCCAGATTTTAAAACTAGTCTTTCCATGTATATAAATGGATGCAAATGGAAAGCAGTAAGTGAAGATTGGGTGTATCTTAGTATTGGTTTTGCCAGACACTATGCCTTATTAAGTAAAAAAAAAAAAAAAAAAAAAAAAGAGTTGCTGCAATCCACATTTAAATAAAAGAATTTCCCCAAACTTTTCTGATGTCTCAATTGTAGAAAGCATATTCTTTGAAATAAAATCTCAGAACAAGAAAATTTGAACAGCCATAGGAATTTGTTGTATTGAGATTTTACTTGTGAAAATCTAAATCCAAAACATAGGATCAAGTAAATAATTAGTACTTCATAAAAAGTGATGAGCAGGATTATTAATACCTTGTTTCCCTAACTGGATGATAAGTATCCTGTTTTTCCAACTGGAAGGTAATAAATGCTTAACAGATAAGAAACTAAAATGATAATCTCCTCTCCTTGCAATTAATATATAAACCTCCACACACAATATGCTGTTGAAATATCCCCCAATGTGTTACAGGTAGCACAGAGTTTTCATGGACACAAACCATAAATCTGACATGAGCCATCATTCACTTGTTTGTGAATTCCTTTATATTTAGTTGTTTTCTATTATCCCAGACTGACCCTTGTAAGAAAAGATTGAATGCTGTTCCTACTCAAGTACCAGAGGATTTAGTTTTCATCTGAATTTCACATAAACAGCTCAGTAAAATACACCTGCTCCTAAAGAGTGGTCACATTCACATTCAAAAGAGGTGAAGCACAGAAGAAGTTGAATTGACATATTTAGTAAAGATTTATAACAAGAGCAAGGACGGTTTCTGAATTGGCCTAATCCTTAGATGTGTTTGAGTAATGATAATACTTTGAAGTTTTCTGTTTTCAACACACAGGTTGAAAAGCTGAAATGAACACCAGGATGCCCTCCTTCCTGACTGTTATAAGTATATTGTGTGAATTCTGTATTAAAGATTTTAGCTACATTACTTCTTCCCTACTTTCATTTTTAATTTTTTTTCTTAAAAAATGAAGTAGAATGTATTACTGATCACTAAATCCCCTGTTGTCTTCCTTCTCTGGTATCTTATTTTTCTGTTGTGTAAGCAGTTTGATTCTTCTCGGAAAAACTGAGACATAAATACATAACTTAATTTTATTATATTCAGGATGTCTAACCGCTTGACAGAATTAATATAGTGTCTAAAGTTCTATCACTTCTAGTGAGTAACCAGGGCATACAGAAAAAAAAATAAAACAGATTTATTAAGAATTCTGTGCACACCACTTGGACTACAGACCGTATTTCAAATACCAAAGCCCTCCACTTTTTTTCTGAAGAGCTTAACAGCTTAAGGAAAAACATGACAACTATGCATTAAGATGGCATTTTAAAAGATTGGTTGCTCTCCCTAACTTTTTTTGGAAAACAACATGAAAATCTGAAAATAGCAGTTTCCCTGAGCTTACCTGTTCTTCTGAAGAGGATGTGTTTCATGTAAGAGTTGGTAAATGGATCAGAGGTGACATAACAGAAGTGGAGTTAGTAATTAGAAGAGTGAGAAATAATTTGTGAGCACAGAGGTGGGAAGAGAAAAGGGAGATAAAACAAAGACATGAACAAATTAGAATCTTATTAATCAATCAAAAAATATTACCCAAGTGTCCATTGTGTACCTGTAAGACAGAAAAGGAAGTGAAAAACAGGTTCCCTGAGGAACCAGGTTAGGCATGATTTGGGTTCTAGAGGCTATGTGATCACATTCAGTAGTAATTCACAACCTACTGTGTGCAGTACACTTCATAAAACCTTAGGGAGGAAATGGAGAGGAAATAAATGGTTTCTATCCTTAAGGTAATTATGTCAAGTACTGGGGTGCTTATAATTATGTGCCTTGACTTGCAAAGACTATATGGGGAAACTCTTCAAAGAAAAGATGGGTTACAACTACTAATTTGCTACAGCTACTCACTTTTGTTATGCTAGGCTTTCAGTGGAAGAGAGAGCTCATTTCAGTCTGGATCCCAGAAGGAAAAGTGCAAATTCTAATTACAATAAATCAAAGAGACTGTTTATAAAGCAATGTAAATTGACTACAAGTGATAGTGCAGTAATGTGTGGAGAGCAACAGTAAGGCTGTTGTCACTGCTGTGTCCTGGAAGGAAGAAGGAGTCAGGTGTGGAAGTATGTCTTGTGAGGATCTGGGACTTTCCATTTTAAGAAACATCTGGTTTCCTAGAAATCAGCAGACAAGGTGCTGGGGGTGGGTAGTGGGGATAATACACTCTGGTCCCACCTTCTGCATGCAACCTCCAGCAACCTCCAGTCCCACTGACATTAAGAAATGATATAGCCAAGCCTAGAGTCAACGTTTCAGGGGATTACCCAAAACCATTGATACTGGGAGACTATTCACTGGAGACCATTATTATAACAATATACTATATACGGTAATGGTTCAAATGTTGTTGTTTTTCTTGACATAGCTATCTATTAGTACACAAGTTATTGAATAGTCCATCACTTCCCACTGATTTGGAATGCCGCTTGTTGGCTGACATGCATTTAGTCTATGCCTGAATGTTCTATTTACTTCACCAGCATTTCTCTTCACATATAAGTTTTGCACTATTTTATTTATTGGTCCTATAAATACCCAAGAAAATGAATCTTTCACAATTTTTTCTCAAAATTTTTTGGCTACTTTTTTTATGTGTGGTGTTCCATAAACTTTGCAGTTTATCAAGTTAAAACATGATTAGTATTTTTATCTTACATTTTAGAATCAACTTATCAAATTTAAAAATGTTAATATTTTCAGGGGATTTATTAAATTTATACATTAATTAATTGAATTTTAACATTTGTAAAAGGAATACTGTATGTATTTCTATTTATTTGATTTATTTTTAATTGCTATATCATGAAAAATTAGTCTCTTCTTGAACGTATACATAGATATTTTATCTTTTTAGTTGTTAATGTTAATCAATTCTTTTTTCCATTACATCTCCTGATTGATTTTTGTTACTATATATAGAATTACTAATTTCTTTCTTTCTTTCTTTCTTTTTTTTTTCGGTACGCGAGCCTCTCTGTTGTGGCCTCTCCCGTTGCAGAGCACAGGCTCCGGACGCACAGGCTCAGCGGCCATGGCTCACGGGCCCAGCCGCTCTGCGGCATGTGGGATCTTCCCAGACCGGGGCACGAACCCGTGTCCCCTGCATCAGCAGGCGGACTCTCAACCACTGCGCCATCAGGGAAGCCCTGTGAGGTTTTTAACAAGGTATTTTATCTGAGCTTTGGTTCTTTTCTTTGCTACACATTCTAATAATGCATAACCAGTGAGGATTACAGAAATACATGTACAACGAAGTCTGGTATATTTAGGTGCTTAGTAAATTACAGCTATTATTATTAATGGTAATTGTAAGACATCAAGAAAATATTTTAAAATTACAAATAATGCAAATATCAATCATCAGTTTATTCAGTTCAAGAATTTAGATCATTTCCCTGAAAAAGGAAGATACAATTTTTCCCCTCAGCAGGTTTTTCCAGTCTGTTCATTTGGTTTTTTAAGCTGACTTAGGGCTTTTGGCTTTAAAATAATTCCTTATCTTTTACCTACTGAAAAAGACGCATGTTGAATTATGAGGGCTAAATATCTAGCATATCAGAGTACCAGCTGTTAATTTGTTTTGATGTTGTTCTTTAATGTCTACAATGGGTGGGTGAGTGATGGATGGCCTGTATAAACTGTTTCTTTATTCAGAGAACTGAGCACTCAGATATTTAGAAATGCCATATGGAGAAGTATGTCTGCCTAGCACAATCAAGTATATGAGCCTATGTTTACTTTAACCTGGTTTGGTAACATTAATTTCTGCAATAGTTTTCATCCATTTCTAACTTTCTGATTTCCTCTTCTTATGTTCTATTCAAAAAGTGTCTTAGGTACTAAAAATGCATAACTGAATGTGAAACAGTCACTATTCTTAGAGCATTTATAGTCTAGGATTAATGATGTAGGCCTGGGTGACAGGCAAGCTGGTTTCAAATTCTACCACATCCTGTTTGTGTGGCCATCAGTGATCTAGAATGCTCATCTATAAAATGAGAATAGCAATAACATCTGCTCATAGGGCTTTTGTGAAGATTGGATTAATTCATGTAACACAAACAACTGTGTCTTGCACATACTCATCGCCATATGTTTGTTAAATAAATATTTAAATGTGTGCTAATGAATACATGGATTACTTTAATACAATGTATTAAGTGTTATAATTAGGTATGGAATTCCATTGGAAAATGGGCAGTTCACAGAGATTGATAGAGATCATGAAAGTCTTTCTCAAGGAAATAAAGCAACGGTTGGAAGTCAGTGGTTGGATGAATAAGGGGGAAAACCCATCTCAAATGTAGGGGACACAATAAGCAGCATCATCAGTGACCACGAGGACAAGCTGCCTTGCAATAAAAAAGTGAAGTGCATAAAGCAGAGATATTTATTTCCTTCTATTTCTCAGCTCCTTGAGAGGTGGGTGTTGAGCCAGAGTATCTGCTGTCCTTGTATCTGTAACACAGTGCTTTACACATAAGAGCCACATCATCTCATGCATTATTCCTGAGATCGCTTCCTAAACTTCTTTCAAACACTCCTCTCAATCACATTCCAATCTACTTCATGTAGAGCTTCCAGGATAACCCACAGCACACACATCATTCCTCAGAAGAAGAGTAGGCAAAAGAACTTCAGTGGCTGCCTGTAACGAACGGCACTGAAGACACACATTGATGTTCCAGCACTGGCCACATTTTTTTCATACCTTCTCTATTCAGTCCCTCTGTCCTTCCATCTCAATTATATGTATTTGCCTACACACATGAAACAAACATAATTTTTCTAACTATAACATATATATTTTTGTATTGCATTCTTTAATCTAGAGGTTAAAAAATAGTGCAATGGGAAAAGCAGGGAAAACATAAGAAACAAAAAAGAAAATACTCCTGAAGGAAAGAGATTAAGTTCCTGAATACTGACCAGTCCTTAGTACCACGTCCTTGAGGACTCACTGTGGTGAAGGATCTGTCCTTGGATTGAACTCCTATATTAGTTTCCTAACTGTTTTCCACCCCAGTCCGCTGGGGCTATAACCTCCACACCCACTACAGTGACACTTTCTCAATGAAAATCAGGATTTCATCTGATCTCATCTCTGATCAAAACTTTTAATGGCTTCTATCGCACTTAGAATAAAATGTAATTGACTCTCCTTCCCCAAACCTGTCTCCTCTCTCTAGAGTTGCAGTGGCCTGTAGACTGTACCTCAAACATGCCAGAAGGATTTCTGATCAATAACTGAGCTCACAGTTGCCTCTACCTAAAATACTTTTTTTTCAATTAATATCTTTTTTTCAATTAATTTTTCAATTAATATCTTTTCACAAATACCTGTTAAAATTCTCATTGTCAATAACTTCACATTCTATTCTTTTCCTCAATCTTTTATGCATTTTAGTGGGGTGGGCAGTGTAAGTTACTGGGATTCTGACCATCCCTGGGTACTTGTAGATACTAACCTCTAGTCCTTGAACTTAGAAACCTGGTCCTGAATTCTGTGATCTCATCCAAGAACTGCTTGGTGAGGTTCTGCTCAGGTCCAGCAGGCTGTCCTTTGGTTGGCATTATATAATTCCCATGCTTCATTCTCTATTAATGCCTATAAATTCCTTGTTTGAAGGACTCTTGAGAACACTTTAAATGTATATAAGGTACCCAGTAGACTGCCTGGCAGAATAGTAAAGACTATCTACTATTACTGTTATTGCTGTTCTAATTAATGACGTTCATGAGATTTCTGAACAGGAAAACAAGATTTTCCTCCGTGTTAATGAGAATTTTCTTAAAAGTCCAGAACCAATTTTCTTATTTACGTTGCCAGAATATTCCAGAAACGAGCTAGGTTTGGAATTACTCCAAAGAAAGTAAAGCTAGGCATCCAAGGAGGCTAAACAAATATGTGGAGGTACCAGCATAGCTCACGGAATCTGAGCTTCTACACAGGGCCTTAGGGCAGCCTGTATTGCCTGCTCTCAATTTCCTCTAGCTGACCGTATTTAAAAAAAAAAAAAAGAAGCAGGCAATCTGAGTATAGCATTCCCTGCAGGAGGCCTAGATGCTATTCTCTAAAGTGCCCTAGGGAGTTTATTTAATTTTTTGAAAAATACATCACACTATAATGCAACCTGTTTCTTTCTTAGAGAACAGAGTATGAGCTTTTATATGCACAGCTATTTAGCCATGGTGCTGCCTTGGAAAGGACCTGTGGACTGAAAACACATAACAGTGTGTTATAATCCAATCGCAGCTTCACTTATCTACTAGGTAAGGCATTTGTATTGCACTTATTACCTACTACCTGTTAAATCTGTTTATGAAGACCACAAGGAAGAAATAATTTTTATGCTCCTTTTAGTTTAATATAAACTCAGAAACAATTTTGCTTGAACAGCTGACCTGTGAATTAATAATGAGGGACTATAATTTATTTTCACTACAGCATGTCGAGTACTTCCTTTGCATTTAAAAATTGATGAGGCTTAAAACTCCATTTCTTTTCAGGAAACAGATTTCAAAGGCCTATGGGGCAATCACCACTTTCCTCACATGGACATTTACTTCCAAGGTCATGTTTTGGCTAGTAAAAGATAAATAAATAAAAAGTTTAGCTTTGAGTTCAGTATGACATAAAGTGTTATATTCTTTATTAAGGACTTCCTGAAAATATTCTGTGAAAAACCATGTGAAGAATAATTTCTAGTCAAATAGATCATGCTTTATCTCAGAAATGATGTCTACCTAAAGAAACAGTTAACTGAGTCTTTTCATCATGTGATTATCTTCCCAGTTGTTTTTATTGGCTCTATGTTTTTGGATTTTTGTATCTACTGTTGTTGAAGTGGAATCATTCTCTCTTCTATGTTTTTTATTCAGCGTTATCTTGAATTTGCCAAGACCAAGACATTGGTGAACTGAGCATTTCATCATTGGCATCATTGACCAGATACATGATGAAAATACACTCTTCTCCAGATACAATGCCTTACTCCTGCACATAGATAGCTGTCATAGACAGCTTGTTCACATATGGCAGCTGAACCAAAGTCAACTGAAGGTAAACCAAGGCAGAAAACAGGGCTTCACCTTTTCTAGTATTTTATATTGTTTATCAACAGATGGAAGTAGGAGAGGGAACAAAGATTTTGCTAAGGTTCAAAGATTGCCCAGATTATCCATGTAGTAAGAGTAATTATTAAAGTAGTTTTAACATAATTATTTTGTCATTGGAAATAGATTGTCCATTTATTCAAACTATTTACTTACTCTTTACTGGGGACATAGGACATGACAGTGAATGATATAAAGTCCTGAAGGGAAATAGTCCACCCTTCTTAAGGTTTTATTTTTGAGAAAAAGGGAGAATATTTCCTGAATAGTGTCTGTAGAAGACCTGCATTTTCCTTTATATAAAGAAAAGCTTATATCTCTTTTTTCTACCTTCTCTAAATTAAAAAAAACAATTATTGCTTTTATTTTGTTCTATCCCCATTCTATCTCTTTATATATTTATTTTCCTATACAAAGGGAATCTTGCTTCTTTCCTTTTTTTTTTCCCCCTAGGACTCAGTAGGCAGTTAAGATTTTGTAAATATCCAGTCTCTAAATGCAGAGATTGGAAGGTAGGTCAGAAAGTGGCAAAACACTACTTTGGATTCTTGCAGATAACAATCCACAAATGAACTACACTTTTGAGAAGTTTAAAAATACGGAAAGGTTATATGATGTTGGAAGAGTTTTAAAAGGCAGACACTCATATTAGAGAGAAACTATACCTTGGAAAAAATATTTTTATACCATAAAATGTTGCTATCTTGATTAATGTTCAAGTTTTCCATATTTAGATATTATCTATGTCAGGGTATGAAAAATACTAAATCTAATGATCATGGGGTATATCAGCTTTTGCCTGAATGTCAACCAAACAGGCTGAGTTTACGGTTTATTTGTACTTAAGTCTCTACTTGGTAATGTGGCCAACTGAGATGTTACAGATATCATAAGCATTTGGATGATTACGTATTGCACTTTAACAGCTATTCGTTGCTGAGGAAGTTCTTATTTCAAAGAATGTTTGCCTCCTTTGAGAGAATGATTAACATCTTGTAGTCCTTCTATAGGACCACAGGGTGAGCACAAGTCATTAAAGAGAAGAAGAGCCCAGAGCATGATGCTCTGGCCTGAGTCAGTCTTAAGACCTGAGAGTTTGCTTTGAAGCTGAAGGGACTTTGGAGATGATCTGGATCAGTCCCTTCATTTTACAGATGAAAATCTTGAACTCCAGTGAGATTAAAGGATATACCTGAAGTCACACAGTTCACTTATTGAAGAGCTTGGGCTGGATCCTGTGTTCTTAAATTCTATTCTGTTCCTCTCTCCGGAAAGAGATCGTATGAGTAGAGTTTAAAACTACCGTGGGAAATATTTTTTTTAACACCGCGGCTGCACTTTATTTACCTATTAACATTTTTTTGAAGTATAGTTGGATCTACAATGTTGTTTTAGTTTCAGATGTACAGCAAAGTGATTCAGCCATACACATATATATCTATTCGTTTTCAGATACTTTTCCTTTATAGGTCATTACTAAATATTCAGCAGAGAGTTCCCTGTGCTATACAGTATGTCCTTGTTTATCTATTTTATATATAGTAGTGTGTATATGTTAATCTCACCCGCCTAATTTATCCCTTCACACCCTCCCTTCCCCTTTGGTAGCTATAAGTTTGTTTTCTATGTTTGTGAGTCTATTTCTGTTTTGAAAAGATGCTCAACATTGCTAATTATAAGAGAAATGCAAATTAAAATTACAATGAGCTATCATCTCACATTGGTCAGAATGGCCATCATCAAAAAATCTACAAATAATAAATGCTGGACAGGCTGTGGACGAAAGGAAACCTTCCTACACTATTGGTGAGAATGTAAATTGGTGCAGCCACTATGGAGAACAGTATGGAGGTTCCTTAAAAGACTAAAATAGAGCTACCATATGACCCAGCAATCCCACTCATGGGCATGTATCTGAAGAAAACCATAATTGAAAAAAAATTAAATTGGTACATAGAGGGGGAAAAAAAGGTTAACTGTTTTGGAGTATTTAAAGATTACAAACCATTAAAAATTGCCAGGAAAAAATACTTAAAGAAAAAGTGTACCATCTTCTAGCTAGAATCTCAGTCTATATTTGCTTAATGTCATTTATGTTGTGTAATGTATAAACATTTGTGTGTCTTCATATTCTTCACTATATGCAGAGATTCAACTTACTAAAATGAATTAACTATACATAGTAATTTTCTTTACATAATATTTAATAACCTTTGTCTGATAGGTACTGCACTGAGTGAATGATTTTAGAGACTCTAATAGCTTACTTCAGGAAGCTTAATATCTAGAGTGCAAGGTTAAACAAAATTCTCTCATATACAATACAATATGAGTAATACTGCAATGTCTGTAATCACAATCAGTTTTGATACTATAGGAAATGGACAGAGAATTATAGATGCAGCTAGAGGCTGGTCCAGGAAAATCTGGAAAAATTCCTTAAAACTAACAGGCACAATTTGATGTGGGTTTTCAACAAAAGACAGAACCTTGTAGGCAGGTATGAAGGTGGATATTTTTAGCACAGGAATTATTCCAAGTTCATTTCTATGACACGCCCCTTTCCTTTTCCAAGCTTGAGAACACAAATCTTTTAATAGAAAAAGGTACATTTTTATTTTAATTACAAAAAGGGATAAAACAACCATACTTTCTCTGATGACCTAATGGTTATCTAGTGACATGTAAAATATTTGCCAACTGTCTCAGAATTCAACAAAAACTGGTTTTTGAAAAGACTTAACATTCTTTACCAAAGATCTTGCTAAGAATAAACTATGTCAAAATTCTGACAATAGCTTTTAATGTGATTTAATGGTCTATACCTATTGTTGAGATTAAAATATAAATGATGTATTACTATAGAAAACCAAGCACCACTAATATGTAAACATTATAAATATACAATATACAGTTTAGCTAGAAATTGGAAAACTCCTAAGTTCAATAAATGTTCAATAGTAGAAGTTAACTTTAAAATTTTGCACATGTTACATGTTGTATCAGACACGAGAATAAGATCATCAGTTCTACTGTGGGGTGCTTAACTGAACAAAGGTCTCAGCTGTTGTGCTTTTCATTCTGTAACTGTGTTTGTGACATGACCATGTTGTTCGCAGGCTGGACAACTGAGCCACAGGCTGAGTACCGTCCTCATAGTAGTAAAGCAGGCCCATTTCTACTGATGTGAGCCATCTCTGAATGGGGGTTTTGGCTCTAGGATTTCCAATGACATTGCTAAATCTTCCTTAGACTCTATGATAGTCTAAGGTGCTTCACCCAAACTAACTTCCATTCTGACCATTCTTCTTCACTCAGGCTCAGACATGCAACATAATGAGACATGCATCATGATCAGACATGCACCATGGACAGACATGCACCATGATCAGACATGCATCATGGACAGACATCCACCATGGGCTGACCGACATGCACCAAGGTCAGACAAGCACCATGGACAAACATGCACCATGATTAACCATGCATCATGATCAGACATGCACCATGATCAGTAATGCACCATGGACGGACATGCACCATGGTCAGACAAGCACCATGGACAGACATGCACCATGATTAACCATGCATCATGATCAGATATGCACCATGGTCAGAGAGCTTTCTCAGCCCTGCTTGGCTCCCTCCCCATTTGTTCTCACAGGAGTTTCTCCTAATATAAATTTCTTGCACAACACTTGGTATCTGCTTTTCAAAAGACCCAGAGTAAGACACATGCATATAAATGATACATGAAGATAATGTCTGATTACAATAAGCCATATCATGAATATGACAAGTTTTCAACAGAAGCAATGTTATTATTCAAGAAGCTGTCTTCATAGTAAACAATCAAACCTAGACTGTCCCTTGGCAATCTCAAAAATGCTATTCAAATTGGTCAATGAATATATCACTTTATACTTCTACCATACAGAAAAAGTTGGACTTCCTCAAAGGAATCAGAACAGGTTTTTTAGTTTCTTTTATTTTCTGATTATAAAGTGAGCTTGCCATGTTTTATTATTTACACCTTCTTTTACACACATTCTTTCCTCTATCTATAACATCCTCCCTCTCGTTTCTCCCCTTGTTTGGCTGACAACCTACTACAGTTCAAGTTTTTGTCAGTCTCAGGGTAACCATGATTAATAAAAATTCTCCAACAGACACAAGCCAAAAGATACTTATTTGTTAATGGAAGTCAAAGATTTAAGAACAAGTCTGTATGTGGTCAGAACTTCATGCAGAGGCCACAGCAGAATGCTCCCAGTTGGAGGGACAATTCTACCAGCCCTCAGTCCCCGTCAGAGCACACAACTGCTGGTGAAATTCCTTAAAATTGGATAAAGATCTAGAAAAGTCCTTTCTTCTATTTCTACCTTCTGTTCTCAAGGGCTCTACATACTTTCCCAGATACTTCCAAGTCTTAAGGCAGTTTTGGCTATTGCCTGCCTGCTTGCTTGGTGTAAGAAACTAAGCATTCCTGAGTGGTTACTGGAGAAAGGGTGAGTTCGTGTTCAATTTTCTGGGCAGACTATCCGCTAGCATTTTCATGTTCCAAGCTTTATGTTCTTATATTTCTTCAGAATCCACTGTACACATCACTGCTACTGACACATCTTCCCTGACTTCTCCAAAATGTTTGTATCCTTTGTTTCTCTCAGAAATGTCTTGATACTACCTCTATTATAGCATTTACCATAATGCATCAGACTCTGTTTATATATTAAACTATTTTACTAGATTTTGAAGACTTAAGGGCCAGTCTTCATTAAAACATATGTGTTAATGATTTCTCTATCCACCCCCTCCATCTAGGCCTGTATTTGTCTGCAGATGGTCAGACTGAGCTGTCAAAAAGCTGGGACATTTTGATCATTCTTAAAAAACTAGAATGATTAACTCTTACTTGAGATAGAGAAGTAAAAGCTTTTCCTAAGTAGATTCAAGCTTGCAGAGGAATGCTTTTGAAATACATTCAAGTAACTTACTAATTACATTCAATCCAGGCAATGACCTAAGTGTTGGGGTAGGAATATGATACCAGAGTATGATTCTGTTATTCAGGACTTTATTCTGATGGAGAAGACAAATATGTGAACAAATAATTTTTGAAAAATGAGTTCTGCTATCATAGAAACTTGCACGGAATTCTATGAAAATACAATTTTGAGGGGCTAGAATAGGTTTAACATAGGAGATTAGGTGTGGAGACACTGCCGCCTAAGAGGGCCTGGCATAGCAGAGGCATAGTGAGCAGTGTCTGAAGCACAAGATGAAGAGCGAAGAGGAGCAGCTAGTGAGGATGAAAAAATAACTGAAAAGAAGTAGGTCATACATGGCCTTGATCCCATGAAAACTTCTTTTAAAGTTAATGATGGTTAAGTTACCACCTTGGAAGCAATGACTTGATTCTAAATGCAATGTAAGTAATTGAGACAATTAGACAAATAAGAATATATTTTTGGCAGTAGAATCAAGAGCATGTGTGGATCTTGTGGAAGTGGGGAGCGAGGTGGCGGGTAAGCTGTCCACATGGAAGCAGAAGTCACTCGGCAGGACTCAGCCTGGAGAGGAAGGTACCGTGGAGACTTTTCAATAATTAATTGTTGCTCATGGGGAGCTTAGATGCTGTTAGATACCAATAAATCAAACAAGCTGAAAGAGATGCAGGATTATACATTGCTAAATGAGATGCTTTTGTTTTTTTTCTCAGGTTTATTAAGGACCAATGGTCTGTAAAGGACAGTGTGAGTAAAAATGGCGAAGCAAACAATTCCCTTTCGAGGTCCTACCGCATCAAGGCTGTTCAGAGTGAGAATACCAGGCACGGCATGTGTGCAAAAGTTGCCTCAATGAGGAGAATGGAGTTTCATTAGAGGCAAGGAGGTAAAGAAAAATGCTGGCGGAGGTCTGTGGATGTAAGGAAATTTAAATAGCTCAAATAGCTGTCTATAAAAGTGAAATAACATCAAGGCACAGGAGGTGATTTTCTGCCTATAAGTCCATCTGGCCATCTGATATTTTTCACATTTATCTTTAAGTGGACCAAAGTCTATACTTACTTTTTTTTTAATGTTCATAATGTACAACTTTGACTTAGAAATAAGTGAGCAGCTCCTTGTACTGAATGTATTGGTTGTGAAAATTAATATACCATTCAAAAAAAGCATTTTATCTAAAATCTTCATATGGTGCCTTTTTTTTTTTCTATTTCTTTTTTTTGTGGCACGCGGGCCTCTCACTGTCGTGGCCTCTCCCGCTGCGGAGCACAGGCTCTGGACGCGCAGGCTCAGCGGCCATGGCTCACGGGCCCAGCCGCTCCACAGCATGTGGGATCTTCCCGGACCGGACCGGGGCACGAATCCGTGTCCCCTGCATCGGCAGGCGGGTTCTCAACCACTGCGCCACCAGGGAAGCCCCATATGGTGCCTTTTAATTGTCCTTTTATCTCTTGCTTATGATAAAGAAAATAGGTTGCCCAATTAGCATCTTATATGGCTATAGAATGGTAATTTTACAATGTCCTATGAAAAAAATATTCATTAAAGTCTAAATAACACCAGGGATTATTTTTCAGTTCTCCAATTCATAAATCTAAATGAACAAAAGATAACTGTATCAAATTAAAATATATCATTACTGGACAAAGATTCAAAAGTAAAATTAAATAGATGGATCTATGTAATGAATTAACTACTATAATCCAGATGTTTGAACTTTTTACAGAATATTTAATTATCATATATGAAGCACTGTTCTGAAAGAGATAAGCATTCTACTCTGATATAATAGATTAGAAACAAAAATCTATTTTATAGTCATTCCTTTCTCTCATACATGAAATGCATCCTTTCTAAAGTTTGTGCTAGTAACTTTTGATAGTGGGTACAAATATTGTTGATCACAGAGTATTTAACACACAGGCACCTATGAAGGGAGCTCCCAGATGATGATAGAAATGAGGAAATGACTAGGCTTGTTTTCTTCTGGAAATGATTTAAGCATTGAAAACACCAGAACATAGCATGATCCAATTATTATTAAACACACCTTATAATCAATATAACTTAATTGATTCAATGTCCTGTAATATAATATGCTATTTTTTTGCAGATTAACAATGGACATATATCCAAAAATGTTCCATAAAACACGTTTCAGAAATATATCTGATCAGGGCTTCCCTGGTGGCACAGTGGTTGAGAGCCCGCCTGCCGATGCAGGGGACACGGGTTCGTGCCCCAGTCCGGGAAGATCCCACATGCCGCAGAGCGGCCGGGCCTGTGAGCCATGGCCACTGAGCCTGTGCATCCAGAGCCTGTGCTCTGCAATGGTAGAGGCCACAACAGTGAGAGATCCATGTACCGAAAAAAAAAAAAAAAAGAAGAAATATATCTGATCAAATAATAGTTTCAACATCTCTCCACAAAATAGAACAAGAAAAGTTTAGTAGTTAAACCAAGTACAGGTAAACTGTAAATAGAGGTCAGTGTGAGTATAAGTGTGTTGGAGAGTGAGTAGGTTGGGGGCTTGGAGTGTCATCAGCAGAACCAAGTGTTTAAAAACACTCAGACACAGCACTCAAACAAGACTATGTCCATATATATCCCCATTCCAAAATTTAATAGCAATGTGACATTGAGGAAGCCATTTAATTTCTCTGTGTCTCTCTTTCTTAATTCATGAAATGGAACTAGTACAGTTGCTATGATTAATAATAGGTTAAAACATACAGAGGATAAAACATTGCCTTGTACAATTAAACATTAATGAAGATCAATTATTTGTGAAGTGATTTAAAAAATATATGACAACTGATAGGGCAAAGGCACCAACCCATTAGAACATGTGACAACCTGTGTATACCCCTTAATACAAGCCCTGATTATTTAATACACACACATCCGTGCATATGTAAAATATATGTACATACAGGGTAAGTTGAAACCAACTGACACTTTCAAATTTGTATTACTTGAAAATTAGGTTAGACATGCACTGAGTTGTAGAGATAGCCTTTTGTGCATCTAAGGATTGTGTCTGGAAAGTTCTCTAAGTAATGGCCAGAGTGAGTTGGCTCAGGTATATATTCTGTAAGTGATTGAAGATTATTGCCATATTCAGAAGCTGCAGGTCCTGACAGATACAGATAATGTCAAACAGTACAATCACTGTTCATATTATTAGTCTTGGAGAAGAATAAGATGACTCTGCAGGTCATCTCACAACGATAAGTTTACTTTTTCTTTTATTTTTCCTTTTTAAGTAGAAAAAAAGAATAGCTAAATATTCCAGAGGAAGCACTGAAAACAAGCATGTCATTATTGAACGTGTAAGTGATTCACCAACATACAGATCTTTGCTCCATCCATTTTTTTCTTTGCAGAGAACACAGTGAGAGTAACTGCATATCTGGACGTCTCGAAAACGTATTTGTTTTCTTTCTCCCTCCACCTACAGAAAGTCTCTGATGACCTCATTTTCCAACAGAATGGGGTTCTGTCTTGTTTTCCTCATGCTGTTCTGAGTTTTCTAATAAACATCTTCTGTGCTGGTGATTTATTCATTTTGTTCAAAACACTGACCTCCTTCTGGACCTTCCAGATATCATATCTTCTTGCTTTTACCACATTTTCCTTTCAGCCTTGAGGAAATAAAAGGTCTCTATCATGTCTGTGATTTCAACCACTAATGGTTTTATTTTCAGAGTTCTGAGATGACTTACACTATAGGATTGACGTTTACAGTGGTGCACATTGATCATAACAGAAATAGCTGTGAGAAATTATTTTTTAATTTGTTTTGGGTATATACTGATATTCCTAGTAAACTGAGTAATACATTTTGAGAGTGTTCAAGCATTTACCTGCTTGATACTAATTAGGTAATACGCATACAGATTTATCATTGACTACTTTGAGAGTGACATTTCAAAAAATTCTCCAGTAATCCATTTCACAGGTATTTATTTAGAATTCTTCCAAGTCATCTTTGTTACAGAATGTTTTTTCTCTAAATTTTTGTGGCTAAAGATAAGGCCTTCAACAGAGCTCATCACAGGAGTTGTGTGAGGCATCATTGCTCAAGATTGACCAAAAATCTATTCTTGGTTTTGAGCCTCCTCCTATATCCTGTTTGCTGAAGAATATGATTTGATCTCTGTACAGAAACAATATTAAAATTTCAAATTAAAATAAACAAGACTTCCTGAGTTTTATAAGTTCTTTAGTAAATATACCAAATGTCAACTGCAGATGGCTTTGTTCTTCATTGTGTTACAATCTCATAAATTCCATCTTTAAAAAGAATTACACTTTTTGGAGAAGTATTAGTCACGGAGTGAGTAGGGTTCTATCTTACTTATAAACCTACTAATTATTCAACATTCCTGTCAAGTAAGTTAATACTAAATTGAAACTGAGAAGCCTAATGAAATACACACTCCAATATACATTGTTTTGAACTAGAAAAAAAATTAACAGAGTAAATGTCTCTAGAGCATTTTCAGAATGGCATGAAAGACTTAATCTCAAACAAACAATCTAGGAGATTTATAATGAAATCTACCAGGGAGAGAGAAAAAAAATAGAGTCTTTAAACCATAGAAGAATTACAATATTCCCAGGGTTCAAGGTCTTGTTCAATCACAAGTTTCAATCAAATCCTAAATGACATAAAAGTTTCCCTTGGAGGAAAGTCCTAGTGAGTTTTCTCTTCTTAGCACTTAGAGAAGATGTGGATTTGTGCAAGCTGTAGAGATGGATGCCCAGATTGAATAAGCAAATAGTCCCATCTATAACTGTCATAACTTAAGGATCTCTGAGAAAACTTCTGCAGATGGCAATCTCATAGGTTCGGTGTTACCTTGAACTGACTTAAGTCATCCAAATATCTTGAACTGAGCTGTCTCCATACCATGTTACACAAGTGGTTGATAAGTGGTAACTCTGTCTCCACAGCACCTAAGGCCACGGGGAAGTTTTCAGCAAACTACAAACTGGGACTTAGCTCAGGGCACTTTTTTCTTTTATGCGGAAACACTATGCCAGATAGAAACTCAGAGAAACATTACTAAGTGCAGTATTTTTTAACAAATATTTATGGAGTGTTAATTAGTGTAACTGCTATAGGAGATGCTATGACAAAGAAAAATTAATCATCCCAAGGGAAAAAGAAAATAGTATTTGTTAATCATGTATTGTGTGCCAGGAACTGTACAAGATCCTGCAATGAACCAAAATAGTGTGAAGTGAGTAATATGTATATTTTAGACATAAGGAAACCCAATCTCAGACTCTTTCATTTTATAATAAGATATCCAATTCAAACTTTTTTAAACAACAAAAAAAATGGAGAGTTCATACAGAGGAAATTCTAAAACCAGCTAATTATAGCTGAAATTTTCTCTACAGTAATATAACAATACCTCATTTTTTCCCCTCAATCTATTGGCTCTGCCATCTCCTGTCTTGGTTTCAGATCTAAGCTTCATGTGGTGTGAAAATTACTACAGTAGCTCTAGATCCTCTAGACAAACTACACAAAAATCAGAAGTATCTTTCTCAAAAGCCCCAGCAAAATGCTTATCATAGGGGTTCTAAGTGGGTCACATGCCCATGTTTGAACTAATGATTGTGGCCAGAGAGAATTCGGGGATCTATTTGTCTAAGCCTTTGTCAGGTATTCCACCATGGCAGATAGTAAATGAAAAAACGTATGCAAAAGTCTGTGTCTAAGAAGAGGGCAGGGTGAACTGTTAGCAGATAAATGAATGTGCTTGGAATCACAGTGTAGTAAGTGTGATTCACTAAATTTGAAACAATGTCCTTACAATTCCAAAGTATGAGTTCTTTTTAAAAAATAATTTTTAATTTTAATTAACTATATATATATATATATATATATATATATATATATATATAGATATAGATATATAGATATATATATTGCACTATAGGAAAATAAAGCAAAATATATCCTCAATTTCCTGTTGGAAGCTTGAATACTGTCTGGCATACAAATAGCTGATGCCTAATACAACTGTATGGAATAAATAAATAAAATATACTAACACTTGATGTGAGGTTGAATGCCCTTAACAAGAAGTAAATTCTGAGGAGAGTGCTATCATTAAATGACAAAGGAATAGAAAAAGTTGCATGAATTAGAGAGTGTTTGAGTTTGGCCAGGAGATTGATACAAATTAAGAGGATCTAAATCAGAGTCAGAAAGAGCACTTTAGACAACATGAATAGTTAGGTGGAAACTGCAAAGTACAGATCTTTCTCAACTTACAGTGGGGTTATGCAGGTAAATAATACAAGTCAAAATACAGTGAATACACCTAACCTACGGAACAGCATACCTTAGCCTAGCCAACCTTAAATGGGCTCAGAACACTTACCTTAGCCTACAGTTGGGCAAAATCATCTAACACAGAACCTATTTTATAATCAAGTGTTGAATATCTCATGTAATTAATTGAATACTATACTGAACATGAAAGTGAGAGTGGTTGTCTGGGTGCAGAATGGTTGTGAGAGTATCGGTTGTTTATCCTCAATAATGGTGGGGTGAACTGGGAGCTTCAGCATCACAAGAGAGGATCCCACTGTGTATCACCAGCCTGGGAAAAGATCCACATTCAAACTATGGTTTCTACTGATTTCCTATCACTTTCACTCCATCTAAAGCCAAAAAATCATAAGTCAAACATTCATAAGTTAGTCTGGATAGGGGTTACTCAGGTTCCCATTGGCTGGACCATAGGATGTCTCAGGATCAGTCTTAGGAGCTAAGCGTCCTCAAGGAGGTGGGTTCAACACAGCCTGGACTTCATCTATATGCAATAGAAACTATGTTAAGTTAGTTTTTTTCTTTCCAATGCAGAGTTGTATCAACACAGCCCTCCTAAAGTTAGGAAAAATAATCCAGTGGTTCCCTGGTGAATGGAAGTATGGAAAAAATAAGAAGTATGGAGAAATAGTAAAGGGTTAGTTGCAGTAGCAAGGTGAGAGGTGAGAGGGATCAACTTAGGGCTGTGTCTAGAGAATGGAGAAGAACAGATTAATAAAGAGACACTACAAGTTAGACAAGAGCAAAGAACAAGAAACGAGTGCAGGGTCTGTTAGGACTGTAGACACACCATATTCTTCTCTGTCCTCTCAGAAATCATTTACCTTTTCTTTTTCATACTCATAACCTAGTTTATTTCCTTGTTTAACAGAACTTACATTTCCTTACTCCATTTAAACATCTAATAAATTAAATGACTTGTATATTTGTTTCTGATCTTTTGAAAAGGTGCACAAAATTTTAATGTAATATATATCAATATCATCATGAATGACTTCAAATTTAGATTAAATCAGTTATGAAAAACAAGTATCTATGTCTAATTTGGTATCTTACAAAAATAAGGACAGACATAAAAGTAATCTTGCAGTGGATCTAAAGGATACTGATAATGGAACTAGTAAAAACATAACATATTTAGCTGGTCTTCTTATTTATCATTTGTTGGTCTTTAAAAATTTATTTTTATTAAATTTTAATTTTATATTGGACTGTAGTTGATTTACAATGTTGTGTTAGTAGAGAATCAAACTAATCTGAATGATATTAAATACTGTGGTCCCAAGGGGCTAAAGAACTAGTTTCCAGACTAAGTCTGTGTGAAGCTCAAGGACAAGTGAAAAATGATGAAAATTCAAAACATCAAGGGGACTCCAATTAAGGAGATTATAACACATTTTTTAAAAGGTGGCTTTGAGAGAAGACTTGAAGGGTTGTTAGGTGAACAAGGAAGAAACCAGACATTTTGCAAATAAATGCAGATTGGCAAGAAATGTGTAGGTCTGTAGTGAGGAGTCATGCTTTGCTGTAGCAGAGGTACACAGAAGCGAGAGACGGGAATGCTTTAAAAGTGACATTAGGATAATTTGTAGAGCACACTAGTTGTTAGGTTTTACCCCGAAAGTGAAAAAAGGACTTGAATACTATAATGTATTGAGCGCTAAGACACTGAATTTAGACAGAACTGAGTTTATAGCTGGTTCCAACACTTATGAGTTAAGTGATTCACCATATGTAGAATAGGGATAAAAATTTATGTAGCTGTTAGTTTTAAATGAGGCAGTGCATAAAAATTCTTAGCTCACTGTCTGATAGAGTGTAAATGCCCAGTGTTTCTTAATTACTATTAGCATATTGTAAAATAACCATAGTAATAAGAACAAAAACTACAACTAAGCGATACAACCTGAAGAGATGTATATGATAAAGCAACTCAGACTTGACTTCAGAAAATCAGACTGTAGCTTCTACATTAAAAAAAAAAAAAAATTATAGGGGAACACTTTAAATGACTATTGTATGTAGGACAATAGGAAAGTTAGACATTACTGATGAAACTGTTATTATGAATAAATGGTAGTGAATTTCTTGCATTTCCAGAAATTTTCTCATACCTGGTCCACTTTCCCTTAACATTCTCATTCCTTTATTTCTTGCTAAAATTTGAACTCTTGATTTATTTCTGTGCATGTCTTAGGAAATCTTCTGGAGTTTATCAAAATAAAAAGAGTGAATATTTTAAAGTTATTTATATTGTAGTCTTACAAGAAAAACTTAAGGTTACTGTTTATATTTCACTTGTATAAATGAATTCCCTGGTGAATTTGAAATTTTAATAACGCATTTATGAATCAGAAGAATAAATACAATTTATTTCCCTCCTGTGAATCCAAATATTACGGTGGTTCGAAAAGTGTTTTCAAGTGCTTTGAAATTTTACAAGATGGTAAAATGGATCGCTTTGAAATTAAATAAGTGGTAGAAGTACCAAAAGGGTTATCAATGTATCTTTTTTTTAAACATATTTATTGGAGTATAATTGCTTTACAATGGTGTGTTTGTTGGAAGGGCACAGATTGGATTCAGGATATAAAAAATGTATTAAATAGGTTAATGTAACTCTAGTTTCATGAGGTCACTGATAATGATGATACCCATAGAGTATATTTCTTAATTCACAGAACATAAAATATTAAATTATAAAAATAATATACATCTCAAATGACTGTTGGAAAATGGTTTATCTTCCACTCTATTTCTATTTATTAAAAAGTCATTTGTGTCCAACAAAATCTCTTTGAATTAGATTTTATTATTTCCCAGTATGAATAAAAATTTGGATGGAAGTAGAAGTTTTTTTATGTCAAAAAATGGCAAGCAAGTTAAGGCTTATGCAAGAAATCAGGAAGGCATATTCAGTCAATATTAAGATACACGTAACTATGATCTATTAAAATATTTCTTTACATCATCTTTCTACATAAACTAATAATTTATATTCAAGCCATTGTCATGTATCAATTAAATGAGTTTGGTCAAGCTTTTTTTTAATTAAAAATTATTCAGGGTTCAAATTACTCTGTGTATTTGATATAAATACAACAAAGTTTTAAAGCAGAATTTAAATAATGTATACTTTAATTAAAAACAAAAGCAATGTTTCTTTTCACTCAAATTGATGAATAATCTTGATTTACATTATTAACGAAAAAAATCTAGGTTATTTTAGGATTTTCTTGGCTTAGTTACATAAATCATCAGCTACTTCCATAGCATATGCAAACCCTGATTCCCTTTTGTTTCAAAGAAACTAAAAGGTATATTTATGTATGCAAAATTACATAAGCATAAAAGAAAGTGACTACATCATGGCAAAAAACGAATTACTATAATTTTACAGTGTTTTTCTTAAAAATCAGTTGTCAATATAGAAAAAAATCTATATATTTCATTATTCCCTCTCCCTTCAAAAAAAAAAAAAAAAAAAGGAAAGAAAGGTAACGTTTCCATAGTATTGGAAAAAAATCAGCTAACCTCAGCCTAAACAAATACAGAGGAGATTTTAAGCATACCTAACCCAACAAATAGTTTTAAGAGTTATTTAAGGCAACTATCATCTTTATTTCCCCTGAAGCTATTTCTATTCATTTTGTGAAGTCTGTATACCCTATATCACACTGGTGTAAACACCGAAGGATAAAACCCTGGCACTGTGATGTCTGTTGCCTAGCATTCTTAATATACTCACGGGATTATGGTGAATATGTCTACTCATGACATGACAGATTAGACTTAATAGGAGATTTCTCCATATATCTACTAATTTGGTAGGTTTTTCCACTACAGTTAAATGTAAAGGCTCTCTGACATCCTTTTCATGTACATCAGTTTTGCTTGAACCATATCTTAAAGAACATTAAAACCTGACATGTTGCTGCATAATCGTTTTTCAAGAGATAGAACACTAACGTAACAAGTGAACATCCTTAATTTGAAGGGGAAAAAAAAAGGAATCCATTTGTCTACTTATTCTTTGATTGACCCACACTAATCAATTTCTTTTTCCTACATGGGTAGCCATAGTGAGGCTACAGCTACAGATTTACAACTAAGTTAAAATGGTACAAAATATTAACTCAGGCGGATTCACAAGGAATAGTTTTTACAACCTCAAATCGCTGTAAAGACAGAGAATATCAGTGTCCCTAATGCTGTCCATCTAAAGAACCCTCACAACTATCACTAATTTTACATTTAAAATATCTTTGCTAGGGACTTCCCTGGCAGTCCAGTGGTTAAGACTCCATGCTTCCACTGCAGAGGGTGCAGGTTCAATCCCTGGTTGGAGAACTAAGATCCCACATGCCACGCAGCGGAGCCAAAAAGAAAAAATAAAGTAAAATTTATTAACTTGTTTATATGGTAAGAAAAAAAGAAAAGAATAGATGTATATATGAAATGAGCATTTTAACCACATTCACAGAAACTTTCTGAAATGTTCTACTGACTTCTATCATTAATTTACACATGTGTTCTCAAAGATAAAATTATTTATTTAATAGCATTGCTTTGTAGAGCTACAGTGGGAGTCTTTCATTCAAAAGGGAGGTTTATTTGGTATGATACTTGTATTTAAAATTTAAACATTTTAATAAAACATTTCTTCAAGAAAAATTCATGAATTCATAAAATTAAATGCTATGGTAAAAAATATCTTCTTCCTCCAACAGAAAAATAATATATCCACTTGAAAATAGAGAGAATTGGAAAGCTCAATATGCATTATTGTTATCTATACACATTTTATGAGAACTAATATTGCTTTATTTGCTTGGTTCAAAATATCGCAGTGTAATCTATTGCATATACATATGAAATAGGTCCTGGCAATGTGCACATTAGATTCACATAAGAAATTCTTTAAGTTCTCAGGATGAGCTCTGCCCCCCTCTTGTGAAGTAGTGCATTGTATAATAACTGTTGATGTATTTCTTCATGCAACTTAATTGTTATCTTAGTCTGTTTTTACTACTAAACAGAAAAAACCCAAGTAACTTAGGCGGTTATACTGTTTACTCGTTTAGGGTAAAATAAGTTTGATTTACCATTTCCATCAAAATCCCAAATCATATGTGACAGAGCGGAAAAAAGTACGTGGAAATGTGCTATGTATACACCACAGCTGTCTCCTAAGGAGAAGGCTGCCCTGTGTTTTACTGAACACTTTGGTGAGTTAGCTTAAGGACCTCTGAGGGCAGAAGCAAGAACTATTTTACTTTGCATAATAAAACTCAGGAGGCAGATCTGCAATGTAGAGTGTTTCTAAATTACATGTTATTAGTGCTTCATTGATTTCTTCAGTGAGAAATGCCATAGAATGAATCTAGTTAGAGGCTTTTATTAAATCCTAGAGCTTGGAGTCTACTAATAATACCTGTACAAACTTTTTATTTCTTAAAAATAATGAAATCCTTATATTTCAAACACAGCTTGTTTTTAAATCCACCCTTATTTCCCATACAACAAAAATATTACATAGCTAATATGGGATAGTAATCTGACCAAGTGAACATTCTGTCAAAAGAGGGGCTAGCATACTTGATTCATCCACTTTGGGCTCTTCCCTTACTAGGCTCACATAGAACCTGTTAATACTGGGCAGAGACCAAGTGGGGAATCAGACGAGATTCTTTAACTCAAGAAATAATGAAGATAACAAACTGAACACACACACACAACACTAGGCTACAAGCAGTCGGTGATTTTCTGTCTAAGCATTTTACACTCCATGTGTGGTCTGTACCAATATGCTAAAGAAGGTGGGAAGTATTGCTTAAGATAAAAGCAAATCCAGTAACCATAATGAAAAAAGAAGAATGGCATGGACAGGTCAAAGCTTGAAAAGCATAATGTGTTTACTTCTTTAGAAATAAGATGAAGAAAGTTAGCACGTGTTATGTAGAAGAAGCTTTGCATCCTTGTAAGAATGCTGGAGGGTTTGCCAACGATGAATTGCATATGCGTGTGCATCCACACTCTTAAAAGTATATAATTTCTTTAAAAAACAATCTATGACTGTCTTGTTTTTTAAGATAGTGCACTAGGCTCTGAGAATTTAGGGAACTGAGAGGTCCTGACAGTCTAGAGTTTGTGTTTTCGTAGAGTGGAGAGGGAAGGAAGAAGCTCAAAGAAACTGGAAAAGCGAAGGTCATGGTTTCAGGATTTATAAGTGCTTCAGATATTCACTATTTAAGAGCATAGCTAGAGAGAAAAAGTTGCAACTCCTGGGATATTTAAACCCTATTTGTTTGTTAGTTTATTTCTCTGTGGGAGGAATTAGCATATAAGCATGAAGGGAGCAAAAAAATAATTGAACCTCACTGAACTGTGACTTTGCCAGATCTTTATCTAGGAACCGTATTTGGAAACAATTTTTTTTTTTGAAACAATTTTAATTGCTGCTCATCACCCTGATAATATACTTTTCCTAAAAATACGTGAAACAACTCATATTTTCAATTTCTGATGTGTTTGGGCTTCACTGTAACCAGATAATTTTAGTGCTCCATCCACCTGGCCTGTCCATGAATCAAGTCACTAGTGTAGAATTGTCTTGATATATGGCCAGCCATATATGTAATTTTGCTTGAACAGATTTGATAAATTATGAGGGAGAATGATATACTTTACTAACTTTCACTTTCACGGAATGTTTATTTTTTCCCTTAGAGAAGCTTTAAGGAAAAATATATCAAACCCAATCCCCTCTTAATCATTTTCTTGCTATAACTTATAAAGAAAAATGAGTGCTAGAGACCTCTCTCCAGACTACCATGGTGCCCGCTACATGTTATTTCCTCTTTCTTCACCCCTTGAGTGGCAACATAGCCATTGGCTGTGCAGGGCTTATGGCAGATCTGACCCTGGATAATCCCTTAGCCACTTATTGCCATATTTGATTGCATTCACTCATTGACTTTTTTTTTTTTTTTTTTTTTTTTTTTTTTTTGTGGTATGCGGGCCTCTCACTGTTGTGGCCTCTCCCGTTGCGGAGCACAGGCTCCGGATGCGCAGGCTCAGCAGCCATGGCTCACGGGCCCAGCCGCTCCGCGGCATATGGGATCCTCCCAGACCGGGGCACGAACCCGTATCCCCTGCATCGGCAGGCGGACTCTCAACCACTGCGCCACCAGGGAGGCCCCACTCATTGACTTTTGAGGGTCCTAAAAGAGTGACTCCAGTTACCACCTTCGTCTTTTCCAGCCCACCCACATTGAAGAACAACACTGATATCCACTTTCCATAAGATTCCTGAACTATCCAATCTGACACATTCACTGGAACCACCTTCACCTCAGGGTATGTGCTAGGGAAGAGAGGAGTATATCAGGAAGAAACTCTTGGAACATTATTTGTTTGCTTATTTGTTTGTCTTGGTTAGCAAGTCAAGCTCAGAAGAAGTCAGAGCGTGGAAACGGACATTTTCAGATTTTTATAGAAGTGCCTGTTGCATTCAAGGTCTCCCTGTCACTGTGATTTACAGATACACTCTATTCATCTTATTGTTTATCATGTAATCATTGATTGAAACACACACACGCACACTGTTCCAACTATAACTATTAATTTTAAGACACTATACAGTCAACCAATCACCCCTAAAGAAAAATGACAATAATAAAAATATCATTTTCCCAGCTGCTCCATTTTCCTCTCAAGAAAAAGGAGTACTTTAAAGGTAGATTTCTAGAGAAATGTAACCCAAAGGAACAGGAGAAGTAGTTTGAAATTCTAGACAGTAAGATCAAATGTGGTGTCAGGGGTGATTTCAAGGGTAGGCAAGCCTTTCAAAACATCTCGGATAGCTATAATGTTACCTAAGTTGCCATCTTCCTTTTCTATATATAGAACTAATCCTGGGGTAGGTACGTAAATCAGAAATGATTACCTTCTTGTATTTACTATAAGCATCCTCTGTGCCAAGTTACACTGACCTACTTGAACTGGATGAGATTAAACTCCAGTTGCACTCCAATTTGAGAGTGGGCAAGAGATGGGAGAGGTGTGATTTACAGATGCTACGAGGGTCAGACTGTAAATACATCTTTTTACATCAACTGACACCTGTTTTCAATTGTATCAAAGGTATTGTTTTAGTCAGTGAAAATTTTAAAGAATTTTTATTTACAGCCCTAACTAGCCCAAATGTTAGCTGTGCCCTTGTATTTAGGTAAAAATATCTTGACAGTAATATTTTTTTTACCTTCCAGCTATTTTTATTCATGACAACTCGAAACCTCTAAGAAAGACTTCTGCTAACTTTTGGATTTGTTGTTGTATTACTTTGTGGCCTTCTTAGGGTCTTGCACAAAGCTTTGTCAAATCTCCCTGCTCTGAACCACACTGCCTCCTTCTAGTTCTCGCTTTCGTCCCCCCTACTACCAAAAGTAAACCATTTGTGGGAGAATTATCTAAGATTTTTTGAGGGAGATCCAGTGGAATTGTTTCTTCACTCATTGCTTGACTACCTGCTACCCATGTTTCTCTTCCTATTCTGTGGATTTTCCTCACCACTCCAATCTTCATACAGAAATGTTTAAAAAATATGGTAACATGATAAATTACTGCCAAACCTATTGTTTTTCACTTCTTATAGGCAAATTCTAGCAGCACCTGCACAGAAAGTTGTAATCTTTACGTATATTACAAGAAACTGACATTTAAATTTTTCTCTCTTCAAAATGGTGTCAAAAATAAAACACAATCAATTATGTAGATGTCCGTTCCTTTTGAGATTAGATCTTTAACCCAACCATTGTAACACAACCATTTTTCTGAAAAAAATAAACTTATTTTTAAATTATTTTTAAATTTCTGGCTAATTAAAAAATTGATAACAAAAATCATTAAATTCCCATGCACTGGCCATATCATAAAAATTTTAAGAGTAGTAGAACTATAATATTAGTCAAATATATCTATGTACATGTAATGATATAATAACTTAATTCTTTGGATTCAAATTATGAGTAAAATAATGAAACATGTTGCTTTACATTTGTAGAGCACTTTTGATTAAAAAGATAATGAATTATTTCAATTTCTATGACATTAAATAGATATAATTGACTCTTCTAAGAATTACACATGCATTTTTATTTTTAATAGTCTCTTTTAATCTTACCTATCTGGATATTTTTGTACATAGAAGAAGATAAAATTATAAATTAAAATTCTTCTTATAAGAAATTTATATTTCTCAGGTCATTATAAAACACTCCTTTTGTAATGCATAATCTCTTCAACTTTAGAACTATGATTCATGGTTCATTAATGACTTGTTGAAATTTAAGATTTTTTCAAGAAAATTTTCTATTAACTGCCAGTCTGAAAAATGTCTGTTTAGTATACATTGCCAGTTAACTGAATGCACAATGAGTTATTAATGTGAAAAATACATCATTTATTACATATTTAATGACCTATTTTAGTTAAAAAAAGTAAGATATAAAATGTTTTATTCTTAAAAGCAAAAAGGCATATAATTTACAGTGATTTAAATCAATGTATTTCAATAAGCATCAGAAAACCATTTGTGTTATTAACTAAATTTCAAGTAATTTATATTTCCTCTAAATATTTAGGGGGTGGATTAGCCAACTCACACTCAGATGTATTAAAACTATCTAATATGGAGTTTTAATAACCTTCTAAAAATGAGTCAATAAGTAATAATCAGTCCCTTTCAGAAGCTCTGGAACTATGGGGGAGACAGGAGTGTAATATACCCTCTCTCATCTTCCAGGAAGTTTAGTTTAGTTAAACTAAACTGTATTCACAGATGGAGCTAATAGACAACAGGTTTAAAGAATGGTTGCATGCTGGTCTCAAGTTTTTCTGCACCATCTCCTGGGCAAGCGGTCATATTCAAGAAAGAGACAAGGACGCCAGCTTGGTTCATTAGCCAGAGCTCAACACTTTAGAGACCATTTTGATTTAGATCAAACATATGTTGCATTGGTGTGTCTGGTTGAGCTCAGCCTAGGGCTCAAGTAATCTTCTGTTGTCTAAAGAGAAGGAATGTGTAAATATCAATAAAACCCAAAGAAGTTATTTTCATTAATAAGCTCTTATGCTATAGTATAAAATAGAAATAATGGTATGTGTCCTGGACTGTGTCACGCGGAACGGGATGGAATTCAGCTGAGGAGCTGAATGAATGGGTGGTACCAGGCCATCATTCTCAGGCATTTTTAAAGTGAAAATTAATCTCCTGAAATTCAAATTCCTCAGGACACTCAGAAAGGTACCTACATTAGGCTCTGAAGAATTTCTACAGTGCTGAGAACTTCAAACTGTCTTAAAAAGTGAAAAAAATGATTCACATTATTTTTAAATAATGATTTAAAAATAAAATCCAAATAATGATTGATTCGTTTTTTAAGCTACAAGTTTATCTTTTAGTATAGATATGAAGTAATTGTTTCTCTTAAATTCTTCAGTTTTGATTTACATTACAGACTAAACAAACCTGAAAATTATAGATAACAGAAAAAAAAAAGAAACCAAGCAGAGAAAAAAAAAAACTTTTAGCAAAACTGTAGCTAATTGCAGGGTAGCCCTTTCTCCAGTGTAGATTATGAGTAGTTTCGACACTACTATTATGGTCAGCTTAATTTTCAAACGTTATGTTACTGCAGTCCCTAGAAAGAAGTGAAGTAAGCTGGCTTAAGTCACATTTACCAATGGCAAATGGTGCTGCTGGGGCATTCAGGCTGAGATCTGCCTGACAGGAGATATAAGTCCTTCTTCCTATTTACTGCTGCCACACACACCATTCCTGTGTGCTTGATGCCGTGCAGGCAGCCTGTCAAATCTTGTGTTAGATGCTGAGAAATCAGGTACATAAGAAATACCTTCTTCCCTCAATGCTATGTAGCCTGGTTTAGGAAAGTGTGTAACACTTCCTTCTTTATTTCCATTCTTGTGAGAAATATGAATTAAGTGCCTACCAGTTTTGAGGCACTAAGTATATAAAATCCTGATGCATGTCCAGAAGGTTTTCAGACACAGGAGATATAAATTATTTGAAATGAGAGAGTAGCAACTGTATAAATTATTTGAGATGACAGAGTAGCAATCTGAGAGAAATGCAGATTAATGTGATGAGGGGTCAGAGGAAGAAAACTAATATTAATTAAATGCATATTATGTGTCAGACCTTCTGCCTGGCCTGGAATATACACTCAACACAATAGTCAGAAAATAGTCTCAAATTCTGTTCAAGACAATTCTTAAAGAGAGCAATCTCAGGACACAAGCCACATTTAGGTAGGAAAAAATGTTCCATGAATTGGTAAGAGAAAAGACCATATCTATCCTTCAGGTTTTCCTGATGTGGAAAAGATCCCCATTATGTTAAAAATACTTTTCACATTTAACAGTTTAGTTTTCGAAACGCATGCTAATTTTTACTCTTACTTTTCACTTTAGCAGTAGGGATAATTACTGTGAGATGTAATAGGAATTATGATGATCATTCACATTCATTAAAATGGAACTCTATATGCTGGTAGAATTGCTATAATTTAATATAGAATTCTGACAAGTATTGGCAAAACACCTATGCATTTGACTATATATCCCTAAAAGAAATAAAGACATTTAAAAATATCCTCAAGCATACTTTTCAGTGTTTCTCACAATATATATAAATAACTGAAATAAAATTTTGCCTTACATGTGTTCAAATTATTTGCATGTTCCTCTAATTATTATTAGCTCCAACTTCAGCTCTGTAGTAATCATTTCGACCCTCAAGAGATGTTATGTTCTGACAGCATATTATACAATACATACAAGCCCAGAATCACACATGGTATTCACTGTATCCAGACAAAGTTAAACTCCTGCCTCTAGTAGCAAATTTACCCTAATGATCCAATTTACCTGTTATAGGGGAAAAGAAATACCTCAAATGGTATACTATTAACCATATGTGTCATAGATATAGGAATTTTGACCCAAATAATTGTGTTAATAGTGCATTTAAAAAAAATAAGCAAAGTTGATAATAGTATATTAAATACAGTAATAGGGAATAGGAGAATGAGATAAATAAAAGCAAATGTTACATATTAAATTATTTATCAATAATAATTTATCAGTAACTTGAAAATAACAAAAAGATATTTATTAAACATAACACTCAATGCCAATTAAATAAAATTTTATCCTCAACATATAAGTAAAAGAACAATATATATATATTTTTAGATATTACCTCAAGAGGAGCCATTTTCAGTTTCTCTGCTGATTTCTTCAGTCTCTTAACTATTATAGTGCTTGCACTCAGACCTAAAGATTATTACTTTAATGCAAATGCAAATACTTTTCAAATATGCTGCATTTTCAATAAGTTCTACTTATTTTCCATAAAAACATTGTGACAGTATATTATAATTTTTAATCACTTTATCACTGAGCACGTAATAGGTGTTCTGAAAATAATAATTAATTGCTTGACAAATATATTAAACTCTTTGAAAACATATACTTGGCTGTCCAAAGAACAGTTTCTATATCATATCTTGACTGTGAGCCCCGACTCTAATTTATGAATCTCCTTTTTATTTTTGCAAGTTGAATTTTTCACTCTTTCAGAATTCTTACGACTCCAACTTTTAGACAAGAAAAATTTCACGTTAATTCAAGAGAAACAAATATACACAAGAACCAAATAATGGCTCATATAACATATCTGAAGCAGTTTCCTCCCCTCCAAATTCCCTTGAAATAGAGAATAAAATATTAGTTTGGTTCAGATTCACTAACATTGCTAAGCAATACTTTAAATACTTCAATAAAGTATCAAGAGACACAGTATTAGAAATTGTGAATATCCAAAGTCTCCCCCGTTAAATATTTAAACCACTTCTGTGAACCTTTAGAGTGATGCCATTAGGAGTTATTACTTTTTTACCTCTTGTGAACACATAGAGAGATATAACACACACACACATTTTCTCAAAGTGCAGACCTCACACATTTCATTTCAACGTACTATACTCCCTGATACAATGCTATATTCATTTCTATATGGGCAAAACAATACAAGAATGTTCTTATAATATGTTGAATAGATGTTGATGCGAGTGGCCTGCTTCTCTGAAAGGAACTCAGGCTAAGTTCGAACATTAGCATTTTGCAAAAAGCTAATCCAAAGACCTTAAGAGCAATTTGCCAAAATATTAACCGTAAGATTGATTTAAAAATGCAAGCATACCTTTATAGATTCACTTCTCAATTACACATAAAAGGGAAGAGAAGACAGGAAATTCATCACTAATGTTGCTCAATAAAAGTTCATCAAGCAGACGAGACAGAGCTACAGTACAATTTTGTGTATATTTGTGGTATAACTGAATTTTTCTTTTGGCGATTTCCTGTGGCTTTCTACCAAGATTAGAGAGAAATGTACAAGTCAATGCTCGTCTGAGCACTCACCTCACGTGGGTGATGAGGAGGGTGGCGGTGGGGATGAAGAAGTCATCAGCTCGGTCGAACTGCTTTCCCACAGGCTGGGTGTGGATGGTGTGATGTGGCGCATCCCCGCTGGCCAGGGTTATCACCTAAACACAACACCACATTTAGATCTTGGCCGTGCAGGCCCTTAATGGGATCAGAGATGAAATAAATCTCTGGCGGTTGTTTGCACAGGCTCTTTGTTTTCAACCTCAAAATTAGTACATTGTTAAGCACATTGCAATTCTGCGTTTGCTTATTTTCAGTGTAAAAGTTTCTAAAAGAAAAAAATGGGAAACATCTTTTTCTTGAACAATTTCTGCCTAAAAGATAAAATAAATATACATATAGGTAACTTCTGCATTATAAAAATGTTATTGCTATAATAAGAAATATGAAATCAAGCGTACACATGACATAAATGAGATGCTGGCTTTCTTTTCTTTCTTCCTTCTTCCCTCCCTCTCTTTCTCTCTCTCCCCCTTCCTTCCTTCTTTCCTTCCGTCCTTCCATCCATCCTTCACAACTTGATTGAGGAATAAATGATATATTAAAAAAAAAACCTCCCCCTCCTATACAAAAGAGTTGTAAACATAGGACAGAAAACTCTAAAATATATCATTTGAAGTACTTTTGCTCTTAGAAATCTTAGAATAGATTACATATTTTAAAAATTTCCCTTTTATAAATTGAAAATGATAAATTTGAGTAAGTTTTAATCAAAGAGGTCTCTTCTAACTATTGGTCATTAATTGGTTTTTAAAACTTTCATAGTTCATTAAAGAAGAGATCACTACATTTAAGCTCTTTTATCCCTTATATCCCATTTTGCATGAAATTCTATCAGTTCTTTCTTCTGATTTCTCATACCTTCACAGCTGTCCTATTGTCCCTGCTGCACAGCCACTGTGCTGTGTTAGCTTTTTAAAGTATTTTCCTGCCTTTATTTTACCCCTTTTAAATCCTTTCTACATATGGGCACCAAATCAAACTTCTTAAACTTTTGACTGCCTAAGTTAAATAGACTTTCTTCCCTCAAAATGGAGTGTCTTCCTTTGGTTTTTAGGACAGGAGGAGATAGCATTTTTAGTTTTAGATTTTTTTTACCCTAAAAGGTTAATTTTTGTTAATTGCAATAAGCATAATTTCGTTGAGTTACATTGGGAATTGCCAAGTTCAATAAAATAGAGTAATTATTATAATAGTCAAGAAAGGCTCAGTCATGTTACAGTCACAAACCAAAACAAAGCAGAAACAAATCATTACTTCTTTACTACTTACTTCTTTACTTTTTAATAATAAAGACATTTGTTTCATACCTCTTACTTTCCTAGAAGGCTTTGGCAGGATATCTATTGTTTTTAGTGTTTTTAATTCCATTTTCCATGAGGAAAGAGCAGCTAACTACCTTGAATGTTTCCATTCATGAAAGACCTCTTTTGTCAAAACTAATCATATGGCCTCACCCAACCAAAAGAAGCCCCCCACCCACCATGTGCCCAGCGGAAGAGAGAACCAAAGTATGTGATAATGCTTTAAAGACACGCTACCTATTTTATTAATGAGTAACAGTGAGAAAGTCCTCACTGGATTTTAGCCATTCATAATTATGCCTATAAGACTTTAATAAAACTCACCAGGGGTAATAACAATGGAACTCCCCAAATTTTCTTCCCTTTAGATTGTATAGAGGTACATAATTCTCAAGCTGCATGTACATGTATTTGAAATTAATAATAATACTTAGACTGATGGCAGCAATAATAATACTTATTGAGAGCTTGCTATGGGCCAGGGAACACACTATAATGTGTGCATTGCATCCCAAACTTACTGATGCAAAAATATTTCACGCCACTGAAGGCAGATTAACTGGACCTCTCTTCCGTGCTTGGCACCGTCCTAGGTTGTAAAAAATACAAAGCCACTTCCCCAGTTCCCTTCAGTTTGGACTTTGATGGGTTGAGGTCCTTCTTGCTGCTGGAATTGAGCAGGGAGTGGTGAATTGCCAGGTTTGGGACTGAGCTCACTGAAGGACACAGATTGATCTGTGATGCACCTCAGTCAATAAGCCCAATCTTGCAACAATTCTGAACTCATTTCTAACAGCATCCTGCTGCTGGCCTGTCATTATGTGATGCCTGCTGCAAACCCAGAGCTACCACCTCCCACTGTCACCCCATCTGGCTGGGTCCTACTTCCTGGCCAATGGAAGAACACAAGGACTTTATTCCAAGATGCATCCTGGGGATATTTTCTTCTCTAATTGTTGTGCATTTACAAGACATTACATACAGGTTGCAAAACTGTGCAGATGACAGACTAATGAGTTTTAGATTTTTACAGAATTTCTTAAGCTTTCATAAGATATAAGTGCCCTTTATAAAGAAAAACATAACTATAGGCATAATTATGAATGGCTAAAAACATACTATAATTAATTAATTATAATTAATTATAAATGTCACAGAGAATAATACATATTGCTTTCATAATCGGCAAAGATGTACAGATTTAATTATACTCAACAGGAAAACACAAAGGAGGGCTTTCAGATCCTTGATAAAATGTTTTGCACCTTCAAGGGTAAGAGGGTCCCATTATAAAATATAACACAGTAGGGCTAAAAAGTTTCTCCTAGCCCTCAAGACCTGGTATCAATTTCTCTTTCCAGTCTAATCTTTCACCATCATGGCACAGGGACACTCTAGCAAAAATGAGAACTTGACCATGTTTTTGGTTTCAATTCAATTTCTCCAGAGGAAAATCTGTTCCCCTTTCAAACAAATCTCAAATCCCATTTCTTTCGAAGATATTTTCTGGTAATCCTGTTGGGAGACAATTATCCATAAATATCTTGACGTTTCCGCAGAGTCAAGTCTTTCTGAGCAAAAAAAAACACGCCACCTTGGTTAAAGGATGATGGTGCAGCAAAAATGCCTTTGGAAGCTAGAGATAGAGTATTTCTCCTGAGAGATTTAGAGACTTAATTCCTCTGAGCCAGTTACTGAGGTGCCAGGGTACTGACCTTCCCCTCCTCTCCCTGGAGAAGATTTTCATGCTTTCCAGACTAATAATCTCTTCTCTCTCACATGAGATGGTGGGTTGAGGTGCCAGCAGCCTAAAATAACTTAGAGACACATGATTCCAGGCTCCTCCTGCAGTAGGACTGTGCCGGTCATAAAGGGTGACACTAGCCTCACCACATCACCCCACAGGGGTTGGGGTCAGAGAATAAATACTAACAGGCTGCCTGGGTAAGAAACGGTCTGTTCTCTGATCCAGAAACCCTGTGTTTCCTGTCAGTCTGTCTATCATCTATGATCTATCTATCTATCTATCTATCACCTATTTATCATCTATCCATCTTATACATACATAAATACCCACACACACACTCTTCATGTAAATAAGTCTTGTTGTATGTCGTATTTTAATAGTAATTCTCAGTTCTTACATTTTATTTTATATTTTCAGTTGTGAAAGTAACCTTTCACTTCCACCCACCAAGTATTTAAAAAATTCACTAAATCTTATTAGCATAATTTTTATTAGACATTCAGAGAAAAAGAACCTGTTTTTAGATGGCTGGACAATGTGTGGGAAATTTCTCATCAACTCTACAGATAGTCACTGTCAAAATGTGTATATATGTATATATACCTCTATCTGTCAATTTCTCATGTAAAAAATTTCAAAACATAAGCCAATTTCACAAAAATGACAGTACATATTCCCAATTAGAAATGAACCTGCACTCAGATAGTAAAGTACTATGTGTTTGGAGAATACTGGGGACCTGCTTTGAGACTCTGTCTAACTCTCCTGGTCTCTTTCTCACAGGGCCCACCTTCCAGGCCCCATTTAAAAGAGATGGAAACAAGGAAATTCTCATGAAAATTCGAGGGAGGTAGGAAACGTAAATCATAATATTTTTTTCTTAATGGCTTTAGCTTTGTCATCGTAGGTTATTCTTTTTGAATATAAATCTAATGTTTGGAATGTCTGAACTAAAATATTTTCCAAGAAAAAAAGTACTTGAGAATCAATATTTTTTTCCCTTACTGTGAAGATCTAGGTGGGAGAATATCATTGTTAAATGGTTATGTGTCCAATTAGATACTGAAAGGTTTAAAGACCATTATTTTCTCTAATATACTGAAATGTACTTACCTGTAATGTTGGAGAAGTCTTTTCCATGGTACCCCAGCTTAGCACCCAGACCTGATCATGTGATTTGTCGTAGTGTAGTTTAACAGGGATGGGGTCTGTGCTTACTGCCTGTAATAGAAAGAAGTTGAAAAAGTTTTCAGACGGAAATATTAGTTTAAAACTAGGCCAAAAATTATAGAAAAATCCAAGAGTTTAGATGTCAGATTAAAAAGGTATGTAGCCAATTATCTAATTTTCTAAACCTTTATTTGATTAATTTGGAAATATGATACTTTACTCAAATATATTTTTGCACAATTTTATATAGTCTTACATTCATTCATTACCTAAGCAAATTGTGTTTAATGGAGAAGCTATTTAGAAACTCAAGATATAAATGATTAATATGTGCATTTTAATCAACTGTTGAGTACAGGTAAGAACTATATTTATACTGTTAGATTTTTCTATCCCACTGCTGGTTATGGGATTTGACCATTTATAATGCTAAAATGCCAACAATCTGATATATGGTTGTAACTCTAATAACAGATTACCTAATTTAGTTTCCTTAATGAGAAGTCTAAAGCCACAGAAAAAGAAGCAATTTTTTGTATCATACTTGATATGGTAAATGTATTTTTCTGCTAATATTTATAATATCTAGCATTTACTGAAAACAAAACTTCCAAAACGCACATTGCTGCCAGAAAGTTATTTCACTCACGTTAATTCCAAGCTATTTATACCATAAGCTAATACCTTTTTGAAGTAATTTCCTGTAATATTAACAGTTGCACATTTTCTAATTTAATAACATAGAACAAATTGTTTTCAATAAAACAACCTTTATCCAATATTGAAAACATTTCTTTCCAAGCTCTATTGAATATCCTTAGAGAATTTCCCAAGTCCTAGTTTATAATGTAATTCTCTTCTCAGTGGATTAAATGTAAACTATAGTTGTAGTTGAATATATAGAGATTCATATTTTAACTAACACTTTGGCAATTTAGTCTTACTAAAGTATTTCTTTTCTGAAATCTTGCCCTATATTTTATCTATTTAAAATTCTCAATATTCTTGGATTAGAATTAATTACTGCATTTCTGAAAAGACCTATTTAAGCATTTCTGTATTAGTGTCCTCACCCCTTTCTTTCTGGCTAACAGAGCCACGATAACATTTTGGGTTCAGGTGGGCAGTGATATTCTCAGGGAAGGTAGCCCACCTGAGGACCAGCAGAGATTTAAGCCAATGACTAATCTTGTTCCCTTTTGACAAGTGTGAAATTTCCCAGACTCTCTAGAGGTGAGGGATAGTCACACGGCATATCCTAGTTTACACATTGTGAAGATTAAGGTGATGAATAATTTCTGAGAGTGAAGCATTTCCATCGAAAGAGACAATAGCAGTAGGAGACCTCCACGCACCACACTTTCTCCTTCTTCCTGGTTTGAATGCTGTCAGATGAGGATATTAAGCCTCAATTTCTAAAGCCATTTTGAGGTCATGAAACAATAAGCTTAAGAAGGAAAAAACACCACTTTGAGGATTTAGCAGGAGAAATATGAAAGGAGACTGAATTCTCCATGATAGTCTTGAATTGCTGCACAAACCTAGAATAACTATCCCGAGACTTGATGTTATTTGGGATAACTATACAGTTCTATTGCTTGAGGAATAGCTGGTCTGGTATTTGGTGAATCGTACTCAAGTGAATGCCAGACGTTTCATTTTGATTCTTCATGTACTGATCAATAATTTCAACGGGTATATAGCAAAAGAGCCATCATTAATCATTACACTAATAACAAAGCAGTAAGATTCCTTTGATTTTTCATATTTTTCCCTTTATATGTTAAACCTGATCTATGTAGGATTATAATAGCCTACTTTGCGTGCAACTTAAAATGGAATAATCTTTAGGCATTTAAAATGTTAAAGACAAAATAGTTCAATAGGCAACAAAAGCAGCAATAACAAAAAGACCTCATTGTTAATCAATTGTTAGGATATGGTTATAAAAATAGCAAAGATCCTTAGATAACTTTATAAAGTAGGGAACAATTTGAATAAACATTTTCAGTTTGCTAGCTCTCATAAATTTATTTCCTTTTCACTTGGCCCTTCATAAATATTATCTTGTAAGGACATACCACAATCCATAGGTTCTGTTAATGTCCCCATAAGACGTGATAAGAAAACTGAGACACTTATCTTACCAGTAGTCATCCAGCCAGTGAACAGCAAGCCTGGGATTTGGGTCTGTGTTCTTTCCCAAAGTGGGAACCTCCCTACCTATGAAAGACCGTTCTTCCTAGTTGACAGTTTCATTCCTGACAATGTGTGCATATGTTGCCCTCTTATTTATGCTTCATAGATAAGAAACATTCTTTTAGGTTTTTTTTCTTTTGGAGGGTGAAGAGAAACCCATGGGACCCAAGGATATGCAGTATCATTTGTATAAGCAGTACAATCCCAGGGGAGAATCACTGAGAGGCAGTATACACCATGCTTATGAGCATGTATTCTGAAGCTGACTTCAAATCTTAGTGTCTTCATTTAAATTTAAATAATAATAATAATAATAACAACTTGGGAACTTACTAATGTTTTCTGTGGCTCAGTTTCCTCTATAATAAAATGGAGACAGTAATAACACCTACTTCAAAGGGTCGTTGTAAATATTGGGTGAGGTAGTAAATATAAAGTGCTCAGGTATGCCTGATGAATGCTAAACATGATGGAAATACCACTGCTCCTACTATTAGAAAAACTAACTGAACTAGAGTATTTTCATGACAGCACTATAGTGTTTTAGAGATGTAATGCCCGTATTCAGCAAATGAAGAAACTAGAAGAGGATATTTACTTTAATAATCACAGTCTCTGTCCTGGAAGAGTTTATAGGTGAGAGGGTGAAAGAAGAATTTAAAATAACTTGATGCGTGTCACAAAATAAAAATAAGGGTCAAATACCTTGGAAGATCAGAGGAAGAAGTACAGAGCAGGATGGGGGAGAAGAGGAAGTGATGCTTTAATTGAGCCTTAAAGTATACACATTTTCTTTTATAAATGGCAGGACAGAGACAATTTTTTATTTACCTTATTTTTTTAATTGGGATATATTTGCTTTACAATGTTGTGTTAGTTTATGCTGTACAAAAGAGTGAATCAGCTATATGTATACCTATATCCCCTTCCTCTGCGTCTCCCTTCCACCCCTCCCATCCCACCCTGCTAGGTCATCACAGAGCACCGGGCTGAGCTCCCTGTGCTACACTGCAGGTTCCCACTGGCTATAACTTGACAAATGGTAGTGTATTTTTTAAAGTTAAGATATGAGAATATATTTCAGGAGGTGTCAGAGGCAGTTCACAATTAAATTCCTTCAAATAAGTGAAGATATACGTTTTTGAAGGAAGAAAATATCAATTTTCAAAACAACTTCAGAATTTGAAAGGAAAAATCTATTTACAAGTTTTCAAGTGTGCAGATACAAAACGTTTTACGGAGGAAATGCTGACATGGTTTTCAGCAAGGAAATCATACAACAATGACAAAAATATGTGCAAACAACCGTACTCAGGGTCATCTTTCTATGACCCAATTTTCAGTCAAAAACCAAAAATTTTCCTGGTGTATACTTAAATGGCCAATGTTTTGAAAGGGATAAATTACACGTGTTGATTTTTATAAAATATCTTCTGCTCTACTTTGGAAATTCCTCTAAACGTTCAATTTAGAACATTAGCTTCTGAAAAAGAGAAAGGCACTATATTTGACACACACAAGAAATTCGTGCCACAAGTAAGCCTGTAAGCCTGTGTTATAAAACAGATCTTATTTTTGAAAAAGACTGTATAGAGTCTATTATCCTTAATGGTCCTCTTTCTCCTCTACTTCCCATCATCACGCCCCGGCTGGACCTGCCTTCCAAACGCTGAGCCCTTTGCAGCTCCTTCCCTGCTCAGACCACACAGGGGGCCTCTATCACCTCCAACCTCATCTCCTGGTTTCCACCTTTCAACTTTCTACTCGTCCACTTTCTCGACAGATTTGTCAGAGTGCTTTGTTTTCTTTTCTTTTCTGGTGAGCATTAGGCAGATCATGGCACCAATTGGCTCAAAACACAATGTCTTCTCATTTCCCTCAGAGTAAAAGCCAAAAGCCCTTATAATGACCTGTCTCTCCAGGTCTTCTTTCTCAGATCCTTCACCTTCCAGGCTCCCCACGATGGCTCCAATCCAGATGCTGTGGCTTCCTTGCTGTTCATCCAACATGCCAATCACGCTTCTATTTTTGGAGGCTTTTCCCCAGAACCAACCTCTTTCTCCAGATAACCAAGTGTCTACTTCTTGGACACCTTTGTTGAGAACTCACCTTGTGGGCGAGGCCAGCATGACCACTCTATTTAATACTGTAACCAGCCTGCCCTTCATCTTTAACTTTCCCAATCCCACCTGGTCTGCTCTGCCATTTTACCTTTTCCAGTGGCACTGACCACTTTCCATACTGTAGAATTTACATATCATTTTTAGTATTCTTATTTTTTGTTGTTTGTCTCTATCCAGTGGGCTCTAGGCTCCAAGAAGGCAGGCCTTTTGTGTTTGTTTAGCTCAATGGTATCACTTATGCACTTAGAACAGTAACTTATAAACTGTAGTATTCAATATATAATTAATGAACATCTACCTCTACTTCATTGGGAAAAGCAAATTGCAAAATCGAACAACATGATAAAAGGCATTATAATTAAGATCATGATTATTACTTTATATAACAAAGACAACTACACTCTGCACTAGGCTTGTTATGAACAAAGTTTTTCTCTAAATATTTTACAAATACAAATTAGTTTTTTAATCTTCTTGACAGTTGTTTTGTTGATGTGTACACTATTGATATTTGTAAAGATAAAAGTAAACAAAAGACTAAGGGTGCCAATGTCCATCCCTACAGACTATAAAATTCCCACTCTCCTCTCAAGATAACTTCATACCCACCATCCAATATACAGATAAATTCAGGTCTCCAACTTTGGTCCATATGTTAAATATTTATAAAATGTAATATGATTTTTTTAAGATAAAAATTAAAATAAACAATGTCTTGGGATTCCCTTCCCACAACTAGTCATTTTTCATTGCTCTTGTGTTGCATACATTTTGTTTGGAGACCATTAGTGTAAATATTTTTTGTTTCTGCAGCCATCGAGCATTTATCAAGGAAAACGATGTAAATCAATTTGTAATGTTCAAGAATATGTGATTGGGAAAAAGCATTGCACATATGCTTATCTTTCACCTCAAAATTACCTTCTGTGCATAGAATCCTCAATTAGTACTTAGTATAATTTGCATTTGACTACCAATATTATTTTGCTAGAAAAATTGTTTTCAAACTTTGCCTTGAGAAGCTCACAGAAATGAGCCTTATTCACAGCAGGTGCTTTGAACTGCCCCATAATAGAACAAAGGGGCTCATTTTTGATCTATTGAATGATTCTGTGAGACTTTGTTTAAATAAAATTTTCTGATACTATAGTTTGGAAATTTCTCTCCATCCCATAAACACTGTAATTTTCTGTACACAGTAGCCTTTGCTTGGCCTGGTGATATTCACATAATTAAGCCACAATCTTTCTTCCAAAGATTTATTGATTTATGAGACATATTCAGAAGTATCCTTCAAATAACTTAATATTTTGTTATTGTAATTAATAGTAGTCTAAATATTCAGATCCTAGAATATTTCTTATTTTCCCATGTAAGTACCATTTTCAGTGTTAAATTATCATGATGAATTATCTTCTTATCCTATTCCTTTGTAAAAATGTGTAAAATATACTACATAATGTAATAACAAAAAGGTTTTATCTGTTGTAGCTTTATAAAGATATTGATATTTTTAAATATTTTGAAACATTGTTTCAAACACTGAATAAGGATACAACTTACTTATAGTATGAGTTCTTTTTTTTTTTCTTGTAGATCTATAAATTTTAACTCCCTCATAATCCCAACATACCTAGTGTGATACAAAGTTATCAGTATTAGAGACTTTCAAGATGGCAGAGTAAGACATGGAAATCACCTTCCTCCCCACAAATACATCAGAAATACATCTACACGTGGAACAACTCCTACAGAACCCCTACTGAAAGCTGGCAGAATTCCTCAGACCTCCCAAAAGGCAAGAAACTCCCCACGAACCTGAGGAGGGCAAAAGAAAAAAGAAAAAACAGAGACAAAAGAATAGGGACGGGACCTGCACCAGTGGGAGGGAGCCGTGAAGGAGGAAAGGTTTCCACACACTAGAAGCCCCTTTGCGGGCGAAGACTGCGGGTGGCGGAAGGGGGAAGCTTCGGATCCACGGAGGAGAGCGCAGCCACAAGGGTGCGGAGGCCAAAGCGGAGAGATTCCCGCACAGAGGATCGGTGCCGCCCAGCACTCACCAGCCCGAGAGGCTTGTCTGCTCACCCGCCGGGGCGGGCAGGGCTGGGAGCTGAGGCTCGGGCTTCGGAGGTTGGATCCCAGGGAGAGGACTGGGGTTGGATGCATGAACACAGCCTGAAGGGGCTATTTCGCCACAGCTAAATGGGAGGGAGTCCAAGAAAAAGTCTGTAACTGCCTAAGAGACAAGAGACAATTGTTTCCTTGTGCGCGAGGAGAGGGGAATAAGAGCACCACCTAAACGAGCTACAGAGACGGGTGCGAGCTGCAGCTATCAACGCAGACCCCAGAGACGGGCATGAGACACTAAGGCTGCTGCTGCCGCCACCAAGAAGCCTGTGTGTGAGCACAGGTCACTATCCACACCGCCCCTCCCGGGAGCCTGTGCAGCCCGCCACTGCCAGGGTCCCGGGATCCAGGGACAACTTCTCCGGGAGAACGCACGGCACGCCTCAGGCTGGTGCAACGTCACGCTGGCCTCTGCCGCCGCAGGCTCGCCCCGCACTCCATACCCCTCCCTCCCCCCGGTCTGAGTGAGCCAGAGCCCCCGAATCAGCAGCTCCTTTAACCCCGTCCTGTCTGAACGAAGAACAGACGTCCTCAGGCGACCTAATGTAGAGGCAGGGCCAGATCCAAAGCTGAACCCCAGGAGCTGTGTGAACAAAGAAGAGAAAGGGAAATCTCTCCATGCAGCCTCAGGAGCAGTGGATTAAATCTCCTTAATCAACTTGACGTACCCTGTATCTCTGGAATATCAGAATAGACAACAAATCAGTCAAAAAACTGAGGCGGTGGACTTTGGGAACAACTGTAGACTTGGGGTTTGCTTTCTGCATCTAATTTGTTTCTGGTCTTATGTTTATCTTAGTTTAGAATTTAGAGGTTATTATCACTGGTAGATTCGTTTATTGATTTGGTTGCTCTCTTCTTTATATATATATATATATATATATATATATATATATATATTTCTTTTTCTCTTTTTGTGAGTGTGTATGTCTATGCTTCTTTGTGTGATTTTGTCACTATAGCATTGCTTTTACCAGCTGTCCTAGGATATGGTCTGTCCTTTTCTTTTCTTGGTATAGTTTTTAGTGCATGTTATCATTGGTAGATTTGTTTTTTGGTTTGGTTGCTTTCTTCTTTCTTTCTCTTTTTTTCTTTTTTTATTATTTTTAATTCTTTAATTTTTAATATATATTTTTTATTTTAATAACTTTATTTTCTTTTTTTCTTCCTTTCTTTCTTTTTGTCTCCCTTTTTTTCTGAGCCGTGTCGCTGACAGGCTCTTGGTGCTCTGGCCAGGTGTCAGGCCTGAGCTTCTGAGGTGGGAGAGCCAAGTTCAGGATATCAGTCCACCAGAGACCTCCCAGCCCCATGTAATATCAAACAGCAAAAGCTCCCCAGAGATCTCCATGTCAATGCTAAGACCCAGCTCCACTCAACGACCAGCAAGCTACAGTGCTGGACGCATTATGCCAAACAACTAGCAAGACAGGAACACAACTCCACCCATTAGCAGAGAGGCTGCCTAAAATCATGATAATGTCACAGACACCCCAAAACACACCAGCAGACACGGTCCTGCTCACAAGAAAGACAAGATTCAGCCTCATTGACCAGAAAGACAAGATCCAGCCTCATCCACCAGAGAACAGGCACCAGTCCACTCCACCAGGAAGCCTACACAAGCCACTGAACCAACCTTAGCCACTAGGGGTAGACACCAAAAACAATGGGAATTATGAACCTGCAGCCTGCGAAAAGGAAACCCCAAACACAGTAAGTTAAACTAAATGAGAAGACAGAGAAACACATAGCAGATGAAGGAGCAAGGTAAAACCCACCAGACTAAACAAATGAAGAGGAAAAGAGCAGTATACCTGAATAAGAATTCAGAGTAGGGCTTCCCTGGTGGCGCAGTGGTTGAGAGTCCGCCTGCCGATGCAGGGGACACGGGTTCGTGCCCCGGTCCGGGAAGATCCCACATGCTGCGGAGCAGCTAGGCCTGTGAGCCATGGCCGCTGAGTCTATGCATCCGGAGCCTGTGCTCCGCAACGGGAGAGGCCACAGCAGTGAGAGGCCCGCGTACCACCAAAAAAAAAAAAAAAAAAAAAAAAAAAAAAAAAGAATTCAGAGTAATGATAGTGAAGGTGATCCAAAATCTTGGATATAGAATGGAGAAAATAAATGTTTAACAAGGACCTAGAAGAATTAAAGAGCAAGCAAACAGTGATGAACAACACAATAAATGAAGTTTAAAATACTATAGAAGGAATCAGTAGAAGAATAACTGAGGCAGAAGAATGTATAAGTGACCTGGAAGATAAAATAGTGGAAATAACTACCACAGAGGCGAATTAAGAAAAAAGAACGAAAAGAATTGAGGACAGTCTCAGAGACCTCTGGGACAAAATTAAACACACTGGAATTCAAATTATAGGTGTCCCAGAAGAAGAAAAAGAGAGAAAAAAAAAAGGGACTGAGAAAATATTTGAAGAGATTATAATTGAAAACTTCCCTGAGAAAGGAAATAGTCAATCAAGTCCAGGAAGTGCAGAGAGCCCCATACAGGATAAATCCAAGGAGAAACACGACAAGACACATATTGATCAAACTATCAAAAGTTAAATACAAAGAAAATATATTAAAAGCAGCAAGGCAAAAACAACAAATAACACACAAGGGAATCCCAATAAGGTTAACAGCTGATCTTTCAGCAGAAACTCTGAAAGCCAGAAGGGAGTGGCAGGACATATTTAAAGTGATGAAAGGGAAAAAAACTATAACCAAGATTACTCGACACAGCCAGGATCTCATTCAGATTTTATGGAGAAATTAAAATCTTTACAAACAAGCAAAAGCTAAGAGAATTCAGCACCACCAAACCAGCTTTACAACAAATGTTACAGGAAATTCTCTAGGCAGGAAATACAAGAGAAGGAAAAGACCTACAATAACAAACCCAAAATAATTAAGAAAATGGTAATAGGAACATACATATTGATGACTACCTTAAATGTAAATGGATTAAATGCTCCAACCAAAAGACACAGACTAGCTGAATGGATACAAAAACAAGACCCATATATATGCTGTCTACAAGAGACTCATTTCAGATCTAGGCACACATACAGACTGAAAGTGAGGGGATGGAAAAAGATATTCCATGAAAATGGAAGTCAAAAGAAAGGCTGAGTAGCAATCCTCATACCAGATAAAATACACTTTAAAATAAAGACTATTACAAGAGACAAAGAAGGACACTACATAATGATCAAGGGATAAAATCAAGAAGAAGATGTAACAATTGTAAATAGTTAGCACCCAACATAGGAGCACCTCAATACACAAGGCAAATGCTAACAGCCATAAAAAGGGAAATCAAGAGTAACATAATCATAGTAGGGGACTTGAACACCCAGTTTTCACCAATGGACAGATCATGCAAAATGAAAATAAACAAGGAAACACAAGCTTTATATGATACATTAAGCAAGATGGACTTAATTGATATTTATAGGACATTCCATCCAAAAACAACTGAATACACTTTCCTCTGAAGTGCTTATGAAACATTCTCCAGGATAGATGATATCTTGGGTCAGAAATCAAGCCTTGGTAAATTTAAGAAAATTGAAATCGTATCAAGTATCTTTTCCTAACACAAAGCTATGAGACTAGATATCACTTATAGGAAAAACTCTATAAAAAATACAAATACATGGAGACTAAACAATACACTACTAAATAACCAAGAGATCACTGAAGAAACCAAAGAGGAAGTGACAAAATACCTAGAAACAAATGACAATGAAACCACAACAACCCAAAACCTATGTGATGCAGGAAAAACAGTTCTAAGAGGGAAGTTTATAGCAATACAATTCTACCTCAAGAAAAAAGAGACACCTCCAATAAACAACCTAACCCTAAACTTAAAGCAATTAGAGAAAGAAGAACAAAAAACCCACAAAGTTAGAAGAAGGAAAGAAATCATAAAGATCTGATCAGAAATAAATAAAAAAGAAATGAAGGAAATGATAGCAAAGATCAATAAAACTAAAAGCTGGTGTTTGAGAAGATAAATGAAATTGATAAACCACTAGCCAGACTCATCAAGAAAAACAGGGAGAAGACTCAAATCAACAGAATTAGAAATGAAAAAGAAGTAACAACTGACACTGCAGAAATACAAAGGATCATGAGAGATTACTACAAGCAACTATATGCCAATAAAATGGACAACCTGGAAGAAATGGACAAATTCTTAGAAAAGCACAACCTTCTGAGATGGAACCAGAAAGAAACAGAAAATATAAACAGACAAATCACAAGCACTGAAATTGAAACTGTGATTAAAATTCTTTCAACAAGGGCTTCCCTGGTGGCACAGTTGTTGAGAGTCCGCCTGCCAATGCAGGGGACACGGGTTCGTGTCCCGGTCTGGGAAGATACCACATGCCGTGGAGTGGCTGGACCCGTGAGCCATGGCTGCTGAGCCTGTGCGTCCCGAGCCTGTGCTCCGCAACGGGAGAGGCCACAACAGTGAGAGGCCCGTGTACCGCAAAAAGAAAAAAAAATCAACAAACAGAAACCCAGGACCAGAGGGCTTCACTGGCGAATTCTATCAAATATTTAGAGAAGAGCTAACAGATATCCTTCTCAAACTTTTCCAAAATATAGCAGAGGGGGGTACACTCCCAAACTCATTCTACGAGGCCACCATCACCCTGATACCAAAACCAGACAAAGATGTCACAGGAAAAGAAAAAGAAAACTACAGGCCAATATCACTGATGAACATAGATGCAAAAATCCTCAACAAAATACTAGCAAACAGAATACAATAGCACAGTAAAAGCATCATACACCATGATCAAGTGGAGTTTATCCCAGGAATACAAGGATTCTTCAATATACACAAATCAATCAATGGGATAAACCATATTAGCAGACTGAAGGAGAAAAACCATATGATCATCTCAACAGATGCAGAAAAAGCTTTTGACAAAACTCAACACCAATATATGATAAAAACCCTCCAGAAAGTAGGCATAGAGGGAACTTACCTTAACATAATAAACTACATATATGACAAACCCACAGCCAACATTTTTCTCAGTTGTGAAAAACTGAAAGCATTTTCACTAAGATCAGGAACAAGACAAGGTTACCCACTCTCACCACTATTATTCAATGTAGTTTTGGAAGTTTTAGCCACAGCAATAAGAGAAGAAAAAGAAATAGAAGGAATCCAAATTGGAAAAGAAGAAGTAAAACTGTCACTGTTTTCAGATGACATGATACTACACATAGAGAATCCTAAAGATGCTACCAGAAAAATACTAGAGCTAATTAATGAATTTGGTAAAGTAGCAGGATACAAAATTAATGCATGGAAATCTCTTGCATTCCTATACACTAATGATGAAAAATCTGAAAGAGAAATTAAGGAAACACTCCCATTTACCATTTCAGCAAAAAGAATAAAATACCTAGGAATAAACCTACCTAAGGAGACAAAAGATCTGTATGCTGAAAACTATAAGACACTGATGAAAGAAATTAAAGATGACACAAAGAGATGGAGAGATATACCATGTTGTTGGACTGGAAGAATCAACACTGTAAAAATGACTATACCACCCAAAGCAATCTACAGATTCAATGCAATCCCTATCAACCTACCAATGGCATTTTTCACAGAACTTGAACAAAAAATTTCACAATTTGTTTGGAAACACAAAAGACTGCGAATACCCAAAGCAATCTTGAGAAAGAAAAATGGAGCTGGAGGAATCAGGCTCCCTGACTTCAGACTATACTACAAAGCTACAGTAATCAAGACAGTATGATCCTGGCACAAAAACAGAAACACAGATCAATGGAACAGGACAGAAAGCCCAGAGATAAACCCACACACATATGGTCACCTTATTTTTGGTAAAGGAGGCAAGAATATACAATGGAGAAAAGCCAGCCTATTCAATAAGTGGTTCTGGGAAAACTGGAGAGCTACATGTAAAAGAATGAAATTATAACATTCCCTAACACCACACACAAAAATAAACTCAAAATGCATTAAAGACCTAAATGTAAGGCTAGACACTCTAAAACTCTTAGAGGAAAACATAGGCAGAACACTCTGTGACATAAATCACAGCAAGATCCTTTTTGACCCACCTCCTAGAGAAATGGAAATAAAAATAAAAATAAACAAATGGGACCTAATGAAACTTAATAGCTTTTGCACAGCAAAGGAAACCATATCAAGGCAAAAAGACAACCCTCAGAATGGGAGAAAATATTTGCAAATGAAGCAACTGACAAAGGCTTAATTTCCAAAATTTACAAGCAGCTCATTCAACTCAATGTAAAAAAAACCAAACAACCCAATCCAATAATGGGCAGAAGTTCTAAATAGACATTTCTCCAAAGAAGATATACAGATTGCAACAAACACATGAAAGGATGCTCAACATCACTAAGCATTAGAGAAATGCAAATGCGAACTACACTGTGGTACCACCTCACACCAATCAGAATGGCCATCATCAAAAAATCTACAAACAATAAATGCTGGAGAGGATGTGGAGAAAAGGGAACCCTCTTGCACTGTTGGTGGGAATGTAAACTGATACAGCCACTATGGAGAACAGTATGGTGGTTCCTTAAAAAACTACAAATAGAAATATCATATTACCCAGCAATCCCACTACTGGGTATACCCTGAGAAAACCATAATTCAAAAAGAGTCATGTACCAAAATGTTTATTGCAGCTCTATTTACAATAGCCAGGACATGGAAGCAACATAAGTGCCCATCAACATATGAATGGATAAAGAAGATGTGGCACATATATACAATGGAATATTACTCAGCCAGAAAAAGAAACGAAATTGAGTTATTTTAGTGAGGTGGATGTACCTAGAGTCTGTCATACAGAGTGAAGTAAGTCAGAAAGAGAAAAACACATACTGTATGCTAACACATATATATGGAATCTAAAAAAAAAATTGTTCTGAAGAACCTAGGGGCAGGACAGGAATAAAGACGCATACTTAGAGAATGGACTTGGGGACATGTTGAGGGAGAATGGTAAGCTGGGACGAAGTGAGAGAGTGGCATGGACATATATACACTACCAAATGTAAAACAGATAGGTAGTGGGAAGCAGCCACATAGCACAGCGAGATCAGCTCAGTGCTTTGTGACCACCTAGAGGGGTGGGATAGGGAGGGTGGCAGGGAGACGCAAGAGGGAGGAGATATGGGGATATACGTATACGTATAGCTGATTCATGTTGTTATAAAGCAGAAACTAACAAACCATTTTAAAGCAATTATACTGCAATAAAGTTGATGGAAAAATTTTTATCAGTATTCCTTGAGGGGGTGCACCAACTACAAATAATTTAAAACTGATTCTACACTGGTTATGGACCAGTTGTGTCAACTTATATAAAGATGGGTTATTTTGTCAGACCGAAGTAGTGAGAATACCAATAAAGATACCCTGAACTTGAAGTTTAGCCTTGACATGAAGGAGCAGTGAAACACAGCTTGTGTATCAGTCTGACAAGGAGAATACCAGCTGGCTAATTAAGTGAACCTAATTTAAACTAATGATGTAGATTCTCAGGATAATGTGCTAACGGCTAGAGGAGACTGCTGATGACACTTAAGAATACCCGATGTGTTACAATAAGCCACTTCTGCATCCAAGCAGAACCTGATTTTGCTCCACAGAAGACAAAATGAGGTCAGTTGTTTACTAGTTAATCTTTTATGCAGGAAATTATCACCTGCATGCCATTCTTACAAAAAAGTATTAATGGCAAGAAAAGCAATAAGCATTTGATGTTTAGAGCAACACCAAGGTGATGGATTTCATTAAAAATGTGTTATCTTTTATTTTTAAGCTGCACATAGAAATGATATTAATGTGTCCACTGAAAACAAATATACCCCTATGGTAAGAATTTATCATGAGGTTTGTAAAACATGTTGTCAAGAAAACATTTGCCATTTAAAAGTAAAATGTAACAATGTTCAAGTGTTTAAAATGTTTTGTGCTAAAATTACACACTTAGTACCAATTCTCACGTTCAAATATATACAAAAGAAGAAAAGAAAGTCAGAAATATTATTTCATAGATAAGGTCAGTATAAAACACTAGGGATAGACTTTAATTGGACTGAAAAAGAAAACTTGAAAGAGTAAATTTAAATAAGTTTACTGTTCTTTTTTTCTCTCTTTTTTTTCTACTTTTTTTTTCTGTTCAAAAAGAAGACAATTTGATTTTGGACTTCACTGTTCCATCTCTCTGTCCACCCTATAAAAAATTCTATACTAGTTTCTATCATATTTTGGAGATGATTAAATTTTGATTATAATTATTATTCTTAGTTGCCACTGTATAATATACTTAGGCTAAAATAAAGAAACAAACAGAGGTACAGCACACAACCAGGAAGTATAACTTCATTTGGATACAAAAAAGGCTGACTTGAGTTAGCCTCTGTTGAGAAAAGGTATCAGATTGAGAAAGGATGCTTTACTTTTCACAAAACTAACTTTGCACCTTGCAGGTGACTTTGAGTGTACTCCGTCCTTGGATATAAATAAAGCTTTAAATCACAAATGAAGCAGTTTACCTTTATTTTTTTAAGTAGCTAGAAATATTCTTTCCTTAAATAGTTTTAAAACTTGAATTAATTGGATTATTAATTTATAAATCATAAGTCTCAATACCTACATCTGTTAAATCTAACATTTACATGTTGTTTTTAAATTAGGAAAAACTTTGAGGGAATTTAGAATTCTAAGAGATGGCCTATTTTCAAGTATAAAAGTAGAGTCATTAGGATATTCCTAATTAACCTTTAAGCATGTACTTTCAAGCATTAAAATTCACATACTCTAAGGTCATGTTAAGACAAATATAGGGATGTGTTATTTCAGCCAACAATTAGTAGACTTATGGAATTTCATCATCTAAAGAGGCTAACAGACTGAAATTATACATGGTTACAAAAAAAAGAATTTAGAGAAATTCAAAGATAGAAAACTTTAATTTTTTAAAAGCTATTTTTATGTAGTATATACGTAAAATTTTAGGTTGATATTTATAGTCAACAATAGTTCTCAGAAAATAATGTCCCTTTCAGAAAGATGGCTAGACTGAATATACCCAATATGGAAATTTTCATTTTCTAAACTAATTTGGTCTCTAAATATCTATAGAATAGATCATTGCAGAACGTCCCAAATCATTGCAGCTGCTACTTCACTCTACTTCTTTCCAGGGAGGTATTCAAGCACCCCTATAATTCAAAATGTTTCTTTTTATTGACAGAAGGGCAATATTCAATACCATCCCATACCTCCCCAGAGTTGTGTGGGCAAACCCATGACACAGTACTGCCTTTTTGATCCAAGGATTAAGTGCCCACATATTTCCTACAATAAGGAAGTCTCTGTTATGTTACTCTCCATTGTACTATTCCCCAAATGGAAGGCAGCGATAGAAAAATGAGGCAATAATGCTCATAAATGGTGGCACGAGGCAAGATGCATGAAGACAGGGTTCAGATTTGTTTTTGATAGCTGACAATCTGAGAATATGCAGAGACTGTATATAGAGTGGGTAGAAAGGGTAAAACAGGAAGTCAGCCATCAAGACAGTGAAAATACACATTTTTAAATTACTACCTCTCATCAAATTGCTTGCTAAAATGTTACTTTAAAATTTGGAGGAACTTTCACCTCTAATTCCATCTGGGACAGAATTTTCTGTTTTAGTACTCTTAAATCAGTTCATTTGTCATAAAAGTGTTCCTTTTTCATTACTTCCTGGATTTTATGTTACTAACTTATATTATCTCTTTAATTCGTTCTTTCTCACTACATTTCCAAATTTACTACCATGACTTTTACTTTAATACTTTCTTAGTTCCTTTTACTCTCTGCTAGCATTGTGGTTATTGTTATCTTCTTTTATTCAATTCTAATAGTATTAACCATGACTTTTGTCCTTGTTCTTTGCCAAAATTCTGTTTCCTTTTAATTAGTCTTTTTTGAATAAATCAATTTTTACCTTTTATATATTCATTTCATTGTGCCTGTATCTACATATATTTTTACTTTCCTTCTTTCATTTACGGTATTGTGATTTTCTTCAGCTAAATTCTAAAATTATATAGTTAAATGTTTTATTTTCAATCTATTTTTTTTTTCATTACAGTAACACAATTCCTTCAAAGACAGTCTTACTTGGATTCAACATGTTTAATCATGATTATCAATATTACTTGTTATTGATGTTGACATTTCAAATTTACTTTGCAGTTTTTGATAGCTTAGCACTGTGTCAGAGAATCAGTATGAAATGATTTCATTAATATTTCTTGAGGCTAAATTTATAACCCAGCATGTGTTCATTTTCAAAAATGTTTCCTTTAGTGAATGCTATAGTTTGAAGGTTTGTGTCCCCCTAGAATTCACTTGTTGTAATCCTAACTCTCAAAGATGATGCTATCAGATGATGGGCATCTGGGAGGTGATTAGGTCATGATGATGGAGCCCTCACGAGTGGGATTAGTGCTTTTATAAAAAAGACCCCACAGAGATTGCTTGCCCCTTCCTCCATGTGAAGACACAGTGAGATGGCAATGGCTATGAAACAGAAAGATGGCCCTCAGCAGGTCATGATCATGCTGCCACCTTGATCTTGAACTTTCCAAACACAGAACCTTGAGAAACAAATTTCTGTTGTTTATAAGCTACGCAGTGTGTTGTATTTAATTAAAGCAGGCTGAACGGTGATATGAAGTGATATTGAAAATATTTAGAAAGTGAAATATTTAGTAATAATGTATATTTAATTACTGCTGGATGCAAAAATTAATACATGTATCTGTTAGTTCAAGCATAGTAATAATGTTCAATTTGCATATAGTATTAATTTTGTCTGTTGACTTATCAAGAACAGAAGTATCAACTATTTCTCACTTACATCAGCTTTTTTGTTTTGCTGTTATTATATGGCTAAATTATCTGGAACTGTCCTTAAATTTCAAATTTTATTTTTTCTTATTTTTGGGGTATATCTCATAATCTCCATATGGCTAGATTTTCATTATTTGGTCCATTACTTTTTATTATCAGCTATTCCTTTACTCCATTCTCAGTTATTATAACTATAAACATATTTGGTTTTATTCTATAATTTTGTTTAAAGCTTTTTGTCCTGATTTTTCCATTCTTACTGTTTTCTCTTTCTTAATTCTTCTTTTCCTACTGTATTTAGGAGTAAGTTGTTCATTTAATTCTATTTTTTTCATAGACAAATACAGTAGTTAAGACACAGTTTCTTGAAATATTAATAAACATACTTAATGTGCATAGGTAATCCATAATTACTCCCATTCTTAAATAATACAAGAAACCTTAATATATATATTTCAAATAATATCAGCCCTTTCCCTGCTTACATATTGTTGTACAATATTTAAACATTTTTTTTTTTACTATTTTAGTCCTGTGTTTTCACTCTTTTAAAAATTTCAAACTTAAATTCAGGGAATATCATTATTATTGACAGTTAGTATTTTAATAGATCCTATGTTTACCAGTTTACTCGCTCTCTATACATCAAGTTGAACTGCTTAATTTTCCTTATTCCTGAAGCATATAGTTTTCAGTTTCAGTTTTGTTTAAATTTATTTTGTTGGTAAAGTCTATTTTTTTGTATCTGATACAGTAAATAAATTATATACTTTTTTCCACTGACCATATAATATCAGAGTATATTTTATTTCCACTTAGTCCTTTAATAATATTATTTCACTTTCTTTTGGTGTCCATTATAGCTATTGAGAAAATAGCTGCTGTTCTCATAGTACTTTATCTCCTATTTTTAGATCTTCCTTTTGGCTTTATGTGTGGCTGTGTCATGTTAATATATTCATGTATTGATTTATTTTCCATTTGTTTCATTGTCCTTTCTAAATCTGAGAGTTTACTGTATTATATTTTATAAGTTGTATAATAAAGAATAATACATAGTATATGTATATAATAATATATACAAATATATATACTATATATAATATATTACATATACACATATGTTATATCTATTATTATATACAAATACTATGTATTACTCTTTATTATATTACAGAAAATTCTCATTCACTTTGACCGAATTACCATTTCCCTTTTCTTTCTATTATCTCCTACCAGAATTTATCCTTTCTACTGTTAATGTATAAATAAAGTCTGATATTTTTAAATACATTTGCTTCTCATTATTAATGGCATTTGTTCTATAAAGTCACCACAAACACTGAATTTCTGAACACTGAACCACTGCTTCCGTAGGAAATGCATAGTTAGGTTCCTATCAGTTTCTGGTCACAAGATTTTCATCATCTGATCAATACATATCCTAATTCCATGAGTGTTTCTGCACAGAGAAACGTTATTTAATACATATTGTTCATTAATTAACCGTAACATTGAGGACTTCCCTGGTGGCACAGTGGTTAAGAATCCGCCTTCTAATTCAGGGGAAACGGGTTCGAGGGCTGGTCCAGGAAGATCCCACATGCTGCAGAGCAACTAAGCCCGTGCACCACAACTACTGAGCCTGCACAGACTCTAGAGCCCGCGAGCCACAACTACTGAAGCTCACGCTCCTAGAGCCCATGCTCTGCAACAAGAGAAGCCACTGCAATGAGAAGCCCATGCACCGCAACAAAGAGCAGTCCCCGCTCGCCACAACTAGAGAAAACACGTGCACAGCAACAAAGACCCAACACAGCCCAAACTAAATAAGTAAACAAACAAATAAATAAATAAATTTATATTAAAAAAATAAACCAGTAACATTGAACTCAGGACCATACAGCATTAGGACTCATGACTGAATGAAGCCCACAGTTAGGCACACCACGGCCTTCTTCACAAGCGTTTCAACACGACACTTGCGGGACGTTTTAAACAGCAAAATTGTCCTTGAAAACACAATAGTAAATAGACCGTGAAAAAAACACTTGTTCACAGTATGAAAGCTGAACCAAAAAAGTCAGGGTGTCTCCTTGTCCAACCTGAGCTGGGAACATTAACTTCAGGTCACACATTTCTCCTCACTCTGCACAAGTCCCTGAGTGTCTGCAAAACACCATATGTATTGATTTTGTGGTTCTAAATAAATTCAAGAGAGTGAGTTTTCAATACAATATCATCAAACAATGAGTATCAACTGTAATCGATTTTTCTGCAGCGAAAAAAAAAAAAAAGAATAACAGTAGCTCCATGCAATCAAAATGACCTCACAGTTATCATGTAGCCAGACACAGACAGTGAATACTGTATATTTCCATCTCTGTAATATTCAAAATTAGGCAATACTGACTTATGGTGACAGAAAGCCACATAATGATTACCTTTGCATAGGTAATTACTAGAAGGAGTAATAAAGCATAATTATTATTTTCATAACAAGATCACATGGAAAACCCATTTGGACTGAGGCTCAATTTTCTAACTTCTAAAAATGTGTTAGATTCTTATCTGAAAATATCCACAATCATAATTATATTGTAATATTGTTTTAATATTTTAAACTTGTATAATGTCTTTTACATTCTAGTATTTTATAGGCATTATAGACACTTTGAAAAATAATATAATTGATGTGATTTTTTACCATTGCATGGATGTTTCATTATTGATATTTTCTATTAATTTTAAACTTTACTTCATTGTCTGAAGATGGAAATTACATGAATAATAAATGATGTTAACTTTTCTCACCTTTGAATATCTAGTAGGTGGTACATATTCAGTCAGTGTAGGTTTCTAGTTTGAACACTGAATTTAAAAACCAGCCTGATTATTCCTGAAAGAACATCTAGTAGCTAACACATGCTAACTAAAGAGTCTTAATAATCCCTGACTGAATGCCTATAATTCGCTGGCCTATGTTGCAGCTGAAACCAAAGTAAAATCAACCTGGTCAAAAATCAAGCAGTCTCAAAGACAGATACATAGGAAGCAAAATAGACAGAAAAAATATGTTCTCACAGAAGATACTGGACCATTAGATTGGATGCACAGGGAACTGTGTAACCCTGGAGGCCTTAGAATTTTCTAGTAGACAGTTATTTATCCTTCTACTCATGACTCTTCTGTTCATTCTCATATTAGAAACTGAACCACTGGACTAATTATCCATTGTAAATTTGTAACCCTGGAGATATCAGAGCTTTCTAATAGAAACACTTTTGATTCTTTTATTTGTAATACCAAACATATCTTATAAAAGGCAATTAATGAATGTATACAGAATGGATAGATGGGTGGATTAATTCATGTGAAGCTGTTAAGAACTCTTAGAATGAGAGGCCCTGATTTTGAACTTCTTAACACTTTTTTTTGGTTCTAGTCAGGAATCAACATTAGAGGGACTAACAGCTACTCCAAATTCAAACCAATATTGGTGCAAAAGAAAAAAAAATCTCTGTAAATATAAGAAATGGTTAGATTCCTGTGTCTGTCAGAATTTTGATAGTAAATAGCACTTCTATATTCCAGACTCTGCTACAAATGCTTTGTATGCATAAACTGGTATAATCCTTAATATAACTTTATGAGATATGTACAGTTATTATTCCATTTAACATATTATACATAGCTCACAAAACTATTTAAAGTTTGTTTCCTTTGAGCTGAGAAGCCATAGATCCTAACAGTCAAAGGCTGAGATACTGGAGCCAGACTGCCCGGTCATAAATCCTGCACTGCCCCTTGATTGTTGTAAGACTGAGTTCTAGTAGACTGTCCGAGATGGACAGTCTTAGAAAGAGCAGGGCATAAAATAGGTGATGGCTCAAACCAGAATAGTTTTTCATAACCATGACCATGACAACATGGAAAAATGACATGGCAAGGCATGTTATAGGTGTTGTCCTCTGTCATTGACCTATGCACATATTACTTGTTTTACTACTATAGTAAAACCTACTAAGTTAATATTATCCAGTAAATCTACTATTGTCTCAGCCTTTGTTAAGAATCACATGAGAAAGATATATTACTCTTACTGTGATGGTAACTAGGAATACCTTAATTGGCCTTGGACTGGGACGCTCTTTGCTCTAGACAGAATAAACAATTGTGAGAATGTTTTTTGTGTAACTGGTCATGTGGGAATTATGAGGTATTCACGGAATCTAATTGTTGAAAACAAAAGCTATTTCAATTATTTCTTTAATTCTTTAGGCTCAAGGAGCAGAATGAGAGGACAGTTTGTAGAAAATGTGTATATTTTCTAGTTATCCAAGTAATGAAACAAGTTATCAATGGCAATCAAATGGCAATGCACGAGTTACCTGGTAAAGTCTATTACATTAAGTTAAATAGTCTTCAAAGCCACTTTCAAAAGGAGGAGTCATTCATACCTGAGTAACTTTTTGAGACTGCACATCAACAAGAAGGACTCTGTCCAAAGTTGGCTGTGCTACATAAATGAACTTGTCCTTGACATTGACAGCTGTGGCCCACACACACCTCTGGACTTCATCTCCTTCAGCTTTGGGACAGACTTCATCCTGTAATTTAGAAAATAAAAATCAAATGAATATCTTAAATGATAACATGGATATAGCCATATTATGAGTAACATTAATGTTTGATGCTCTACTACTTTTAGCATCAAAAGTTTTATATATATATATGTTATATATTCATATGTTACATATTTATATATTTAGATTTATGTCAAATATATAAATATATAAAGAGTTAAATCAAATAAAACAGTATATAGTGCATATTTAAATTCATTAAATTTGTATAGGAATCAGTGTGAAATAACCCTTAAAATACATTTTATTAAGCCTTTGAATGCTTATTTATAGTAACATATAGTCATTTCATTTGTCACTACCTATTCTTAGCTCAGTAACTGCAGAAGTACATAATAAGTCGAATGTTTCCTCCCAAATCCCCCCAATCTCAGACTTCTTTACCAGATATTATATGCCACACTAAAGTATATTTAGAGCTTCTCAAAGCCTCAAGAGCTGCCCTCATAGCATATTCATGGGCTTTTTAAAAGCTACCAAATCCACTACACAAGACTGAAGGAGTCTTCTACTTTGTGGAGAACCAGAAACTTAGAAAAATGATAATAAGGTAGTTACTCGAAATGGTTATTTTATTTTCAATTTGGTATCAAGGTCAAATTTTATAAAGTCCTTTAAGCTGCCTACGCCCTTTTCATTCTGCTCCTTTACCCTAGAACTACCTTCTGGTTAATATTGTGTAGTTTGTGCTATATGGTCATAAAGGAGGCAAAAATTATCTTCTATTTCTTCCTTCCAACATTCAGTAAGTGAATGTTGAAGGGATACGTAAACCTTTCTGATTTGTATGTGCAGACACATGGCGATTAGAAGAAATGTCATTTAGCTTGTTATTTTTGTTTCAGGTTTTTCTTTTATTCACTGGTCTGTTGGTTTTGTAATTCTCTCAATTTATTTGTAGTTAGAGAAACCACTGAGAAGAGAGATTTCTTGAACTATACATGAAATATATGTGTAAAGATAAACACTTACTTATATAATGATAATAATAAACACTGATTCCAAATATGTCACTTGTTTTATGGTTTTCGCCTGATCACTGATTATCATGTCTAATTCATTGATTTGTATACTCCAGTTAGTAACTCATGAGCTCAATTAGAATACTCTCTTTAATCTCTAATTCAAACCAAAACATTTATTTTTCAGCAGATATACCATCCACAATATATATTTAATAATCATAAAACAAAATCAACCAAATTTTCATGGTCAACAGCACTTAAGCATTTCTTTCAATGAAAAGATAATACTGACAGCACATAAACCACATTTGTCTTTTAGTAACTAAAATGACTACCACAATAACTCTTCTGAGGCAGCACAACCATAGTAGGTGTTTTTTCTTGCTTGTATAGAACTTGGAAAATAATGCAAAACCCAGAACACTTTGGAATAATAAGCTTAGTACATAGTTTGCTGGGGTTTTTTTTCACCAAACTTCAGATCTAATTCCAGAGGACCTGGAGGATCCACTCATTTTTAAGATCCAGTCCAGAAGTTACCAGGTTCACTAAAATATCAGGGACATATAACACCAGGGAATTGTAGTGTTCTCTGAACAGTTCAAGTGTGACAGGCTTCCAGGACATAAGCAAAAAAACGTAAAACTAAACATCAGGTGTATATTTCTGGTAGTTCTGGGGGGTTTGAATGAACTGCATTTCATAGAATGCACCACCATAATACTAAGATGACCACCAGTGGTGTCCATGGCTCTCGTCAGCAGGCAACACAAACCTGAAGGCAGAAATCTGTCCTCAGCACATGCCCAGAACACAGTACAGTATTTTACCTTCATTCATCAATTCACTGAAACATTATTTTCTACACCAAACATGTTTCTTCAGAAGTATTGGGTTGGTCAAAAGGTTCGTTCAGTTTTTTCTGTAAGATGCCTCTAGTAGCACTTAGTTGTCTTTAACTTCATTCAAAACAATTTTATTAGATTGTACTGTGACAGCTGTCATATCAGCGTGCATTTAAAAAAATATCAAAATTGGCGAACTTGTGTGGAGCCATTTTAATATTGAAGATGGAAGAAAAAAAGCAACATTCTTGGTATATCATGCTTTATTATTTCAAGAAAGGTAAAAACACAACCAAAATGCAAAAAAAAAAAAAAAAAAAAAGATTTGTGCAGTGTATAGAGAAGGTGCTGTGACTGAACGAACATGTCAAAAGTGGTTTGTGAAGTTTCATGCTGGAGATTTCTTGCTGGACGACGCTCCACAGGTAGGTAGACCAGTTGAAGTTGATAGCGATCAAATCGAGACATTAATTGAGAACAATCAATGTTACACCACGCAGAAGATAGCCGACATACTCAAAATATCCAAGTCAAGTGTTAAAAATCATTTGCACCAACTTGGTTATGTGAATCACTTTGATATTTGGTTTCCGCATAAGTTAAGCAAAAAAACCCTTCTTGATTGTATTTCTTCATGTGATTCTCTGCTGAAACGTAATGAAAACGTTCCGTTTTAAAAACAGTTTTGACTGACAATGAAAAGTGGATACTGTACAATAATGTGGAATGGAAGAGATCTTGGGGCAAGTGAAATGAACCACCACCAACCACATCAAAGGCTGCTCTTCATCCAAAGAAGGTGATGTTGTGTATATGGTGGTATTGGAAGGAAGTTCTCTATTATGAGCTCCTTCCGAAAAACCAAACGATTAATTGCAACAAGTACTGCTCCCAGTTAGACCAATGGAAAGCAGCACTCGATGAAAAGCATCCAGAATTAGTCAGCAGAAAACACATAATCTTCCATCAGGATAACACAAGACCCGATGTTTCTTTGATGACCAGGTAAAAACTGTGACAGGTTGGCTGGGAAGTTCTGTTTCATCTGCCGTATTCACCAGGCATGGCACTTTTGGATTTCCATTGATTTCATTTTACAAAATTTTCTTAATGGAAGAGATTTCAATTCCCTGGAAGACTGTAAAAGACACCTACAACAGTTCTCTGCTCAAAAAGATAAAGTTTTGGGAAGATGGAATTATGAAGTTGCCTGAAAAATGGCAGAAGGTAGTGGACCAAAGGGTGAATACGTTGTTCAATAAAGTTCTTGGTGAAAATGAAAAATGTTGTCTTTTATTTTTACTTAAAAACCAAAGGCACTTTTCGGCCAACCCAATATCTTGAACATCTTTGACAAGAACCTATTTCACGAGACTCAAACACTACCTAACATAAGTACTTGAGAGGCATGAAAAGGTGGGAAAAAGTGGGACCTAAGGTTGATGAAAGGATCTGAATATAGGAAAATTGTTTACAAATTCTTTGCTGTTGTGTAGAAGCTCCTAACAAAACCTGTCAAAATAACAGAAAGCGTGAGTAACCTGACACTAAACTGTCAGTCAAAAAACAACTGAACCAGGAGAAATTTCCACCCCTCTGTTTGCTACAAAACTGTTCAACAGTAAAATAAACTGCTCTGTTGGGAATTATTTCCTATTTGTAGGCTGTCCCTATAAGATGCCCCTGACCAGACTCACAATCATTTTTACAAAGCCATTAAAATTTCCTGACAGTCACCCTGAATTTCCTTTGCTTTGCTTCAGGCCATTATTGCTGATTATAGTCTATTAGGTCCCATTTTACAATAGCACTCCTCTTTTTTCAGATTACATAGATTAGTATTTATTTCTGTGGATAGGAATAGTAGGGGAATATTTTTCACATGCATTAGGCATTCAGTGGGATAAAAGGAAACTAAAATATGCAAGAGATGCAAAAGAAGATTAAGATAATACGTACTGATGAGGAAAATTGTCAGAAATTATATCAAAGAGTATCACTCAATCATTTTTATAGAAATGTATACTGCCTTTGAGAGTTAAAGGATTAATAAGATTTTAGAGCTAATGAAGATGAGTCAATAATAAAAAGGCAATTCTAGCTTATAATTAGAATTTATTTATTTCCCTTTGGGTTACTTCCATATTTCATTATACAGTTCCTATTTATGTATTATGTTCTTCCAAAATTTTAAAGAGATTTAAGATTTATCACTAGTGATGATGGAAATTTTGATTTAGCAATTAAAATAGTGTTGATGCTTCCTGATTTGCTAAAAAGAAGTTATAGTTCGAGTAGATGGATATATATACTCATCTTCTATAGGACTTGGTCATTTTAATATATTGTATTGATGGCCTATTAAAAAAACTTTTCCCTTAAATCTCCAATTTCCCATCTTTCTTTCCTCCTTTTCTTCATAGTCCACCTCTGTGCCATTCATGGTGAGGATGAATGAATTTGTCACAAGCACATCTGTTTACCTTGCATCCAACTCAACAAGTTTCTGTCATTATTCCTTCCTCGCATCCTTCTCTCTAATCATGGTTTTTCCACTATCTTTTGCCTGAAGACAGAATCTGCCAACATTTAAATTATAACTTCAGTTATGTCTCCAGGTGTGTTGGAACATGCACATGCCCTTGTAATTTAAGTAAACATTACTTGGATTCACCTGCTTTCCCTTTCAATAATCCATCTAATTCTCTTTAGACTTTCAACAAGCTGTCAAGAACCTTAATTCCATTTCTTGACCTTTCACTCTAAATTGCTCATACTTCAAACTTGCTTTCCAGATCCTGTCTCTTCCAAAACAGAGTTCTTGAAGAGTCACAGAGAGCTTCAGATCTTCAGTTCTTGTTGGGGAACATCTATTGAACACTTATTATGTGAAAGATATCATGCAAAGCTCTGTTTGGAAATAAAAACATGAATTTGAGTGAATGCCTGCTCTCAAGTTGCTTATAATTTCTGCCATATTTAGCTGTTTCAGACTCTTGATTCTTCCTGGAATGTTTTTTCAGTCTTGTAAGGCGAGGATCAGCAAACCATGATCCCAGGCCAAATTCAGCGCACTGCCTATTTTGGTAAATGGCCTAGGAACTAAGAACACTTTTTGGTATTTTTTAACAGTTGAAAAAAAATCAAAAGAAGAGTACTATGTTGTGATGTGTAAACATTATCTGGTATTCAGATTTCCATAAATAAAGGTTTATTGGAACACATCTACACCCATTCATTTAAATATTTTCTATCTCAATATCAAAAAAGCAAACAACTCAATTAAAAAGTGGGCAAAGGACCTGAATAGGCATTTTGAAAACATACAGATGGCCAACAGACACATGCAAAGATGCTCAACATCACTAATCATCAGGGAAGTGCAAATTAAAACTACAATGAGCCATCAAATCACACCTGCCAGAATGGCTATCTTCAAAAAGACAGCAAAAACAACTGTTGGCTAGTATGTGGAAAAAAAGAGAACCCTCATGTGGCGTTGGTGGAATTGTAAGTTGATTCAGCCACTCTGGAAAATCATATGAAGCTTCCTCAGAAAATTAAAAATAGAACTACCATACAATCTAGGAATTCCTCTTCTGGGTATTTTTCTGAAGGAAACAAAAATTATGTTAATTTGAAAAGATATACACACCCCTAGGTTCACTTCAGCACTAAGTGCAGAAATAAGTATACAACAAATCAGGTGACCTAAGATGTACACACCCAATTTGGGTACCACATTGTGGGTTCACCCAAGGATAGTATACAGATGCTCCTAGATATATAGTGAACTATTGCAAATGAATTTTGCGTTAAAGGTGGAGAGAGAGAGAGTTTGATGTTTGATAAATATGTAAACATACCATTAAATCTGAAAACTCCTAGACGTATTGTCAACCTGGTTCTTTCACTGATTGGGACCGGGTCATTAACTATTGAAAATAAATTGGTTTCAGTAGTTCTCATTGTTTAACTTTACTGCTTCTCTACCTATCAGGTTCCTAAGACTGGCAGGAGAGTCCGCTTTCTTGGAAGTAATTGAGAACTGGGAGGAAAGAGAACTTTTGCAAAGAGGAAAAAATAAAAAATAAACCTTACTTAAAATGTATAACTGTATTCTTTGTTGTTCTCCAACAAATGGCCTGTTCTCCAGCTAGAGTGTTCTTATCAAAATTTTATTAAAAAATCAATGATTTTCCACAGCAACTAAAGAACGCATCATGCATTTTATTAGTCAAATTCTTTTTAATCTACATTTGGTAGCCATATTTCCAAAACCTATATGGCTCATCCTAATTACTGTGGGTCTTACTAATTTTCTTCTTGTCTGAATTTTTGTAGCATTTATATTTGGTGCCACATAATTTGGCCTTTAATCAGGTACTATCATCACTGCCTAAAATGTTAGCCTTTGCTATTCCTGTATTTCTACATTTTACAGACATACTGGGGAAGGTACAATATTTCCTCAGTAAATACAAGTTTAAATGTCACTTATCATAGAAAAAAAAAAGGAGAGGGGATCAAAAAGTGTATATTGCTCAAACATGCTGTTAAACACTATTCCATGTCATCCAGAATCATTGAGAAACCGAATTCTAGAGCGTCTTCAAAATATGGCCTGTGGATAGCTGCCTGTTGGCATATTGTTCCTTACCAAGCTGAGAATAGTACAGAAATGGAAAATAACCATTTAGAATCTTTTCTAACAATTTGCCATTGCCGTAATAGCCATGAGCATGATCAGTGGACCCATCTCCTTTAATAGGGTTTAGACAAGCTTGGGTGTGTCAGGCGTGCCTGGAGGGTTCTTTTCCACAAATAGTTTAAGAAGCTCTGATTTTGAGCTTTCTTTTCTTTTCTAGCTCTCTCTCTCTTTTAAATAGCTTTAAAATACATAAATATCGAAAACTGTTGCAATCTGAGTCTACTGAGATAAATAGAAAAGTGAATGAAACACTTGACAAAATAGTGTTCACTTTAATAAATGCAATGTTCAGTTTATCATGAACCAAAGAAATGAAACAACGGTTCTTTGTACTGAACTGGAATGTTTAAATTACGATTTCCAGGATATTTTTTTGATAATCATGAATAAATGTATATATATAAGGTTGAGCTATTTGTGAATACACTAGATATAATGTATTCTTTTAATCTTGCTTTGCAATATAAAAAAACCCCTAGGTCTTACAATAGCACGTTAAATAATTTAATATCCATTGTTATCTCCCTTACTGGACCATTTGTTTTTAAAGGCAATGAGGTTAAATTACTTTCGTCAATTTTTAGTCAAGATCACTGCTTATAACCCAAGTGATACAACTGCTTATTTCTACAGTTAGATATATTCAATTTATCTAATTCTATTTCCCATTTCATTTATGAAAATGTCATAAACAATCTAGTTCATATTAGTCAAAGCATAAGTAGTCATGGCAATGTAGGGGCTGATTTGCCTTAATTTGGCCTATATAAGAAAACTGTCAAATAGTATGGTTTTGATTCTAGGATATCAATGGTACAAAGACCACAGTAAAGAAATTTTCATCCTTTCTTTTAACATAAGGAGAATGCATTTATATCCTCTAGTGTTATAACAAAAATGGAGCAGATAACACTATACAATCATAAATTGAGGACTGATTTCTCCTTAGCAGCAAAATATTAGAAAGATTAAAAACACAGGCTTTGAGGTCAACCAGAATTAGATGTAATCCAGTTTTACACACATATTAGCCATGTAAATACTCCTTTTAAGCTTTGTTTATGTCACTGGTATAATATCACCAATCACATAGGATTATTATGTTTGTTAAATGAAATCATGTTTGAAAAGGTCAAATGATCAATAAATGTTACCTGTTACTTTCCTATAGAAAATTCACTATGGGATACATTTCATGAAAACTGTAATAGTCTACACATTTTTCATCCAAATATATATTTTTTCAATTTCCCAAAATGTTTTGGAGGGAAGTTCACTGTGTATATTTAAGAATTTCAAAGAGTTACTTTAAATACAGAATGATGGTTGCATTTGTGGTCAGGAGAACTTATTTTTCCCTTTATCACTTGGCAGTTCTATGATATTGAGCTAATTATTTGTCTTTTCTCATTCCCTTATCTAGAAATTGAGAGGATTAAATTAGAATTTGTCCATGGTTTCAATAAAAGAAAAAAACAAAAACAAAGCTATCTGAATTAATTCTACTCTGCTTAAACAGAAAATTTTTTACCAGTTTATAGAAATATTATATTACGTCAACACATGTTGTTGCAAATGGCAGAATTTCATTCTTTTTATGACTAATATTCCATCATAAAAAATATAAATATACCACATCTTCTTTATCCATTCATCTGTTGATGGGCAATTGGGTTGCTTCCATATCTTAACTATTGTAAATAATGCTACAATGAACATAGAGGTTCATATATCTTTTCAAATTAGTGTTTTCATGTTCTTTGGATAAATATCCAGAAGTGGAATTGCTGGATCATACAGTAGTTCCATTTTTAATTTTTTAAGGAGCTTCTATACCGATTTCCACAGTGGCTGCAGCTATTTACATTCCTACCAACAGTGTAGGAAGGTTCCCTTTTCTCCATATTCTCACCGGCATTTGTTATTTGTAGACATTTTAATGATGGTCATCTTGAGAGTTGTGAGGTGAATAACCAATTTAAAAGTAAATAAATTTGTAGAGTGTTAAATTTCAAATGTCTGCAAAGCATGAGAGAATAAAGAACTCTAGATCTTTTGTCAGTGCAGGACTGAATGATTTGTGTGTCGATTCTCCTGGTTCTTGTAAATGAGCCAGAATCCTGGCTGGGGGTTGGTCCAGGTGTCAGTGGGCACTGAGAATCCAGGGGCAGGGACTTAATGACTTTTGGAAAAGGCATAAACTTGAATAATGGTGAGACATATTAAATATCAAGACCATAGGTTTCACATTAGGTCCAAGAACAAGTAAATAGAGTTTGGCAAAATGTCCTTTGAATTGAAAGCTAACATTAAGCACTAAAGAAATTAGACAAATATGGGGAATATCAGGAAGTGTAAATTATATGGACCCACAAGGTTCATGAAGGATCAACTCAATTAAATGGCAGTTTAGATAGTTGGAATTAAAGAATTAGTTGTGTTTAATTTCATTCCCCAGCGTGTTGAAGATTTGATTTGTACAGGAGCAATGGTGATCTTTCCTAACTTTATTTAACAAAGCACAATTGGTAAGTTGGTTAGATAGGGTGAAAATTTATTATTAAAATAATATTTTCTTACCAGATAACACATGAAGTTAAATGACCACACAAGAAAAGAAGAAGAAAAAAAGTATGTAAACCTCTCCTTAAAATGTTGAAAAGCTCATCAAAATTATGACATCACTATGAACACTGGTGGATATCATGGAAAGATAGAGGTTACTTCTTTCAAATATGTTCTGTACTCTAGTTTCCTTAAGTAACAATAGAGAATATTTGCTTAAATGGTCCTTTCCAGCTATTGATTAATAGTCAAAATTAAGAGGACTACCTTAAGAAGACTGTTTGGATTAATTTACCTTGACACTTCTTCATTTGAAGCATCAAGGTAAACTAATCCAAATAGATTCATTTAAAATGAGTCATGTACCACAATATTCATTGCAGCTCTATATACAATAGCTAGGACATGGATGCAACCTAAGTCTCCATCAGAAGATGAATGGATAAAGAAGATGTGGCACATTATATACAATGGAATATTATTCAGCCATAAAAAGAAACGAAATTGAGTTATTTGTAGTGAGGTGGATGGACCTAGAGTCTGTCATACAGAGTGAAGTAAGTCAGAAAGAGAAAAACAAATTCCATATGCTAACACATATATATGGAATCTAAAAAAGAAAATGGTTATGAAGAACCTAGGAGCAGGACGGGAATAAAGATGCAGACCTACTAGAGAATGGACTTGAGGACACAGGGAGTGGGGAAGGGTAAGCTGGGACGAAGTGAGAGAGGGGCATGGACTTATATACACTACCAAATGTAAAATAGATAGCTAGTGGGAAGCAGCCACATAGCACAGGGAGATAAGCTTGGTGTTTTGTGGCCACCTAGAGGGGTGGGAAGGAGATGCAAGAGGGAGGATATATGGGGATATATGTATATGTATAGCTGATTCACTGTGTTATAAAGCAGAAATTATCACACCATTGTAAAGCAATTCTACTCCAATAAAGATGTTAAAAAATAAAATAAAATAAAGTGAATACTGCAAAATAATAATAATAAATAAATAAATAAAATGTATTTTAAAAGGAAGCAATTTTGTTTTGATAGATTTCACTTCTCTATGTTCTGATCATATTACTAAAGAAAATACAGATTTTGAAATAAATAATACCAATGAAACAGATTATCAGGCAGGCAAAGAAATTACTTCTACAAGATAGGATTGAAGTAAAAACATGAAGTTTAGTTTGGGGGGACCATAAACCACATTAACAAACTGTCATTAAACCTTTAAAGGACTTTCATGTAGATTCTATTCCTTGATTCTTTGAAAGCCTTATATTAAAATAGAGTAAATTAAATTATTTCTTATTGGTATATATCCGTAGGACACAAAGGAAACAAAGAGAAACTTTTAAGGAAAAGGGTCAAACAATTTGAATGACATGGAATATCAGAAACTGTAAGTTCCCCTTTCTTTCTTTAAATTCATGAGTTTTGATAAAGCACATTTTACAGATTTCTCTTTTTGGGGACATTAGTTGAGGACCAAGAGAGGTTTTATTAATTACCTTTCTAAGAATGCATTATGTAATCTCTTGCTCTGAATGGCTTATTCTGTCTTGTAACTGTTTTAAAAATGTTGACATACAGCATGAATTGAGGGAATTTTATGATTGTTGCATTCTCTATATTTGTTCAATAGAGTGTAACATCACTTAGGAATTGAACTTTTTTCATGAATTGAGGGAATTTTACGTTATTGCATTCTCTATATTTGTACATCACTTAGGAATTGAACATTTTTCTATGCAACATAATCTCACAATGAAGATGGCAATGTCATTTTGATGGAGTTCTTCATTTTCTCATATTGTCCGGCAGAGGGCGCCTTATGTGGAAGGCAGGCTTAGTCGTTTTTTCAAGATTATTATGGACTGAAAAACATTCTGAAATGTGGTAGATTTATCTTCAAAAATTATAAGGCTCTAGAGAGGATAATTATACGCATGTGTACTTTTAAACTGTATTGTAATTCACACATTAATTTGTTCCACATAGGAACGCCTACACTGAGAATCATTACACTTTTTCAGGTCAACATTCTTTAAAAATTATTTTAGCTTGCTTTACGTCATTAACTAGTTAATTATTATTATTGCAAATGACCTTATATTCTCTTTCTTAAAGGTATGAAGTGAGCGGATTCTGGCCAAATAATTTATACACATAAGTATTTTGCTATGTTTGTATCAATTAATATAAAAACCATAAAACACACCGATTTTAAAATCATAACTTGTAAACCTTTAGAAATAAATGTTACATAAAAATAATTTACTCCTGTTCCTATCTTCTTTATAGGTAAGAAGACAGACCAAATTTACATTTTCTTTGCCCTTTTTATTTAAAACTATATCTTTATTTATTATATTGCCTGCAGAATTACATTTTCTCTTGCCTCTTTTCACTGACAAATCTCATAGGGGTTCTGCCACACTATCCAGCTCAGAAATATTCTTGAGTAATAAAGTGAAGACAATATTGAATAAGAATTCACCAAAACTGCCTCTGTGATTTAGTTCAATGTAAATCCTTTATGTATGCAGATTATATAATCTGATATGCTATTTTTCTTTTGCATCTTTAAGCTTTCTAAATAATTTCAAAGGTAAACTATCAGACATAAGATGATATTTTGCAAAATTATATTCACAAATAACTGTGCTGAAAGTTTCATATTAAAGAGCGACTTTTTAAATGAAAATGATACTAGTATGTGGATTTTTAAATATGAGAAAAAAAGGAGTTTTAATGGGCAAAAATTAGCAGCTTAAGTAGTAATGGGATGAACAATAATTTTGAGGTTTAAGTTTTGTTTTCCTTGGGATTTTTATTATATAGTTGTATCTTAAATATAGATTTAAGAAATTTAGAAAACATATAACATCATTATATGATAAAGTATATGGAGAAATGCAAAACTGTCATTGCAAACGTTTAGCAATATTTAAAAAAAAAGTTATTCAAACATTTAATAAAATAAAATAAAGCCATTAATTTACTGTATTGTTTTCCTTCCTGCACAGCCTCTCAAATTATTCAAACTGAGATTAATGACCTATCTAAATATGAAAAAGATATTAAAAAATGATAAGCCTTCAGTATTAAATTACAATTTTGACAACTTTTGTTGAAATATAAAATATAACCAATGAGAAATCAAGCAAGAGGTCAGTTAAATAGAAATTTTAAGAAAGAAAAGGAAAAGAAAAATAAGGACTAAGGTTTAAATAAATCATTAAAATCATGATTCTAATCCTCAATATGATAATTACAACTAATCTTGTTACAGTAAGTTTTCAACATATTTAGAAAGAAGAATATTTGGAAATTATCATTCTTCAGAGAGGAACATCACTAGAAAATATCTAATATTGATAATTCAAGAAATATCATTCCTGAGCACATTACTTAAAGTGATTAAATGTAATTGGTTGCATGAAGTCAGACTGGGGATAGTAAGGCACAGAGTAAGAAACTACTACTTCTGTATTATTTTATTTTTACCATGCCAATCTATTATCTTGAATAAGTCAACAGGTACTTTTTTTGTGAATAAAACTCAATCTTAGACCAGAAACTGTAGTTTAAGAGCTATAGAAGCTAGATTTATGTGATTTTTGTAAGTCTCAAGTAAAATGGTTTTATGTTTAACGATATTTGTATGAATAATTTTTATGTTGAACTCTTCAATTTTACTCTTAAGAAGTTTCTATTGAAATTCCAAAAATTACTATGAGTACATTTCTTTCTCAAGTACAGAAAATGTGCTCCTAGGTGTGTACAGTGAATCCTTATATTTCATTTAAAAAATGTGATGGCAAGAGATTGTTTGAGATACATACATAATTCTGGTCACATTTACCAGATAACTTGGCTGGTTCTTATTAATAATCTCTTAAAAACCTAATATGCTTTCTTAGATAAGATTACTTGGTCCAATTAATATGCTATACAACTCCATTAAGATGCTGTTGCATGATTTACATGTTCCCTGTGGCTATCCCCCTAATGTCAGCCTTGCCTACTTCAAGCATAACAGAAGCACAATAAGAGAATTTCATGAGTGTGATTTTTAATGAAAGATTACAAAGCCCCTTTAAATCCAGGGCTTCAAAGACCAATTTCATAAATTTATTTCTTTTAAAATCAACAGCATAATCTTCTAAGGAATAGTTAGAGGTAGTTTGCATTACTCTCTTTAGGCAGCTCTTTGCAGGATATCACTGTAAGTGAAAAGGAAGCTCTTTGCAGGATATCATTGTAATGAAAGCTTAAATTTTTATCATTCTAGAACTCTTTGTAAGTTAAGCCATGTTTGAATAGAGACCCACTGAGAAAAGAATAAGTGGTGAAAAATTTCGATTACCTTTCTGAAATATACAGTGGTATTGAATTCAAAAGGTTGCTTGATGGCTTCATGGAGAAATGAATTGTCTGCATCATATAAAGCGGCTGGCGTTTTAACAATTATTTTTCTGGACAGAGTTTGGAGAAGTAGTAATTGGATTAGAAACAGAAGGAGATGCTGAAAAGGGGGTTTGGAAGCATTAACAAGGAAATTGATAAATGCCCTGAAGGCTGCACTGTTTGAGAAGAGGGGAACGTCAGCAGAGAGAGAAGTGTGAACGCAGCAGAGAGAGCTGTGTTTCCCCATTTCTAATCTGTTTCAATTTCTTGATACCTGAGAATTCTGCACACTATGGACACAACCTCTTCTGATGTAAAACCTCCATTCTAATAGAGTACCAATCATATTGATTTATAAAGTGTAGGTAATTTTCTTATGTGGAAATTCCAAGCCTAGAAAATAGACATTTTAGAGGTGATTCACATCAGAAACTATGATCCTCTGGAGTTAGCATCATTTAAGTTGCATTAAAACCAGTAACAGAATCTTTGCATCTTAAAATATAAGACCCATGCATGTGGGACTTCCCTGGTGCTCCAGTGGTTAAGACTCTGTGCTCTCACTGCCAGGGGCCCAAGCTTGATCCCTGGCTGGGGCACTAAAATCCCACAAGCCACGCAACATTGCCCCCCAAACAAAGTACACACACACACACACACACACACACACACATCTATATACTTAACAGCCACGCATGATAAGATTTGTGTGATTTTTCTTTCAAGCTCTTCTAGTCCCCACGAAAGAATAAATAACACCATGGTATGTATGGAGAACAGCAGCTGGATCTTAATAAGCAAACAGAGAAGGAAGTGAAGTAAAGAAGCATTGAAGATTAAAAGAGTTGTGGATATGGTTGACAAAATACTTGAAAACCAAAAAGTGAAACAGTTGGTAATCTTGCAAAAGCCTAATAATTGAAACATTTTTCCAAACCCATTTTAGTTTGAGTTCTGAGGTTATAAGTCTGGGATAGAATCCTATTTGCTCGAAGTACATACTTACTGTAGGTGACAAGATGAAATCATGTATACAACTAGGATAAATATAGCAAGAATCCTGTCTAGTTAGGCTGCATCACAAAAAAAGGAAAAACGATAGATGAAAGTATAAATAAAAGCATGTTCTATGAATCTTCAACCAACTCACTACCAAAAGCTGAAACCTGATGTAATCTGACATTGCACCAAAACTGAATTATTTAGAGCAAGCAAACAGCAACTTCTGAGAGATTTGATCAAAATTCTGTATTCTAAATACTTCTGTTTTTATCTAAACTTTACTAGCCAATGAGTTGTATTGGGAATTGCAATTCTCTTAATATCAACAGTGACTTTGAAAAATATTATTTTTATGTTTAATCCTTTTTCGTGGGGAAAAAAATGATGTGAAAAGACTCATTTCCACTACTCACAATCAAGTGACTTATCTTCTAAAATCCAGAAGAACTAGCTTTCTTTTTTCTATAATAGAACTCCAAACTGTCTTAGACTGGGCATTTGAACAGTATATTTTGACTGTGTGATCTTGAATTATAGACCCATGAGGTTATGTTTACCCTGAAACAATTCAGTGATCAATTATTTTATGAAACATTTTTCACAAGAAGAACACTGTTTTGTGGGAATTGTAAAGTAAGGAGAGGTGAGGAGGGAATTAGATGCATACACCTTTAAACTCAGGCAATGCATAAAAGAATGAATAGCCTAAGGCTCTAAGCAATGGAGTTTTCCTTAAATTCATTTCACAAATGTTACTCGACTACCTGCCATGTGTAAGTACATTGGGAATAAAAATGCTAATCAAAGTCTTTACTAATAGAGGTAGTAAGATGTGGTGGGTTGTTTCCTATGTCAGCTTGGCTATGACTAGGCTCTGTCGCTCAGTTGTTGGTCAAGAACTAGTCTGATAGAGAATGGATAAACAAGACCTACTGTAAAGCACAGGGAACTATATTCAGTATCCTGGGATAAACCATAATGGAAAAGAATATGAAAAAGAATATATATATATATGTATAACTGAATCACTTTGCTGTACAGCAGAAATTAATATAACATTGTAAATCAACTATACTTGAATAAAATAATAAAAAAAGAACTAGTCTGGATGTCATTGTGAAAGTATTTGTGGAGGTGATTAACATTTAAAATTAGTTGTCTTTATAGAGACACAGATGTAGAGAACAAACGTATGGACACTTAGCGGGGAAGTGGGGTGGTGGGATGAATTGGGAAATTCTGATTGACGTATATACACTATTATGTATAAAATAGATAACCAATGAGAACCTAATGTAGAGCACAGGGAACTCTACTTAATGCACTGTGGTGATCTAAATGGTAAGAAAATCTCAAAAAGAGGGGATATATGTATATGTATAACTGATTCACTTTGCTGTACAGCAGAAACTAACACAGCATTGTAAAGCAACTATACTCCAATAAAAATTAATTAAAAAGTAAATTAAATTGGTTAGCTTTAAGTAAGACAGATCACCCCCCGTAATGTAAGTGGGACTCATGCAATCAGTTGCAGGCCTTCAGATTTAAGAGTAAGGTTTCCCACGGAAGAAGGGATCCCGCCTTAAGCTTCCACACAGAAATCTGTTTGAGTTTCCAGTCTGCCTATGGATGTCAGACTCAATACCCCAGTGTTGACTTGTATCAGCACTCTGCTGGCCTAATCTGTGGATTTTGGATTCCAGAATTTCCTACTGCCTGGCCTTCCCTACAGATTTCACACACTTGCGTGCCACTCCACCCACTAGTTCCGGAGACAATTCCTTAAAATAAGGAGATGGAGACAGACAGTGATGGAGAGATATAGATCCAGATCCAGATCCAGACATGGATATAGATACTAATCCTATTGGTTCTGTTTCTCTGGAGAAAAATGTTCTCTTGACTCAACAACAACAATTCCCTCATGAAATTATTTTATAGTTAGAAATGAAATCTAGTAGAATGTGGCACCAAATAGCTTACACACTCTGAAATGAACATCTTCTTGTGTTTAAACAGAAATAAAATAGCCTCACATAAGAAACACATTTAATTCAACATTTATTCTCAAAGCATACTGCCGTCAATTTTTCTTTTTTTCTACTGCTGTATACTTGTGTATCATGAAAGTGTCTGTGTATACATATTCCAATTATTTAAGCTTATCTCACATTAAGGAATAACAAAATAACAAAGCAATATGAAGTAAAAGCTTATCTACTCTAGCCTTTATTTCATATATATGGGCTATAATAACTGCATGAAAAATATGTCTCTCTCTTTTGGTATAAACAAATGCCTGTATTCTGCATTTTACAATATAATCAGGATGTAGTTTTAGCCAATTATCCATTCTCTATATTATTCTTACTGCTTTAACAAATATATTGGTCAGCTAAATTGTATTTGTATTTTAATTTCAATTTGATAGTTTCTCTTGTCTTAAAAATACAAATCTAACATTTCTTGTACTTTTTGCTTAGTTTTCCTTTAGCATATATAAATTTTTGTTTTATATAAGAATGCTAACTTTCTATCCTTATATTTCTTTTTATTTTGCAGTATGAATTTCTAGCATAATCCCATGTGTAAGATGGTTATAAGATTTCCAAGGGCTATGATTTGAAAAATCTGATGCAGTCAATTGCTAATAATCCTTGCCTTGTCATTGTTGTGGATAAGGGTTCTCAGGTTGAAGGAAATGAGTTAAGGCTGTCACCACTGATGTTTAGCTTCTATCTCCTCTTCAATTTAAAATTTTTATAGAAAAGTATACATAATTTATATATGTATTCATATAATTTCTCACTATATATACGTGTGTGTGTGTGTGTGTATATATATATATATATATATATATAGAGAGAGAGAGAGAGAGAGAGAGAGAGAGAGAGACCGACCTACTTGTTTTAGGAGGAAGTCTAAGTAATCAAAGGTTTTAAAAAGAGACATTCAGGTAAGTAAACTTCACATCCCTATTTTCCAGACATGCCACAAAACTATCACATCAATTTTTCCTTGCTTTTTCAGCTTTAGATTCCAAATAGTTAGCCACAACACTGCCAATCCCATAGGAATCAGAAACACTCTTTTGTTAAATGATTTTGCTCTGATTTAAATAAATATTTTGGTGCCACATTTCCAATATCTGTGTGTTAGCCCAAATTTCTCATCCATAATGTTTTAATAAAAATATACACATGCCATAAAATTGAATGACTTGCTTTATCAGAAGCAAATACTTATATTTTTATATGTGTTTCTTTACATACACACACACCTTATTCAAAATGGATTTAGTCAGCACTGATATCATCTGACTATAAAACAAAACAAAATTGCACGTACAAGTTAAAGTGTTTTCATACTTGTTAAACTTATAGTTTAACAAAATGGTAATGATTCTATTCAGTAATTTAGCCTTTAAGTGAAACATTTTTAAATTAAAAATAGTTTCTTTTGTTTTAAACACTCATAAACATATTGAGTTAAATTATTTCCTTTATTTAAAATAGGAGGTCATTAGATTGCTTTGTCCTACAGAGTGTCTGAGAGATGCTGGCCTATCTTAACTCACTCTCATATTTTTTTCCTTCTTCTCATTCTAGGACATGGCTTTAATTTGTAAATTGTTGTCTCCATAATTCAATATGTGACAACACTGGCTACTGGTAGGCTCAAAATAGGAGTTGAAAGTAAAGGATCTAAACCAGGGCATTAATATCTATTTTGCTCATATCTTGTCGCCATGCCAACCTTAAAATGAGTATCAAGACAGGGTTGCATTCTGTGGTCTACCAATATCTTACCTTATTTTGGGTGTCCAGTGCATGCCTGCACTTGTGTGAGAACACAAAGGTAACATGAGTACCTTTAGTATTACATATTTTGGTGTATACATATTTATGTGGAGATATACATAGCCATAGCAATATAAAATTAATTATTATTTCTTATTATCCTGCACAGAAGTAGAGTCTCTAATATGTATAAGCAATATGCATTTTGTCATGTATTCTTCTATTTTCTGAAAGCTGACCAAAATTTTACAGAAAATAAATATTTCTGTTAAAGATAAGTACATGTAAATAAATAAAGGTACATGAAAAAATAAGATGTAGAATAGATGGGCATCAACATTTATAAAGCATCTAATATACCTCAACTTCCCATCAGTTTATTTATAGGCTATTTTCTTTCATTACGTTAAAGTAACCATTGCCTGCCAAAATGGGAGAAATTCTAAATTAAGGAACGGGTGAAGTTTTTATGCTGTGTTCAGTTTTGATATTTCACCTCTAGTGCCTTTATTTTAATTACAAACAAGTCATTACGCATACACAATATATTATCTTCCTCTTTAAGTATAAAACCTGCATAGAGTAACAGACAATATCATAGTTTTAACACTGTCCTACCCACACGTCTCATATATGTGTAGATTTCATTGTATTTCCAAAATACAATTCTACTTAACAAAATTACTGTATAAAACTGTAAAGGAATTTTTTAAATACTTGCCTGAAATCCAAGGAGCTTTTCACTAGGCTTAATGTGCCTCTGAAATTCACATTCTATGGGTTGTATCACTTTGATTCCATCTTCATAAAAAACATAGAACATGTTCCCAATTCCCAGACCTTAGGAGTAAAAACACAAAAAAAGTTCAAAATAAAATTATCCGAAACATTTACAACCAAAACTCAGTGCCCCTCACATTGCTGGTGAGAGATCAATTTGTGAAGTCCTATAATGATAATAAAGCAAACCATGTGAGACCTTTACCATATGCCCAAGCAACTCTGCAATATTATGCAGACATTCTACTTCATCTCTCTGATCTGCAAGTCAGTGATTTCCTTAACATAATTCAACAAATGTTTCATATATTTAAAAATAATTATAAATGGAGATAAACTCTTTGATACATAGATTATGTCTGCTACCATCCCTACTTAATTTAAGTGCTGATTAAGACAAAAGTACTTTTTGAAGAATCATATGTATCCTCTTTCTATTAGAGTTCCCTAAGGAAAATAAAATGGCATTCTTTGCAGGAATTTAGCTTATATAGAGACTTTTAGAAACAAACAGACCAAGTCCCCCAGATTTTGGAGAATATGTATTTTCCTAAAATAATGTTTGTAAATATAATCCTACTAGAGGTCTTACATATCAGTTTTCATATTGACAAAGTTTGGGGTCTATTTCTCCAGTTAAAAATTTGAATTAATTTAAGGTCTTGCAAAAATCTCATTTAAATCATACTTTTAATTACTTTTCACAGTACGGGTTTGGGTGTATGACATCTCAGAAATTCATCTCACTTATATTATACACCCACACCTCATGGGTATGGGATGCTACAGATTAGACATCTGGAATGCCGTGGAGTTAATGGCGGAGGTCTGCACATGGGGACTTGTCACGTATGATTGCACACCTGTTCTCTTTGTTTCCTCTGCTTCTGCTTTGTTCCAACATGTCCAGACTAAGAGCATGTAGTTCTCCCTTTCCTGGTCCTCACCTGAGTACCTCATCCAGGGGTACTGGTTTGCACAACCATATTTATTCAGTATAACTATACCACACATAATTCAGTGAGAGCCAACAGATAAACAATTATACTGAAATCTTGATAGTTTGAAAAGCAAAACAGTGATCTTTAAAATGCTTAACTTAAAAAAAATCTACTTTTAATTTTTACTTCAATTGAGGACAGCTGCAAGGCCCATGAAGTCAAGCCTGAGGATTACAATAAAAGTTTATTGATTTGTAAAAAAAAAAACAAAATTGTTTATTCAACTTAAGCCACATTTATTTTTGTTAAATATGTTCCTAGTTAATTTTAAAAGTCACCATCTATTCTTATGATTCAGAGGAAAATGTATTTGATCATAATTATCACTTTATTGGTGTTTATACAGAGTGAAATTATTTCTAATAATGCATATATATTTAAATGATCCAGATTATTTTGACACATCTTATTGTTTTATAAATATTTACAGTCCTCATATTTTAATACATGCAATCTTTATCAGTTAATTGTGCATTTTAATTCCAGAGTGCACAATGTTACAATGAGATATTCCAGAACAGTAGCAGAAGTAGCAAGAACTAAATTCAAGTTATGTTTTCATAAAATAAAATTTAAGAGTTGTCAGCTACAATTTATAATTATAGCTTTGAATACAGAGGGATCAATTCCATAACAAAAGGATAAAACTTACAAAAATTGCTTATGCAAAAAAACTGATTTGTATCAGCAAGCTTCTGTGTAAACATTGTCAGAAGGTTGATGTGTGCTATGTATCAGTGACTAGCAAATTAACAATACTGGTAGTTGAAACTTGGATCTGATTTTCAGTTGTGTTCAGTTACATACAAAGCTCATAACATTTTTTAATGAGCATCACTATATTCTCCTTCAGGTATGCACAATTCTGCTCCACAGTCAGGAGTCTGAATGTGTTTGAACTTGACAACTACTCTAGGTCCAGACAGTTTGCAAAGTTTCTTGAAGTATTCCCTGCCCTTATTCCTATGGATATTTTTATTGTTATTTTACTATATTCTGTGCACAGTACAGTCAGTGGGATTCCATAGATGAAATTTCTTGAGCTGTATTTTCCTCTAAAACTCGCTTAATCCATCCAAATCACTTTCAAAACTGAAAGTCCATTTTCTTGCTTTTTAAAGTATGAGTTACATACACATCAGCATTTTTACAGAGTATAAGCTACTTTCCCAGTTACAAGTTATTGAAAAATACAGATAAAGTTAGGCAAGGTTTAGTTTGCTTTTGCATTTTATTGTTTTTGGTGGGAATATAACTCCCTAGTGTTTATGAAATAGCAACGTCAACAAATTATCATGTATAAATATGTTAAAATAACAAGATAAACTGAACACCTATATATCAATCACTCCGCTATGAAATAAAACTTTATCTTCAGAGCCATCTATGTATTCCTCTCTTCCCTACCTACACGAGGGATATTTTGCATTTATTTTCTTGCTAGACATATTTTGTTCATCAATTACTACTTAGGTTTTAGCAGCAGAATTTATAATCTGAATATATGATGCAGATATATATCATTTTAAATTTGCTGCTATAATATTATAATTTATTTTGAATGTACTAGGCATAGAATGATATGAATTACCTTATGCTTGAGATGTGGTAATTGAAAACACGTGCTGATTTTCACTTTGGGGCGTTTGTTAGCTTAATCTGTATAGGAAGCAATAACATATCTGTGTATGTTCATTGTAACTATTAAGTTTCCATGCCCTAACCTTTATTTTGGTGTGGGAGAATATAACAAAGAGAGATAAACTTTATTTTCTTAATTCAGACAGCTCAGAGGTGAATCACGACTATAGAACTTATTGTTGTATGGTGGGATACATGTAATATCTGTGCTGTAATTTCTCCATCTCAAATTGGGAGCTAATAATTAGATTTATGCAGCTATTGTAAGAAGTAAATGAGATAGACAAAGGAAAACATGTAGCAGAGTGACTTGAACTCTTACTATGAGTTCAAGAAATGTTAACTGTCTGTCTTTTTATGACTGACATTATGTCTTCTTTGAAACATCAGTGGAAAAAAAATGGTGAAATGGCATCTAACCAAAATGTGATTACTGTCCTGTTTTCCTCAAATTTACTCTGTGAGATATACTACTAGTACATTTCAGCTTTCTATGAGATTGAATTCTACGAATGTGTGAGCCTGCTAAAAGAGCAACTTGATTTTCTAGTAGAGCAGTTCTCAAAGTTGATCCTTTCAGAGGGTCTGCAAAGTCAAAACTATGTTCATAATAATGCTAAGATGTCATCTTCATTTTTCTCTCTCATTCTCACAAATTAGATGCTTCCAAATATGGAGTGTAGTTCTCAACAGGCTACTTGACATATGATGTTATGAGTGATATCACAACAGTTCAATGCAGAAGCAAATACAGGAATCCAGCATCTTTTATTCAGCCAGATATTTTAAAAATTTGCAAAATGTACAACAGTGAGTCTCATTTTTTTAATATAACTTTACAAATAATGTGGTATTTATGCCTACATGTAATGGGTTATTTATTATGGTTATTTTAAACAAATAAATAAATACGTATTTTAAAATACATATTTTAATTTTCTGTTTTAATTTCTTATATGGTAAATACAAGTGGATAGAAATAACCCACATAAACAAAAGCTCTTGGAGTTGTCAATAATTTTGAGTCCCCAAATGTCTGACAACCATGTAGGTTTCAATGACCATTCTCTCCTCATTGATGCTTTCTATTGCAGTTTATTACAAAAGCTCTTGACTTCAGTAAAAGCTTTACCACTCTAGTCACGGTAAAGATTAGGAGTATGTGCTGTTTTGTCTTTTTTCATCCCCTGTGAAGACAAACACAACTACTTTGTCTTTTCCAGGTCGATTGTTAATCTAACAAAGTATAGTAGCACAAAAAAGTGATCCATAATTTGTTTTTTCTTTGTGAGCTCTTCTTCTTCTTTGTTTTTCTTTCTATACTGAGAGGACATGGCAAGAATTACTTGCAGTCTCATAAGAGAGAAGTATTTCCCAGAGGGGTTTTCAACCAATACTGCACCTTTAAATACATGAGATGGACTGAGAAAAAAATGTACGTAATTCACATTCCTGTCTCAATCCTTTGAGGATTTCTACTCAAGAACAATAGTGTATCATGATAATATAGTTACCTTATGTATTATAAATTACATATATATTCCATAGTTTATATCAAGAATAATATTTGGTTAATGTGTGATTACTGGATGAATATTTAAGTCAATAACAAAAATATTTTGTGCTGATGTTTGCCTTCCTCTGACTTAAACCACCATTACTTTAACATTTAAATTATGATCAATGACAACTTATAATCCTACAAAGCACTGATTTGGTAACCAATCAAAGATAATTCAATGTTTGGTGTTAAAGACCTTTATTAGTTGATATTATATCATTCTTTTCCCTTTCAAGTGATCCTAAACTTACTCATATTTTTAATATAGAAGAAATCTTTTTTTTTTAGCTAAAGAAAAATATAGGCAAGAATAGATGGTCTATATTGCATCTCTCACCTTGAATAACTCAGCAGGGAGGGATTTTTGTTTCATGAATGTTCCCATTTTTGTATCTCTGTCTTTGCAATTAAAATCCTTTCCACACACATAGCAATACCAAACCATCACACCTCAATGAGATTTCTATGCTATGTTCAACTAAAATTAGACTGACTTCCTCTCTCATTCTTCTAGCAGATATTCTGGGAGTGATTGTGTTAAGCTCTTTATTAGCCACTATTAATCCAGGAAAGTGGGTACTGTCTGAACATTATATATATTGGTCAGAGTGATATTATCTAAAACCAGTCCTTTTAAGTCAGAATTCAACTTCCTGAACTTCCAAAGATATGCTGAAAAACTTGAATGCAAATTTACGTGATTCATTTCACATTTAATAATTAACATAGCAAAGGTTATAACATAATAGAGTATTTGTCTGCTATGTAGTTAATTTTAGGTGAAATCATATGTATAATTATAAATTACACATGTATATGTGTGTATACATACATGCATACATGTGTGTATACACATATATCTGAAAATGGTTATCTCTTGTCAGATTCATTTTTGATTTGAAAACAGGTTTATGAGATAATTTGAAGCGCTAAAATGTTGACATTTGTTTTCATCAGAGAAGGTAGGGAACTTGCAAATGAAAATATTGACAGCTTTCATCACTTTGGCGATGGCATCGCAGCCAGCCATTAGAAGGCGTGGTCTCTGCCTCACCCAATTATATGACTCACTAAGTCTCATGAATTTAGAAGCCTTACCCTCTGAAAACTCTTTTTCATTTTAAGTATTTCACCAATATTATTGTGAGACAGTAATCTGGTCCTGAGAACCTTAGCAATTTTTTTTCTCTAAAAATAATTATACAGGATGCTCAAGTAGCTCATTAAGCAGGTATGCATGCTCCTGTATTTCCAATGCTACCCTGCAGCATATAATGGTATGGACAACGAAATGTGAAAAATCTCAGGCTAAAGGAGTTAAGAGCTGACCTGTTTCCTATTATTCTTTTTTCCCCACTTTGGTGATATTATAGTTCACAAAGCTAATCAGATGATGTAATATGTAAACTTTTTTGCAAGATTTCACTGTAATGTCTACTGGTGCCTGGTGTTGGTTGGTGTTAATTAGCCCAACTAATACAGAAATTTATTTGAACCATTTCTATACCATATTTATGTGTGAATAGATTCATAAATATTTACAAAGAATAGAAGAGACAATTTTTACAAATATTGAAAATATCATTATACATATTTTTGCTTTCAAATCATTGGATGTCACATCAAGCCAGTATTTCCCAAAGTAGCTTCAGTTAAATATTGATTCTATAGGTATTCATCAAAATAATTTCATGTTATAATAAATTTAGAAAATTCTGTGTCATATAATGAACCACCCGACATCTCTCCTGAAAGTAGTATATTTAAAAGTTTAGCTTAATCCTGCAGTGAATAAAATGTTTTAAGTTCCTTTAATTCAATGCTTATACAAACATTTATTATTGTTAGACTTTATAACATACACCCAAACTGTTGTCTACTAAATAAATACTAGGAAATACTTTATTATATTATATTTGATAACAAGATCATAAAAAATATTGTAGAAGAGACCAAATCCTACTGAATTTTTTAATGTTGTATTTTGAAATCATATAGGTAGTAAAATTAGTTGACAATAAGAATGATTTAGCCTTTAATTTACTAGATTGAAAACGTCTTTAGAGTAGATACTAGTTCTTATCTTTATATTTCCAGTGCTTTCAAAGTGTTCTACATACAGTAGGCTCTTTAAAATATTTGTCAGTAAATGAGTGAGATACTTCTTCTCTTTGAAAACATTGTATTTTTACACTCTTGCTAACTTGAATCACAGCTAGAAAAGAACTGAAAGGTGAACTCAGAAACAGAGGACACTGTTTCATGCTTAAATATCGTGTGATTAATAAGATAATATACACGAAATTCAGTAAAGTTGATTTAGCTCACAAAGTCCTGGATAAGCCAGATTCTGAGGTATACATTTAAAAATAATTTTTCAGTTAAACAAAATTTTATAGATCTTACAATTGCATGTAAGTCATATGACATTATGAGAGGTATTATCATTTTAAACTCTCTTTCCATTATTATTCATCTAAAAATGCTTGAAATTCTTCAATGGGTTCTCCCTGAGATAAATTTCTCCTGGCCATGGTAAGAAGACAAGCATACAAATAGAAAGCACTGCTAGAGTGGAAATAGAAATGGACCACAGAAAAAATGTTGTTCATATTAGTTATTATCCTATCTTTTAAAAACAGAAGTAGAAAATTGCTTTGGAAACTTTCTTTATTATTTTAATTATTTTTTATGAAATAATTGTACACACAGTTGGGGTTCAGTGATTCCTCAAGCTGGTCTATTATCTCTGGCCACCATTATTATTACATGCAATCGTTTCTAATTGTAATGCCTTGCCGATAACTGTGGCATTATAAAAAGTAATTTACAGATTCCTATGAATCTGAGTCAAGTATATTATTTTCTCAAATGTATTATTTTAAATCTTTTTATTTCAAAAAACAAAGTGCTCTGATGATAACTGTACATGAAATAAAAGATTTTAAAACTTTCCCCAAAAACATTTATTGTATAAGTCTTTAAATTATCTCCAAAATGTACTAAATAGCTATGATTTCTCAAGCACATATTCTGTGCCAAACAAAATCGTGAAGAGTAAGCACATCACTGATTGATGGAGAATAATTATTGAGAACATACATCTTCAAAGACTAACAGAAGAAAAATTTAAATAAATAAAAATGATTTCATATAATGAACCTCAGTGTGATTTTAATTAATCTGCAGGTCTCCTATACTTTTAAGGGTAGTCTGAAGAATATTATATTATTATTACATATCAATGAGTATTATAAACTAATAATGTTAATGACTATTATCAAGGTCAAATTATAAGGAAGAGTTGTTTCACATATTTTAAGGAGATATACACATCACAAATTTTCAAGTTGAGTCCCAAACTGTATTTCAAGCATTGTTTTAGAAAAGTCTGGCTCAGAGAGGTAAAATGACTCATTCAAATTTTCCCAGCAATTAGCCAGCAAAGCTAGATCTGTGATACCCAGAGAAATATTTGTTTAATCTCAAGAAGGAAGAGAGTATAAAGAAATGTCTAATGCATATGTTAATCATGTCATATCTGTTTCAGTAATGATTGCATTTGTACGTTCAAATGTGAAATATCCAAGAGGAATAAAATGAGAAGGTAAAGTTACACTAGAACCTCTTTAGTAAACTGGAGTTTAAAGAAGCCTTTACAAAAGATTTGAGGAGCAAGAAATACCAAGGACAAAAAAAAATAAAGTGTTATGTTCATCTTTTGGTAATTTTAATGGATCTAATATTCTAAGATACTTGGTACAGTATCTAGCACATTATAAGGGCTCAATAAATGTGTTCTGGTTACTGATATTGCTATTATTCTGCTTCAATAATTTTAGGAAGCTATAACTGGGGAAGAGAAAGTTTTTCTAGGATGGATCCTGAAGGCAGTTATTTTGGCCATTGCTTTCCAGGAGTGTAATGATGAGTTATCGATAGTTTTCTCCTAAGAATTTAACTAAAGCACTTGGGTTATTTGAATACATGGGCAAACACATTCCTCTTGGTCTTTGTGACTAAGAAAAACAAAGACAATAATAAATGACCGTGGATGGCATTTATTGAGTGCAGACTATATTTAAGGAGTTGATAAAACAACCCTATTGAGAATTAACAACTACCCTTATTTTTGAGATGAGAAATTTGTGACATAGAAAAGCCCTAGGTTACATAGCAGTGCAGACTGGATTAGAATCCATGTCCTTCAAGTTTATAAACCATTTTCTTAAATAATTTATTATAGTCCCTTCATAAGGCAATAGTTTTTATAATTTTTCTTTTTCTAATCTAAATCACAGTTTATTACATAAATTATGTTTAAGCTTGCTTTCATTTATTTGACTAATTTTAATTTTATACTCTTAAAAGCATTTCCATATAATGTAATATAACTTCCTGATTATATACCAAAAATAAATCAAGCTGATGAGGAGTTATAAATATGTTTAATGGTAGTAGGTTTACAGAAGAATACTGATTTATTATCAAATAAAAATATTGAGTCAAAATAAAAATGAATAAGGCAATTATTAGAACTGATAGTCAATACATTTAAAAGTTAAGCAAAATAATCACAATAATATAAAAAATAATGGAATTTACTACCTTCTTCTCTCCATAATATGTTAGCTACTGCAGCATGTTTAAAAGAAAAAGGAGAAAAAGAAAAAATGAGTAAAGAGTGATTCAATTACATAGTAATATAAATAACTATTAAAGAGGTCACAATCTCTAAGACAGAACATGCACATAAAAATAGTGAGGATGAACTCAACAATCTATATTAATAAAACAGTAAAATGCTAGGAGTATAATAATGTTCTATTCATGTCTTGAAATAGCCAATTCTTCTTTGGAATAAAGATTTTGTTAATAAACAAAAAAAATTCATGTATCACTGAAAATAACGGTATATTTAATTTTAATAAAATATATCTTTAGAACACACATTAGTAAAGACTATTTATTTGACAGCTTAGTTAAAAGTTACTAATTGAAACAGTTATAATTTTAGAATTCTCATTAATTATAAGTAATGCTTCAACATAATATGCAATATTCCTGAGCAAGTTCTTGTAAACACAGGATTTTGAATGCAGAAATAGCCCATTTTTAAGTAGTATATGCTTTCACTTTTTAATCTAGCAGAATAAAATATATCTAAATATATCTTGTTTATTTCAATGCACAATAATGATTCATATTAAATTATTCCTGGGCAATAGGTTTATTAAATACTGTATAGGGACTAAATCAACATAGAGTTAAAATATTAAGACAGAAATAAAGAAAAATACCAATTAAAAATATTCTCAACAAAATGCCTGATTCCCTTACTAATCCAAATTTATCTAATTCTATATAATTTCTCTTTTTTTGAAGTATAGTTGATTTACAATTCTATTAGTTTCAGGTGTACTTATATACTTTCAAGCAGAATAATACTGGCGAAAAGGAAAATGTAAATAAAGGAACAGCTCATCCACATCTAATTACTTCCTGCATATGTTAACCATATTAAACATAATCACTTTTTAAAAACTAAACCCTGATCGTCAGTGTAGCAGAGCCAAGACTGGAATCTAGCACTCCTAGCTGGAGGGTGGAGGCCCAAGTCATGCAGTTTTCAGCACCTACCATAGTATAGAAAATACTTTTTTGTAGAGTGAGTGCTTTTTTTTTGAGATTCTTGGCATTTTTAATTCTTTAGGAATATTTATTCAAATATGCATTCATGGTACTTGCATCCCTTCAGCACATTTTGTGTTGCTGTTCTTGTTGCCTATGGTGTGCTTGGAATGAATATGTAAAAGGACAGATCCTAGTCACAAGGAAAGAACATGGGCCTGAGAAAGGAGAGAACCATGCTAAAAATGATTATAAGCATGTGATAAGTGCAATTAGAGAAACAAATATCAGGTTCGGTGGCAAGGGACAGGACGGGATAGTCCCCTTCAAGAGGCAGAACCTGGGCAGTGGAGGGACCACATCATTGGGCTGCTGATGCTCAAGCTCAGTAATGCCACCCAAGCTTACAAGGGGATGTCGGGTGCAGGAGGCATGAGATATTCAAGGTATATCAACGGGACACGTTATAACGTATTCAGCGAAATTTAAGTAATTGGATATATTTGGAGGGCAAAACTGATAGAAGATACAGCTGGAGAATTTGACCCTGACAAGGTCAAGAAAGTCTTTTATATTACATGGTACACAGGAGACTAAATTTTCTTCTGTAGGCTCAGGAAAGATGGAGCCATGATTAGACTAGTTTTATTTTTCCGGCTTATAAACAAAGGTAAGTAGACCTAGGTTTACTCATATCTCCACCAATGGAACTTGGTGTGCCAATCGTGTGCCAGGCATTGTATTCAGTGCTACCATACACAGAATAAAACAGACCCAGACTCTGTGCTAATCGAGTTTATACACTAGTTGAGGGGGGAAAAAAAAACCGGATTCAAATCATGTAATTTCAAAATTACAAATTTAATATGTTATGAAAGAAAGGAACACAGTAATGTGAATGCTTTTAATGAGCGGATTAGGCATGATCATGAAACTGGGGGAAACGTCCTTAATGGTGATGGTGAAGGTGAAGTCTGAAACATGAAGAAGAGGAACCTAAGGAGGGTTGTAGGAATCAGACTCCCAGACATAGGAAAAGCATGTACAAACCCTAGTGGGTATGTCAAAGCACTGCCATTTTATTATTATTCTTATTGTTTCATAATTCCCCTTGTGGGATCTTAGTTCCCTGACCAGGGATTGAACCCGGCCCCTCAGCATTGAGAGCACAGAGTCCTAACCACCGGGGCGCCAGGGAATTCGTAAGCACTGTTATTTTAAAGGACTAACGACAGATATTTTTAAGACATGCAATCATTTATGAGAAAGTACCAAAAATACATGGTTTGTAATATTAATACCAGATAAGGTAAAATTCAAAGCACTATATAATGAATTTAAAATTATATAAACTAAAAACATAGTATTAAAAAATGAAGCAAAATTATTAGGACTAGATACAAAATTTATAAAACAACCATCATATTCTGCTTCTTTAACTCATCACCTTCGGTATTTGAAAAATGAAGGGAAAAAACACAAAGTTCAATAATACAGTTATTATGACTAAATTAGTGTTTTCATAATGAATGTTCTGTGATAAAAACAGGAAGTGTTTTCAAGTTTTCCTGAAAGATAATCAAGAGTAGTCACAAAGTAACTGGAAAATAGAAAGTCTTTCTGTATTCTGTAAGTATATTCCAATAATAGTAAATTGTTAAGACACTTTCTGACAACAATAAAGCAAATATGAAAATGTATTACAAGTATTTAAACCCACTAAATCCTTCAAAAAATTAAATATTGAAAAAATCAAATATAATCATAATTCATATAAAACAACAAAAAATGCAAAAATAAAATTCAATATGTGGACCCAAAGACTTTTGGCCAAAAGGTAATGCACAGGCTTAATCAATGCATCGCTGAACAAAATATATGAGCGAGGGAGAGAGAGAGAGAGGAAAAAAGTAGAAAGAGGAGGAGATGGGAAGTTGGGAAAGAGGGAAGAAAGAAGAAATGTTTGTGGCTATGATAATTTTAAATCAATGTAGAATCTTTTGGTAATAAATTTGATAATCTCTATATCATAAAAATTCCAAAGAACTATAAATATCCAAACTGAACGTAAAGAAGAAATTTGAATAAAAATAACCATGGTGCTAATTAAACCACCTTCAAAAATAGTTTCTTCCCAAGATGCTCTTAGAGTCTAAGGCTTATATAAAAAGCACTTAGTTTCAAGAATTATATAATTCCAGTTGTATTCAGTGTTGTTAGAATATAGATCAAGATGGAAATGTTCTCATTCAGTTTGTAAAGTCAGCAAAGGGATGCCAATAAGTGATAATAATAGCAAAGCAAAGAGAATTACAGGATACTTTCACTAATGACAAAAATGACAAATAAAATACAAGTGAAATTCACCAGGATATTAAAAGTTTGATCATAGACTGGAAGCCTCTTGGAATGAAAAAAAAGGATTTGGTAGAAATTTAGTTAAGAAATCAATTCTTCTGATATAATATATTAGAATATCAAATGAGAATGACAAATATAATTTAAATTTAAAAACGCAATCTGATGAAATGTGTCACATATTACTAAGTGTAATATACTCTTAGTAACCTGGCAAACTAAGAGTAGAGGCATATTTTATATTAATATAAATGTGTTTGTTAAATGTTAAAAATTAACTAGAAATTTATTTTGACAAACCAAACACTTTACTAAGCCCAGAAACAAATATAAATTATATAAGCACTGTAAACTTGTAAATAAAATAATCAAAATTTGAAGCTAAATTGAGTCAAAAAGGTTAAATTAAAATGACACATAAAAATTGCAAGAAAATTCAGTTAGGTGACAAGACATAAGATAAATACTCCAAATTCTATATTCTTATGTAAGAATTAGAAGACACAATAGAAGATTTCATTTACAATAGCCTCAAAGTGTAATATATCAATGATTTACTAAAATATAAAAAATACAGCAAATCAAGTATAACATTCACTAAAAATACACTAGATGGGACACTATATTATCCCTAGATCAAGAGAATAAATCTTATAAAGATAAAATTTATTCTGAAAATACTTAATTTAAAAATGTCATGTATTGTTATTGTCTGTTTAGAACGTGTTTTATATATTTATTGTACAGAGTCAGAATGTGCATTACGTTAAAAAAGTACTTTGAATTCAATTACACAGGTAAAATAACCAAGTCTATTTTCCTTATATGACTTTTCATTATTTTTCTAATTTTTACACAAATGTGTACATGAAAGGGGGAGTTTCTGACACAATATATAAATATGTGACAGATAAAAATTCATTTATCATAACCTGGCTAGTCTAATCTTAATCACTGTGCACTATTCCATCATATGGATTTCTACTTTTTAAAAATACAATTGTTCATTGTTTGTCAACTTAAATGTAGTACCTAAATCAAAGACTAGTATAAGTGATAGGGACTCAATAAATATTTTTGGTTGATCAGTCATATAGGTGTATGCATATATATGTACATGTATGTTTGTGTGTGCATTGCAATGATCCTCTTTCTAGCTACTTTGTTCCATTAGCATACAGCTCTACAAGACGTCTGACTATGTTTAAAGCCATTGACACCTGTTGCCAGGTCGATTTCTGAAAGGTTGCTGTCAGCACCACCAGCTGTCCAGGAAAGTATTCATCCCACCACACTCAAGGTGGACTATTAATGTGTATGTGTGTATGAGCATGCATGTGTGTGCAAGGTTATCAAGTGTGAAAAAATATTATCTCTTACATATATTAGTTTGCTTTTGAATTATATTGACTCTGCTTGCACATATATAAATAAAACTTTCCTCTATTTATATCCTTAATTGCTTATCTATTGGGATGTAACTTTGATAATTTTTACATTTTTAATAGATGCTTATAGATTAGAATGACTCTATTTTGTCACATTAATTTATTCTTTATAAAATATTAACAGCAACCTATAATAAATGCAGGCTTGATGCCACTCATTTGCTGAAAAACATAATGCATATATCTGTGTTTGTGTTTGTGTGTGTGTGTGTGTGTGTGTGTGTGTGTGTGTGTGTAAGCTCAAAATCTTTAGCATAGCACATATGGTCTTCCATGATATGCCTGTGTCATCCTAAAGTCACATTCCAAACATCAAGTCATTTTGAATCTCTTCATTGTTACACATGTATTACATTTGCATAAATAGCCTCACCAAAATTCTTCACCTAACTTGATCTTAATTGTCCTTTAAGATCCAACTTAGCGTTTATCTATAGTTAGCCAGTCTGGAACCAGGAGTTGGGTTAAATGACTCTTTTTCTCTACATATGAGATCCTGTGAAACATCTGTGGCCTTCCATAATGTACCATACCTACATTACCTGTCCTGAAATCTTTCATTTATAATTAGATAATGAAAACCTCAAAGTTACAGACCTCCAGTATTCAATACTTATCCACAACTTAAATGAAATGTAAATTTCTTTTTGAAGATAACATATGTCTTGTAATATGTTATAATATAATATGTTATGATAATGTGGTTCAATGGAACAGATGCGTAGACACCAGGAACTTTTATTAATGCTCTTTTCATAAATTGCTTTATTTTGTAAATTAGGGACTTGCAATTATATTCAAATGATGGATGCCATATTAAGTATGCTGTCTCTATGAGAAAACACATGTGGAGGGTGAATATTGCATAAGCAAAAGCAATTACATAGTTAACTACGGAGCAGCATGCTATAGCACTGGACAGCTATTTTCCTTGGCTACTCATGTGTAAATTGCTTGGCCTTTCAACTAAATAAGTTTTTTGCTCATCCTTGTCTTTGTCTGAAAGTGTAAGGTTGGCACCAGTGCAAAACATTTTTTGATAAGCTACATTTATGTAAGTGTAACATTTTAGCTAGATGTCTTATTGACTGTTTCTCCATTTGCACTTAAAAAATTGACTTAACTTCAGAAGGCAAATGAAAAAGGGCAACGGCAAAAGAAAATATAGATAAGAATTAATGTATCTGAAAAAATGTGTGGTTTGTGTCATGGTAGTTGAAATTTCTTTGAATGTACATATGGAGAAGGAAATGAGACATTAAAACATACTATTTTGGGGATGGAAACTATATAAGATATGCCAAATACACTGCCTGCCATATGCCAAATTCAAAGCCACTTTTAAGTGAAACTGTCACTCTTTCAGCACTGACTGAAGACAATTCTCCCAGGACTACAGATTGCCAACCTAGTGTTTAGAATTAGCTGATTAGGCTATAGTGCCAAGCTTACATTAAAGCATACAACCTGAAACTAGCCGTGACTCCATGGTTTTAAATTCTATGAAGTGATGACATAGATAATAATATTCTTTTGGGGGTGTAATTTGAATCAAGAAATCATGTTAGAAAGCCACGAGTACAGAGAACTGGAATTGTAAGAATGCATAGCAAAAGGCACCATGACATAGAATTAGGGCTGTGATAATTTGTGATCATGCAGATCAGGATTCAATTAGATGCGAACAGAAGGAAGACCTATGCAATGCATGGGAGAAGCAAGATTCTCAGCTGTTGTCTGACTATGTAAAGTTGGTTTCTGGGTTCTGAATGCAGACACATCTCTGACTGCTTCACATTGCCAGTTCAACATTCACATCCATTTTAAACTAACCTATACTTAACCAAAGAGAGAGAGTCTACTCCTGGCAATAAAGTGAGTCAGATTGAAATCAAGACAATGTAAGAATTATTCCCATGTCAAGAGGTAAAACTGTCATTATACACAGGTGATGTGAAAATATATATAGAAAAGCCTAAAGACTCCACACAAAATACTAGGACTGATAAAAGAATTCTACAAGGTAGCAGGATACAAGACTAACATAGAGAAATCAGTTTCATTTCTTTACACTAACAATGAAATATCAGAAAGAGAATGTAAACAAACAATCCTTTTTACAATCACATCAAAAAAATAATAAAATAATTAGGAATGAACCTCACAAAGGAGGTGAAAGACTTATATGCTGAGAAATATAAAAACAGATAAAGGGAATTGAAGATGATTTAAAGAAATGGAAGGATATCCAGTGCTCTTGGATTGGAAGAATTAATATTGTTAAAATGGCCATATTACCCAAAGCAATCTACAGATTTAACGCAATACCTATTTTAAAAAAACCTATGACATATTTCACAGGACTAGAACAAATACTCCTAAAATGTATATGGAACACTAAAAGACCCAGAATTGCTAAAGCAATCGTGAGAAAAAGAACAAAACGGGAGGCATAACCCTCCTAGACTTCAGACAATACTACAAAGCTACAGTAACCAAAACAGCATGGTACTGGCACAAAAACAGACATATAGATGAATGGAAGAGAATAAAGAGCCCAGAAATAAACTTACACACCTATGGACAATTAACCTTCAACAAAGGAGGCAAAAATATACAATGGAGAAAAGACAGTGTCTTCAGCAAGTGGTGTTGGGAAAGTTGGACAGCCAAATATAAATCAATCACTGAGGTTAGAACACACCTTCACACAATACATGAAAATAAACTGAAAATGGCTTTGAGACTTAAATATAAGACAAGACACCATAAAACTCCTAACAGAAAACATAGGCAAATAATTCCCCAACATAAATCATAACAATGTTTTCTTAGGTCCATCTCCCAAAGCAATAGAAATAAAAGCAAAAATAAACAAATGGACCTAATCAAACTATAAGCTTTGCATAGCAAAGGAAACCACAAAACGAAAAGACAACCTATGGACTGGGAGAAAATATTTGCAAATGATGCAACCATCAAGGGCTTAATTTGCAAACTATACAAACAGCTCCTATAACTCAATAACAAAAAAACAAACAAGCCAATCAAAAAATGGACAGAAGACCTAAACAGATATGTCTCCAAAGAAGACATACAGATGGCCAATAGGCACATGAAAAGATATTCATCAACACTAAATATTAGAGAAATGAAAATCAAAGCAACAATGAGGTACCACCTCACACCAGTCAGAATAGCTATCTTTAAAAAATCTATAAATAATAAATGCTGGAGAGGGTTTGGAGAAAAAGGAACCTTCTTACACTGTTAGTGGGTTTGTAAATTGTTGAAGCCACTATGGAAAACAGTATGGAGGTTCCTCAAAAAACTAAAAATAATTTTTAAAGAATTATTCCCATGTCAAATATTTAAGCTATTGCATGAAACAAATGAAAATGGTACTGATCTCTCCTTCCAATGCCAAATCAAGTAAGCACAGTGTCTGCAGTGGTTATAACATGATGAGTAAGAAAGTATCTCAAACTCAGCGGCTTAAAACAACAAAAAACATTTATGTCTTTATGGAGGTTTTTTGGCCAGAGGGGGTGCTCTGGCTTGGGGTTTCTCATGAGGCTTCAGTCATCTGCAGGCTTGACTTGGGCTGGAAGATCCACTTCCATGCAGGTTCACTTGAATGGCTGGGAATTTGGTGCCAGCTGTTGGCAGGAGGTCTTAGTTTACTCCTTGGACTCACCCCAAGGCTGCTTAAGTGTCCCCCTATGCTGGCAGTTGGGTTTCTCCATAATAAGTGATCCAAGAGAGCAAGGCAGAGACATATGCCCTTCATGAACCGTCTTCAAAAGCCATACACCTTCCCCTGTACCCTACTTTATTTATTATAGAGACCTGATCTGTTTCAATGTGGGAAGAGACTACAAGGGTGAGTGAAACAGAAGAGGAGGAACATTAGGACCATGCTGGACACCACTCAATGTTAGTGTAACAGACTGCTTACTAAGCAAACATCGAGAAAATCTAACTTCCTCTTAGCCAGATTGCCAAGACCTAAACTTCTCTTAATATAGAAATTCTAAGCCTACTACTGTCAGGAAGCGACTCGATTTTGAGAATTCTTCACACAAATGACTGGCTGTGGTTTTTACATGATAAACAATAAACAGTGAAATTATTAAACAACTGTGGGTAATTAGTTGCAGATATATAAGAGAACAACTTTGCCTTCTAATTCACTTATATACCCTGCTATTTTAGGTAGATGGCAAGCAAAGTTGCTTCCTCTTTTGCTTTGACTTCCTCATCTAGAAAATACACCACATGGTGAATTAGAGAATTTGAAAAATAAAATGATTATCACACATTTTAAGTAGTACATGGCACATAATGTTATATCTATCTAAGCTATCTATCTATCTATCTATCTATCTATATATCTCCTAAGTAGAACTCAAGATCATCATACCTATAGAAATTAAATTAATAGAGAGGTAGCCAAAAAAAAAAAATAGTTGAATAAAAGTATATTCTAACCTATCATTAGGGCTACCAGAGGATTCTCTTTATTATCATTTGAGAGAACAAAATTATTAGAAAAATAGAAGACTGCTTGGATGTTAATTAGCATATGTGCAAAGAAATAATTAAAGATGGTAGACTTTAAAGCTGTAGCAATGAATATCAGTTTTTATAAAAGGGTATTATTTCTAGCAATTTTTATCCCTCTCATATTCTGAACTCCCCACTATTTAATATGTATTCAAATATACATATTTAATATATTTATATTACATACAATGTTAACATATAGATCTAATTATATTTAAACATGGTATAAAATAAAAGATATACATTCTCTGAAGGAAACTGGCTACATTAAAAAGTTATTTATCATTCAGGTAAGTGAAGATTTTTAGATAAGTATTTTGAGAGGGAAATTACACATTACAATTACAATCCACAAATAAATTAAATATCATGATATTTAAGGCATTTTGGTTAAATATATAGTTTATAATTCGGTTACATTTGCTTATCTCTAAAGACATTATAAAACAGATATAAAACAGGGCAATGAAAGTCAGCAGACACCTTAACAGCATAATCACTGAAGTAGGCCATAACCGTAGTATTGGAAATTTCATCACAAGATTAGTCGTCACAAGATTTAAAAATATATTGGACTTTACACTGCCTGAGAAAGTGTTCATGTAGAAGATGACATAATGTCTCATAAAACAAGCTGATTATAAGTTAACAGAGGTTAACTTCTTCTTGGAACAGATTTTTAAAGAAACTGCATGACATAGAACAGAAAATCAGGCAGTATGAAGATTTTATGAGCATTCAACGAGCTAAAAATGTTCAGTTGCTTAGAACAGTGCCTGGCATGTGCACACACACACACTAGTGTATGTATACACACAACACATATGTTTATATACATAAGTGCACATGTACTTTTTTGAAAATGAATATATATTTTTGCTAAACATACATATAAACATAACTTCAAAGATAAGAACTTTATATTATAACTCAAAAATGAAGCAACTTGCAGCAGTAATATGGCTTATATATCTTGTCTTGTAATGCAGAGAAACAGTATAACATTTGAGTGTACACAGTGTGGAGGAACAGATATTTACATGCCCCTTCAGACATTCTTTCTCAAACATGAAAAGCCTTATTAGCAGGCCAATGGCAAGTTCCATAGTAAATTCAATTTACTTTGTAAAATTGGTTCAAGTGTTTACATTGTGTGGATTAACATGAATTCCATATTGCTTTTGATTTGCTTTTACAAAATAGTTCCAGGCTCGGCACTGTTAAACAGTAGTGTGAAACCTGACATTCTCAATCTGTTAAACCCCCATCTTATAGCAATAAGGTCACGTATTGTGGGATTAAAAGGATGGCTAACCCTAGAACTGAAATTTTCTTCTCCAAAGTACCTTAAATATGTCTTTGTTCTCATAGAATTTTATGATAGAGAACCCAGATATGTGTTAATAGTAAGAATTTTGATGTAAAAATATTAATTGGAGAATTACAAACTAATAATGACATTCATAAAGGAATTTCAGCTTAGTCATGGAAGAACTTGTGATCTTAAATTACAAAATATCCTGATGGTTCCAAGATGAGTTAGCTGTACACAGCACATCCAACTTGTTCATTGAGTCATTTGTTGAATAGGATTAGGTCAATTCAATGTTAGCCTGATGTCTCTCTTTCTATTTTTTCTGGGATAATTTTTCTTCTATCTGACATAATTCTGAAAGTAGTATTTACTCAAAAGACGTTAGTCTCTTTGTTTTGCTCACATTAGTGGAGAGCAAATGGCAGGTCCTGCTTAAAATGACATCATAAGCTGTTACGTTCTCAACTTTTCAGGGCATTGTCACTTATTACTCTGTTTTCCTAAAATTCTTGATGTATCCTAGTTATTAGGATTTTTTAAAATATTTTTTTTGATGTGGACCATTTTTTAAAGTCTTTATTGCATTTGTTACAATACTGCTTTATGTTTGGATTTTTGGCTGCGAGGCCTGTGGGATCTTAGCCCCCCAACCAGGGATCCAACCCTCACCCCCTGCACTGGAAGATGAAGTCTTAACCACTGGACCACCAGGGAGGTCCCTAGTTATTATAATTTACCTACCTGTTTTAAAAGCATATTATTTAGATGAATGAAGTGAGACACATGGTGTTTTAATTTGCAAATGATATGACCAATTAGGGATTAATATACAACATATAAAAATAGTTCATACAACTCAACATCAAAACAAACAAACAAAAAACAAAAAGCAACCACATTAAAAAATGGGCAGAAGAACTGAATAGATAATTTTCCAAAGAAGACATGCAGGTGGCCAACAGGCACATGAAAAGATGCTCAACGACTCCAGTCATTAGGGAAATGCAAATCAAAACCACAATGAGATATTAACTCACACTTGTCAGAAAGGCTATCATCAAAAGGAACAAAAATAACAAATGTTGGCGAGAATGTGGAGAAAAGGGAACCCTTGTGCACTGCTGGTGGGAATGTAAATTGGTGCAGCCACTCTGGAAAACTGTACAGAGATTTCTCAAAACACTAAAAATAGAACTACAAAACAACCCAGCAATTCCACTCCCAGGTATATATCCAAAAGAAACAAAAAGGAATTTGAAAAGATACATGCACCCCAAAGTTCATAGCACCGTTATTTACAGTTGCCAAGATATGGAAGCAACCTAAGTGTCTATCAACAGCTAACTGGATGTGGTGTATATATACAATAGAACAGTACTCAGCCATAAAGAGAATGAAATTTTGCCATTTTCAGCAACACTGATGGACTTGGAAGGCATTATGCTAAGTGAAATAAGTCAGACAGAGAAAGACAAATACTGTATGATGTCACTTATATGTGGAATCTAAAAAATACAATAAACTAGTGAATATAACCAAAAAGAAGCAGACTCACAGGTATAGAGAACAAACTAGTGGTTACCAGTGGGGAGAGGCAACATAGGGGTGGGGAAGTGAGACGCACAAACCATTGGGTGTAAGATAGGCTCAAGGGTGTATTGTACATCATAGGGGATATAATCAATATTTTGTAGTAACTGTAAATGGAAAGTAACCTTAAAAATTGTTAATTTTTAAAATTTAAAATAAAAAAAGATTCAATACTGTATTTAAAAAGGGATGACAATATAGTAAAACCAGAAAAATATCTGAAGTCATCCACAGTTTTTTTTTGTTTGTTTGTTTTTGTTTTTTCTATGTTTCTTACGTTGTCCCATTAAAACTGCGGGTCATAATGCTACCTGATTTTATTTATTTATTTATTTATTTATTTATTTATTTATTTTTCCGGTATGCGGGCCTCTCACTGTTTTGGCCTCTCCCATCACGGAGCACAGGCTCCGGACGCACAGGCTCAACGGCCACGGCTCACGGGCCCTGCCGCTCCGCGGCATGTGGGATCCTCCCGGACCGGGGCACGAACCCATGTCTCCTGCGTCGGCAGGCGGACTCTCAACCACTGCGCCACCAGGGAAGCCCGCTACCTGATTTTAAATCTCTAATCTTTTAGGAGGCTTCTCTGTGAGACATTGTCATCCCTGGTTTTAAATGCCTGAAGATGAGATTGAGAAACAAAATTCTACCTCATCACGTTAGAAGGGAAAATTAAAACATGAAGAAGTGACGTCAGTATCTAAAGCCAGGTAAAGAAACCACCACTACACATTAAGATTAGAAATTTGCAGTTAGTGCCCATATTACTTTAACATGTATCATCCTCTTAATTTGAAATCTTATTGCTACTCCTGGGAGCTGCTAGTTCAAACTGTTACACTGGAGAAACAATGGTGGAAAATCATAAAAGGAATAAACTATTTTTTTAATTGGGGTATAGTTGCTTTACAATCTGAAACTAACACAATATTGTAAATCAACTATGGTTCAATTACAAAATTTTTTTAAAAAGGAATAAACTATTCTGTTCTCCTCTAATTCTTTCATCTCTCCCCTCCTTTCCCATCCCCACTCCCACACAACACAGATTCTGTATTAGTAAGAGAGAACAATGCCAGCTGCCCGTCTTCCTTCCATTGTCAGAACTGGAAAAAGGTCAGAACAAACAACAGTGATACTCCAGCAGCTGTAGTGACTGCAACAGAGTAAAAGAGAATGGGGTCAAAGCTGCTCAGAGAGAAGTGACAGGAAGAGAAATAAACTAGGCCAAGTAACAGTAATGTAGCCAGCTGTGCTGTGGGAAGGGTGAACGCTGGCACTGAAACATGAGAGCATTTTCAGTTGAAGCCTTCTGATACTGCAGGGCCTCCACACGTGTAACCTTTAATTATTGCTCACTCTTGAAAATAAGTTGCAGTCAGGCAAGACTTCCAGAATGTGATATAAAAACGGTTTCCCTATATATATGTATTAGCATACGGTATTTGTTCTTCTCTTTCTGACTTACTTCACTCTGTATGACAGACTCTAGCTTCATCCACCTCACTACAAATAACAGACACGGGGAGGGGGGAGGGTAAGCTGGGACAAAGTGAGAGAGTGGCATGGACATATATACACTACCAAACGTAAAATAGATAGCTAGTGGGAAGCAGCCGCATAGCACAGGGAGATCAGCTCGGTGCTTTGTGACCACCTAGAGGGGTGGGATAGAGAGGGTGGGAGGGAGATGCAAGAGGGAGGGGATATGGGGATATATGTATATGTATAACTGATTCACTTTGTTATAAAGCAGAAACTAACACACCATTGTAAAGCAATTATACTCCAATAAAGATGTTTAAGAAAAAAATGGTTTCCCTCCTATCTATGTATATATATTTTTTACTAACATTCCATATGAAACTTACCTTTCCCACATTCTACAAGAAAGAACATCAAAGGAAAATGATCAGATTTGAATAAAACTCTGAAATGTTTGTTCCAAGGGCATTTTTTCCAACTTGAGCATACAATTTTTCATGTGACTAGGAGATTCAAGAAGGGAATTTAGCTTCACAGGAGTAACAGACTATATAAGATACAAGAGTAACAAATCGCCAGTTGTGATACATGTTAATAAAGGTATAAGCAATTCCTAAGTAAATCTCAACCTCAAAATAGTTTGCTGTTAAAAACAAATATCAAATATTTAATCTGTAACACTTTCTTGAATAGTCCTATTCCTAGCATTTCTCACTTTTACCCATTTTTACCTTTTACATAATTTGTATCCACTGTTCAACATATTTAAGAAAAATTTAAAGCTAAAATTATTGAAGCAAAATAACAGTATCAATAATCAGAAGCATTTACTGAGTCCTTATTATATGCTAGACATGGTGCTAAGTATCTTAGAATACTGTAGCTATTAAAATTTTATTTCTACCAATATCTCTAATTGAGTTAATTTCTCTAATAATTTTTTTTTTTTTTTTTTTTTTTTTTTTTTTTTTTTTTGCTGTACGCGGGCCTCTCACTGCTGTGGCCTCTCCCGTTGCGGAGCACAGGCTCCAGACCTGCAGGCTCAGCAGCCATGGCTCACGGGCCCAGCCTCTCCGTGGCATGTGGGATCTTCCTGGACCGGGGCACGAACCCGTGTCCCCTGCATTGGCAGGTGGACTCTCAACCACTGCGCCACCAGGGAAGGCCCTTCTCTAATAATTTTTAAAAAGCAATTTGCTGTACAGTGGAAACTAACACAACATTGTAAAGCAACTACACTCCAATAAAAATTAATTTTAAAAAAGCAAAATAGGGCCTCCCTGGTGGCGTCGTGGTTGAGAGTCCGCCTGCCGATGCAGGGGATACGGGTTCGTGCCCCGGTCCGGGAGGATCCCATATGCCGCGGAGCGGCTGGGCCCGTGAGCCATGGCCGCTGAGCCTGCGCATCCGGAGCCTGTGCTCCGCAACGGGAGAGGCCACAACAGTGAGAGGCCCGCATACCGCAAAAAAAAAAAAAAAAAAAAAAGCAAAATAAAGCAAGCATATGCTAAAAGTGAGTCTAATCAAATAGTCTGGAGTAGAATAATAATGTTCTAAAAACAAATTAATGAGCAGAGTATCCACTTATTTATGTATCAAGCAAAATGTTTTCAGATTAGTTTCTGTAGCCAGAATTGTGTCCTGGCCAACATTGTACCCATTGGTATGAAGTAAACATTGCTCAGGGGCCACAAAAGCATACAGTCGGCAGTAGATTATCTCTTATCTATTATTAAAATAGAATCTTTTCAGTGTTAGCTTTGCTCTAATTTAATGGATACAAATTAATAGACAAAAGCAGCCTAAGGCATAATTTTATCCTTGACTATTTTAATATGATTATTTATTAAAAATAATATTTTATGAACGTTTTCTTCTTAGAAGCTCAAATAGGCTGATAAATCAAGTAACACTATCTTTTGGGAAATGTCATTATGCAAAATAGTTTTCAAAAGATGAGTAGAGGAAGATGGTCCAACCTCATAATGAATGCTCACATGGGTTGTATCCAGCAACACAAAACGTATTCTGTCTTGAGATTAAATAGTCAACATAAACGACTGTTGGTCTTATATACCATGTTGGCAATTTTAATTTGGTTAATCCTGCACAGGTAAAAAAAAAAAAAAAAACAACTCAAATGTCTACTATATATTAATAATGAGATACACAACAAAAAATGCTTATTGTGATATTTATCTAAACACTAGATAATGACTATGTAGAAAAGAATTTTTACCTTTGCAGAAATATAGCATGTAAGTGACTCCTCATTTGACTTTTTCTATTCACAAAGTTCAACACCACCCTTAATCTGGTTCTACCCAATAATTTATTCTCACCATGTATTGCAAATTCCCAGCAAATCTTTTTATGAGTATATTACACAAAGTTAATAAAACACACTATGTGGGTTCATGACTCTTCCCTGAGTTGATATACTTTTAAGTCTCCAGCTGTAGAGGTATCGCTACAGCCACCAAATATTCGCTCAAATGTCATCACCTCAATAAAGATTACGCAATCCAGCTCAGTTGGAATTTGATGATTCTGTGGTTGCAATCCTATCCTACTTGGCTTGTATGTCTGTTACAACAATTATGTTATTCTACCATGTATTATAGTTGTCCTTAACTTCTAACTGAATTAAACTATAGTCTTTCTGAAAGTACAGAGTTGTCTTATTCAGTGCTAGCCATATGCTAGCAGCATGTTTGTTTGCGTGTTTGTTATTTCCTCTGTGAATATTTCATAGGTGAAAACACAAATGAACAAAACTATTGTCCCCTGTAGATTTTTTGTTCGCCTTACAATGAAAACTCTTAACTTTATAAATTTTGTAAATATCCTTTTTCTAACAGACATTAGAAAACAAATAAATGAGTTTGGATTAATCTTGAAATAGTATTCACGCACTTGGGAATGTAACAACTTCACACACATTTAAATTACATAAATCAAATTACAGCCATTGTAAAACGTATTTAAATTAAGCTAGTTCAGTTACCATGGAAATACGGAAGTAATTAAAAGACAAATAAAAATGAAACTAAATTATAGCAAAATATTAAGTACATGTCAGGTTCTTCTTAAATAACTTCTGAATGTACGGCAATTCAATATTTCTCTAATACGTGTGACTGCTGGGTTCCAAGGCATATGCAAATCTGAACAGAAAATGTTAAAGTGCTTTCCAAAGGGAGGTGAAACTGACACTACCTCTAGCAGTGGATAATGAGTCCTATTTTTCCAAATCACATCAAGTCTTGGTGTTTTGTCGATTTTTAATTTTTGTTATTCTGGTAGATGTAAAATGGCATTTCTCTGTGATTGTAAAGTGTGTTTCCTTGAAAACTAATGAGGATTAACAACTTTTCATAATATATATTGGCACTTCATCTTTCTTTCTGTCTGAAAAGTCTTTTTAAAACTACTGCCTAGTTTTCTTTGGTTTGTTTCATCTATAACTATCTATCTATCTATTGATCAACCTATGATAATAAGTTCTTATTAGTTTTTTAGATAGGCAATATCTTGAGGGAAAATTCTGATGATTAGAACTTAATTTTAATCTAATCATACTTTTTTTCTGATGTTTATTCTGCCTCTGAAACATACCCCTAAAATTATATTCTAATATTAATATTAGTATAATCATAATTAAGATAAAATTGGATGTGATATATATGTATATGTATGTATATAGTCTTTACTTGAATGTCATTATAATAATTACATTAGAAAATAATACACCTTTTTTCTTTACTGTATGGTATAATTTTAGTCTTCTGAATCCAAACTATATCTAGAAACACATTTTGACTTTCTATAAGCATATGTTTCAGACAAAAAGAAATATTTTATTCACTAATAATTTATTTTCTATTCAAATTGTACTATTGTTAGGATGTTTCCAAAAGCTTTGTTATTATTTATACCAGAGTTTAGTATTTATAAAGGTATGCATTAGACAGACAGTAGATCAATTTAGGGGAAAGATACTGTATTTAAATTGGCACACAATTTTACTGCATGAGTTAGAAAAGTGACTTTTAAGAAATGTCATATTTAATAACATTTCAAATGTAAAGTAATATTTCGCATGTAACATAAATATGGAAATGAACACAAAGCTGGAAAATAAAGCAAATAAGGAAGATAAACAGTAATCAAACTGTCTGACTCACTCTTTCTGGCATATTCGTACAACAATTAGTTCTTATCAGAACCCAGATATCTGGGCAAACAGAGGATAACAGGCACACGCATGTATAATCCGGGCTCTTTGTACCCAGTTGATAAAAATGTATGGCATCAATTAGATTTCAAAAAATGTTAAGAAGGCACCTCCCTTCAGCACCTCACGTGGGAGCCTGGGAATTTGAACAGCACATTTGTTTTATTAACTCTTCACACATTGACACCATTTTCTGACAGAATCCCTATATCAGAGAACTCTAAGAAAATCATTGAGTGATAATTCTCACCTCTTCTTGAACCTAAGTACAGGTTTCCCCACTATCCGAAAGTAGAAGGTTCCTGTGAAACCTTTCACAAACCAAAATGCTATAAAGTGAAGAGGCAATTATCTTAGGACACGTCTTGTTAAGGGATGCACAAAATAAATGGAGGTAAAGCACAGATGCTCACAGACACCGTTCACAGCTATGAGGGATTAATGCTGAGATGCTGAGATGATGCTGAGTGTGGTTCCAGGGAAGGAGCTTGGCTGTGCCAGTCTTCCAGCTCAGATGCTCCTAACCTCTACAGGGCTGCTGCAAAGCGGGCTGGATGTGATTTTAGCTCTTCACCTTTCTTACTAAAAAAGAAGATCCTCTTAGGATTTCTTTTGGTTAGCTAAAGCTGATACTAATATATTTGTAGGTCTTTTGTAAAAGAAAGTGGCATAAATAGAATTTATGAAAATCGGGGGCTACCTGTCACAGCTATTTTGCAAAGGACTCACCAAGTGCAATACCTCTGGAATTCTGGATTATCAAAGTGAATCCTAACGTTTTCTCCTGAACACCACCAACAAAATATTAGTATATAGGTTCTCTAAAAGTTTCATAGAGACCTTATACTCAGCACTGTCACTGTTTATAAGCTTATTTAGTCTGCATGCCTGCAGAAATATAAATAAAATATCATCATTACTTGCCTATTTCTATCATAAAATAAATTAGGCAAATTGACATGGTGTAACATGAGATGAGATATAGGAATATTCCACTGAAGATATATAAGGTCCTGTAGACAAAATGGAGGAAATAAATCAAAATAAGAAAGCTTAGAGTCATATTTTGTTTTGTAGGCAAGGGATCCCTGATTATTGATGATTGTTGTAAACTTGTCAATTTGATGACATTCAGGTCACGTAGCATCTTGTTAAATGAGAGACAGGCCTCCACTATTGGGCAAAAATGGCAATGCGTTAGAAACAGGTCTGTTTAATGACACTGAAAAGCATGCTATTTTGAAAATATAACCTTCAGATATGGAAATCACAAAGCAGATCATTTCACCATGTTCTGGGTCAACAGATGAAAAGATTTATGAACAAGTTACTTCACAGGATGGGACAATGTCATTGGCCAATTTGAGAGCCTGAATATGAGAATTTAAGATAAGTAATGAAAGCTCATAAAATAATAAATGCTTATCAAGCATGATTAACCTCAACATGAGTCTGATTATTCTAAATGTGTTTTATTTCACAATAAGCTTACTAATATATAAATGTCTGTGACAAATATTAACTAAAGAGTTTTTTGGGGTTTTCAAAAGAAATATGCATTGTTCACTCTGCTTTAAAGTTCTATTAAATAATAGTGAATGTTAAACAAAAATTAACAATAATTTTCATTTATTGATTTATTTCATTTTTCTCAAATATCTGTTTTTATTTGGTTCTTTTTGATTCCAGCACTTAGCTTATAACTATCAGAATTAAATATCACCTTGGCTATGATGTCCACACCATATCTTTAACTATAGATTTTCCAAATTCCTATTTATTCTACCTAACTCATATTGGTTGAGTATAAAAATGATTATTAATTGATAACTGGTGCATTTGGGTCCATCTATACCTGATAGACTATGCTATTCTTTGTTTATACTATCTTCCTAGCCTCTGTAGACATTGATAAGATGCTACGTACATGATCTCATTAAACCTATACAATTGCTCTTTGGAAGTAAGTATTTTCTCTACTCTTTAAAAATAGAAAGTAAGTGAAGACTAGAAAGGTTAATTAACTTGTTCATATTACCAGAATATGTTCTATTTCAAAAGTTTGTGATATCATATTTAAACTGCCTTTAAATGTAAAAATACCATATTTTAACCTATTTTAAGACCCTTTCCTCTACTTCTAAAATAGGCAAATACTTCTTAAACATTCATATATCTTTTGAAATATTTAGGTACAAGTGGCTACATTTCACCATATTTCTAAATCCGAGTATTGTGAATTATACTCATCATATTTTTATAATACTTATTAAACTTATATGAACATTATATATTTATATAGTTTGTTCATTCTTGTAATCTCATTGTAGAGTCTAACCCATTTAAAATACTCATTTAAAGAATCATAATGAATTTTAGTTCATAACAGTCAACAAATATTAATTTATTGAAATTAATTCTAAAGTAAGGAATGTAGCAATAGCTGAATATTTCCAATGTAATAATGCCTGTGACAATTAAAAAAAGAAAAAAAATACATATATACTAGTCTAACATATTCAAATATTATATTCCAATATTTCTGAGAAGCTAGATTAAATGTATCCTTTACTAAAATCCCAGCAAGTTGTCATAAAACCTGTGCCCAGGGCTTAATGTGCATAGAGGCTTAAAAACTTTCCAGAGAAGCCTACATTCACACTGCTTTTAATTTACCATAATTCTGAAGATAAATTGTTATCATCTGGGAATTGCCTCCCCTTGGAAATGGAAGTGTATTAAGTGCTTATGCTATGTGCAAGATGTTTCCAAATAAACAATGTTCTACCTCTACCTAAAATCCCCTCACATTATTTCAAATCGTCTTCTACTCCCTGTTACAAGCACCACTCTAGGGCCCATTTCTACTGTTCTTTGCATTTAAATCCTCCCTGTATACCACTCTATTCAATCTTAGTTATCAAACCCTAAGCCTAATATAGCTGGAGATTATATTATTTTGTAGCACTTTCTTGTAGTTCAATTTGTCACATGAGAAAAATTCCAGTAGGGTTTGCCAACAAGCTTGTAACTCAAGGTTTTCCAATTCTAAGATTCAGGTACAACAAAAATCAGCTCCCTGGCCTGTGATGATTTGCATGATTTTTTCTCTCAACAGCATCATATTGCTGGGAAATATAGTATAAGAAAAAAATGTGGCTGATGCCACTATCAGAACTCAATTATACAGAAAATAGCTGGATGATTACTCTGAAGTTGTAGCCAAACAAAATCCGTGTTGTGTCATTTGACCCAAAAGTTGTAAATCTTTCCCCTTTTTTATTGTTGTCTATATGGGATTCAATACTTCTCTGCATCTTTCAAAAAGAAAACAGAAGAAAATCACCTTACAACATAATGTTTTAGTATAATAGGAATATAAATTGACCAATGTAAAGGGGAAATATAGTGTAGCTTTTGTTTTGACTCTGGCAAAAGTGGACCCTGGCAAAAAAATATATTATTTAAAATATCTTAATAGCTATATTAAAGGAAAAATTATACTCTTATCAGCAGAGTCAATTTTTTAGTATGAAGATATATAATATTCTATGTTTGGATATATAATATTATAGATGTCAATATACACTCACATCTCCATCTCCATCTTTCTCTATACCTATATCTCTGTATATGTATCATTCATTTTGGAAACTGATTTCTAACAATTACTAGATTTTCCAGTCTTATTAAAAATGATTTGTCAATGTTTCTAGCAAGAAGTAATTATTTTCAGAAAATTAGTAAGAATCAGCATAATGTCTAGCATTATGGTGAGTGCTTTACAGTATCTATACAGAAAACCCTTAGTGAGTTAGTATTTATACTGTATTACAGATAAGGACATTAAAGCTCAGAGATGCTAACTAGTAGTTCCAAATCACAGGACTATTATGTGTTGGAGAAATTATTCTAACTCATGTCTTACTCCAATCTGCTTTTTAAATATACAGTTGACACTTGAACAACAGGCATTTGAACTGTGTGGGTCCACTTATACAGGGATTGTTTTCAATAAATACAGACTACAATACTACACGATCCGCCGTTGGTTTAAACCATGGATATGGAACCACAGACACATAGGACAGACTGTAAAGTTCTACTCAGATAATCGACTGCAAAGGCGGTTGGCACTCGTAAACACTGCATTGTTCAAGAGTCAACTGTATGTTGTATCCTAACACAACTAAAAGGAAAAAAGACCTCTGAAATTATTTTGGATAAGTCAGTAATTTTTAATATGTGTAAATAAGAAGAGTGAAGTCATCACTGATGGGTCTGTGACTGTTTTCTCTGGCTTTCTGAGAATATCTGTCAACATACAAATGTGACTTGCATAATTAATATTATTAGTCTTTTTCCATGGAATTACTAGAAGACAACCCAGAGCAATTCTTATATTAGGACTTACAAAAGGCTATAGTTTTCTCTGATGTGCTCTCCACCTGATTTTGGTACTGTTATACAGAATTCTGACAATTTATTGAGTACTAGGAAACATCCCAAGGAAAAGGAAAACTGCCTTCAACTAGACAGTCTCACATTTTCAATTCATTTTCTTTTATCACTACTAATATTCTACTCAATTAGTTTACTTATTTGACTTTATTCTGGTTTTAATTATGTGCTTTAGTTTCTAAAAATGGCTATTTTCACATTAACAACTATATATATATGTTCTTAATAATGGTGTCGCAAATTTGTGGAAAACAAGTTTAACAAAAATTAAATTAGTTTAGGGAATTCCCTGCAGTCCAGTGGTTAGGACTCGGCACTTTCACTGCAGGGGCCCAGGTTTGATTCCTGTGTGGGGAACTAAGATCCCCCAAGCTGCATGACGTGTCCCCCCCCCAAAAAAGGTCAAAGTTGTAAATTTGTTATTGCAAAGAAACTGTATTTGCATGCCTACAAAATAGTAGAATATAAACATGAATTAGTGATGCTTGAGACTTCTGGGTTACAACTAAAATACTTTTTTTTTTTTTTTTTGCCAAAAGCAATGTCATGAAGTTTTCCCTTATGTTTTCTTATAAGAGGTTTACATTTTCAGGTTTATATCTAAATCTTTAGAGCCCGCGAGCCACAACTACTGAGCCTGCGGGCCTAGCGCCCGTGCTCTGCAACAAGAGAAGCCACGGCAAGGAGAAGCCCTCGCACTGCAACGAAGAGTAGACTCCGCTCGCTGCAACTAGAGAAAGCCCACGCACTGCAACTAAGACCCAACACAGACATAAATAAATAAATAAATAAATATTTAAAATGCATTATTTTGACCTGTGAGAGTTTAAGGTGATAAGTAAAATAAACTGAAAACATGATTTCATAAACAGCTTATGATTAAACTAACACATTTATATGACAAAATTATATGAAATCTTCCAGTAAAGTGTTTCTCAGATATACATGCTGGTAGATAGTGATTCATTGATTAAAGAAGTTATAGCTAGGTGTTTCAATTTTGTAACAGAGAAATATATTGAAAACTACATGACCAATATTAAAAGAAAATTAAAATACAGAGTTGAAAGCAAAATGTGCCTCATCAGCACCATTATAAAGGACAAGGAAAACTAAAGTTTTCAATTACTTGTCACCCAAAATTAATTTTTAACAGGAAATGAATTGCAAATTGGGGTAAAGAAACTATGGTGGTCCTTATCTAGGTCATTAAATCCAGTTTTCTTTTCTCTTTTCTCACCTTAAGAATTTTATATTTAAGTATTTGCTTATAATGATGGTTGTCCTAGCCAGATGAAATATAGATACAGATATACCAGTAGTCAGGGCCTGGGTAAGACCCAACTTCCTCATTGGATCCACTCATGTCTACATGCACTCACTGATTGAAAGAGAAATGAAAAGATTCCTGGGACAATGTTTTAACCTCATCCAAAAACTGGGCTCAGAGAATTGCACATGTAAATGGTCGTCAAAATATAAGGATCCCTGCAAAAACGTAGACTGACAGGAGGTACAGACAGGTGCAAGACTTTGGAACAAGGAGAATAGCCATTCCAAGTACATCCAGACCCAATCCCAAAACAGCCATCCGTGGCACATGTGCACCAGGGGAAGAAAATGTCTGAGTGTTTGCCTATAGAGAGCTCACTTGATAAATGCTACAAGAGTACTCTGAGTTCTAAATAATTCAGCTGTAACCAAAAATCCATCTTTAGCATCCCAGGCCACCATATTCCTTTCACTAAGTACTAGTTTTTAAAAAGGACAGTACATTTTTGTTAAAACTTCATGAAACAACGAGGAGACATGTACAGCAATGACAAAGGATTTCTAGCTATAAGCGGAGAATAGCCCATGGGGTGGTGTTGGTGCCGGGGCGATGGGTGTCTCAAGGTGGCTTACTTCTCTGACTGCTGCAAAGAAGGGTTGATGTACAGCCATTGGGCCATGACTACAATGCAACTTCAAGAAAAAGAATGATTGATGTATTAAAACTATAGAATGCTCCTTGGCTATACTGTTGGACCTTGAATTCCAAATCATTTGGGAGAAGGATTCTGCAAAGGATTTAATTTCCTATATGAGCAAATGGGAGGACAGGACCCAACATATCTTATGTACACTTGCCAAAGAAACAAAATCATTTTAGTTGTCGTATTGAAATTTTCACAATCTTGTATTTAATCCTTAAATCTTTTAATATTTGAAGAATTCCGGCCTTCCTATATATGAAAACTGCTTTTGTTTGCTTGTTTTTTCTTTTTATGCATTGCTCTTTTCACAGCATTTTCTGATGCCTTTGTTTTTGGAAAAACTTACTTGTAAAGTTGAGTATGGTGTGTGTGTGTGTGTGTGTGTGTGTGTGTATTCAATACATACGGGTCTTTCTAGCAGAATCTTCCACAAAAAGAGAAGAAATGTCCTCATCCACTCCCGCTTCGTTTTTCGCGATACAAGTGTACGCCCCTGTGTCTTCATAGCGCACATTGCTAATATGGACCTCGCTGCCATTTGCTGAAAACAGAAGGCAAATGCAACCTGTAAACTAAAGTTCAGTTTTGGTACAGTGATTTCTGATTACACAGTCAAACAGTTCTCTTAGCTTATCCTAATTAATCTGTTTCCCTTCATACTTCCATGCTTTGGAGACATGCCAAATTATTCCAAATGCATTCAGGTATTTCATAAATTGTGCGGTCACGCTATTACAGAAATCCCAATACTCTGTATCAAGTGCACACACACCATATTTTATATTCATTTCCTATTTCTTACCTTGCATAGGAAGTGTTACATATTGAAAACCATAATTCCATTTCTATATTTATTTTTAATATTCATAATCCACGTGGTCTTCAGCTTTTACAACAGTTTTAATTAATACCAATATGGTTCATTTATAGGAGAATACTTGTGGAAAGACATGTCATAAAGGAATTAAGTGAGCTACATCATGCAAATAGAATACAATGCCATTTAGCAAGCATATTCTTGAGTCTGAATTATATATCTGGAATTATTAGGTATAGGGGACAGAAAAAAAAAACATGATTTTTTTGGTAAGATTTGCAGTCGTTTGCAAGAAATATACCTAAAGTAAGCAGTATTATAATATGGAAATTGATATAGTCAATGTATAACCAAAGGGTTAAGGGAATGATTAATCCAATTTTTAAATTTTGGTAAAATAATATTTGCAGCTAAACTCTGAATGAGTTGCATTCCCCAAAGTGGAAACCAGTGTATAATTAATCATTTACTGTATGTTGGAAATACAGGAGGTGCTTTTACATATATTATTCCTTAATTGTCCCAGATAATAGCTGATTATCAAATGAGGAATCTGAGACTCATGGAATTTATGCAGGTCACTCCCCTCAAAGGTAAGGGCTGGACTTCTGTTCTATCAGACCCTAAGATTCAGTGTTTTACTGCTCATTTGTTTAGGTTTGCATCTTTTTTTTAACTTTCTTTTCTTTTTTTTCTGTATGTCTCTGTGTGCATGTTGGTGGTGTGTTCCATGTTATCCAATCACAAGGACACCATGAACTATGCGCAGTAGAAAGGGGCACGACTCTTTGTGACAGAGAGGAGACTAAATAATCAGAGCCGCTGTTTGGGGAAGCAAGGTAGAAAACCAAGGGGAAAAGAGCTTAAATGTCATCCCTAGGAGGATATGGAGAGGCAGTGAGTGTCTGGGGAGGGCTAGTCACTGAAATCACTGGAACCTCTTTCTTGATTTACAAATATCACTGCACTCCTCCATTCCCCCCATCCTTTATTGAGAATCACTTCCCCAAAACAGTTGGCAGGTTTTTATTGGCAGGGCCGCTGAAAGAGGCCAGTTGGCTTTGTGGGCTACACAATTTCTGTGTCAACTTCTTACCTCTGCCATAGCAGCATGACAGCAGCCACAGACACTATTTTTTTTTAATGAATGTGACTGTTCTAAAAACAAGCAAAAAAAATGCTTTATTTACAAAAATAGGCAGCTTTCCAGATTTGGTCTGTGGTCCTTCATTTACAGACCCCTGCTCTAAAAGATGAGAAGAAAACAATGTATTTAAGCCCAGATCAGCTTCTTGTTTTATGTGAAACATGGCCCTCTCCAAAGACCACATACTTAAGGTAAATTCTCTAGAACTTTTTTGAAACTTCAATTTATTCCCTCTTCAAACTCTCTCTTCTCAATATTCTTATATGTTCTTCTAACCTATGTGTTCCACTATCTTTTCCTCCTTTCCCACATAATCTAGCATATCTAGATGTTTTCTACTCTATGACCAGAACTACCAATTTCCGGGTCCATTTATCATCCTGACACATCTGCTTTCAGAACTAGAAAACATTCCCTGAACTTAAATTTTTAATTAAAGTACTAGACTATTACATAAGCAAATTTACAAATTTTCAAATTCACGATCTCCTAATTTTCAAGTAACAGGATGTTACTTGACCTTTACGGTTAGTTGCATTTCATACCCTACTCCACTTTTATTTCAAATCTTTAGTCTTTGTTTGATGTTTCCCGGCATAATAATAACATCTCACTCAAAGCAGGTTGTCTTGTTCTTTATATCATGAAATACATAGAAGTGATGAAAAAGTAAATCCAAATCATTTCACAAAATATGTGTAAAATATCATCACCTTGTATACCTTAAGCTTACACAATTTTATATGCCAACTGAATTTCAATAAAAGCTGGAAAAGAAAGAAATTAATCCCCAAACCTCCTGTTTCCATTTACATCTTCATTTTTATTGAATTCTCAAAGGAAATTTTGTTTCTTTCCAAGGCCAACCTCCCCTCCTTTTTTGTTTTGTATTTGTCCCTCCTTCCCCTGTTGCATTATTCATACATCTTTCTCTTTACCAATATCCTTTTGTCCAAGAAGTAAGAAATATCTTCATCAGTCCTAAACCTTCCCACCCGCAGCTACTACTGTTATTTTTTTACTCTTTCAATATTTGGAAAGAGGTTTTTATACTTCTTCCCTCCTTTTCATTTCTAAGCCCACTGAGGACTGATTTTCTAAATGTCACAAGGAGAAACTAATCACTAACCCATGAATATATTTTAATGATCTTCCTTGACCTTCCTATGCCCCCAGCATTGTTGAACTTATTCCCATCTCTGGCTTTCTTTTCTTCCATTCTGTAATCACCTTGTTCTCCTGCCTCTTTGCTAATTATTAGTCCCTTCGAATATTTATCTTGATTTGCCCACCAAAATATTTCTGCTTTTTTGAATTTTACTTCTCATAACCATATCATCCCATCTATTGTCACAGTTATCAGTTAGTGCCTAGACTTTGACCTCACATACAAATGCTAAATAAGCATCTGAAGAATAAATGGATAATTAAATAACTATGTAATTTGGTAATATGTGATCATATACAAAGCCACATGGAATTTCACACTCCTATGCACCCAGATTTATCTCTTAGGTTCTGCTTCCTACTTACATTTTATTACTTGTCATAGTCTCTCAAAAATTAACTTATTTTCTCTTATTTTAAAAAATGATAATAGTTATTTTACAAATGCCCCAATCTTTCAAATGTTGAGTCTAGAGTGTAACCAACTCCCCAAATTTGCCTTCCTGTATATTTCTAAAACAAAAACAAAATAAGTTAATATAATATGGTTTGTTGCTATCAAATAGGTAAGAGATGACAAAATCAGAAGCTAATTAGACTTTCATTCAATTTAACTTCAGTTTATCAGATCAATCCTCATCTCAGATTATAGACACCATGATGTAATCAATAGACGTAAACATGTAAATTTGTTGGACCTACTTATATTAACATAGAGATTGCTAGGATTCAGCTTTGAAAGGTCAAAAATACTTTCACATGTCATTTTTCATTTGCAAAAATAAATAAGTAAATGACTTAAAAGATTTATTTTAAGATGTATACTGATAAAGTGTATTCACTCTCTAAGTTGAATAATAAGAGCAGTCTATTCTTACAGAAATAATTTTAAAAATGAAAATATAATCATTTCTAAAGTATGAAATGAAGTAATTTAAAAGCATGGAACAAGGAATGTAATGCCATGCAATAGATACTCCAGTAAAATGACTGTCCCTGGGCCACTCCTGACAATGGAAGTACGATTTTTACATTTTTTTGCTTACTAGTATAATCAACATATATGAAACTGCTTTTGCATTATTTAGATTAGTTGACATTAGAAAGATTGCCTGGTTTGCTTTACACATACCACTCATTTGTGATTATTATAATCTGTAAAATAATTGATTAATGTCTGCACATTAGACTATTAGAACATATAGAATATTGTATATATGAGAATGCAAGAATTTCATAACTGTAAAACTACATAAATGTGGAACATATTTAGTAGCATTTTGAATTTTTTCTCTTTTCATTTCATGATGCAAAACATTTCCTAAAGAATTTCTTATTATTGACACCCTCTGTAATATATATTTTAACATATGGCTTAAGCATTTAAAATTGTCTCTTCAGAAATGTATTCAATGAAGAGATCCAATTATTCTGTTCAGCATATCTGCTATAATTCAGAGGATAAGTTTTTAAAAGAAAAAATTAATATTTTACTTATGACAGAAATAATGACATAATTAATCATTATGAGAAGACTATTATTTAAAACATTAAAAATATTAAAGGACTCTATTTCAAATATTATGTCTTAGGTACAACCATATCTTTTTTCATATTCATGATATTCTTTTGCCACCAAGACTTATTTGCTCTTTCTCATAATAATGTAAAATGTGTTATAAATTTTAGAATAAAATTTTTACATTGTCATTTAAGAGTAAAAATGCAAGTAAAAAGCACCTTGAAGTGTGAGTTGCTTGGACAGCTTTGGTGTAATATCAATTCCATTCTTCAGCCATCCAAGCTGAGGATTTGGTATGCCCTCAGCATGGCACCTGAGACTTGCAGTTACCCCAGGTTCTCTGGCCTGACTCTCTGGATACACCCGGATTACAGGAGGGACTAAAAGAAGAAATGGAAAAGAAAGTGAATGAGTGATCTGTATTTGCCATTTGATTTTCCAAAATCAAGAAAAATTGTAATACGAGAAAATTACAATTATATTATTTTAATGATGATAATTTAATGAATGATATTTCTAAAGGTCTTAGTTTGCAAATAATAGCATCCACTAAAATATACCAGTTTCCCCTGGATAAAAGCTATTCTGAGACTGCACCAGGGAAAATATAAGCTGAGCCTGGGATATCTTGATTCAATAACTAAAGAAGTCCTTAAGGAATGACAGAAACATATCAAAAAATACAAAACCAGTTTAAAAGGGCTCTCATTCACCAAATCTGAAATAATTTGAGCATTGAGATAATTATCAATTATAAAGGAGTATAAAGAATCAAACAAGACTCTATGAATTCAGTAACATAAATAAATGAACAAATATATAATTGGGAGAGAAGAAAAAACTTTTTCCTTACTATAGCATCTTTTAGAAATTAAGATAACAATTCCACTTACAGTACAACCAAAAATAAAATATTTAGGAATAAGTTTCACCAAGAAGGTGAGAGACTTTTACATTGAACAGTACAAAACATGTTGAAAGAACTTAAATAAAACCTAAATCAACAGAAAGACACCATGTGTTCATGGATTGAATAATTAATTGGTGAGATAATAAGATTTGGTAAGATGACACACAATACTGCAAAATTGATTTATAGATACAATGTAATCACTATCAAAATTCCTAACCGCATTTTTTTTTTGTAGAAATGGAAGAGCTAATCCTCAGAGTCATATGGAATTACAAGGGGCTCCAAAGAGCTGAAACAATACTGAAAAAGTAGAATGAAACTGGAGTTCTCATATCTCCTGATTCCCAATCATATTACAAAGGTATAGTAATCAAAATAATGTGGTACTGGCAATAAGATAAAAATATACTTCTATGGAATTAGAATAAGGAGCACAGAGATAAACTCATACATCTATGGTCAATTGATTTTTGACAAGGATGCCAGGAAACAGTGTAAATACAACTGACAAAACAGGAAAATATTGCAGATGATATCTGATATGAGCCTGGTATCCAGAACATACAATGAACTCTTACAACTCAGCAACTAAAAGACAAATAGCCCCCTTCTGCACAGCAAAGGACACCAACAAAGAAGTGGAAAGGCAACTTACAGAATGGGAGAAAATATCTGTAAACCACTATCTGATAAGGAGTTAATATCCAAAATATACCAAAAAGTCATACAACTTAATAGAAAAAGAATTTTAAAATGGACAAAGGACGAAAATAGACATTTTCCCAAAGATATACAATAGCTAACAGGTTCATGACAAGGTGCTCCACGTCACTGATCATCAGGGAAATGCAAATCAAAACCACAATGAGTTACCACTTTATATCTGTTAGGATGTGTATTATCAAAAAGATTAGGTAACAAATGCTGGTGAGGATGGGGAGAAAAAAGAACCCTTGTACACTGTTGGTAGGAATGTAAACAGGTGCAGCCACTATGGAGAACAGTATGGAGGTTCCTCAATAAATTAAAAATGGATCAATTTCCAAGTCAATAAATTACCCCTTTCTGCTTAAGTAAGCCTTAACTAATATGGATTCCTTCTGAACTTTAGCCTCAATATTCTCATCAGGAAAACTGAGATTTGATTTATGTCTCTTCTGTAATATGCAGCAGTTACTCTGGTGATAACTTCAGTAGCAGTACCTTTAGAGTGAAAACTATAATATAGATGTTATGGAATGTGCTGAATGCTTTGTAGCCATGTTGATTTGAAGATGAGTCACAGAGAGGTTAATGGCATCCCCAAGTCACAAAGATTATTAGAGTCCCGAGTTGAGGCCAAAATCAAGGGAGGTCTGACTCCTGGGCCAATGATCTCTACATTTCAGTTTGCCCTAAACCAACCTGGCTGATTGTGGTCTGTAACAGCCACTGAATTTAGCCAATAAGAAAGAAAATCTGATGGGTACTAAAAACAAGTATGTTCCTAATTTGACTTGTCTGCATTTCCAATGGCAAAAAAATTATATATATATATATATATAAGATTCTTAGTATACATATGAATATACTATGAATTATATATATTGATATATGAATTATTTATATAATTCATATATGTATAATTATATTCATATAATATGAATTATATATATGATTCATATTCATATATGTATATATACACATACATAAATACAAATACATATACCTCATGATCCAGTGATCCCACTTCAGGGTATATATCCAAAGGAAACAAAATTATTATCTCAAAGAGATAGCTATATGTTTGAACATCTTCCTTATGTTTACAGTAACATTATTCACAGTAGCCAAAATATGGAAACAACCTACATAAGTTTCCTCCAATTGATAAGAGAAAAGAAACTATTATATATATATATATATATATATATATATATATATATATATATATGAATATTAGTTAGCCTTAAAAGAAAAGGAAACCCTGGGCTTCCCTGGTGGCACAGTGGTTGGGAGTCTGCCTGCAGATGCAGGGGACACGGGTTCATGCCCTGGTCTGGGAAGATCCCACATACCATGGAGCGGCTGGGCCCGTGAGCCATGGCCGCTAAGCCTGCACGTCTGGAGCCTGTGCTCCACAACGGGAGAGGCCAAAACAGTGAGAGGCCCACATACCACAAAAAAAAAAAAAAAGGAAACCTTGTCATTTGCAACAACATGGATAAACCTGGAGGGCATTATCCTAAGTGAAATAAGCCAGACAGAGCAAAAAAAATACTCCATGGTATAACTTATATGGGGAATTAAAAAAAAAAAAGTTGACCTCATAGAAGCAGAGGGTAGAAAAGTGGTTGTCAGGGGCAGGGAGGTGGAGAGAATAAGGAGAAGTTGGGAAAAAGGTACAAATCGTCAGTTATAGGATGAATAAGGTCTGAGGATTTAACAAATAACATGGTGACTATAGTTTATAACACTGTAGGGTATAACTGAAACTTGCTAGGAGAATAGAACTTAAATGTTTTCACTCAGGAAAAAAAAAAGGCTAAAAAAACACCATAGAATCCAATTCAAATGTGGGCTAAGGACTTGAATAGACATGTCTCCATAAAGAAGGCATGCCAATAGCCAATAAGCACATGAAAAGATATCAAAATTCGCTAGTCATCACTGGAAAGGCAAATTAAAATCACAATGTGATACCACTCATACCCACTAGGATGCTATTAAACAACAAAACAAAAGGCAGAAATTGGAACACTTGAACATCCGTGGTAGGAATATAAAATGATGTAACCACTGTGGAAGACACTGGTGGTCCACACATGGAATCATCACGTGATCAAGCAATTCCAAGCCTAGGTTTGTATACATAATTGAAACAGGTTTTCCATAACAAACATGTACCTGAATGTTTATGATAACCAAAAGGTGGAAATTACAAAAACAACTATCAACTGATAAACAGAAAAATAAAATGTGGTTTATCCTTACGATAAAATATTATTTGGCAATAAAAAGAAAGAAGTACTGATATATGCTACAATATAATATGCTCAGATATTACCCTAAGTGAAAGAAGTGTGACACATAAGGCGACATATTGTATGAGTCCATTTACATGAAACATCCAGAATGGGTAAATCCACCAGGATAAAAAGCGGATTAGTGGTTTTCAGGGGCTGAGGGGAAGGAGAAATGCGAAATGACTGCTTGATGGCTATGAGGTGTATTCTGGCGTTGATGAAAATGTTTGGGGAGTAGATAGTGAGATGGTTGCATAACATTTTAAATGTCCTATAAACTACAGAATGGTACACTTTAAAATTGTTCAATGTTATGTGAATTTTACCTTGATAAAAAAGAAAAGAAAGACAAAGAAAGGCTGAAGAAAGTTTCTAGCTTAAAAGACACTAAACAGGAATATTAACTGAATGCAATGTGAAATCCAGAATGGATGCTGGACCAGGAAAAATTAGTTATAAAGCTATTATTGGGGAGGTTGCCAACAAGTCAATATGGACTGTAAACTAGATAATGAGATTCTATCAATGTTATACTTACTGATTTGATAATTGTATTTTGATTGGGTAAAAAACTTTCTTTAAAAAACACACATGCTGAATTAATTTGTGGTAAAAAGAAAATTTATCTCAAATTATACACACACACACACACACACACACACACACACACACACACATATCACTAACTTTAAAAACGTGATGGCTTGCAAGCCGTAGCCAGGGCAATCAGAGAAGAAAAAGAAGTAACAGGAATGCAAATTGGAAAAGAACAAGTAAATCTGTTACTGTTTGTAGATGACAAGATACTATACATAGAAAATCCTCAAGTTGCCAGCAGAAAACTACTAGAGTGAATCAATGAATTTAGTAAAGTTGCAGGCTCCAAAAAAAATATATACAGAAATCACTTGCATTCCTATACACTAACAATAAAAGATCAGAAAGAGAAATTAATGAAACAATCTCATTTACCTTTGCAATAAAAAGAAAAAAAATACCTAGGAATAAACCTACCTAAGGAGGCAAAAGGCCCGTATACAGAAAACTATAAGATACTGATGAAGCAAATCAAAGATGACACAAATAGATGGAGAGATATACCATGTTCCTGGATTGGAAGAATCAATATTGTGAACATGACTATATTACCCAAATCAATCTACAGATTCAATGAAATCCCTATCAAATTACCAATGTCATTTTTCACAGAACTAGAACACAAAATTTTACAATTTGTATGGAAACACAAAAGATCCCTAGGAGCCAAAGCAAACTTGAAAAAGAAAAACGGAGCTGGAGGAATCAGGCCTCCTGACTTTAGACTATACTACAAAGCTACAGTAATGAAGACAGTATGGTACTGGCACAATAACAGAAATATAGATCAGTGGAACAGTATATAAAGCCTAGAGCTTAACCCAAGTGACTATGGTCACCTAATCTATGACAAAGGAGGCCAGAATATACAATGGAGAAAAGACAGCCTCTTCAATAAGTAGCGCTGGGAAAACTGGACAGCCACATGTAAAAGAATGAAATTAGAACATTCCCTAACACCATACACAAAAATAAATTCAAAATGATTGAAGACCTAAACGTAAACCTTACAGACACTATAAACAGACACTGTAAACCAGACACTATAAAACCCTTAGAGAAAAACATAGGCAGAACACTCTTTGACATAAATGGCAATAAGATCTTTTATGACTCACCTCCTAGAGTAATGAGAATAAAAACAAAACAAAACAAAAAAACAAATGGGACCTAATTAAACTTAAAATCTTTTGCACAGCAAAGGAAACCATAAACAAGACAAAAAGACAACTCTCAGAATGGGAGAGAATATTTGCAAATGCAGCAATGGACAAAGGATTAATCTCTGAAATATACAAATAGCTCATGAAGCTCAATATTAAAAAAAACAAACAACCTAATCAAAAAATGGGTGGAAGACCTAAATAGATATTTCTCCAAATAGGCCAACAAACACATGAAAAAATACTCAACACCACTAATTATTAGAGAAATGCAAATCAAAACTACGATGAGGTATCACCTCACACCAGTCAGAATGGCCATCATTACAAAATTTACAAACAATAAATGCTGGAGAAGGTGTGGACAAAAGGGAACTCTCTTGCACTGTTGGTGGGAATGTAAATTGATATAGCCACTATGGAGAACAGTATGGAGGTTCCTTAAAAAACTAAAAATAGAACTACCATGTGACCCAGCAATCCCACTACTGGGCATATACTCAGAGAAAACCATAATTCAAAAAGACACATGCACCCCAATGTTCATTGCAGCACTATTTGCAATAGCCATGACATGGAAACAACCTAAATGTCCATCAACAGAGGAATGGATAAAGAAGATGTGGTACATATATACAATGAAATATTACTCAACCATAAAAAGGAATGAAATTGTGTCATTTGTAGAGACGTGGATGAAACTAGAGAGTGTAATACAGAGTGAAGTAAGTCAGAAAGAGAAAAACAAATATGTATATTAACACATATATGTGGAATCTGAAAATATTGGTGTAGATGATCTTATTTACAAAGCAGAAATAGAGACACAGATGTAGAGAACAAATGTATGGATAGCAAGGGGGAAGGGGGTGGGATGAATTAGACACAACAGAAGAGAGAATCAGTAAACTAAATGTGATGTCTGGATCAGTTGAGAACTTTCTGCTTCCAATAATGTTGGATATGTAATTCTTATCAATTCTGTTCAATCATCTTTCTGAAGAGAACTTAAATTTCTGGTCACCTGTACACTTTATAGTGAAACTATAGAACAACAAAGAAAAAAGAGAAAAATCGTAAAAAATAATCCCAGGAAAAAAAATGACACACAAAAGAAGGAAAGTCAGACTAACAGCTAAATTCTTACAGAAATGCTGGAAACTAATGAAAAATTATAATCAACTTCATGCTAATAAGTAACTTTAAATAAAATGAACACATTTCTAGAAACATAAACTTCTGGCCAACCTGTACAAAAAGTATTATAAAATCTAGAAAGTCTGATTACATTAGAAAAAATTAATACATTATTAAAATCCTTTTTTCAAAGAGAACTGTAGAATGACCCAATCTAAATAAGAAATAACACCAATCTTATATAAACACTTCTAGAGAACAGAAAAAGGCGTGGGGTTTCTTTGGTAGTTTAAAAATATCTGTACAAATCCACTGATACTCCTCTCTTCAAAAGGTGGAGACAAATCCTCCTCATCTTACATGTGTGTCGGATTTAACAACTCACTGTTAATGAAAGGAATATGGTCAAGTGATGGTGCAAGGTATGCAATATTATAAAAGGTACTGCGGCATCTTTCTAGCTCTTTGCATCACTTGCTATTGGGGAAGTTAGCTGTCATGTCTTAAAGATATGAGTATCTTTACCAGCCTTATGGAAATGCTTATATGTCAGGTGACAGAGAAAGGTCCCATGCCAACAACCAGCAAGGAACCAACAGTCATGTGAAGGTGCCATCCTGAAAGTAAATCCTCCAGCCCTCAGCAAGCTTTCAGATCACTACAGTTCTGGTCAAAATGTTGACTACAACCTCAGAAAAGACTTCATGCCAGGGCCACCTAGCTAAGCTTTTCTCAATTTTTTAAAAATCTAATTTCTCTATTTATTACCTCATCTCTTTTTATCTCAAAAGATAATAAAGGTTTGTTGTTTAAATCCACTGTTTTACAGTAATTTATTATGTGCTCATAGATAAATAAAATCTCCAACAGTTGAGAGCAATATAAGCTTAATACCAAAATATGACAAGGGTATTATTTAAAAGAATATTTATTGGTCAATTTCATTTACAAAAATAGATTTTAAAAGTCTCCAGAATATACTGTCAAACAAAATCCAGCAGAATATAAAAATGATAGTAAGCCATAAGATATTTGTTTTATTATAGATATTGAAAAAATCACTCAATATAATTTACCACATAGATAGTCTAAAGGAGAAAAACTGGGTGATCTTCTCAATAGCTGCAGAAAAGTCATTTACTTTTAGCACACAAAAATGAGCAAGTATTTTCCTTATTATGACAAAGGATTTCTTAAAATATATAGCCAACATTTGTAGATGATTGAGTAAAACAAAATGCAAAAGAATCTACGGATGAATTGTCAGAACAAGTAAATTTAGTAAGCTTCCATGATACAAGTTAATTATATTTGTAAATATCAGCAACAAAGTATCTTAAATAATGTGATTTTGTAAAACAACAAATATGTTACATATATATGAATATATCTAATCAATAAATGCTGTCCAAGTCCCTTGCAAGAAAATTCTAAAATATTCTTTGAAAAAATACTGTTAAGAAAAATGAAATAAGACCTAATTAATGGAGGAATAAAACACATCTGTAGCCCCTTTAGTTATCATCTCCTCTAGTTTTCATTATGTTGATTTCAGCCATCAGAAGTTCTTTACTCATTTGTCTCCCCATTCCTCAGTCAGTTAAACCAATTTGTATAGAAATCTTCTAAATAGCATACCTCTTACCTGAATTCTTTTATTTATTTTATTAAATAGTCATAGATAGACTACGTAATATCTGTGACAAACTGCAAAGTGATACACTGATGCAGAATGAGAAGACAAGGCTCATACTCTCAAGTATACACTGCTCGATAATGGAAACCAAGGAACAAATAATGCTAAGACAATACTTAATGTCCTGCAGTCAAGCTGATAAGGATGGCTGCAGAAAGAAAGGAGGGATCAACACAGCACACCTTAGGAGAGTGTATGAATTGGATTTTGAAGAGTTTTTAGGAGTATAACAAGAGGACAAGGGAATGTGGCTGTGAGGGAGGTATTTATAGCTGAGGCACAAGGGTGAATATCATATATTATTTCAATGAGTGCTTCTTGAACTTGAGTTGTGTCATGGGTAGTTAGATATATGTCATATACATTAGTTTTGAGAGTCAGTTACTCAATTTGCCACCAACAATGCTATGAGAGAAATTCTGCATTCATTCAATAAACATATGTGTATCAATTATCTACACTTTGTGGAAGGGTTCAGGGATTATGCAATGATTGACTATGAATTATATAATTCTCAAATGATCTTGTAACTTAGATTTTTGGGAGTTAGACGAGAATGTGAGTACATTAGGACAAATGATTTAGACACTTTAATTCTAATATGCAAAAGCATATTGTTCTTTTCAGGAGAAGCTAATAAATTAGCTCTAATATAAATATTAAATGTATTCATACCGAAAACAAGCTATTCTAGATAGGTAAATTTTCTAAATAATGGAGAGTGAACCATTTATAACACAATATTTAAGTTGTATATTTGTTTTTTATGAAACTCTCAAGTGAATTACAGACCTCATATTTGGAAACTTCTATGATAATGAAAACATGGCTTTATGTGGTGTCACTCAATGACATTTAGACTGAGACAAATAAGTTTGCATCCTCACACTGCTACTCAATATTTATATGATATTGAGCACTTGCTTAAACCTTTTTGAACCTTCTTTTTCTTATATCTAAAATGGATATTGTATCATATTATAAAGGTTTTGAAAATCAAATGGAATAATAAAAGTGAAAAGATTCATATCTTGCAAATCATGTGTATATGTTTTATATATACATATGTAAAGAACCATAGCACATGGGAAAGTAATCCACAGGGTGTCTGGTACAGGTTTATCACACCTATCCCCTCTTCACACTCAGACTTTGACATTTGTTATTCAGAATGACCATGAGAGCACATGTGCCCTGCATTAGCCTTAGTAAGAATATGGTTTGGCAAACAAGAAAAAAGATTCTAGTTCTCAAAAGACTTTTTTGTAGGATCTATCTTAGCAAGAGACAATGGACAGAAAGGTTGTGTTCACCATGTTAAAATAAAAAACAAATGGAGACCAGTTGTGAAAACTCGCTGAAAAGACAAAACCACCTTAGTCATTACAAGCAAAGTTTAATTTAACATATTTTGCAACACTAACTTGACTTGGATCATTTCTTGCTTATGCCTCTGGAAGTCATAAGCAAAACCCAAATTGTTTCCCAAGGTTGATATGAGGTAAGCACTAACCAATTCCTTATCATTTAAGAAAACTCTAATGTTATAACTAAACACTGTGAAGAATAAACAGTCACTGCTTTCTCACTATATAAGCTGCTTTATAACAATATACCCTTGAGCCTCATTCCATATTTTGGTTTGAGTGTTCCTGGTTTGCAAACTGTCTTTTTGGTGTGTGTATAATAAACTTTTACTTATTACTATGTGGGTGATTCATTCTGTTATTTCTGAACTTCTGACAGCCTACACCAACCTGCTCTTTGGTTAATGTGTATACTGTGAACTACCTGATTTCTTTTGTTTTACCCATCAGAATGCCAGTCAAAGATGCAAAGTCGGTAACCAACCTGAGACTCTCCCTAGGGCCTCAAATTCAGCCCAAAGTTAATTTCACCACTCTTCTTTCTAGTGACTGGAGGAGCTATTGCACACACACATTTTATTGACTAACCAGTGAATGTCAGAATTTAAGATCTACTGAAACTATAAAAGCAATGCAAACCAAGAGACTAGTTGAAGTCACCAGATCAGAACAATCACTCTTCTGTCCCCTTAGTTCCCTTTTTTGGCTATAGATACTCTAGACATCAATAAGCCAGACTCATGTCAACTATAACACAGAGACAAGAAAGGGTGAGGGAGGGGTCCTCAGAGACCCAATAATCCTTAGATTCCACAGCTGGGACTTGACCATGTGTATTGCCTTTCATAGTCTCAGGAGTGGACAAAGAATAGACTTCCAAAGCTATGAGTACCAGAATTCTGCTACACCCCTCTTTCTTCTCATAAATATTTATAATTCAACACACACACACACATACACCAGCATGGGCAACAACAATAGGGAGTAAAACTCAGTTCTTATTTTTTCCCTTGATGACTACTTAAATGGCTTATTTTAAAATAGCATATATATTGGTAACCACCAAAGGGGAAAGGGGGGGAAGAGATAAATTGTGAATTTGCGATTAACAGATACACACTACTATGTATAAAATAGATAAAGAAGGACCTACTGTATAGCACAGGGATCTATATTCAATATCTTGTAATAAACTATAGTGGAAAAGAATCTGAAAAAGAATATATGTATATATATATATACATATATATACATATATATATATATATATATATATATATATATGGCACAAACTGAATCACTTTGCTGTACACCTGAAACACTGTAAATCAACTAAGCTTCAATAAAATAAAATAAAAAATAAATAGGGCTTCCCTGGTGGCGCAGTGGTTGAGAGTCCGCCTGCCGATTCAGGGGACACGGGTTTATGCCCCGGTCCGGGAAGATCCCACGTGCCGCGGAGCGGCTGGGCCTGTGAGCCATGGCCGCTGAGCCTGCGCGTCCGGAGCCTGTGCTCCGCAGCGGGAGAGGGCACAGCAGTGAGAGGCCCACGTACCACGAAAACAAACAAACAAAAAAACCAAAAAAAAAAAAAACAACAACAACAAAAAAAGAGAGAAAATAAATAAATAAAAATATAAAATAGCAAATAAAATTTCAAAACCAACTCTCATAGTATTTCTGTACCTGCTTTACTGATGACATAGAGCATATGTTTAGGCTCTTAATATACTTAACACTGAGTAGTTTTTGTAGCATTTTATTTTATTGGAGGTTCAAACAAATAATGTTTTAAGGAGATATTTTAATATACTCCTCAGCAAACCCACATTACTCTAAGATCTGGAGTAAAGAGACTCTATCAAAACTCAGATCGAATCCCTAATGGCTTAACAACAAGGGAGTTAGGAAATAAGCCTTTTAAAAAGACTTATATAGAAAGCCAAAAATGGATAAGTACTCTCAATAAATATCTAATATGAGAAAGTGTATCTTGTCAAAACCAAGGCTCAATGCTTCTTGCAACATTCTTTGGAATAGCAAAAACTTGAGACAACTTAAACATATTTGAAAATTAGATTGAAAGGAAGAACATTAACGAACTCAGTGATAACAACAGACACTTCATGATTCATGTTAGAATACCAGATATTATATGGGTCATCTATACTCTCTCTGATACTCCCTAATGGACAACTTTTCAAATCAGATGTTCAATTTCCCCCTGCATTCCGGTTTTTAGTTTATTGATACATGTGTGCATGAACTGAAAGGGAAACAGTCAACAATATTTTTTTTGTCATATAGAGGTTTTATACTCAAATAGGTAATATATACTTTGGAAAAATAATAATACTCTCATATAATATGGTTCTCATTTAGTGCACTGGTATCAAATGATGGTCTGAAAAATATCGCCTATAAACTTGAAGGATAAGTGATTGGCATAACAACTATTTAACCTCAGTGACAAGCTACACATTTAAAAGTAGTTGATTTTCCTGGGATACATATTATGAAATATAAATGAGGATTGCTGGCAGCCTGAATTAAAAAGTCAGTACTCCCCCAGAGAACATTTCAAGCCATTTGCTACAATCGTTTTTAGTTAGGAAGTGCACCCTATGAACTTGTCTTTCCTTTATTTGGGCAGTGCAGGAAAAACGAAATTTAGGGACCACCAAAGGTTTCCCACATTGTATTGAGAATCCAATTTCATGCACTACCATGAAAATCCTTAAAGTTCCCCATATTTTAAACAAAAGGTAATATTTAAAGGTGTCTACTCACTGAAAATTTCCTTATGATATTGGATGTTTCACAAAAATATCTCAGCAATTTAAATGGTTGGCTTTATTTGATATCATCAGATAAAGTTAAATAATATCAATATTTAATAATATAGTATATGTATATGTATACAACATGTTAAATGGTTGAGATTATATATTGTTCAGTTTTATTCTATAACTATAACCAAATAAGTTTCTGTCATTTAAAATGGAAGGTAAACAAGAAGATCCAAATATATGAATTTTGTTCATGAATAAAATTTAAGAAAAGTACCAAATCTGACTTATTTTGAGTCTTAAGATATAATTTACAAATATTTACTGAGCAACTTCTGAGTGTAGCACGTTGTTCTAGGTGTCGTTTTCTCTCCATCTCTCACATGTTGTTTTACATATTAACATGTTGAATGAATGCTGAAACCAGGTTTGGAAATTAGCCTAATGGAACATGGGAAATAATTGGCCTAAATTGTCTTATCTGGTAGATCACAAAATAAGTGGTTCCAGAGAAGTGTCTAGCGGAATGTGACTACTTGAAATCTAAATCTAAATTCTGAATTGGGCTTCATATATGAATAGATAAGGTGTATTTGAGATCCTTGAAAAATTGTATTTTAAAATGTAAAAGTAAAATAAATCATCAGTGCATTCATAGTATTTTTGGAGAGGTACTAATAATTCATTTCAAATAGATGTAACTTCTCAAGGAAACTGAATTATTTCTAAGTAAAATAAATCATCAGTGCATTCATAGTATTTTTGGAGAGGTACTAATAATTCATTTCAAATAGATGTAACTTCTCAAGGAAACTGAATTATTTCTATCACCCAGTTAAAATAACAGTATCACCATGAGACTAAATTAAACTAATATAGATAACATTTTATTTAGTTTAATAGTTATTAGGGCATAAAGTATAAATAATTGGATGCTACATATGAAGGACTAGTTACCCCAAGAATACATACATAAAGCTAATATTTTAACCAGTTATAGAAATTAGAAATGGAAATGGGGTTCTGATACTAAAAAAAATATTAAATTAAAAAAAATTTAAATAAGTTAAAGAACTAGTTTAATTATATTCCTGGAAACTCTGAGTCTACATAGAATCAGTTATAAACATTTATCAGCTCAAAACCATGAAGTATTTAATAATAATAATGGGCGTAAAACTGGGTAATAAAGGTCGATGGATATATTTCTCAAAAGTCCATAATAACTTTATTGAACTAGAATAAATCAGTGTTTTTCTCAGTATTAGCAAAGATCTAAGAGAATCTTTTTAATCTAAAAATCTTTCTAATGATAGGATCTAATGGAAAAAATACATATCTTATAATACTGAACTCTGCCTTTTTTCATCCTTCAACTTTCATTCTGTGATCTTTCTTTAGAAGTTGCTGCACTATAGCACATCGGAAAATATGGCACATCCCGGGTATTTTGGAAGTCTGATTTTAGAGTTAGGCAGAGATCAATGACCCAATACAGTGACTGCATTCTAACTGAAAACAAAAGTGAATTTAAGGTGAATTGTCAGGTCACAGGAATGTAAACAAATAAACGCTGGATATTTTTTTCCTTTTCTTGATGTCATTATCTTGTATTCTTTTGAAGGATTCTATCAGTGCTCTTCCACAAATTATTCACACAGCTGCACTGTTAGAAAAGGTTGTAAGAAAGCTTGCGGGTAAGAATATAAATGCCTCTGAAGTAGTGCTGACTCTCTGAAGTAGTGCTGACTCACAGTGGCATGTGGATTATTCTGTTTGTATTATGACTTCCTTTGTCATTAAAGCAACTTTCCGATGAAAAATAACAGACTGGGTTTAATAAATATTTTAAATGCTACTGAGCTTGTCCATTGCCTTTTGTCTCTGACATTATTAAAGCCATCAATTTCTCTTTAATTTTATCCCAAAGCAATCTTTTTATATTCATGACTTTCACACTGCCTCTTGTCAATATTATAAAACTCTCTGATCACATTATTGCAGCCTTCATAAAAGTGTAGAGGATGCAACAAATGTTAGAGGCAAAATATAAATTAACAGCAACACACTTTATGGTCATAAACTTTTCTGATTTTTTTATTATTAGATCTTCCTCTTTTCCTACAGTATTGTAATAAATCACAACTGTTTAAGCCATTTTGAAAGGGACAGCAGTTCATCCTAGTTTAATTAACTTAGATCTATTATACTAATCTTTAAAATTAGTGGCCCTTTTAATCCCCAATTTCAAAGTCTCAAAAGCCACCATTTTCAAAAATGCTCTCTGAAACACAAAATAAAACTAAAGTATTCAAAATAATAATACATAGGATGCAGTGTTTCTAAATCTATGAAAAAAATAAAAGAAGAATTAGTGAAAAAAATTAATTTAATGCTGTCATGATGGATGCTTTTTTTTTCTTAGACTTTATTTTCTTTGATTTAATATATACATAATATAAATAATTTGTCCAGATATCTCAAATTAATTATTTGAGGCAGGGACTGTACAGTGGATATATTATAGTAACCCCACCAAATCTGAAAATTTGAATGCATTTCTAACACTTACTTTATGCTCTAAGGAGTAAAATATCATTTCTGTGAGTCTCACTTTCCCCATTTAAAAAATTTGAAACCATTTCTAGGATTACATGGATTAAAGAAAACAATGGATGGCAAGTACCCAACCCACTCCTAGACCCAAGACAGAAGGAAAATGTTATGTGTCTAAACCCACACACTTCACTTCCCAGAAATAATTTTTTTTTGCCTGTTACAAACAGAATGACCGAAGCTTCATAGGAGAAATGGCAAATGCATATAATTTCGCTAGTCAATACCAAGTGATTGCACTTCTTGGAGATCTAAACTACAGGTAGCCTAAATCCATGTATGAGTTCGATAGAGTGAAAACTATAGTCGATCAGCAATATCTGCCAAAACTAGAGAAAAAGGAAATGAAAGCAAGACATTTTGCCAACCTGCTTAATATTAAAGATGCAAATATAAACCCTATCTAAATACAATACAATTTATCCAGAAAAATTCCAAACAGATCAGGTGTATCTTCTAAGCTTTTCCTCAATCACATTTGCACCCCCTTAGTCACAGGAACTAGTAAGTGTATGTACACCCTGCAAAAAAACATTTTTTGTGTGACTGGGAAGTAAAAATCAATTGCATTAGTTAGAGCTTAAAAAGATAAGGAAAATGTAGCTCATTCAATATAATTAAAATGTGTGGCAAAAATATATATGATTTTGGAATTTAGAAAAATTCATAATTTTTCTTACAGCTATTACTCCAGCTAGCCTTATCTTCTTCTGTCATTTGTGTAAGAAATTAAAGAATTTGAAGAATATGGTAAAACTCTAAAATATAAAGCACCTTGCATCAAACAGGATTACTCAGGAGACAGATTTTAGATCACAACTTGGAACTAACCAGCTATGTCATTTTCAGAGACTTAGTCCAACTCTTTCAGTTCCTGTTTCTTCATTTGAAAAGTGAACATTATAATAAAGTAGTGTGTGATTGTACTTTAAAATATAAAATGTCTTTGCAGATGGAGAAATGGATTCATGATAACTGTTAGTACTGTTAGTACAAGAGTGGATGAAAATCTTTTCAATAGAGATGATGAAAATTACAAATATTAAATAATTTTGTTCAGAGTTTTTTATTGAAAACTAATTTATGTAAAAACTTAGCTAGTCTATAATTCCGTGTAAGCTATATATTTTTACTATAAATTGAACTCCAGTTTTATCAACATGAAGTAATTTCTTAAGAAACTACCTAATTGATCTTAGAACAATTTTTATATATGCTAACATACTGAGGATTATAAATATAATTTCCTAACTGCAGGATGAGCTTTTGGAAATTGTAAATGCAAATTACCTGTAGCTGGAGATAGTCATGTAAAAGTAAGATATAATGTTATTTATTAAAAATATGCAGATACTTCATTTGAAAAGACACTCTTGAATAAAGCAGCAGTAAACTTTGTTTTGAACAAGTATTATGTTATGTATAGTTTAACCATGACAAATGTCAAAAGAAATCCTTAAGTTACAAAATTACAAATAACACTGTAGCCTTAAAAATTATGTAGGAATCATAGTTATCATGATGCTTATTAAACAAAGAGAATATACGTGACTATTTCTTTTAAAACAAGTTATTATTTAATTTTCATCAGTTTTCTTTGTTAAGTTGAATAGGATTTTTGTTTTAATTTTTCATGTGTAAAACAAAATCGTGGCATAAATATAAATTTGCTAACTCTAAACAGAAGAAAATTATGTTCTTTTAGACAATGCCTTTAATAATTTTCAGAATATCCCCTAACTTAATGGACAGTGTCCTAGTTTTGTGTTGTTTATCCTCTAGTATAAACCTGTTGATTTTACTCATAGAGCCACAGTCAAACTCCATTCTTGTCTTATCCAAGTCCATGGACCACATGAAACCAGACCAATCAGGGCTGGAGGTCCACGTTCAACCATACAGCCACGTGTACCACGTGTACCTGGAAACTTCCTAAGGTTTCTGAGTCTATTTCTTCAACAATCAAATTAGCATACTAATAAAAATTACCTCCAAAGATTTTTGAGTTAAACAAAAAAAAAAGAGATCACATATATAGAAAAGTCATTTAAAAAATGCTGGAAAATATAAATTACTCATTCATGTTAACTATAATTTATCTCTTTTTAATTTGTTCCATATTATTGATTTCCTAATGTACCACATATTTATTTTTTAAGTACATAATATAGAAAAGCATGATTGTCTCCCTCACCACAGATTTCTGATATGAACAGTTTTAACTTTCCAATGTAGTCTAAGTTTTACTTCTGTCCTTTTACAATATATATTCACAATTTGGTTTCCTAGTATGAACTTATTCTCTAAATATTTCTTTGGATTTCTTTCACGTCAGATATCTTAGACATATTTTCGGACAATATATGTAAATTAGCTTATTATATTTACTATATTAATATTTCACATTATGACTTTATGATAATTTATTCATCAATTTTAATATTGATGATTCTGGAGTCACAGTTTTACACTATTATATGCATTTGTGCACAAAGACCATCCTTCTACTTATATACTGTTGCTTTCATTTTTTTAGATTAGCTGAATCAAATAATTGCTACATTAAAAAAATACATGAATTTAAAATTGGATAGGTAATGCTAGGTTACTAAACTAATGTTTGTAGGAATCCCATCTCCCAAAAGTAACCAGTATATGAGGGTTCAGTTTCCACAAATCTATCTTAAGTAGATGCTAGGTTTTTTTTTTAACGTCTTTTTTGGAGTTTAATTGCTTTACAATAGTGCATTAGTTTCTGCTTTATAACAAAGTAAAGCAGCTATACATATACATGTTTCATATCCCCATATCTCCTCCCTCTTGTGTCTCCCTCCCACCCTCCTATCCCCCCCACTAGGTGGTCACAAAGCACCGAGTTGATCTCCCTGTGCTATGCAGCTGCTTCCCACTAGCTATCTATTTTACATTTGGTAGTGTATATAAATCCATGCCACTCTCTCACTGCGTCCCAACTTACCCTTAACCCTCCCCATGCCCTCAAGTCCATTCTCTATGTCTACGTCTTTATTCTTGTCCTGCCCCTCGGTTCTTCAGAACCCATCTTTTTTCTTTTTTTTTTCTTTAGATTCCATATATATGTGTTAGCATACAGTATTTGTTTTTCTCTTCCTGACTTACTTCACTCAGTATGACAGACTCTAGGTCCATCCACCTCACTACAAATAACTCAATTTCGTTTCTTTTTATGGCTAAGTAATATACCATTTTATATATGTGCCACATCTTGTTTATCCATTCATCTGTCAATGAACACTTAGGTTGCTTCCATGTTCTGGCTATTGTAAATAGTGCTGCAATGAACATTGCAGTACATGTCTCTTTTTTTTTTTTTTTTTTTTTTTTTTTTTTTGTGGTATGTGGGCCTCTCACTGTTGTGGCCTTTCCCGTTGCGGAGCACAGGCTCCGGACGCGCAGGCTCAGCGGCCATAGCTCACGGGCCCAGCCGCTCCGCGGCACGTGGGATCCTCCCAGACCGGGGCACGAACCCGCGTCCCCTGCATCGGCAGGCGGACTCTCAACCTCTGCGCCACCAGGGAAACCCTGCATGTCTCTTTTTGAATTATGGTTTTCTCAGGGCATATACCCAGTGGTTGGACTGTTGGGTTGTATGGTAGTTATTTTTTTAAGTAACCTCCAAACTGTACTCCATAGTGGCTGTATCAATTTACATTCCCATCAACAGTGCAAGAGGGCTCCCTTTTCCCCATACCCTCTCCAGCTTTTATTGTCTGTAGATTTTTCGATGACTGCCATTTTGACTGGTGTGAGGTGATACCTCATTGTAGTTTTGATTTGCATTTCTTTAATGATTAGTGATGTGAGCATCCTTTCATGTGTTTGTTGACAATCTGTATATCTTCTTTGGAGAAATTTCTATTTAGGTCTTCTGCCTATTTGGGGATTTTTTTTTTTTTTTTTTTTTGATATTGAGCTGCGTGAACTGCTTGTATATTTTGGAGATTAATCCTTTGTCAGTTGTTTCATTTGCAAATATTTTCCCCATTCTGAGGGTTCTCTTTTTGTCTTGTTTATGGTTTCCTTTGCTGTGCAAAAAGCTTTTAAGTTTCATTAGGTCCAGTTTGTTTATTTTTGTTTTTATTTCCATTTCTCTAGGAGGTGGGTCAAAAAGGATCTTGCTGGATTTGTGTCATAGAGTGTTCTGCCTATGTTTTCCTCTAAGAGTTTGATAGTGTCTGGCCTTACATTTAGGTGTTTAATCCATTCTGAGTTTATTTTTGTGTATGGTGTGAGGGAGTGTTCTAATTTTAATATTTTACATATAGCTGTCCTGTTTTCCCAGCACCACTTATTGAAGAGCCTGTCTTTTCTCCATTGTATACTCTTGTTTCCTTTACCAAAAATAAGGTGACCATATGTGAGTGGGTTTATCTCTGGGCTTTCTATTCTGTTCCATTGATCTATATTTCTGTTTTTGAGACAGGACCATACTGTCTTGATTAATGTAGCTTTGTAGTATAGTCTGAAGTCAGGTAGCCTGATTCCTCCAGCTCCGTTTTTCTTTCTCAAGATTGCTTTGGCTATTCGGAGTCTTTTGTGTTTCCATACAAATTGTGAAATTATTTGTTCTGGTTCTGTGAAAAATGCCAGTGGTGGTTTGTTAGGGATTGCATTCAATCTGCAGCTTGCTTTGGGTCGTATGTCATTCTCACAATGTTGACACTTCCAATCCAAGAACATGGTATATCTCTCCATCTGTTGGTATCATATTTAATTTCTTTCATCGGTGCCTTATAGTTTTCACATACAGGTCTTTTGTCTCCTTAGGTGGGTTTATTCCTAGGTATTTTACTCTTTGTGTTGCAGTGGTAAATGGGAGTGTTTCTTTAATTTCTCTTTCAGATTTTTCATCATTAGTGTACAGGAATGTCAGAGATTTCTGTGCATTAATTTTGTATCCTGCTACTTTACCAAATTCATTGTTTAGTGCTAGTAGTTTTCTGGTAGCATCTTTAGGATTCTCTAGGTATAGTATCATGTAGTCTGTAAATATTAACAGCTTTAGTACTTTTCCCATTTAGATTCCTGTTATTTCTTTCTCTTCTCTGATTGCTGTCACTAAAACTTCCAAAACTATGTTGAATAATAGTGATGAGAGTGGGCAACCTTGTCTTCTTCCTGATTTTAGTGGAAATGGTTTCAGTTTTCCACTATTGAGAATGATGTTGGCTATGGGTTTGTCATATATGGCCTTTATTATGTTGAGAAAAGTTCCCTCTAGGCCTGCTTTCTGGAGGGTTTTTATCATAAATGGCTGTGTAATTTTGTGGAAAGTTTTTCCTGCATCTATTGAGATGGGTATATGGTTTTTATTCTTCAGTTTGTTAATACGATGTATCACATTTGATTGATATGCAGATATTGAAGAATCCTTGCATTCCTGAGATAAACTCCACTTGATCATGGTGTAAGATCCTTTTAATGTGCTGTTGGATTCTGTTTGCTAATATTTTGTTGAGGATTTTTGCATCTAAGTTCATCAGTGATATTGGCCTGTAGTTTTCTTTCTTTGTGACATCTTTTTCTGGTTTTGGTATAAGGGTGATGGTGGCCTCATAGAATGAGTTGGGGAGTGTCCTTTCCTCTGCTATTTTTTGGAAGAGTTTGAGAAGGATAGGTGTTAGCTCTTCTCTAAATGTTTGATAGAATTCGCTTGTGAACACTTCTGGTCTCAGGCTTTTGTTTGTTGGAACATTTTTAATCACAGTCTCAATTTCAGTGATTGGTCTGTTCATATTTTCTATTTCTTCCTGATTCAGTCTCAGAAGGTTGTGCTTTTCTACGAATTTGTCCATTTCTTCCAGGTTGTCCATTTTATTGGCATATAACTGCTTGCAGTTGTCTCTCATGATCCTTTGTATTTCTGCAGTGTCAGTTGTTATGTCTCTGTTTTCATTTCTAATTCTATTGATTTGAGTCTTCTCCCTTTTATTCCTGATGAGTCTGGCTAATTGTTTAGCAATTTCTTTTATCTTCGCAAAGAAGCAGCTATTAGTTTTATTGATATTTCCTATTGTTTCTTTCATTTCTTTTTTTCTTTCTTTCTTTCTTTTTTTTTTTTTTTTTTGCAGTATGTGGGCCTCTCACTGTTGTGGCCTCTCCCATTGCAGAGCACAGGCTCCGGACGCGCAGGCTCAGCGGCCATGGCTCACGAGCCCAGCCGCTCTGCGGCATGTGGGATCTTCCCGGACCAGGGCACGAACCCGTGTCCCCTGCATCGGCAGGCAGACTCTCAACCACTGCACCATCAGGGAAGCCCTGTTTCCTTCATTTCTTATTCATTTATTTCTGATCTGATATTTATGATTTCTTTCCTCTTGCTAATTTTTGGGGTGTTTTGTTCTTGTTTCTCTAATTGCTTTAGGTGTAAGGTTAGGTTGTTTATTTGAGATGTTTCTTATTTCTTAATGTAGGATTGTATTGCTGTAAACTTCCTTCTTAGAACTGCTTTTGCTGCATTCCATAATTTTTGGGTTGTTGTGTTTTCATTGTCATTTGTTTCTCAGTATTTTTTGATTTCCTCTTTGATTTCTTCAGTGATCTCTTGGTTATTAAGTAGTGTATTGTTTAGCCTCCATATGTTTGTAATTTTTACAGAATTTTTCCTGTAATTGCTATCTAGTCTCATAGTGTTGTGGTCAGAAAAAATACTTGATATGATTTCAATTTTTTAAAATTTATCAAGGCTTGATCTGTGACCCAAGATATGATCTATCCTGGAAAATGTTCCATGAGCACTTGAGATGAAAGTACATTCTGTTGTTTTTGGATGGAATGTCCTATAAATATCAATTAAGTCCATCTTGTTTAATGTATCATTTAAAGCTTGTGTTTCCTTATTTATTTTCATTTGGGATGATCTGTCCCTTGTTGAAAGTGGGGTATTAAAGTCCCCTACTATGATTGTGTTACTGTCGATTTCCCCTTTTATGGCTGTTAGTATTTGCCTTATGTATTGAGGTGCTCCTATGTTGGGTGCATAAATATTTACAATTGTTCTATCGTCTTCTTGGATTGATCCCTTCATCATTATGTAGTGTCCTTCTTTGTCTCTTGTAATAGTCTTTATTTTAAAGTCGATTTTGTCTGATTTGAGAATTGCTACTCCAGCTTTCTTTTGATTTCCATTTGCATTGAATATCTTTTTCCATACCCTCACTTTCAGTCAGTATGTGTCCTTAGGTCTGAAGTGGGTCTCTTGTAGACAGCATATATACAGGTCTTCTTTTTGTATCCATTCAGCCAGTCTATGTCTTTTGGTTGGAGCATTTAATCTATTTACACTTAACATAATTATTGATATGTATGGTCCTATTACCCTTTTCTTAATTGTTTTGGGTTTGTTATTATAGGTCTTTTCCTTCCTTTGTGTTTCCTGCCTAGAGATGTTCCTTTAGCATTTGTTTTAGTGCTGGTTTGGTGGTGGTGAATTCTCTTAGCTTTTGCTTGTCTCTAAAGGTTTTAATTTCTGCATCGAATCTGAATGAGATCCTTGCTGGGTAGAGTAATCTTGGTTGTAGGTTTTTCCCTTTCATCACTCTAAGGACGTCCTGTCGCTTCCTTCTGGCTTGCAGCATTTCTGCTATATGATCTGCTGTTAACCTTACAGTGTTTCCCTTATATGTTATTTGTTGTTTTTCACTTTCTGCTTTTAATATTTTGTGTTTTTTGTATTTAATTTTTGATAGTTTTATTTTTTTGTGTCTTGGCATGTTTCTCCTTGGATTTATCCTGTATGGGACTCTCTGTGCTTCCTGGACTTGACTGACTCTTTCCTTTCCCATATTAGGGAAGTGTTCTACTGTAATCTCTTCAAATATTTTCTCAGTCCCTTTCTTTATCCCTTCTTCTTCTGAGATTGCTATAATTTGAATGTTGGTGCATTTATTGTTGTCCCAGACGTCTATGAGACTGTCCTCAATTCTTGTCATTCTTTTTTTATTCTGCTCTGCAGTAGTTTTTTCCACTATTTTATCTTCCAAGTCACTTATCCATTCTTCTGCCTCAGTTATTCTGCTATTGATTCCTTCTAGAAAATTTTTAATTTCATTTATTGTGTTGTTCATCATTGTTTGTTTACTGTTTAGTTCTTCTAGGTACTTGTTAAATGTTTCTTGTATTTTCTCCATTCTATTTCCAAGATTTTGGAGCATCTTTACTATCATTACTCTGAATTCCTTTTCAGGTAGACTGCCTATTTCCTCTTCATTTTCTTTGTCTGGTGGGTTTTTACCTTGATCCTTTAGCTGCTGTGTGTTTCTGTTTCTTTTCATTTTGATTAACTTACTGTGTTTGGGGTCTCCTTTTCGCAGGCTGCACATTCATAGTTCCTGTTGTTTTTGGTGTCTGCCCCCAGTGGCTAAGGTTGGTTCGGTGGGTTGTGTAGGCTTCCTCGTGGAGGGGACTGGTGCCTGTGTTCTGGAGGATGAGGCTGGATCTTGTCTTTCTGGTGGGCAGGACCACATCCAGTGGTGTGTTTTCGGGTGTCTGTGACATTATAATGATTTTAGGCAGCCTCTCTGCTATTGGGTGAGGCTGTGTTCCTGTCTTGCTAGTTATTTCACATAGGGTGTCCAGCACTGTCCCTTGCTGGTCTTTGAGTGGAGTTGGTTCTTAGCATTGAGATGGAGATCTCTGGTAGAGCTTTCACCATTTGATATTACATGGGGCTGAGAGGTCTCTGGTGGACCAATGTCCTGAACTCGGTTCTCCCACCTCAGAGGCATAGGCCTGACACATAGCCAGAGCAAAAAGATCCTGTCAGCCATACAGCTCAGAAGAAAAGGGAGAAAAAAAAGAAAGAAAGAAAGAAAAAATAAATAAAATAAAATAAAATTTATTGAAATAAAAATAATTACTAAAAATAGAAAACATTAAAAAGTAGGGCTTCCCTGGTGGCGCAGTGGTTGAGAGTCTGCCTGCCGATGCAGGGGACACGGGTTCATACCCTGGTCTGGGAAGATCCCACATGCCGCGGAGCAGCTGGGCCCGTGAGCCATGGCTGCTGAGCCTGCGCATCCGGAGCCTGTGCTCTGCAATGGGAGAGGCCAAAACAGTGAGAGGCCTGCATACCACACACACACAAAAAAAAGTAATAAAAAAATAAAAAAGAAAGAAAGAAAAATAAGGGCAACCAAACCGAAATACGAATCCACCAGTGATAACAAGTGCTAAAAACTATACTAAAAGAAAAAGAAAAAGAAAAAAAAAGGAGAGACAGAACCCTAGGACCAATGGTAAAACAAAGCTATACAGACATAATCACACACAGAGCCATACTCATACACACACAAAAAAAGAGAAAAAGGAAAAAAATATACATATATCATTGCTCCCAAAGTCCACCTCCTCAATTTGTATATTCATACCTAAAATAATTTTACACATAACCAAATTACATCTCTTTCTGGTATTCTATCTACCCTATGAATCTATATCATATTCTTTGGTTAATGTAGCTTTAAAATAAGCTTTAATATTCCTTATAACAAGTTCATTCAAACTAGTGTTAATTTTGTCAGTTCTTTTTTGGTAATTTTCCCATATTTATTCTTTTATTGGAAGAAAGGGTAGGGGCAGAAACAGAAAGAAAGGAGGATATGTAGGGAGGAAGAGAAGAAGACAGAAAAGAAACAAAGAGAAAAGGAAGGAGAGACAAACGCTTTGGAATTCTGGCTGAAATGGCCTTAAACTTATAATTAAAGAAGGTGTTATATTTTAATATATCCCAATCTAGGAACATGGTATATTATTTTATTTATTTACATTATTTTTAAGTCCTTCAATAACATTTTATGATTTTCTTAAGTTAGAGTCTGAATTTTTCCTAAACATTTTTTTCCTTGTACATTTTCTTTTTTTCCTGCTAAGTGTGTTTTATATACACTCACAGTTATGTGGCTGAGTCCTATTTTTATTATAGTTACAGTACTTTTAGATTTTGATCTCTTGAGTTTCAGAGGTAAACCTTCACATCATCTTCAATTATATATTATTAAAATTTGTCTATTTTGTACTATGTATGTTTTTCTAATCCTAAACTATTTAAATAGTAGTGGAGAGGGATGATAAACTATAGCCTCATCTTATTTTAATGCTAAAGAAAAAACATTTATCATGTCAAAAGGATGTCCTTTATGATATTAGTTATCATTATAAAAATAAGCATTATAAAGTATAGCCTGATTCCTTTTATACCTATTTTAGAATATTTAAAATGGTATTTTAATTTTATCATACTTTCAGCATCTACTATTGTAAAATTTTTTTAACACCAATCTTATTGTGGTCAAATATATGTTGTAAAAAAAATGGTAAAAGGACAGCACTAATGCTACAGCCATCCAGCCATCATCTGTCTGTAATCTAAATACAACCTACATACTTCAAACATACTGAATTATTAATATCTTTTTTCTTAGATTTTATTCAGTTTATCTGTCAAATTATAAGTATACATTAAAGTTCTCACCATTGTTATAGTTTTATCAGGAAATCCTTTGATTCTTAAATTTTGCTTGATGCAATTTTATTCTATACATTAGGTACCTAAAAGGTTTTGACACTTACCTGATCTCCATATGTTCGTTACCATCAGAAAACATTTTTCTTTTCTCCAGCCAATAGGTTTAGCATAAATAATAGTTTAGCTAATATACAGTACCAGTGATTTTATTTTTATTTTCTACATATGCATTGACTTTATTACCAATGTATTTTTAGGCATTTTTTGTAACTCTTACACAGCTATTTTTTTTTGTACAAGAGTTTTTGATTGACGCAGAAATTCCACCCACATATATCAATTGTAATAAACATATTTGTTTTAATTTTTCCATATTATTTTATACTTATAATGCATTACATACACATTGTTACTGTTTACTCCTTTTTTCTGACTTTTTCTTTACTGCACTCATAAAGTTCCTTTGTGTTCCTTCCACTTCAATTCTGCTATTGTGAACAGGAATTAAATAACAGCTACTTGCAACTCAAGATATGAAAACATCTCCATCCAAAGCAGAATTTTAGAATTTCTTTGCTTCCTCATTTCTTTTTGTTCCCCATATCCACTTCTAACTTAAATGTGGGAAAAGTGAAACAGGACCAGCAAAAACTCTGACTCAATTACATACTGGAGCTGAGAATACTTTTATTTTCCTGTTCTACCAAGGGTTTAGAATTTGGAGATCTACAAGTTGTCCAAGGCAGAGGCAAATATGTTACTGTACAGAGAAGTGATGAAATTTGTAATCACACTGACTTGTGTCATCCCTCACATCTCATGCTACTTATATGGTCACACCCATGGATGGAGGCTTCTATTTCTCCTTCACTCATGGAAGAGAAATTATATATTATCCTTCTGTCTTAAAATTATTGATGACTTACATATCACACCTTATGAAAATTAACTCAAAATGGATTGTAAACTTAAGTGCAGAATGTAAAACTATAAATCTTTTAAGAAAATATATAGGAATATTTCTTCAGTATTTAGGACTCATCAAGTAATTCTTAAACTAGACACCAAAAACACTATCCATAAAAGAAAAAATTGATAAATTGGACTTTAGAAAATTAAAATCACTTGCTCTGGAAAAGACTCTATGATGTAGATCAAAAGATAGGCTGCAGAGTGGGAGAAAATATTTATAAACCAGACATGCAACAAAAGTCTAGTATATAGAATAAAGAACTATCAAAACTCGACAGTGAAAAAAACACAACTAGTCCAATTAGAAAATGGGCAAAAGACATGAGAGGACATCTTACTGCAAATGATATCAGATGGCAAATAATCATATGAAATGGTGTTTGTTTAATTAGCCTTTAGGTAAGCGCAAATTAATACGAATATAAGACATCATCACACGCCTATCAGTATGGCTAAAATAGAACTAGTGATAATGCCAGATACTGCTGAGGATGCAGAGAAACTCAATCACTCATACATTGCTAGTGAGAATATACAATGGTGTGAGTGCTTTGTTAGTTTCTTAAAAACATCTAAACTTGCAACTACAATATAACTCAACAACTAACCATCTGAGTCTTTATCCCAGAGAAATGAAATTTATGTTCACATAAAAAATTGTGCATGAATATTTTTTGCAGCTTTATTTGTAATAGACAACAGCTGGAATTATCCTAGATGTCCTTCAACAGGTGAATAGTTAAAGAAATTCTGGAACATGCATATCATGGACTACTATTCAGCAATAAAAAAGAACAAATTATTGATACACACAACAATGTAGATGAATCTATAAATACATGATACATTCGCATGATTGAATGTTTAAAAAGATAGAAAAAATATACTATGAAAAGTCTCCCTCTCATGTCTATCTCTCAGGTATCTTGTTTCCCTCTCTCTAGAGGCACCTAATAAATGTTACAAGCTTCTCATGCATTCTGACAGAGATATTACATATGTGTGTGTATATGTGTGTGTGTGTGTGTGTGTGTGTGTGTGTGTGTAGAGAGAGAGAGCTACCTATATATATAGATATATAATTATATACATTATATGTAGATTCTATCTATCTATCTATCTATCTAACCTATCATCTATCTATCTATCTATCTACCTGGATTTGTTGCAGGATTCTGACCTTACACAGTTCAGTTGTATGAGCTTAGTAAACAGGCTCTGTTAGACTGTTGTCTTCCTCTCTGATTCTGTAGCTTAAGTTCACAGGGCAGACAGTTAAGAAGGGAAGATAGATGTAAAGTGTAAGAATAGGCAAATCCATAGAAACAGAAAATAGATTAGTGGTTTTCAGGGGCTGGAAAGTTGGGGGTGAATGCCAAGTGCCTGCTAATTAGCACAGGGTTACTTTTTGGGTTGGTGAAAAAGTTGTGGAATTCGTGATGATGGTTGCACAATTCTGGTGATACCCCCAAAACATGCTAAATTGTACACGTTAGAAAGGTTAATTTTATGGTATGAGAATTATAACTCAAAAAAATAAAGAAAGAAAAAGAAGAAAAGAAGGGAAGAACAGTGAGAACAATATATTACATTTCTGTGGATAAAAAAGTAAAAAAAATATTAATAGTGGCTTCATAATGTCTCAGTTTGGCTGGGTTGAACTTCATTTCCAAGAATTCCCTTTCTTGTATGTTTCCAGTTAGGATGTGGCAAAAGAGTAACTATAATTTTAGTTTTGTCCAAGGTTTGGCGGGCAGAAGCAAGCAAAGGACATTTTGAATATTGGAGCAGCACACTGTGTGATCTTGTAGCTCACACACAGGGCAGCAGAACTGGGGTGGGTGTGGCTAGTGTGGGGTAGCAGCCAGGCCTGCCACTGCTCGGCCCCCGTCAGCTTCGTTGGTTCCTGGGCATGGTGTGCATTTCGTTCTGTACAATCTCAGGACACTCACCCCATCAAGGATGGAGCAGTGAGCATTGACGCGGGTACCAGGCCAGTATCCTGGGTTCCCCTTCATGCTCACAGGTGTGTGTTTTCCTTGCTCTTCCCAACTTTACATCCATTTTTCCTTCTCCAATTCTCTCAGTTCTGGTCCACTGATCTTTGTGTCTATCCTATGCCAGTATCACACCATCTTGATTATTGTAGCTTTGTAGTACCAGTATATTTTGCTCATCATACATTTCTCTGTTTAGGATAATATCTGACCAATGACAGCAAAGTGTTTTGAGGGAAAGGTAGGTTGTACTCAATATATGGGAGGCTGGACATCAAAAATTATAGTAAACTCCTCTAGGAAGAATATATGTCATTTGTTCACTACTGGGTTCTCAGCATCCAGCATGGTATATAATAGATCTCAACCTGCAGTTATAAAGTAGATAAATTACATGCATGTGAGTCAATGAATGAATGAGAGCTTGATATCAGCTTTATGTTCTGTCACCATCATAACATGCTGGGGGGTGGGCAGCTAATGTCACCTCAGCCTTCATTTTAATTCCTCCCTGTTAAGTCTGTGCTTGACTTTATTGTTTCTGCTCTTGTCAGTCACATTGCTTCCTCTGCTGCTGTTAATCCTTGGGCAATTGTCACCTGCAACATATAATCTGACCATACCCTAGAGGTCAGTAGTTATCAGCACTGCTTTCTGTTCCTTTCTTCTCTGTAATCTTGTCACTTATTAGTAGATATATATTTTACCCTAACTCTTCTAAACTATTCAATTTCACCCTGATAATTTAGCCAGACAGCATATAGATTGTTCTAGTCAGTTGTACTGTATTGAGAATAGCCAATCTAATTTATGAGTTTTCCAAATAGTAGGCTATTATTATATATAATAAAATCAAAGTTATAAAGAAAAATAAATATTAAAATGGTCAGAGTGTGTCCTAAGAAGTACGCATGCAAATTATTACATCTTAAAAATATTCTGTGCATATTAAAAGAGAATAAAGACAATATTTCCTCTTTCACTTCATAGGTATTTCTTGCTTAAAATTTTTAGCAGAAAATAAATATTTAATATTAAAGTTAATCTTCTTCAATGATTAAATGACAACCCAACTACACTTAAACCCATAACCAATATTTATGAACACACATATGCAAACACACATACACACACATTATTTTAACACAGTTCCAGTATTTGATGTGACACAATAATAATTTAAAATAGTCGTAACAATAAGGAATTATTATTTTTGGAGATATATATGCCAAAGTAAAAGTTTTCATTTTCTTTAAGAAGAAACTGTAGTTTTCAGTTTTATCAATAGATGGCACTACTATTTACTGTATTTTTTGGAGACACTATAACAAAACACTTGCTAAAATACATCAGTTGATTAAATAATATATTTTCTTCCTTCTGCAAAACTTACCTTCAATAACAAATGTATTATTTCCTTGACATAATGATGTGTTATTTTAAAATATTCACTTTCAAAAGTGATACAATTTAATGTAATTTTATTTTATTTTTTTTATTAATTTTTATTGGAGCACAGTTGATTTATAATGTTGTGTTAGTTTCTGCTGTACAGCAAAGTGAGTCAGTTATACATATACATATATCCACTCTTTTTTAGATTCTTGATACTTACAATTTTAATACATGATAATTACTGTCAAATGCATCATTATCATCCACAAAATATGCCAGATATTTTCTAAGAATTTTTTTATTATTAATTTTTTAAGACATTCTGACTCATGGTGGCATTTGTGGGGGAAATTTCTGTTGTAGTTGTAAGAGCGGGGTTATTATTGGATGTTTTGCTTGCTTATTATTTGTTTTTATTTTCAAATAGTCAATGGTCTTAAGTCAAAAGTGAGTTGGAGGAAACTCTTAAAATTTAATAGCATAAATTATCTATTAATAGCTATAGAGCACTACTGATAGTCACAAATAATATATTTTCTATTTTTAATCTACCATGCAACTACATGACAGGCAAAATTATCTGTATTTTGTCACGAAGCATACTTCCATGTCACTATTATAGTTTCCAGTATACTGTATAGCAAACTTTCTACTCTCCTTCTGGAAAAGCTTATTTAAACGAATTTGTGTTAACTGGAAATGTGGAGCTGGAAGCAAAAAGAGCTTCTCAGGCTGCCGTATTAACAATAAAATAAGCAGAGCCTTCCAGTGCATGCTGGTCTCTCATTTCCTTTTGGCATACCCTGTCTGTCCTCCTTATCATATTCATCATAATTAGCAACACCAATGACAACATTTTTAGCACCTGATCAATGTGGAGTCTTCAGTGGCATTAACTTTTAGACGTATGCTTGCCTAGTAATCTCCACCAAATAAAAACTGCCTTGTACTTAATATAATGTCAATAAATACGTTTAAAAAATACGTATGTAGGTTTTTGAAGAAAAAATGCTATTTGTAGGACCACTCTTTCTCCCTGACTCTCACCTACAATTATCTATCTATATGAGTGGCAATCCTGGTATTAAAAGAAAATTTAAGCAAACCAGATGTCTCTTTGGCCTGCATTGAAACAGTTCTTCCTTTGCATGCAATTTTTTTTTGCGTACAAATTTTTGGATTTGCCTGACACCTGAAATTTCAAAAAGGCTGTATGGGTAAGAGCTATGTCCTTGCTTATGCCACCAGAACATTTAATTAGCGACCTAAACCGCTGTGAGATTAGTCCAATGGCTGATTTCATCACTGTGAGGGTGGCATATCTTGAGTAACAAATCTCATGGTTACAATACAGAGTGGCTGACTTTTGCAAGTCAATGCACCATTTAGTTGATCATTTAATTTAGTATATTGAAACATTTTCCAGTTCAGTAAACAAAATAGATCAATAAATATGTGTTTACTTTCACTATTTGCAAAATACAAAATTATGCTTATAGAGAAAACAGAATTTATGAAATATGGCTCTTGTTCTTCAGACATCTAACTACAATATTTCATATACATTAAACATCTAAAGGAAATGTACGAAAATCAAATTAATAACTTCTAATGAAAAATACCTAGTAATGCAGGATGCCTGAGGTGGAATTGATTACTGTGAGCTTCAGTGTTCATTGGTACATTCATGTAAAACATGCAACATCATTTGAGCCTTAGAAAAAGATCTGACTTAGATCAGCCAGAGAAAACGAGAGATCCCTGTCATGCTAGTACTCCTGTCTTGATGGTTTTAAGATTACTACGCTACAGAGGAAACTGCATTTAAAAAGGAATAAGGAATGATCAGTAAAAGTCATGTAAGTAAATTGTATATCTGCAGGAAATTAAATAAATTGTAGCATCTTCTGACAATGTCATAGGATACCACTGTTAAAATGACTTTAATAGAGCTACATTTATCATCGTGGATAAAGTTTCTGAAGGAAATGTTGATTTAAAAGCATGGCTCATAGGGCTTCCCTGGTGGCGCAGTGGTTGAGAGTCTGCCTGCCGATGCAGGGGACACGGGTTCGTGCCCCGGTCTGGGAGGATCCCACATGCCGCGGAGCGGCTGGGCCTGTGAGCCATGGCCGCTGAGCCTGCGCGTCCGGAGCCTGTGCTCCGCAACGGGAGAGGCCACAACAGCGAGAGGCCCGCATACCGCAAAAAAAAAAAAAAAAAAAGCATGGCTCATAAAAAGAAATGAAACTGAGTTATTTGTAGTGAGCTGGATGGACCTAGAGACTGTCATACAGAGTGAAGTAAGTCACAAAGAGAAAAACAAATACTGTATTCTAACACATACGGTAGCATGTAATTTCAAAAAAAGAAAAATGGTTCTGAAGAACCTAGAGGCAGACAGGAATAAAGACACAGACATAGGGAATGGACTTGAGGACACGGGGAGGGGGAAGGGTAAGCTGGGACGAAGTGAGAGAGTGGCATGGACATATATACACTACCAAATGTAAAATACATAGCTATTATATATATATGCGGAAGCAGCCGCATAGCACAGGGAGATCAGCTCGGTGTTCTGTGTCCACCTATAGGGGTAGGAATGGGAGGGAGACACAAGAGGGAGGGGATATGGGGATATATGTATATGTATAGTTGATTCACTTTGTTATACAGCAGAAACTAACACACTATTGTAAAGCAATTAAACTCCAATAAAGATGTTAAATAATAAATAAATAAAAGCATGGCTCAAGTATGTATTGTACAACATGGGAATATAGCCAATATTTTATTTTAACTGTAAATGGAAAGTAACCTTTAAAAATTGTATAAAATACTTTTAAAAATTAAGAAAAAGGATAGAGGAAGATTATCGTTTCCTTCATGTACCTCTGAATTGCTTGACATGATAAAATAAATACACATTACTTAAAAACAAAAGCATGGGGTTATGTACCACTTATATGAAGCTTACAAGAAATAAAGCTTATAATTATGAAAAAGTAAATTGTAATGATCACTTATGAGTATAAACAAAGCATAAAAGGTATTAATTTGGAGAACTCATTAAAACCTATATGCAGGTTGTGAATGTATAATTCTTTATTTCCCAGAGCACCAGGAAACAACATACTGTTGATTGCATTGCTGCTACAAATGAATGAGTGAAATGAATGAAAAGAAATGATATTTTCTTTCATTGTTAAATTAATTTCTAAAATGTTCTTTCCATTTGGCCAAGTTTAAAAATGACACAGGTGTCAGATAATGAAATCAAATTTACTGATATACTGTATGGTGCAATAAAATGTGCTAAATGACTAAAGATTAGTTAAAAGAGTCACATCATGATTTGTCATAACTGCCTGAATTACGCTAAGGTGTTGTTTTGCAATTTTAAAATGTTATAGTATTTTAAAGTGAGCTACAACTTAAGCATAACATAGAAGAAAACAATCATAAATAATACACATTAAGTGCAAAACTCAAGAAAACACCATCACTGATAAGAGTAAAACAACACAGGGAAAGAGATTAGATAAATTCCTTAATTTAAATGAAGTAAAATGTATTTTTAGAACATATGGATTAACAAGTACCCATGCAAATTGCAAAAGGTGCTTAAAACCTAATTAAGCTATCTTGAGAGTGCCCTCATGCTAAATCTTTAAGATCAAATAAGCCTCATTATCACATTAACCTTCTATCCACTCTCTTGTTATACAAGTGTCATTACATTAATTAGTCGTTATACAGTTCTTTAAGTGCTGGCTACCTCATGAGTGTTTTGTAACATTACCCAGTCCTTGTATACACAGAAGTAGTCCAAGAAATATCAGTCCTATCGACCCATGTAAACTAGTCCAGTAAACCATGTCAGACTAATTTAAATATGCCAGTAGATATAAGCAGCTTGAAATTTTATGAAGAAAAATAATTTTGCAATATCAAAAACAAGACTTAGTACATTAATTTACACCTAAAAGTACATAAGCATGTTGACTTATACCATAAAAGAATTCTGGCTTATAGAATTTAGATCTGAGTCAATCATAAGTGAATACAAAACAACAGTATCTGAGAATGAGTCATCTACCTGAGGAATTTGCCCTGATCAGCAAAAGACTGCACACATCTCTGCTTCATGTAGAGAGGGCAACATCTCTCCCTAGCCCTTACTAAGTCACCAAGCGGGAGGAGGACAGGATCTGCTTGGTGTGCTTTGAGAATGACTGGGCCCAGTCAGCCTATCCCTTTTCACATCGTGGGTCTGTTCCGCACTCTTGACAATAGGAGATCATCAGGGGTCTCAGCCCTGTTTCCGTGCTGAGGTCTGGAGTGGTGTTATTTACTGATCTCCTAAATGCTCCACATCTGATGCTTTAGGAAACCTTGAGAAATTCACAGAGTACCTGTGATTCACACAGTCATATGAGGAGAGATGACAGATTTTGAAATGGCTCTAGTGTGTAACTTAGCTCTGATGGTATGTGCCTTGGAGCTGATTGTTTAAAAAATATACACTAGTAAAAAAGGTGGTTTCTATATGCTGTAGCCTCAGCGGAGAGCTTTAGGTCTTAGCTTTAAATATATGGGCTAGCTGGATTTGATGCCATTGGATGACTTCATTCCATGAGTGAACAGCTGTGTTTATGCAGGAGGTCTGTGTCTCACAAACACAGACATTGGGAGGCAGGTTGCCCTGTGTATGGGCTGTCATGGTTCAACTTTGAACTGCACAGGTGCACTCTGGTCTGAAATTTCAATCACAGTGGAAGCAGGGGTAGGTCCTTTTTTATGGATCAGCAAGTGACTTTTGCTATGTTTCTCAACCAGCTCTGTAGGCAGCATTTTTGTGAGTTTTTTTCCTAATGCATAGGCAGCTAATTTCCATTAGTGTTACAAAGCATTAAGTGTAGGTTATTGCTTTAAATTATTAGTAGCAGCCCGAGGTAGGCAGTACTAAACTGTCCAAATTCCATTAACTACCTTTATTTACAAAGGAGAGCTCTTGTTGGGCTAAATTTTGTAAGGAAGGGCTTGTTCAAAGGCTCCCAAGGACCAGCCCACTACTATGTAGTAACAAGTACTCTGGTTTCCTTATTTGTATAAACTCTGGTCATGACTTCAGATTGCAGAGATCTGCAATGTGTCTTCACCCTAAGAAAAAGTATATATTCACAAACAAATACAAAGTAAAAAGTACCTATTTTAGAAAAGTAAATATCAAGGGCTGGATAGGGAAACAACTCAATGAAAGCATTAAAAACTAAAGCATAACACAGCAGTCAAAGCTTCATATCTCCACTGTGTCTAAGAAGGAGGTTTGCCCAGGGTGTCAAGGAGGACCTGATGTGGTTTAAAATACATACTTTAATGTTTCATCAGGGCACTAGTAGTAGAAACTGAAAACAAAATAAAGGAAGAAAGTGATTAAGTTGGAGAGAAAGATTTACTTAGGAGAACATCTTAGAGGACAGAGAAGCCACCAGATATGAAAAGGAAAATGAAATCTTCAAGTCCATACACACACACATATATATACACAGAAACACACACACATACATACACACAGACACAGATACACATACATACACACACACACACACACACACCGTGGAGAGGCAGCTCTGAGGACTAACTTCTCTTAAAGTAGGTTGTCATTAGAAAATGAAGAAATGATTTAGTTGTCTATTCAATAAAAACACTCGTGGTCTCCAGCAATCTGTCAGCAGAGGAGAGTGGAAAAGTCTCAGAGAGCAAGCTAAAGTAACTCTTCAAAGGAATCCAGAACCAGGAACGAATGAGAAACAGGTATTCATCTATTAATGTGCATTCATTCAGCAAATATTTAGTGAGTCATAACTATGTTCAAGGCACAGTGTTAGATGTGTAAAAGGAGAGAGGGAGAGAGAGAGAGAGAGAAGAAATCTCCAGTGAGGGAAGAAAAAAAATGAACTATAAACATATTAGATAAATATTTACCTTATTTAATTAAATCTAACATGCTATTATTTATATACAATTAACAAAGAAGAAAATGTTGCCTGTTAATAGACATATTGTTTGTATAACCATATATTGTAGAATGTATCCCTATTTCAAATATGTTGACATATGAGGAAAAAAATCAGTATTAATCGTATGCTAGGATGTACACAACTTTTTAGAAAGTAATAGTGCTGTCAGTAAATAAAACTGAGAGGGACCAAAAGTGTGGGAAGGTGAGGACTAGTCATAATCTTAAACTGTGTACTTTGAATAAGTCTTCCTTGAGAAAGGGACATTTAACCAAAGAGTTGAAAGTGGTGGAAACTAAGCCTTGTGGGGATTTGGCAAAGTGTCTTCAGGCAGGGTGAGTAGCCAACTGTGAACCGGTTTTATTTTAGCACAGAAAGGTGATGAGCATTAAGAGCGGCTGAGAGGAGTTTGCAAGAGGGAGAGGAACATGACAGGAAAACACCGCAAAGTCACAACACTTATGGTTTTGATGTGCATTCAACAGGCTGGTTTTTAATCTGAGTGACGCTGGGAGCCAATTTAGCATTTTAAGCAGAGACGGGATGTGACTTAAGTCATAAATGTGGAGCTGGGGATACACAAAAATAGGAATCATACTGTTAGGTAGCGTTCCTAAAACATAAGAAAAATAGTTCATAAATCTCTATCAAGTGTTTACACAAATCGTGGAAAAATATGTTAGAAAGACAGAGGAATAGTAAAAAATTCTCCTGGCATCCCTGGATGCATTTCAAAGTGGCAGCTACTGCAGGTGCTCATGGAGCTGTCCTCTGTACTTAAGGGCACATGACCAGACAACCTTTGGAATTAGGACTCTGAGGGAAAACACAGCCAAGATGAAACATACTAAAAGGACTCTAGGGAAGATAATGATGGATCATGTCTGGGCAGAGGTTAGATACCATTCTAATGGAAGCATAGCCCCTGGGTGGGATTATTCAAATCAGTAAGGAGAAGGTGGAAAATATCTGTTTGAACTGTGAATGCTTTTGGCAGACCCAGATGCACTATTTTCAAATCTCTCATGGTGACAGATCCCCCAGGACTATATATAAAGAAATACATGAGAACAAAAGTGTGTGAGCCAGAAAGCAGAGAGCAATAAAATCGAGGGAAGACCCTTGTTTCTAGCACACTGCCCTACCAAAGGAAAAAGGAAAGAGCCAGATGAAGTGGCTGATCCCCCCTGAAAGAAATAATGGAACAATTAAGAACAAGAGAGCATGAGAAACAGGGAGAAACGTAGCAGAAATAAATACAGCACAAGGTCTCAAAACTTTCAGACTGAGGACATGAAACACTGTTGAGCTCACGGGAGGTTTAGGTCGGCAGTAGCCCCCAAAGGCACAGACTCCGAAAGCATTCATCTCATTTTTTGTTTCAGAATCAGCTAGAGGATATATGCCAGCTAAAACAGTGTGGGGCTTTGGTGCAATCCCTATGGATCTGGTTTCACAAATGCAAGTAATTCCATCAGGACACTGGGCCCAAAAACGCCTGTTCCCAAGGGCAATATGATTGTCTTAACATTGTTTTTCTGAGAAAGGGGACACTGTACGGTTTGCTCTTTCTCCCAGAAAGTTTATGAGTATTGGGCTCTTGTGGCAAAATCAGGCTAGATATACACTAAATGGACTCCCTCTTCTTTCTGAGCCCAGTCCCAGTTTATCTCTCTCAGACTCCTCTACAATAGAATGTTCTAATTGTGAGTCCTGGTAAGCAGCGAAAGTACTGTCTGCTACTACAAGGCCCGCCCTATGAATCTCCGACGTGATCCTTCACATGTGGTCTCTTTCACTGTCTATTAAACACAGAGGATCCAGTGGAGGGCTCCAAGGCCTTGGGGAACTGATTCTAAAACTATCTGCGGTGCTGAAGATATTTTCCTTCTTCAATTTCTATAGTTACCAGAAAATAAGACCCCTTTCGTTACTCATAATTTCTATACTTTATCTCATCACCAGGTAACAAATAGTTCACAGACTGAAGCAAGGACATTCAGTAGCACTGTCTTATATGATCTTATGGACTGCAGCAAGACTGATCCTGGCTCACCGGGTGGCTGCATGAAACAGAGCCCCCCATAAACCTACACCTGGACTGCAGGAGAAATGAGAACAACGTGATAAATAAAGGTAGGATGTTGGTTAAACTACTGGAATAAACAGAGCAACAGTACTGTCAGTGGCTTAAATAAGATATAAATCCTGATATGTGGTCATAAAGGGGTATGGTGCCTTCGTAGTGTGGGCATGGATTAAGCTGTTTTAACATAGAACCAAATACTTTGGCTTAAACAAGATATAAGGCCTTGCAGGTGGCCAGATGATGGTTGGGTACCTTGTTCTTATCACATACATGATGTATTCATTTCCTTTTGCTGCTGTAACATGTTACCATAACTTTTGTGGTGTTAAGCAACACAAATTTATTTTCTTACATTTCTAAATGTCAGAAAACCAAAATAAGTTTTACTAAGGTGCCAGTAAGGTTGGTTCATTTTGGAAGCTCTAGGGGAAACTCCACATCCTTGCAATTTCTGGTTTCTTGGGCCACTTACATTCCTTGGTCTGTTACTCACTCACCAAATCTCTCCAACTTCTTGCCTCTGCCATCACATCTCCTAATTTCTTCTTTTACTTCCTTGCCTCTCTTGTATGAGGACCTTTATAGTTACACTTAGAGCCTACCAGAATAATATCCTTATCTTGAGAACCTTAACTTAATCATGTATACAAGTCCCCTTTGCCATTTAAAGTAGCCTTCACATGTTCCAAGGATTAGGAAGTGAATGGCTTTTGTTAAGACATTTTCAGCCTACCACACCCAGGCATCTTCTATTTTAGTTCTTCTGCAAACATCAAAGCATGACTTTCTCCAAATTAAAAATAGCTCCCCAAGCTACTACCACCGGACCCATATTCCAAAAAAGCAGAAACAGTTAAAAGAGGAAAGGCAGGCACATAGCTTTCCTATTTTGGTCAAAATTCAGACAGTAAATGCATTAGTTACCCTCACATTCCATTGGCCCAAAATGTGTCACAGGACAACATCTAGCTTCAAAGAGATCTGGGAAAGGTAGATTTTGGTGGGTGGCCTTAGGTCTACTAAAACTGATCTTTTATTACTAAAGAAAACTAAAGAGAATTATTTGGAAGATAAAAATCAACTTTCCTCCACATATAGTGACAAAACTAACCTATTTATGTGTGGGTTTGATCAATTAAATATAAGTTATTTTACCTTGGACAGTTGATACAGAAAGAGTCATATCTTTCCACAGCAAAACCAACTTTTTTTTTTTCCTGTCATTCTCCTTCCTTCATATACTACTGAGTGCCTGCTCTGGTTTGGGGCTGAATTAAAGTACTGAACTCTGAGAACAAAGAAGTATTACTTGTAATTTTTTAAGTTTATTTGATACTTTCTTGATGTTGTCTACATTAACCATATCCACTAACTTTCAGAACTTTTACAAATGAGGGTCGTAAGAAAACATGCCTTTAACTAATGTTACCAATCAGGTTTTTAAGAATGGTTCCTATGAGATATAAGATCATCATGGAAATTAATGAGATAACCCCTCTGCCATAGATAAACAGAATACATAGGAAACAACAGTTATCAAATATTGGAAACCAGCAGCAGAGGACTATGATTCTTGAAATAAGGCAAAAAGAAAAAAAGTGGGATGAGCTGTAGAATTGCCTCAGCTATCAGCCAAAAGGCATTTGGTTGATATTGATGCAGAGAAGGGGAATCGAAAGTTCTCAATGAACTAAATATAAAGAGATTGGAATTCAGGAAAGCTTGGCAGCTGGAATTTGTAGAACAGAGTACCAAAAGGGAGAGAAATAGGTTGAGAAGGAGCTACAGGAATCTTAATAGGGGTCTTTGGGGGCTTTGGTTCAAGGCATAGCATAAAACTTCACAAAGTCAGGCAAAATTCAATTACTATAGCAAGAAATAAAACCAGGGAGCTATAATTCTAAAAATTCCAAGAGCTTACATAGTGGTAGGTGACATATGAGTTGGATTAATCAGATTTCAGACTGGAGAGATTTAACTGAAAAACCAGATTGGAGAGCTCATAGAGACTCCAGAAATAATGCACTTTAGAAGGTTAACGAAAAAATTCTAGTATAAAGGCTACTCTAGAAATAATCAAATGGAGTTTAAAAAACTCTAAAATATAAAACTGATATACAGGTAAATTAATATCAAAACAAAAATCAATACTTCTCAGAATTATCCAGCAAATCTCTCTCAACAATTTTCACCATCCAATTTAAAAATACTTTAACAGACATGAAGAGAGAAAATTAGACTCATATGCAAAAAAAAATTAGTCAATAGAGACAATTTCAGAGATGATGAAATTAGCAAAAATTTTTTTAAATATCTGGTATGAAAAGATTGAAAGATTTAAAGGAAAACATGAAAAAATGGGGGATAAATGCAGATCATAAAAAATAAATGGTAGTCCTAGAGTTGAAAATACAATATCTGAAATAAATTTCAAAAATACTCTGGTTGGGATTAATAGCAGACTAGACACGTACAAAAAAGATTTGTGAACTTGAAGTCAAAGCAATAGAAACCATCTGTACTGAAGTACAGTAAGAACAAAGATTGAAGAGAAAAAATGAACAGAGTTTAGTGGTCTGTGTGAAAATAGTAAGCAATAACACATATCGGTAATTGGATTCCTAATGGAGGGAGAGACCAGAATCCTGTTTGAAAAGAATTGACAATTTATTTTTCCAAATTTGTTGAAAAATGTATACCAAAAATTCAAGTTGAGCAATCCCTGCAGGATAAATCTAAGTAGAGAAAATAAAACCAAGGCATATCATAATCAAATTGCTGAAACCCATTGAAAAGGAGAAAATTGCAAAAACAGAAGAGAAATAGAAAAAAAAAAACTAGAAATAAGTGAGTTTTCATTAGAAATTATGAAAGCCTGAAGGTAATAGAATAACATGTGAAAAGTGTTGAAAGAAAACACAAAGGAAAACTATCTGTTCCAAATTCAATATCCAGCAGAAATAATTCTTTAATGAAGAAAAAATTAAAATATCTTTAAATAACAAGGGCTGAGAAAATGTATCAGGAGCAGATATGAATTTCACATTGTTACATAATGTTTATTAGGCTAAAGGAAAATTCAGAAATTTGGATTTACATGAAAGAATGAGGGGAATTAGAAAGGATAAATGTAAAAGTCTTGTTTTCTTGTATTTTTTAAAATTCTTTGAAAGATATTAAACTATTTAGAGCAAAAATAACACAATGTATTATGAGGTTTATAACATATATAGAAGTAAAATGTTTGACAATATTACCACAATGAATGGAAAGAAGAGAGATCAATGTATACTGTATTAAAGTTCTTATTTTATACGTGAAGTGGTAAAATATCTGAAGATACATGGCAATACGTTAGAGTTGTATATTGTAAACAAAGCTTTCACTTACACCTTAAAATATCAACAAAAAGCCATAGCTAATAAGTTAATAGTGGAGAAAAAACAGAATTCTAAAAGTTATGTAATCCAACAGAAGGCAGAATACAAGGAAATAATGAATAGAGAACAGATGCAACCATTTGAAAACACATAACATGAGGGTACACTTAAATCCAGTGAGAATCAGCCCAGGAGAGAGATGTTGAAGTTCTCCCAAAACTATGAACTTCAAGAAACTGTTTCACTGAAAGGAAGCAAAATAAGAAATTAAGGAGGGACATGACTGTTTAGATTTTACTTGTCTTTAAGACTTTCAGACTTTCTTTAGACTGTATGTCAGAAGGGCAGAAGAATTTAATTTTTGATATTAATCACTTTGGACTAATTTCATTGTAACTTTAATCTTTGAAGTGTTATTTCTCTCTGGGAATTTAATAATTAGATTATCTATTAAAATGTGAGCACGTCTATGCTCTCACTATTGTGTAATTGGAGTATCTTGATATCATGATTTAATCTAATTGCAGAAGCTCTGAAGAGCTCGGTTAAACAGTGTAACTGCACATAATTTAGCATGGGAAGTAATAGAAAGAATCTTTAGGCCTTGGAGTTAATGAGGTAATGTACTGTTCTATCATATTTAAAAACCTTCTGAAAGCAAACATATAGTGCCCACCAGTAGCTCTCAGGGGGGTGAGATACAAAAGGGAAGCAACAGTCATTAAGTTAAGGACACCCCTTAAGTATGAGTGTCCCCAGATTCAGCTCTGAGAAAAGAAGTTAGGTTCAGATGGTTGATTTGGAAAGTGATCCCAGGAAGCACAAGTTAAAGAGTAGGAAAAGTACAACAGAGGAAAGAAAATTAGCACAAAAAAAGGGTTAATTCCGGTGAGGACACTCTGAGGAATCAGGTACAATGCACCTGAGAACCTTCCCACTGAGGAGTGGGTGCTGGGCTTCTTACCCATTGACTCATGTCCTTCATTGGTTAAGGACTGTCCCTGGGGGCATTCAATTCCTGGCACAACTGGGCTACCTGAAATGAGGCTGATAAAGCTTCTTGTGTCAAATAAAGTCCTCAGGAGAGTGGAAGAGAGACAAACTCCTGCATGACCAGGTGTCAGGGGATGTCGACCACAGCTGAGGAGGCCCAAGTGGGGCTTGGAGCAAATCATCAAGATTGAGGGCAAAACTGATTTGATACATGTCGGATCTCAACCCCTGAAGAAACAGCCACTCCCTGAGATCCCTATATGCTTATTTTAAAGTCAAAATTAAGAGAATAAAGCTGGAGAATCTGAGGAAGGACATATACTCCTGCTTCACATGTTTCTGGGGAATCAAACTGCTGGACCAGTAGTTCTCCAACTTTATCATCAGTCATCAGGTGGGTTTATAAAACACAGATCATCCTACCTCATGACCAGATCCTCTGATTCAGTAGGTATGGATGAACCCTGAGAATTTGCATTTTAATAAAAGAGACAAATGAACTTATTTATAAAACAGAAATACACCTACAGACATAGAAAACAAACTTATGGTTGCCAAAGAGGAAAGGGGATGGGAGGGATAAATTAGGAGTTTAGGATTAACAGATACACACTACTGTATATAAAACAGATAAACAACAAGCACCTACTGTAGAGCACAGGGAACTATACTCGATACCTTGTAATAACCTATAATGGGAAAAGAATCAAAAAAGAATATATATATGTATATCTAAATCACTTTGCTGTACACCTGAAACTAACACATTGTAAATCAACTATATTTCAATAAAATGTTTTTAAAAAATAAAATTAAAATTAAAAATAAAATAAGTTGCTCATGCTACTTGCTCAAAAACCACAGTTAGAGAATCACTGAGCCAGAGTAACCCTCAAAACTTCTCTCTCTCACACACTTTAGTAACTCACGGTGGGAAGAAGAGAGAGGAGGCACTCGGCCTTTTGCTTCCTGCTTTCCGGACCTTACTGCCTGCAGGAAGGTTATATTCCCATTTGTGCTTTGTCCTTGCTGAAAGCTTAGCAGGGAAGGCTGCCTGAAACTGGAAGTTCAATTCTATGATGCATGAAGAAGCAGACCACTGTTGCTCCAGACTTAAGCCACTTTTTCTAAAAAGCTTTATCAGTAAGAAGATGATGCTTTGATGTCTATATGGCTAGCTCCAAATGATGTTTCCAAATTCTGAAGGAGAAAAATAGAGGTGTTCTACATAGACATCCTATAGAACCAGAAATTTTGTGCAGAAGTTTCTGACATGAGTAGATAAACAAATCCACTTGATATTATCTGTGAGGTCTTAAACAATAAAGGAGGGAGAAATAACAGCATGCATATGGGTTTTTTTTTTTAATATGGACGAGCTTTCTGCCCAGAGGGTAGAGTAAACACTGAATTACTTTTAAAATTTCATACATTCTGTATCCTAAGCTGAAGATCTAAAGCCGATTTGCTTTATGTAAAAAAAAAAAAGAAAAGCATGAAATGAATTCCACTGGTAGAGTCAAGCTCCTTTGATTTATACATAATGTTTCTTCTGACGAGGACACAGAAGCACTCTCATATTTCAATAATCTAATTTTGCATTGTTTGAAAAGAAAAAGGGCTATTGATAGACTTTTATTTGGCTCGCACCCAGGGATATTTAAATAGACTTTGCACTTCAAAAACACTCTTTAACAAATTCCAATGACTTGTGGTATTTGCAGAGCTTTTTATGGTAATCCATAATATATTTTATTTTTATAGCTAATTGACAAATTGTTAAGATAAATATGTTAACTTCCCTATGGAAACCTGATTTTCTAAAGGTCTTTTTAACCTTTTCTGAAAAGTGGATAGAGATTGAAAAATGAGTTAAACTAGTTTTAGAGATTTATTGGGTCCATAAATGTGCTATTTGTCTACCTAATTTGCATTTTCTCGCATGTTCATTGTATTTTTCAGTGTCACAGCTCCTTCTCAACTATTCTTTTGTTATTGGCCTATAACTGTTCTGAGTGACCTCAAGTTTACTATACTTATTTATACACAAAGCATACATTTAAAGTTATTATTCCCAATATAAACAATATAAAACCAAAGGAAAGGGAAACATTAAGAAAAGCGACAAATCACTTATTTAGCAAATGACTTGTAGGGCTGCTGTTTTATAGCTAATTCTACCATTTCTAAACATTTTATTATGAAGTGATAAACACAACTAGTTACCTATCCAGTATTTATTCTCACCTTCCTCCCTTCCTCCTAAATAACTGAATGTTTCATCGTTGTGAATGGCAAACCCCAAGGTCAAAGAAGCCTCTTTAGCAATCTCTGCGTTTAGAGGGTCAATGGCAGTTATTGTCGGCACTTCCTTTAAAGTTCTTTTAAAAGTGGGCTCTCAGGTGTCAGGCAGTATTTTTCCTTCCTCTTGATTACTTTTTCCCTGCTGAAATATGAAAATGATGGCTGGAATTTTCACCTCCATTTGGAAAACACTGAGAAAGGAAACACTGTTCTAACCACAAATAGTGGAGCCTAGGATAGTGATGGCACTGCGGGGCTGCCATCCTGAGCCACATCATCTGTGCTTCTTTTACACATAAGAACACCACACCGATACCTTCTTTATGCCCCTGTTATTTGGGGTGTCTGTTACAGCAGCTGAAGATAATCTCTTACCGATTCATGCATAATACATTTTCTACCCAGGTTTTTGGTTTCTTCAAATAGGTTTAAATATTAAAAATGATCCTTGAAATACACTTATTCCCTAGTTGATAAAAATGCAGTAGAACAAGTTTGTTGTTTTTTATTGGTTGTGGTTGAATTTGATGAATTAGTGTTAGTCTATGCTTCATTTCTCCCTCTCAGCTAAGGCAAGAACTGACAAGTTAGATTTAAAAGAACAGCTGGGCTGTCTAAACATCTGTCAAATCTTAATGGTCCATATACTCCTTTATATATGCTTGAACTAAATAAAAGTATTTCTTATAAACAGATATTGCCAGATGCCTTCAGAAAATGTTTTGAGGGAAGGTTTTGCATTTCTTTCTCTCTAGTACCTCACTCTAGTAGTATTTGACCAACTTGAATACCCCAGTCAGTTTTTCACTTCGTTCCTCATCTCTCATGGTCTCACGTCTTTCCTTACCTACAACTTTCCTTACCTTACCATTTATTCTGTGTTCCATCATTATAATCATTCTCTTGTAAATGTACTTAAACTTATATGTCTCTCTCCTACGTACTCATGTGACAAAATAAGACGTTGGTAAAGCAAATCTCCTCTTTCTATGATTACAAATTTGCAGCCAACCACAACAGAAAGAAAACATACTAATATATATCATCTCAAGAACACCCAAAGATGTGCCCAACATTCCAACTACATACTGCTATTTTTATAACCCTACCTCCCTACAACTTTTCTCCTCAAATCACTAAATCTCTCACAAACTGCACACTTTCAATAGTTTGTACAGTAAGTCCCCTACATATGAACCTTCAAGTTACGAACTTTCAAAGATGTGAATGTGCATTCACACGTCCAATCACATAAGTTAGTTCAGGTGTCTGGTGTACACTGTCACGTAAGTGCATCCTCTACAAGTAGTTGTGCTTTTGTGTACTTTACTGTACAGGACTGTATACGGTACGGTAGTACAGTATCTTTATTTCAAGATTAGGATGTCTGGAAGCAAGTGTAAAAGCAGCGGTGATGTACCTGGTACTGCTAAGAAGCACCAGGAATAGGAGGCCCAGGGAAAGGATGAAGAGAGACAAGAGGAAGAAGTAACTGAAGAACTGAAGAGATTCATGATGCAGGAAATGGCAAGGGGATTTTCTGTCTTTGAGGAGGCACTGTTAGTTTTTGAGGCACAGGACCTGAACGTAGAATGGTACATGAAGGTCGCAGCAGCCATTCAGAATGCAATCCAGTGCTACCGAATCATCTATGACGAGAAAAAAAAGCTACCCAGACATCAATGGATTGTTTTTTCAACAGGGTAGATAGAATTGAATCCAGCAAGGAACCAGATCCTGTGCCATCAACGTCAGGCGTGAGTGAAACTGCAGCTTGCCCTCAGTCTCCTATTGCTGACGATCCTTCAGCTCTACCATCTCCCACCTCCTGTCCCCCCTCCAGTCAGTAACTCTTCTTGCCCGTTCACTCGATGCCAGCCCCTGGATTCCAGCTGTTATGCTGTACTACTGTACTTTTCAAGGTGCTGTACTGTAAGATTAAAACATGTTTTCTATTTTTTGTGTTGTTTTTTATGTATTATTTGTGTGAAAAGTATTATAAACCTATAAACCTATTACAGTACGGTACTATATAGCCGATTGTGTTAGTTGGGTACCTAGGCTAAATTTATTGGACTTACAAACAAACTGGACTTATGAATGTGCTCTTGGAATGGAACTCATTTGTATGTAGGGGACTATTCCTCATGACACTGAAATAATCCAAGCAATGCAAAGAGGATTTCCTCATGCGCCCACCCTGAGCATCTGCTCCCAAACTGTCTGTCCTCCTCCCTGTTTCAACAGATTAACTATCAATCTTTCAAAGAACAGCCCTTCCATCTGTGTACTAGATTATATCAACTTTTTAAAGACCTGATTACTGCAATTTTCCCCTTTTTCTCTTATATGAGCTGCTTTTCATTTTTCCTGCATTATTCACATCGACATAAAAGATAATCACATCTGCAAAATGAAATTCCCTCTCTTGACCCCAAGTGACTCTCCACTTACTGCACAGTTCTCTACCTGTTCACTTTCAACAAACATAATATCCTTGTTTCTCTTTCCAAACCCCATCCCTTCACAAAAACTTTTATATCAAGGATTTCAAAGCAGATTAAATGTAGCAGGAGGTAATAGGAAGACATTGGTTTTACTCCCAGGTTTAGGGATCTTTGTTCCTGGGAAAAGGAAAGCACCAGTACTTAGTCTAGGTAATCACTGTTAATACTGAATTCCTCTTAATTCATAATGCTAAGCCTGAAGGTGGAGGAGAGGCAGCACTGTTTCTGAGACCTCATTATTCCTTTATTCTCATATTCCATCTTCAGAAAAACCTGAGATCAGAGCAAATAGTTAATGCACAGGACGGATGAAATAGGGACACCGAATTTCCCCAGCACCACTCAAGGCACATCTTACAACATAAATGCCTACAGTGTGGCTCAAAGCCTTCTTCCTGGGCTTTCCAGCTGGAGCATGGAAAGTGAGTGAGTTGTGTAAGAAACCTACATTGGACGTGACTGGGGAGCAGACCCTCAGAGGAGCATCCATTTAGAATGGTTCCCATGCTCTACCATGCATCACAATTACCTGAGAAGCTTATCAAAATGCAGATTTCAAATCAAATTTCCAGAGAGTGCTGTTGAAGCTCAGGTTCTAAATTTTTGATATTTTTTCCTGTGGTTCTGATGCAGGTAGAACATGGACCATGCATTGCTCTACAAACCAGCTAGAACTCTAGTGTGGTAGGTACTTAGACTGGACAAACAAGGGCTAGAAGTGAGGATGAGAGGTAAAAGACAGAACTTTTGGTTAGCCAAGCACAAAATTGGAGAATCTTTCTCCCTAACTTAAAAAAAAAAACAAAAAACACCTCAAAGCATCAGTTTTGTCAATTAGGCCATTAGCCAGTAAAAATCACCACAAAGAGGAAGACAAGGGCCTGGCTGCCTACAACCACCAGTTCGCCATGGATGCAGCACCCAGATAGGGAACATCCCACACACACTCCTGTCCTGTCCTGCCAAGACTGAGTCCTCTGGGACAGTTGCTATCTCTGAACATCCAACTCCAAACATCTGAGACCACTGGGAACAAGCCTCACCTCCTTCACACTTTGTCTGTTGTATTCACTGGTTTCTGTGAAAGCCCGTTTCCAAGCCTTGACCCATGTCTAGCTGACAAATGGATTTGCACCAGAAACCAAAACCTAAATCTCCTTCTGTAGAGTGTCAACAATACTCAAACTCTGCCAGAGCTGCTCTGAGTATTTGCTCAAAACCCTCCAACCCCACTTTTAGCAGAAGTTAACATAAATCTTTAAGTTAAAGGGTCCAGAGATAAGAAAGGAAGCTGCCAACAAAAAAAACCAAATGGAACTAGCTGGGACCAAGATGGGAATAAATCTGACCTCCAACAGACCCTCAATCCCATTGTATGCTGATTTTCCTACATTAGCATATTCAGTGACACGCCTACCTGGTGGCCATGACTGGACACTAAGGACCAAAAGAAGATAAAAAGGGGGTGGCACCCCTCTCCCTCGAAAAAGCACTGCCCCTTCCCCAGTAAACTAATGCACATAACTCCCCATCATTAGTCTCATTCTTCCTCTGTTTGCCTTCACTCTTTAAAATTAAATTCCTTTTGCCAGGTAGGCAAGAAGTTGATCTGGGAACTTAGTTCCTGCTTCTCCATTCTTTGGTCACTGAATAAAGCTTGTGCTTTGTCAATTTCAGCTGCAGCTTCATTATTGGCTGCTTGAACAAAACAGAAAAAGAACCTTCCCCTAAAGAATCCAAAAAAAGAGTGGATCTATGTATATGTATAACTGATTCACTTTGCTGTACACCTGAAACTAACACAACATTGCAAATCAACTATACTCCAATAACAATTAAAAAAAAAAAAAAGAACCCTGCCCTGCCGGGTAGGGGGAGCAGAGTCTATATGACTTAATTCAGTAACAAAACCATAAGCTCCCCAACCTTTTCAAACTTTTTTTCCACTCTCCTCTTAATTCATCCCAGTCACACTAGCCACCTTGCTGTTCCTACAGAAAGCCAAGTAAGTTTCTGCCTCCTTTTTGTAAACCATAGAGTAAATTAATGTATATATGTGTATGGAAATTAATTAGTGTGTATTAATGAATCATACATACAATCCTATTATCAATTCAACTCAATAACTAAAATGTGAATTAAGTCAAAAATAAAACAAAGCACTGATTGGAAGATTGATATCAGTCTACTTGGCCAATGCTCATAGCCATTAAATTAATTATTGAGATTATAAAACTTTGTACATAAATAAGTTTTCTATATCACTAATAAGATCAACTAAACATCTGGTCTAACTAAAATTTTTAAATGCTTAATTTTTTCAGTTTCTAAAATTTATACAGTTGCCTAATTGTTGATATTCTAAAGTTGAAAAAACAGTTTAAATTTCCTATGCTTTAATTTTCCAGTCAGAATGAGTTACTCTGTAATGTTTCATGATGAGAAAAGTGGTACAAATTTATTATATTTACTTACTCACTTTTTTTTAATTGGAAGGGTTTTACATTAACAGTAAGTCCTGAAACTCAAAATGAAGCCTTCTTAGTCAACTGTGACAGTCTTTGAATACCTACTGAAGCAAAAAGCAATTAAAACACCCCCACATTTCTTACCATTAACCTGAAAGATATGAGTCTGATAGATGTGTTCATAGCCCTCTGCATAGCAGGTGTAATTGCCCATGTGAGTTGTGGTGACCTTGGTAATATATAAGGATCCATCATCTCCAAAGTCCTATAGAAAAAAAGTAAAATTAAATAAAATTAGCTGTTTTTACTTAAAATGTATTTCAACAATTCACTTTTTTAAAACATGTATTCAGGAGCAAAGTATTTTAAAATATTATCTTTAAATTATCAAAATGATCACTGTTAGCTCTATAAAGTTGCAAGATTTTATAGGCTGTAATTACTATTTTCTCAAGACAAGTTTTGTTTAAAAAGTATTATCTCAGTATTTATTTGAAATATATGAGCTTATATAAAATAATTGAATTTTTACATATTTATTCTAATTCAGTTTACATTTTAATGAATAAAGGTATAAAATATTTTTCTTATTTATAGCTAAAACAAATAGCTCTTAACTACATTCTTCACATTTTTAATTGTCTATTAAGTTTTATATCCTTTAATTATATCTTTACCTAGGAAAAAAATATTAAAACAGTGTGGTTTCAGACATAAAATTTATAGCTATATCAGTAGAACAGGATTTTTTAAGCCTCCCAGAAATAATCAGTACATTAGCTAAAATAACCACGGCATTTCAAATTTATGGGGGAAAATATGCATAACCGTTTTAGAAAAAAGATTTAAAAATCTTGTGCTGTTTATCAAAATCAAATCCAAGAAGCACTTCTGGAAGAGTAAAGACCAGAAAATCTTCTCTTTCATAAAGGGAATGAACACACTGGCAAAAATTGTCATAATCAACTTATTCAGAACTTTGGAAATAGACAAAGGCTCACACCAGCGCACACAGCATTACTGGAAAAAGTGGCTGTATTTCAGCAAGGACAGCGAGGCTGGTGGCTTCCCTCTCTTCAGAGCTGCATGGAAGCCTTGGACCACCAGCTTCGTAACTCTGCTAGCAGTGAAAACTATCATCCTAGCAGACCCTGGAGAGAGAAGAACGGGTCTGAAGCTCCTCCAAGACCCCATCCTCAGAGAATCATCACAATCTGACCTACATGGCAGCTCCCTGAAAATTTCCATTTTCATGAATTCTTTTTATTTGAGCAAGACTTAGAGTTGAGTCCATATGTTTCTGACTCCATATGTTTCTGACTTTACTTATATTCACACCATGTGCATTTCTGTTAAAAATAGCTTCCCTCTAACTGATACTCACTACAGATTAATTACAATCAAAAAAATGACTATGGGGCTATTGAATATGGACCTCAAAATAATGAAAATGTTCTCCCAGTCAAGAAAGAGAGAGACAGAAAGAAGAAGAGAGAGAGAAAGAAACAGGGGAGAAGAAGAAGAATGAGAATAAGGAGAAGGAGAAGCAGAAGGAGGCTGGGGAGGAAAGGGGAGGGAGCTTCAGGGAGGAGGGGAAAGAGGAGGAGGGTCAGGAGGGAAGGAGAAACATACTGTATGTTCTGACCATCAGATTATTTAGCTGATGGATATTTTCTTAATGATTATCAAATAAAATAAAATTCCTCAATATCATATTATATGAGATTGATCATAACACATTTCTGCAGCTCCCAGGGGCATCTCATAGACTTACAGGAAAAGCCTCATGCCCTGCACGATAGGGGAGAATTTGGAGATTAAATCCTAACAAGGACGTCACTGAGTGACACCAATTTGTGATAGCATCCCTTGCATCACCACGGGCTACCATTAGAAACAGGGCTCCTGGGTGAGTACTTAGGCTAGAGAACAGAAACACCAAACAGAAAGGCTAGGCTGTCCCTCAGGTTAACATAAAGGCAGGTAGTTGACACACAGCTTGGTATAATATGAGAAAAAGCCAAACCTCTGCAGAAATCATTCAGGATGATTAGAGTTAAAGAAATTTTGAGAGAGACTATGAGCCAAAAATAAATCTTGATAACCTGAAATATAATAGTAAGATACCTAATGAGCACAAGGTAGACAAGCACACAGGATGTGCATGTACCAGAAAGACTCCTCACAAGCAGAACAGACCAGGGAGACCAAATCAGAACAGAGATGAATTCCCTCATGGGACAAGAATAACTGGAAATAATCATAAAAACCCAAAGTATATCTCATATTTGTAATTATATTTAAATTCATTTATGCCAAACTGCACATAGGTCTTTTAAAGTCTATTTTCAAATAATACTTTTTAAATTATTCATAAAATTTGAAATAAACAACTTTTCCATGTGTTTTCCTGTATAGCTACCTAGAAAGCTTGGCCCTTCCCAATTTACTATAATACAGATTCCTTCACCAAATGATGTGAAAATTTTCCAAGAATATAACCTTGAGAATGTTTATTAAAGTACCTTATTTTGCTATCTGTGTTATTCTGTAATATGAAATCCTTTTAATGTAAGTATGTTCTAAATTAACATATTGTGCGATCCCTTCTAATCTATATTATCATTTCTTATTCTTTCCTCTTTCTTCCAAGTAGAAGCAAAATCTTCCAGCCTCAATTTCTTTCAATACACAACTTTATAATCACCTTTTCAAACAACATTTCTGAATAAGCAAGATTGTCTCACCACTTTGCATGAAGCATGGATTGTTTCACTATACTTATTATAAAACTCAATAAATATTTATTGAGCACTTAAATATGTCAGGCACTGTGATAAATAATTTAAATAAATTATCAGATTTTATCCTTTAAGCAACCTTTTTAAAATGCACTACTATTAGCCCCATTTTATATATAACAAAACTGAAATATGCTGATGTTAAGCTTGGGCTCATCTGAGGTCACCAACTGCTATGGTCTGGGTGTTTGTGTGCCCCACTCAAAGTTCACCTGTTGAAATACTAAAGCCTAATGTGATAGTGGGCCTTTGGGGGGTGATTAGGTTGTGAGGGTGGGGCCCTTAAGAACAGGATTAGTGCCCTTATCCTACAGAGATTTGAGGACATGGGAGAAGATTCTGGCTATGAATCGAGAGGGTGGCCATCACCCAGAATATTAATGTGCTGGCACCTTGATCTTGGACTTAGCCCTAGAACTGTGAGAAATACTTTTTTGTTGTTTATACCACCAAGACTTAGTCTTCTGTTATAGCAGTCCAACACAGTAAGACACCAACCAAAGTAAGGGATCAGAAATTGGCATCCAAACAAATGCCCAGACTCCAGAACTGAACCCTTGTTATTATGCAATTCTTAAGCCATCTTCATCTTTCCTGATTCTCCATTATTTTAGCCAAACATAAAACTTACCTTTTGAGTTTTTTTTTTAATATGGATACATCAATCCTATGCCTTACCTCCATCCTGATTTAGCATTTCTAATCTTTTAATCTTTCATTTTCTCAGCATTTTTCCAATCTTAAGTAGATTAAACTAACTGTGTGATTTTGATGCTCAGCCATGGTTGAGAGTTATGTCCTTATATAACAGATGCTCCCTGAATTTGGGGACAAAATCTTGCACTTATTCGGAACCCCCATTACACCTTTATAATCTTGCTGCCAACAGATTCTCCATAAATATTTCTTCAGTGATTAAATCTTTATGAACCTGTATACCATTAAAAAGTTGCCTCAGGGCACTAATGTCTGAAAATTCAATAGAAAAAACCTAAAACCATTTATTTTGTTGAGTTGACTACTTATATTATTTTCAAAGTAGTACAAAAGGGAACTGTGGAAAAAAGGAAAATCTATAGCACACTTCTAAAATTTTGAAAATTGTATGGCTACTACTAATTGACTATAATCAGTGGTGTAAGAGTAATAATCATAATGTTTAACAACCTATAGAGCATAGACACTGATCAGTCAGAATGTATAAGGCAGTAAACATCAGGTATGACTATACCAGAATAAAACAGCTGAATTTTAGGCATGTATTTACACATAGGCATTTGTTATGATCCAAAAGATAAATCCCATCCATTAGAAAATGGTTAATTTCAAATTTAAGTTTATTTTCCTATTTCATATTATGTTCTTATTCATAGCTTTAAATTACATGGTCCCAGTATTACAATACTTTAAATGAGGTTTTCTATGTAATGCACATTGCTTTGATATACACTGGCATTAATTTCCTTTCTAATTTTGATTATGCTAGTATGCTTTTACTTTGTAATATTATGAAAGCTATTTTCCTAGCTTTATATGTGTACAAAATATATTTTCATAAAATAGCAATAAAAGTAATTTATGCATGCATCTACATATTGAAATTCACAAAAATACCATTATCTCATAATTTATGTGATTTTCTAAAAATTATGGAAGATTCTCACTAGTCTATTTTCTTAGATGTTTAACCTATCATCAATAAAAAGCACAGTGAAGTATAAAATTAAATAATATAAATCCGATTTGGTAAATTCATTACTTTTAATACCTTTTTTCCTAAAGTAAAGAATTTCATGTATCAATTTAAAGAAATACAATAGAAAAGTAAACTAATATGAATTGAAATTTTTTTCCAAATTGATAAGCAAACAAAAAGTCAAGCAACTGCATTCTTTGGTAGAAAACCAACATTATGAAAACTATGTACAACAATATTATTTGATGGTATATGTAAACAGTTAGACTATATTTTATTTCCCTTGAGAAAATAACCCTGGCAAAAGTTTCCATTAATATAATAGTGAGTAATAAAAATAAGTAAAAATATCAATCACTTTTATGGAACAACTCTTCAAAATGTTTTACATATATGCAGAGTCAGATTTGCCCGGAAGCTGATAGAGTTTAAGTTTCAGAACCCCTCATCTGTACAAACCCTTTCCAAGGGCCTGGAATGTGTTTATATGGTCATATATTTCTGTAAAATTTAGAAATATATTTATAATTTTCTGTGACTTCTTTTCTTATTTTAATTAATATCCTATTTTATAGCTAATTGTTATTTATAATTTGTATCCTATTTCTTAAATAGAACACCTTCAATATGTAGGTACTTTAAAACATCAAGATCTATATAACTTTGAAATATATTAATTAACCATATTATGTATATTTCGACAGTATGTTTTACACACAAAGAAACAGAAGTCAGAAGAGTTAACTTTTCTGTGGAGGCTAATAAGTTAATGATACAATATTCAGAACTAGGCTGTCTGGCTCTGCTTCTGAAGGTCCACACTTACAGACCCAGGTGTTTACATGGATGGATCTCCAAGCTCAATGTCACATATATGTAGAATGCAGTACAGCTCAATTTACATAAAGTTCAAAACAGGCAAAAATAAACCGTGTTTTAGAGACAAATACATTTATGGTAAGAATGAAAAGAACTGGTTAACATATGACTCGTGGTAGGAAATATATCTAGAGTAGAAGGAAAATATAGTGGGGAAGAGCCTACGGGGGCTTCAAGTGTGTTTGTCATATTATAGTCTTCAATGAGTATTGAGTCTATAATTATCCACATATTATTTTCCTTTAAATTGTACCTATCTTATAGATACCCTCAGGCATGGGTAATATTGAAATATAAAAAGAAATTCAATAAAAAATCTGCTAGACATTAAATTGTGTATCTCGAAGTACAAAGCTTCCCCCAAGTATATATATCAATAGAAAGTTCAGTCTCTTTCTCATTACTTCAAATAGACTGGAATTGCACTTCTTAATTGAATGGAATAAAAATAAAACATTTAGATTTTAAACTATATTTTTGTGTATTTCAAAAGAGAATAAATCCTTATTTTGGTTTTCTTAAAAATATTTATAACATAGTAACCAAAGGTACCCAGAATCCTGGTAACTTTTATGGAATTGCTTAATTAATGACATGTATTACAGAGTTCTGACTCCATTTTAGGATAGATAGATGGAAAGAGTTTTATCCAAACAAGAAGAAGCTGGACAATCTGCAAAATCACCCTGTTCTTGAACAGGGTTCTTGAACCCATTAGTGTGCTGACTTTGAAAGGCAATAATGAAAGTAAAATCTAAGGAAAGCTGGAGTGAGCCTCCAGCTCAAGACACAGGCAATCATTCACGTCTAACACAACACTGGAAGGAAACAAGGCAGCCGTTCAAACAGGTACAAAAGATATCAACTAACTTCTTAAGGAACTGCTAAAAGTTGAGCAGCCACAGTTGTGAGAGTACAGAGCCCTGAGAGCACAGTCGCCGGCAGTCCCTTCTCCATGGACCCCACTGTTTGCTTCTGAAAAGTCTTGGGGCAGGAGAGAGCTGAGAAAGCATCCCTCAGGTAATGGCGCTGCTGAGGGAGAAAACAATTCTCACCTGGATCCTTCTCCCCAGTGGAGCAAAGTCTTAAGCTGCTGAAAAAAAGGCAGCAAATCCTGTCAGTTTCAGTGGGTGAAAACTGACAGAGCTTGGGAAAAGGAGAGAAGCAAGAAGTCCTCCTAGTTTCAGAAAATTAAAGATCCTTTACCACTGGAGGCAGGGCAGCGTCATGGAGAAAACCTGGCTCAAAAGACTCAGAGACACATGAGCTGCCTAAGGCTGATGGTGAATGAGGAAAATGTAGAAAGCTCTGTTCCTCACTGCCCAGGCTAGCGAGGATCAAGAAACCAGCAACAGCAGACGAACAGAGGGACAAGAGCATGGAGAGACAAAGGTACAGGCTCACAGGGAACACCTAAAACTGAGGGTGGACGAAGCACCACCTGGAAGATGTTCAGATATCCCATCAGTCTGGTTTTTACCCTAACCACAAGGTGACACTGAAGAAACTGAGGCTGGCGGTGCATTGAAGGTAATCACAGCAACCAATAAAACTGAAACACAGCACAGCCCCTCATTAAAGGCCAAGCAGAGAGAGAGGCATGCTTATTTCCAGACATAAATACTATCTACCTTGGTCTCTGCTACCCAACACAGAGTATGTACATTTCAATGAAAAGTTATGAGACTTATAAAATGGAAAGAAAAAATAATCTGCTGTTGAGAGACAAAACAAACAGACAGAGGATTTAAAATAACTACAATTAATATGTTACAAGCTCCAGTGGAAAGACTTGAAGACATTCATGAATAGATGGGTCATTTCAGCAGAGAAATGGAAACAATAAGCAAATGGCAAAGGGCATGCTGTAAATAAATGTACCCTCCCCACAGTAACAGAGATGAAGCATGACTCTGACAGGCTCATCAGTAGACCTGACACATCCAAGGAAGGCCTTGGTGAACTTGAACATAGGTCAATAGACAGTACTCGGATGGAAACAAAAGAGGAAATTATTGAAAACAATTTTTAAAGAACAGAGTATCCAAGGCATGTAGGCCGATATTAGTCTAAAATATATTTAATTGAAATCCCAGAAGGAAAAGGGAAGAATGGGGAGAAAACATTTGAAAATGAATGGTCTAGAATTTTCCACAAATAAGAATTATAAAACAATCTAGAAATATATTCATACTGCTGAAGACCAAAGGTAAACAGAAGTATTAAAGTCTGTCAGAGAAAAGTACATAATCATCTTCAGGAAATGGAAAGTCTCCCAGGTTTTTGAGACCAGGTATAACCAGAGTAAAGGTATCACCATGCCTGAAAAAAATTATTTATCATTTATAGGAGTGAATGTCTACCAAAGAGGTTAAGAAAAATCAGAGAAGGGAGGTAACAATGTCAAATCTCCAGCATAAAGTATGCTTTTCCTGGCTAGGAGAAGTTGGATCACCCAGTCATCTATAGCTTTATTGTAAAAATTAATCAATCAATTAATTGTATGAGCATAAATAAATAACATGTAAATACAATTTTTTTTACAAAAACAGAGTTTGATGCTACTATCATTTTATCAGTGATAAAACTAACCATTTCTTGATATTTGTACTCAAATAATATTCATTTCTGATGACTTTCTTTTCAATAGCATTTGCTTCTTACTTTCAATATAATTTTGATCATTATCTTTCCAATATCTTCTTAGGTAGATTTTACTATTCTGTTGAGTTTAATATTCATTGATAATTATTTTAAATATCAGGGATTAAATTGGCAAATAATATTATGCAAAACCTACTCAGCATTACTACCATGAATCAACAGTCTCGAATCAGAAGAACTCCGGGACCCTGAAGAAAGCAAGCAGGTCACTCCGGAACTAATCAAGAGTCAGGAGCCACACGGTAATTTGAAAATGGAAATTTTAACTGGAACTATTAACATAACAGGGAATTGTCTACCAACAAATAAAGGATACTATAAAGAACATAGGAATAACAGATTTAGGAGCAACCAGAACCCCTAGGGATGAGACTGTGAACCCAAGGGAAAGCCTCCTTTCCTTCAGTGTGGACACCCAGACCTCTTTGTAGAGGGAAGGTGGGTGTATCTCTGGCTCACTGGAGAGTAGAGAAATTCGCAGAGGCTGCAAAGCCTCCCTGGAAGTACAGAGGCGTCCTGCTGGAAACGCCCACTGAGAAGCCACTGTGGCATTGCTGGAGGAATCTGCCCACAGGGACTATCCTGAGCTGTTATAAATCAGGCACATTTGGAGCCAAGGAACTGGAGGGTCTGTGTGCTCTGCTGAAGCCTAGGTACTAAGAAATTTGCACATAGTGCAGGAGCCTGTCTAGAAAAACACATCAGACTTGGAAGAGAAACTCCTCTCTTACTCCAGTGTCTCTGTTACCCTCTACTCACAAAGCATGCCGTCTGCCACAGGAGAAACATGCACAGGGTCCAGATATACTATTCTAAGTTATTCATTTAAGGGTGATTTGCAGCAGAGAGGTGATGTGTCAAAAACTAGTACATCAAATTTTAATGTTTCTCAAGAAAAATGCCAATTTGGAAAAGGAAATGTCAGCTATCTGGTCTACTGAAAGCTACATGTTTTGCACTACACACATTTTCTATTCTAATCATTTGCCAATAATAAGGGAAAAGAGATAATGCACAGAGAATAAATTCAAAAGTATCTTACAGCTGGTTACATCAGTGTTTTCAATTTCTGAAAACTCCCCAAGCTGTAAACCTAAGGTTTATACACCTGTCTTTATCATTTTTATATTTCAATAAAAACTGTTAAAATAAGCCATACATGTTGCAAAGTTTAATTTCTGATGATGTAGCTTGTACATAGCACTCCATAGAATCCATGTATTTAGCCCTATTGACACACTTATTTCTTTATGTTGTAATTGCCTATTTAACTGCAATGACTCTGAATTGAAAATAATCTTGTTTCCAGACTCTAAATAAGGGTTTTTTCAAAAGAAATAATTGAAGAATGAGCTTATTTTGGAAGTAAAGGCTTGTCATTCAAAATATGTTTTTTCTATGACTTCTTACAGGTTCCTAGTTTCTCTCTAAATGAAGGTAATTGTCATTATAAATGCATTCAGAAAGCTGATTCCAACAGTACTAATTACTTTATGTCAAAAATCAAATGCCCCCCATTTCATTCACTAAGCTCTTTTTTTAAAAAAAGTGACATATATTTGACTTCTATTACTTTCAGGTGTACAGCATAGAAATTTAACATTTTTATAGATTACACTTCATACAAAGTTATTATAAAACATTGACTATATTCCTTGTGCTGTACATTAGATCTTTGTAACTTATTTATTTTATACATAGTAGCTGGTATCCCTTAATCCTCTTCACCCATTTTGCCCCTTCCCCCATCCCTCTTTCCTCTGGAAACCACCAGTCTGTTCTCTGTATCTGTGAGTCTGTTTCTGCTTTGTTATATTTGTTCCTTTATTTAATTTTTTTAGATTCCACATATAAGTGAAATCATGACCTTCAATGAAATTTAATTAGAGACCCAATCTTGCCCCCAAACTGAAAACTGAACTCTCTTCACCCTCCAAGGGAGAATCATTCCCTGTCTTAGAAGATAGGTCTTTCCAACAGCATTGTTAACAAATGAATCACCTTTTGTGGTAGACAGATTTCATTGATGGTCCCAATTAATTCTTTTCCAAGTCATGCCATTTGCTTTGTAACTTTCTAGTCTTCCCTTTGACTGTGGACTTTTCTATATTACATGCTCTGGCCAAAGTGGTTAGCAAATGTGATGCAAGCAGAGCAGTGAAGAAAGAAAAGTGTACTCCTGCTTGCCCTGTTCATGACACGGCCTGCTCTCTCTTGTATCCTCACCATCAACATGAGAAGGAGTGCTCACTAGCCTGGTGGCAGGTGAGAGCCCACGTGAAGCAGAGCTGCATCATCTCAGCTGAAGCGACCAGAGGCTAGTCAGTTCAAAGCATACCCTGAAGCTTATTACACAGGAGTGGGAACACTCAGCCAAACCAGCCCGGTTCAATCCAGAGCAGCAGGCACTCCAAGCTGACCCCAAACCTTGCAAAAAATAATGAATGGTTGTGATTTTAAGTCACTAAATTTTGGAGTAATGTGTCATGGAGCAATATCTATCTACTATAACTTTTTACCTCTGGCTGAAGTTTTCTCTCTCCATGCTTTTTAGAATTTTTTTAGAATTTTGTTTTGTTTTCTTAAGAAATACTATTCATAGCACTTCACTGGAGCTATTGCACAGGCAAACTAAATTGAGAATCAAAAAGAGCACTGAGATTCTTACATGAGGTGGTCACTTGGATTTCTCAATAGTTAGAGACCATTTTTCTTCATACCAGCAAGACAGATTGTGAATCCAAATTGCATTACAACTAAAATACAGAATATTATGTACCATGAACTTTTTTGGTTACTTGGGAAGAGTTAAAAGCTTAAATTTAGGGCTTCCCTGGTGGCACAGTGGTTGAGAGTCCGCCTGCCGGTGCAGGGGACACGGGTTCGTGGTGCCCCAGTCCGGGAAGATCCCACATGCCGCGGAGCGGCTGAGCCTGTGAGTCATGGCCGCCGAGCCTGCACGTCTGGAGCCATGGCCGCGGAGCGTGCGCGTGCAGAGCGTGAGCGTGTGGAACCTGTGCTCCGCAACGGCAGACGCCACAACAGTGAGAGGCCCGCGTACCGCAAAAGAAAAAAAAAAAAAAAAGCTTAAATTTAAAATCTACAAATGTTGAGTCCACCAAATTCTATAATTGGTAAACAATAAGAATTATATTTTATTAATTGTTTTTGGACCTAGAAATTATCATACTAAGTGAAGTAAATCAGACAAAGACAAATATTATATGATATCACTTAATGCAGAATCTTAAAGAAGATACAAATGAAATTTTTTACAAAACAGAAACAGACTACAGGCAAGAAAACAAACTTCTGTTACCAAAGGGGAAAGGCATGGGTGGGGGGACAGGGGATAAATTATGAGTTTGGGATTAACATATATGCACTATTATATATAAAATAGATAACCAACAAGGTCCTATTGTATAGCACAGGGAACTATATTCAATATATTGTAATAACCTGAAATGGAAAAGAATCTGAAAAATAATATATATATATATATATATATATATATATATATATATATATATATATATATATATATATATGTATGTATAAATCTCCTCTTAAATAATCACAAAGAAAAAGATATAATTTATGTTGAGGAACTGAATAAAGCCAGCTGATTTTTATTCTGCTCCTCAACTTAAATAATTTTCAGCTCTCCAATTCAATGTTTGCATATGTATATGAATCACTTTGCTGTACACCTGAAATTAACAGAGCACTGTAAATTAAAGTCAATAAAATAAAATAAAATACAAATTAAAAGAAAATGAAAGGCAGCATCCTTTGGGTGCTTGTCATTGACAAAAAAAAAAAGAAACATACAATAGGAGTGGTCTGATTTCCACATTAAGAGACATTGTTTCAAGGATTAAATAAAAGGTTTTGAAAATCATTTGGAAATGTTTTACAATAAAATAGGTGCTAATTCAATAAATGTAGGATTACTGACTGTTTCACTAAGTGTGCATGAACCCACAGGTTGTTACTAAGGAATATAATAAGTTTGATGACTTTGTCAATTAAGCAATAATGATGAACAGCTGTACAAAAATCAGTCTCCTGGTCTGGATCATTCCAAAAACTCGGGGAAAGAACCAGTGACTTGATGAATAGTCAAGGAAAATAGTTTATATGAGAAATGTGTTATAAAATATCATGAATATTTTTTCTGTGTGCAGCTAGATGATACCCCTCATGTTGGCTCAGCTGTCTTTGATGAGTCAGGAGAGAATTAGGAGTATTGTTCTGCTAATTGCATATAACACAGCTAAAACATATATCATATTCCAAAACAATGACTCTTTTATATTTGTTCTCTGTTTCAGAGATAAGAATAAATAAGAATTAAAAAAATGAAGAACTTTAAAACCTTCTCTAAGACAATTTATTTTTTCAGGAAATGTTTACTGGGCACCTCTTCTTTACCAACCACTGTGAATCTCAAACAAAGACTGCATGACTCTCCTTTCAGATGTCTAATGGTAAGAAATTATTTCCTTTTAACTAATCACACAAAACAAGATACAATTGATGTTAAAGATCTGAAAAAAGCCAGCTGATTTTTATCTGCTCCCAATCTTAAATAATTTTCAACTCTCCAATTCAAAGTATGCTTAGGTAGAACAAAAGATATTCACAGTATTTACAGCAGAACAATTATCATCTTTCAATGTTTGTTTTTCTACCTATTTCTGTTTCCTTCAGCTCTGCTGGATGATAATGTATATCTACACGTGTATCATACTTTTCCCGTGAAAACTGAGCTTCTTAGACAAGACTTGCTCTTGCTTGTGTTAACTTTACACTTCATCCAATTATTTATTTAGGTCATCAAATTTTTGAAAAATAAAGACTTGGATTTGAAACCCAGCTTTGTCATGGATTGGTTTCAAGAAACTGGAGAAAGTTATTTCATCTCTTTAGGCCTCGATTTCCAAATATACAACATGGAAATTAAAGCATTTGCTTACTTTACCTCACAAATAGATGTAAGGAGCAAATAAAATGCACTTTTGGAAAGCACTTTGCAGTTAGAATAAAATGTGAGACATATTCTCTTAATCACAAGGAATTAATAGTTTGTACATCTGATTTTGCATGCACTGGAGATTTCTAAATGGGAATAAACTTGTTAAAGTTACAAGGACTAAAATTTTATAATTACTTCTAATAGTTCATCCCCACATCAACAATCACTATATTTTTCGTGTAGTTGGTAAAAGTAAGATGTTCTGGAGTTCCTTTAGAAGTGGAGCTGGATATTCTTGCTTCCTTAGGGAAGGACTGCTTCACTAAGAGTTCCTTTTCTCTGGGCCACATGGGCTCAGATAGCTTCATTGTTCAAATGATAGTTTTACACTCAGAGAAAAATGGGAAAGAAAAGAGTAACTGGAAATAAGGCTATATTCACAATTTGGAAATTTTCTACACTTTTCTAAAATCATGAAAATGATAAAGTCATGGCTATGAGTCCTAAAAGAGTAATCTAATAGGTTTCTAGAGTGAATGTATTAGAATGCCTTTCTAATAAATCGTAAATACATATCCCTTAAAAATATTTTATACCTCAGGTTAACATACATAGGGGTAAAAGACGTGTGGCACAATAAAAGAAAATGTTGTAAGAGAGTTTCATTTTATTTTTTTAATTAATTTTTATTGGAATATAAACAATGTTGTGTTAGTTTCAGGTGTACAGCAAAGTGATTCAGTGATACATATACATGTATCTATTCTTTTTCAATATTTTTTCCCATTTAGATTATTACAGAGTATTGAGCAGAGTTCCCTATGCTATACAATAGGTCCTTTTTGGTTGTCTATTTTATATATAGTAGTGTGTATATGTCAATCCCAATCTCCCAATTTATCCTTCCCCACCCTCTACTTTCCCCCTTAGTAACCATAAGTTTGTTGTCTACATCTGTGACTCTATTTCTGTTTTGTAAACAGGTTCATTTGTACCATATTTTAGCTTCCACATATAAGTGGTATCATATGACATTTAGGTTTCTTCCATGTCCTAGCTATTGTAAATAGTGCTGCAATGAACGTAGGAAGAGTTTTAAATTTTATATAAAAAAATAATATCTGATTGCTTCCCCAGGCTTGTCTCCTGCCATCAGGCTCTGTCAAGAGAGGCCACTTTCAGACCCTCTAGCAGCCCAGCATCCTTTATCCCACATTGTGGTCCTCATCTCCATTGCCAGGCATACATTTTACAGAATATCACCTATGTATCCTTGAGATATTACATTAGTCTCCTGTTGGATAACATAAATTAGGTCCCCTTTGTACAATTTATCATATTACTCTAAACTCTTTTATTCTTAGTTTTTAGTATAATTGTTATTAGCTTTTAATTTTTGTGTGACTATTTGTTAATCAACTATCTCCATAGTCTTACCTATGAAGGCAGGTTCCGTGTAGTTCACTATGTAACCTACAGCATTTAGCACAGTGCCTGGCAGATAAGAAGTGTGTGATGGGCATTTGAACGAGTTAATTTAAAAAATGAGGAATTAATGAATTATAACCACTCAAAGCTCACAGGCATTTAGTTGTAAAACTATTTCTTAGAAACAACACTTTAAAAATATAGAATGCTGAAAAGTTTAATTTTACCTTTGACTAGACCTATATGAAGTGCTATATCATTAAATGTTGCCAATTAGATTTACCAGGCATCCTTAGATAACACTTCTCTGGATGTTTGTGTTTATTTATATTATTATATCGTGCTATGCTGTAGCATTCCAGTTTTAAAGTAACAATTACACTGAAACATTTATTTCCTTGGATTACATAGCAAAGTTTTTATTTAAAGATGTTATCGAAATTAGATTCAACCTTGATACATCATGCAGTTAGTTTGCTGGATGAAATCAGCAAATAGTGTATTCATACTCACTAAGGAATGAAAATGTTCTATCCCTACTAACTTTTAGGATAATACCATGTAGTTCAATAACAAAATGAAAAATGAACAAGGGATTTTTTCAGTTTCCAAAGTGTGTTTTTTCACTAAAGGAAAATAAGATTAGTGGCAGTTTAGAGGGCTAGAAAAGTCAGATTTCTCTACTTTGTCCTTCTCCAGAACTATTCTATGACTATGGTAGATTAGTTTGGCGGTTGAATTCACACTATTGTGTTCAGCCTTTGTGATATTCAGTAGCCCCTAGACTTGTAACATGATTCTCTAGATTCATTTAACAAAGATAAAACGGTGGAGCTGAGAAGTATAGAAGCCACCATGCCTTTCTGAGAGCATTATTTCAATTAGGCATAAAAGTTATACGAAGCTTCAGAGGGAATTATCACTCATGAATTGATAGGCTGGCTACCATGGGGGTTAGGGATTGGAAGATGTAAGGAAAGGTGTTGAGGTGGGATCCGTAACAGAAACAAGAGTTATGTGATGAAGGCAAATCCCATAAACTCTTGTCCCAGAATTATCATCTATAAAATTGCGATATGAGTGATAACTACCATGTTACAAGACTAAACAATTTAATTTGTAAAAAAATACTTACGAATGTGTCTGCAACACTACAATTTTAATATAAAGCCTTATTGTTGTTTTGTTATTATAATTTTAAATAGCTTAATAATTACAGCTTAAGATTGAATACTGAAATTTAAACAAGCTTGAAGTTAATTAAGGTAGTAAATCTTTTAACCAAGCCTGAGGGGTACAATATCTATTGAACCTAAAATATAATCACAGAGTTTTTTGGAAACTAGAACTAATACATTACAGTTCACTAATGCAGCACCTAATATAATGTCCCCAACATTTACCGTGGTGGTCTAATCATGTAAGTATCAATACTTAATAGGTGGTGATTCCGATGACGTGAAAAGAAGGAACAGGAGCATGGGAGATAGAGGACAGAGTGGGAGTGAGGGAGAAGGTCACAGGAAGACAAGAAGCCAAAATCCGTTCAAGTATTATCCTTTAAGAAAACATTCAGGTAAATCCATATGCAAAAAGTTCTATTTACATTTCAGAAATTCTCACCTGAACTTTCCTTTAAAAAGCACATTCTCTTACCATCTTTTAAATTATAAATTACAAGTTTTGCTCCACATGTAACTTTTCTGGAGCATATCTGCTCTGTGAACTGACTAACAACATAAGTATATAGAGTACAGAAAATATAATGAAGTGTGAAGGTCATGTTTAAAATATTTATTTTCGGGCTTCCCTGGTGGCGCAGTGGTTGAGAATCTGCCTGCCAATGCAGGGGACATGGGTTCGAGCCCTGATCTGGGAAGATCCCACATGCCGCGGAGCAACTAAGCCCGTGAGCCACAACTACTGAGCCTGCGCGTCTGGAGCCTGTGCTCCGCAACAGGAGAGGCCACGACAGTGAGAGGCCCGCGCACCGCGATGAAGAGTGGCCCCCACTTGCTGCAACTAGAGAAAGCCCTCGCACAGAAACGAAGACCCAACGCAGCCAAATAAATAAATAAAATGTTTTTAAAAATATATATATTTATTTTCTGCAAAGACTTTGATTGAAACAGACATTATAAGGTATGCAAAACATGAATTCCTAATGCAGTTCAATTATATTTAATATGTCATTGACTAATTAAAACTTGTTTGTGTTTTACTTTTTAATCCTTACAACACTATATATATATATATATATATATATATATATATATATATATATATATTCCCAAATTATTTTCATGTTTAAAGAAAGAAAATATCTAAACATTTAAATTTAAAAAGTGATACGAGCTTATAACGGATTATTGCTAACAAGAGTTGTGTTTCCAATTTACTTGAACTCCCTAAAGAGGGAAATTTACCGAGTGGTTTTATATTAGAAAGGACCAGTCTCTTCTGTCATACTTGATACTCTTCTTTAGTAATTGTTTTATCTCAGAATTATAAAAAATAAATCTAATAAAGTTGGCGTGACTATTAAAGCTTAATTATCCCATAGGGATTCTGTTAAAGTTCTCAGTCTTTTTCTATATGAACTCAGAGATCTGATGTTTAACAATGATCTGATTCTGAGACAGTAAGATGATCTCCTTGAACCTCAGTTTCCTCACCTTTAAAATAAGGTTAGGAAAACATTGCATCTGATTAAATAAGTTTGGGTCAGTTAATGTTCTAGTATACTACCTGTCACAAAATAGGCATTCATTAAACCAGAAGTAACTTAGAAGGAATTTACCAAAGGGGCAAAAGCAAGGATTTTGAAATCAGAACCTTGGAAAGGATTTTGATTCCATTCTATACTTGCTGTATATGTTCACAACTGGCCTCATTGATTACCAAGAATAAAAGAATTTTTATGATATATGCATATGAAGATTCTGGTAAAGTGCAAGTAATCAGTATCATTGTCATTTATAACTATATTCCAACTATCTATTCTCATTAGTAAATCTTCCTCCTAAACTCTGATAGAAAATCATTCCTATATTCTATCCATTGTAAAATACACTATATTTAAAATAAGTTTATTCTCAGAGACTATTTGCAATCAACAAAAAATCATCAATCCCTTTTCATCATTTGATGGTTGATAATCCCAAAAACAGTGAAGGAAAACCTTAATTTAAATATAGGACTGTAATCAGGTATCCATTATTATCTTTTATGGGATCTCAATTGGAGATATTTATTGAGATGATAGAAACTGTAATCAATGGTGGATGAAGAATGTCACCTGCTGTATCAGTAAACAAAGGATGCTGGGCCATCAAGCCCTGACTCACTGCAGTTGCCCCCAATGATGCCCCCTGAGGGGACCCAGGATGGGAAATGGCAGGATACTGACCCCAGAGAGTTAAGGTGCACATCAAAGGAATGAGTTCAGTGAGCCCAGACTCTTTCCTCTTCCCATACATAGAAGAGCTCTAAGCTCATTAACATGAGGTGTCTGGTTTTCTTTAATTAATAGTAACCTTTTGATGTTCTGAGGACTGCTTCATTTATTTATTTATTTATTTTTGCAAAAACCCCTCTGTATCCTGGCTCCTCCCTCAATTCTGTGGAGCCATCCCTCGGAGCATCTGAGAGGCTGCCTCCTGGGCTTACATCCTTAGTATGCTGCCAAATAAAACATAATCCTCAAATTTTAGGTTCTGCATTTATTTTTCAGGTGACACAATCAACAAGGATCAGGTAAAATAAATAAATAAAAGATAAAAGCCTCCTGAAAAATTACGAATTTATGTGGTCCACCCTCCAGATTTATATTAAAGGGCAACATAACAAAAAAGGTACCTTTATCAAGTGTTATAACTATACCTAGGGTAAAAAGCATCTGATTTTTTCGCCTCTTTAAATATCAAAATCTTGAAACGTGAAAAATACTTAGAGTTGTACGATCCCTTTGTTCTTGCATATAAACATTATTAATTGTTTCACTGAAGTGTATCACTCCCTGTAGCACCATAAGAAATGTTAGAGTGACAATGGGATTGAATTACCCTCAGTAGATTGAATAAACATCAAAACGAAATGGTACAATTATTCTCCATTTCTCCCTGTGCTTCTATATTTACACTATCATTATACTTATGGTGCCATCAACATTTTCCATAATAGAATGCGTAGAAACCTTTTTTATTTTTTTATTATTATTATTATTTTTGCGGTATGTGGGCTTCTCACTGTTGTGGCCTCTCCCGTTGTGGAGCACAGGCTCCAGACACGCAGGCTCAGCGGCCATGGCTCACGGGCCCAGCCCCTCCGTGGCATGTGGGATCTTCCCAGACCAGGGCACGAACCCGTGTCCCCTGCATCGGAGGCGGACTCTTAACCACTGCGCCACCAGGGAAGACCCGTAGAAACTTTTTAACAGGCTATTGTAGCAATACATTTTAAAAAGGTAGCACACAAAACTTCTGTAAATAAGGAGGTTTTGAATTAGAGATATATCATGTCTTTCCAGCATCCATTCACCTAGGAAATAATAGAGTGATGGCTTAAGTGTTTCTGGGGTGCAAATCTCTCTTAGGCCAGGGATTACATTAAGGTCTCTAAACATCCTAAAATAGTAAAAATATTTAAGATCCTTCCACCTTTATTCCACAAAAAAGCTATCCGTAATACCTATTTTATCACTACATTGTTCAAATAATAGCTTCCTCTTTTATTCAGCTACAGAAAATAAAAGACACATCTTATCACATGTTATCAAATATCACACTGGCATATTAAAGAAACCTTAAGTGTATGGAGCTTAAAACATAGTTGAGGAATAATTTTCAAAGGCTTAAAACACAATTCTCATACAAATATAAGGTAAGCATGAGGCAAAGTTTTATTTATCTCATTAATGAGAGAACCAGCAAGTCGGTAAAGCTAGTTCAAAGTCCATTTGAGGAGAGGAGATTTTCATAATTTGGTTCAGGCATGCTGAAATAAGTTTGTTAAGTTAAACAGAAACTGGTTAATGTCCTACAGTGTAATGAAACAAGTATTTTGTAGCTGTCTTTTCTACAGAAGTCATTTGCATCTTCTTTGGACATATATGCAATTTAACATGCATATTCACAGATTCTGTGCCCTAATCAGCAGTTAATGGACAAGCAAAGGTACATCCTAGAGAATTAAATAATCCTTAGGTAGGAGTGTTAGACCATACTCCAATACGACTTCAAAAGATATGTTGTCATTATATATATTTGTAATGTCATTGATACATCATCTCAAGCAATTGACTCTACAGCATTAGCCAGAAGTTGGCCCTTTAATTACCCTAAGCCAGAATAGGAGCCAAGGTCATAATATATCATCACAACCATGTTTGTCCCAGTTTGTTTCTCTATAAAAAATAAGTTCTTGTTCACCACATACACATGGTGGAAATCCATTGACGATTGTCTTTATTTTTTTATTTATTTATTTATTTATTTTTTTTGCGGTACGCGGGTCTCTCACTGTTGTGGCCTCTCCCGTTGCGGAGCACAGGCTCTGGATGCGCAGGCTCAGCGGCCATGGCTCACGGGCCCAGCCGCTCCGCGGCATATGGGATCCTCCCAGACCGGGGCACGAACCCGTATCCCCTGCATCAGCAGGCGGACTCTCAACCACTGCGCCACCAGGGAGGCCCTGTCTTTATTTTTGATGCCACAATATTTCTTGCCATAAGTCAAAATAAATCTTACCACTGTAAACTCTAGAATTAGAGATTATAAAATATCTTTCCTGCCATAAGCTCATACAGATCTGCTGACACTTTGTAAACACTCATTGACGAAGATTTTGAAGAGGCATATTCAAATTAAATCATTAAACTTAAATATGCCATAGTGGAATAGAAATAAATAAGACAAGAGAGGGATTAATATCTTCCTTGTGAACAATAGCTGCTTTATTAATTTTAGACAAAAGTAGTAAAATTACAATGCATTTTTCCCATTGAAATATAATTTTATGAATCATGATAACGTCAGTATAAATATGTTTGAACATCTCTTATATAAATTTAAGAATGTGTACTAGAGTTATCTGTTATAAATATAATTCATTTTCAGGAAGAAAGGCAGTAATTTATAAGAAATTGCAATCAACATGCTTCACTAACATAAATTGGAGTTCTCACAACTCTGCATGAAGTTCCTTCAGTGAGCAAATAAAAAAAGTTATTATGTTTTTATTCCCTTGTCTAGCATTTGATAGTATATTCAGTTAGAAAGAAAATATAGGTCTCCAATCTTTGCCAAAACTCTGCTAATTGAAGAGAAATAAAATAACAAATCCTTGAAGGAACAACAAAACTGGATGGTACTTTAGAACTTCTTTTCTCTTTGGTTAATCACCTCTAACAGCCTTCTTAAATTTCTCTTTCTAAAACACTGAGTACTCAGAAATATAACTAGCTTACATGGATACTCTTACATCCACATAAGAGAAATCTCTATAATATTGCTTATTTTAAATCAAGCTATTAGTTTTGCTTCTTGCACAAAAGGACAAAGATAAGAAAAACGAGAATCAACAATTAACCTTAAAGTGATTGGTTGTCAGAAATCTTCCATCTATTTTGCGTTTAATTATGCAATAAGATTTTGATTTTAAACCCTATTATTTTTGGTGGTTGTGAAGCAATTATCCTACTATAATTTTCCTTACTTTTGTTAAATGTAAATTTGTAGCAGTAATATCTCTCACAAGCTGGGCGTTATTTAAAAGGTCAGGAATAAAGTTAACTGTAATTAGAAGGGCAATGAAAAGTCTCCTGTGAAATTAATGGTATATACTTTAGGGAGTTTACCTTTGAATGGTGCTTGCTAGCTTCTTTTGCTATAGAACTTAAAAATTGCTTAAAATTGTATGGATGTATTATTTGTTTAAATTATGGTTCAATCTGCATATATGGACCAAAGTGAATGGAGAAAGGTAAACTACAAAGGGAACCAAAGTTATTATTGAAATTATACCATTAAAAATCAACTTAAGCATCATCCTGTATGGGTATAAATATGTTGGTTTATGTAGGTTTGTGATGAGACGTAAATGAGTTAATACACTTTTCAAAAATGTCAACTTAGAATGGTTGGTAAATATTTAGTTTTCATCAAATGTTATCTTGTGTTATATGTTATAAATGTAAGTGTACAGTCTAAAATCAAACGCAAAAACCTGGCTTTATTTGATATATTCAAGCCTTTGCTTACTCTAAAACATAACAGAGACAGTCACGTCTCTGAAGGCACCATGGTATCTCAAGCCCATGTACCCTTTCTCAAGGATACCTATCCACCACTCCTTCATCTATTGATAGCTATCATCTCAACTGCAAGACTAGTGTATTCTTAAAAGTCTTCTATGACCCTGAAAACTTAAATTTGACTTCTCTTTTCTATTATTTATATATTTGTGTACAAAATATACAAAGGTATATATTTATGACACTGTTTCATATGCATTATTAAATTTAATGCAGTTATTTTCTCTTTTGATTCCTTCTGTGAAATTTTGAAGACTGAAATGGTATCTTTTATAGGTATATCCTCATCATTTAGGTAAGTGCCTTGAAAAGTGTAGCAGTTAAATCAATATTTGTGGATGCAGAAAGATTAAACAATGACCAAATATGTGTTTCTCCTCATCTTTTGTTTTACCCACCTTATTGCATATGATAGGAGATTAAATTGAAACTGTAGTAAAAAATCGATATGCTTAATGAGAAATGTTATTAAAGTAATTGAATACAGAAATTGGTGAGCTGTGCTAGGTTTAAATGATTGACTGCCAATAAACATCAGTTGACTGATAATCCTTGATGTGGCTAAGTAAGTAAATAAAATCCCTAGCAAGCTTTAAATATAAAAAGCCCACAAACTCAATAGTGCAAAATTACAAATATAAGACATGTCAATATGTCTTTTGTTATTTGAGCATTTAAAAATTATTATCTTCTTTGTCTGTATAGTACAAATATCGTAACACACAGTTGAACAGGTAAAGGTCCTTGTGCTCAGAGTTTCTAGTCCAGGGAAGAAAGGTAAGAGTAGTCATAGTTTTATTGTGATACAATAAGTATTGTAGTTACTGGACAAAAAACTTAAAAACAACTCAAGTTTAGGCATAACAAGTGTTCATCTGTTATAAAGGAGAATTGGATTTAGGTAGATGCAAGGGACAAGGAAGGGTTTTCCAGATGAGAGAAGAATGTTTTTGACAGAGGTAGTAATAGCACAACAGAGAACAGCCAGTGTTTTGGAAAGCTTGTAGTAAAGAGTGAACATGTGTGAAATGTAGGAAGAGTTAATAGATAATAGGCTTTTTAGAAAACATTAAATAATTTTAATCTTTTCTTTTTCCTGAAACTCACAAGAAAGCATTAAAGGGTTGTAAAGAGGAAAGTGAAATGTCCAGATGTAAATTTTATGAAGCTATTCCTGGCTGTATTATGAGTAAACGGGCAGTATCAGTAGACAAAGATAAAGTTTGAAGGTGATAATTGATAAGAGCTTAAACTAAGGCAGCCATAGTGGAAATGAGATGACAGAATAGATTTAAGATAAATAAAAAGTTAAATTCACAAGTTTTTGTGACATATTAGATTTGAGGACAAAATTGAGAGAGAAATCCAACAGGAACTCAGTTGTTGAGTATATTTACATGGAATAGAAAACACACAAATGTTGTAGGTTTTAGGGTAGAAATATTGCCTTGAATTTTGAACATTCAAATGAAGAAAATATTACTCAGAAGAGAAATTGAAAGTAGAACTATAATTTAGAATGTATCAGCTTAAACATAGTAATTGAAGCCCTAGATTCAGAGACATAATAATGAAGAAAACATTGAAAAAACAAGCTTCATCACGTTAAGAATCTATATAGTTATATGGCCATTGATCTTACTGAAAGGAAAAATGTCACAGTGAAGTCCTGGTTCCATATTACTATTCCTCACAAATTTATTTAAATAATGTGATCTTCTATAATTTTGAAAACTGAACCTAAAATTAAAAAATATGTATATCAAGTACTCAACAAACTGATATGTGAATATTTTTCCACTCGTTCAGACATGGACATTTTATCTTTATACATTGCTATTTGCAAGAGTAAGTCCCAAAGGAATCTGGTCAAATATATTCAAAAATATTTTTTAAATGACTGATTTTAAGATTCTTTGAGAAGTGAATTGTAAAATGCAGTGCTCTATTATATCAGCAGAAAAAAAGTAATTTAGGAACAATATTCTTTATAAAACAGCATACTGTTAGGCAATATTTATGATCACAGGCAATTTCACCAAGTTAACAATTAGTATTGAACCTGCATAACATATGTTTAAGTGAAAGATGAATGCATATTCCATGTTGTATGTGTGTGGAAGAAATTCAATGTCCTCAGCCATGTCAAAACTCCCTGCTTGATTTGGCTTGGAAGATTTTGAATCATAAATATTCTCTGATTTCACTTGGATTTTAAGATCCGCAATAGCCTCAGGCTTATGTGAAAAAAGAAATAGTGATAAAAAATTACATGATTAATGATGTATTATATTACAAACATTAAATGTCTATATTTTTAGTGAAGGGGAAAAAGAAATGGATTGTTTATAGTCTAGAGAAGAAAAAAGTCAGTTTCTTTCTTTTCAAATAACTAGTTTTGATGGTATTGTCTAATATGTCCCATATTAGAACACAACACTTTAGAGTTTTAAAAAGTTATAAAGAAAACTTACTAATTAAATTATTTTAATTGGTCTTATATAATTTGTGCTCTGTTATCAATGAATAGCCTAAAGGGTTAAATTGTCCCTTTCATATATATAAGAACTTTAAAAGTCATACAGTTAAAGGCAAAATTTGTATTTTCACACTGCTTTAGACATTAAAATTAGGTAACAGAGTCTTTTCCATCTCTGGGGAATAAATAAGATTTAGGGATTTTACTTGTAAATTTGAAGTACAGTACATATTCTGAAACATTTTTTACCAGAATAAGGTATAATATTCCTTATTAAGCATTTAATGGCTTTTAAGAATCCAGACATATAGAGAACATTTTATTTATTATGCTTTGATATGTTACTTTCCAGTGCTAGTTTTATCAGCAATGTACTAGAAAACCTAGCATTAAAAAAACCTACTCTAGACCAGAGTAGGTTTTTTTTTTTTTTCCTCACAACTTATATATCTATTCTTTTTTTTTCAGAGTAGGTTTTTTTTAATGCTAGATTTTAGAGTGAAGTAAGTCAGAAAGAGAAAAACAAATACTGTATGCCGACACATATATATGGAATCTAAAAAAAAAAAAAATTTGCTACTGATGAACCTAGTTGCAGGGCACAACAAAGAGGTAGACATAGAGAATGGACTTGAGGACTTGAGGTGGGAGGAGGAAGCTGGGGTGAAGTGAGAGTAGAGTCGACATATATACACTACCGAATGTAAAATAGTTGGCTGGTGGGAAGCAGCAGCATAGCACAGGGAGATGGGCTTAGTGCTTTGGGATGACCTAGAGGGGTAGGATAAGGAGGGTGGGAGGGCGGCTCAAGAGGGAGGGGATATGGGGACGTGTGTATGCATATGGCTGATTCACTTTGTTGTACAACAGAAACTAACACAGTATTGTGAAGCAATTATACTCCAATAAAGATCTACCAAAAAAAAAGAAAAAAAAAACTAATATGAAAAGCTGCCACACCAACAATTGTATCCTGATTTGAATTAAAATGTTCATTTTAAACTTTTTATTTTCCATGATTTTTCTTTGCATGCTTTGCTTTAAATGGAGATCAACTGTACATGGTGAGAATCACTTCAAATAAACTTCAGGGATAGAACAATCTTAAGGGTGATCATAAGGAAAAATCATCAGACTGAATGCAAAAAAAGTTAGTAGAATATTTAAGGAAAGGATTACAAAGCAAAACAATCAAAGAAATAAATTGAAAGCTGATTCAACTACAGAAGGAAATTAAATGGTATACAGAGTTGTTCAAATTTGAATTCAGAGGGATAATCATATGAAATCAATGCAGAAAGACAGAGTGTAAGTAAAACATCTTATATCCTCTTACATGGACTTGTAAAGAAAACTGGATATTGTTCTCCTGGTCCTCTTTTGTAACAGAAGGCTGAGCAGTATGCCCAGCTAAACAACTGTATTTACCAGCCTCCCTGGTATAGTTATTGCAATTATGGCACATCAGTGACCTATAAACAGTGTGGGACTTCCAGGAATAAGTGCCGTTCATCTTTCACCTGCTTCGTACTACTATGAGCCTGAATTATAGGTTAATAGAATATAGACTAGTGACTGGAGCTCCTATGGCCCTCTTGAATCCTGAAATGCTCTTGGAGACAAAAGCCATGCTCTTGGAATGTCAGAAAAAATAGGAGGTTGAGTTCCAAATGCCTCAAGGAGCAATCATTTCAGCTGTGGACAGTATATTTTATTAAAGAATAAACTGCTGTCCATTTAATCCACTGTTTTTTCCAGTCTTCTACTAGGTGCTGGACACAATTACCAATACAGGTTAGATAGATGTAGAAAACAAAATCCCAGAACAAATACTAAAAATGAGAGAACGAAAGGAATCTACAAAGCCCGGGATTTCATTTCACATGAACTTTCAGCATTTCAAACATTTCATATCAGTGATATAAGCCACAGTAACATTTTTAGGAGAGTAGCCTAATGCCATATTCAAACCAATTTGAGTTTCATGTAAATAGAGTGCCAGACTTAACAAATAAAATATGACACCCAATTAAAGTTACATTTCAGAGAGACAAGAATGATTTTTATATAAGTACATCCCATGTAACGTTTGGTACATACAGTAAAAATTGATTTATCATATATCTGAAATTCAAATTAACCTGGAAGTTCTGCATTTTATCTAACAAGCCTACCTATAAAGTTGTTGAAATTCATAGTAATATTTATTACATTAGGTTATTTTCAAAGAAATAATATTTTCATGGGGCTTTGTTATTCAACATGATCAACAACGCCATATTGAATCAAGCTACTCAGTGATATGAAAATAGTGTGTATTTTATTGAGCAGTTGTTATATGTCCTTGAATTTTATAATAATCCCTTCTTTGTAGATGAAGAGACAGAAGCTTAAGCTTCAATCAGTATGTTGTGAACATACAACTAATAAGTAGCAAAACTAGGATTGGAATCTAGGTTGGTATGACATAATTTTTTTTTTTTTTTCGGTACATGGGCCTCTCACTGTTGTGGTCTCTCCCGGACCGGGGCACGAACCCATGTCCCCTGCATTGGCAGGCGGACTGTCAACCACTGCACCACCAGGGAAGCCCTGGAATATCTTTAAAGCAGGGACTGATACAAGATTGCTAATGTGGAGATATAAAAGCATGATCTTAAAGCTTCATTGAATAGAAAAATTCTTCCAATTTCAGAGGCTATAATTGGATACAATTTTGTTCTGGCAATTTCTGCAAGTTTTCAAACTCCCTTATTGCTATATGTGACTTACATTGAATTCACATTCTTTCAGGCACATTGGGTGTGTCTGTGCTCCATGAAACATATATTAGGAGGAAGAGAAGAAAGAGGAAGAGGGAGGAGGAGGAAGAGAAGGAGAGAGAAGAAAAAACAAAGAACCTGGTTCAACTGAACATTTACAATGTACTTCATCCAGTGTTATCAGCTGTAAAATACCTTATCTCATCAGCTCTCACACAAAAATGAGTTCATTTTATTGGTATACTCAATTCACAGATAAGGAAGCTGTGGCACAGGGAGGTTAAATAAGTTGCTTGAGGGCACATCACTCCCAAGAGACTTTATATTAATTGGAATCCAGATAGTCTGAATCCCCAGCCCATGCTGCAAACCTCTGTATAATCTTTCCTCCAGTAGTTCTGTGGTGTCCTTTTTAATCATTTGATGCAAAACAGAAGACAGGCAAAATGAAAGTCTTCAAACATCAACTGATCATGAATCAACCCCACACAAAATAGCAGAGTATAACACATCTATTTGTAATATATAGGACCCAGAATTATTTGGGATACATTTTACAAAAGGCAGCAGCTACAGAGCTTCTCACTTACATGCAATGGTTTAGCTCATGATGTAGAGTAAATCAGGCCATGTAAACATCCCAGGTGCACCACTTAATAGCTTACCAACCTGCAGTGAACAACTCTCTTAGCATAAATCCCCACATGTGTAAATGGGGACTCATTTATTGCTTCATGGAGTTGTTTTTAGGATTAATGAGATAATGAGGTAGTGAGGTAATAAGAACTAATATGAATATATCTTATTAAATAAACAAAATTATCTTTGCAATGAATGGGAAGGGGATTCAAAATGTACTCACAGAACTTCTTCACCTGAGAATAGGAGTAAGTGGATATAAAAGGTGAGGGGTAATTATGCTTTTTAAAAAATATGTCTATAATTTTTTAATCTTTTGCAATCAAAAGGTATTCATATATTGAGGAGGTAAATAAATACTAAATTTTATCTTATATATATTAAGTAATCAGAAAGAATATTGCAAATTGTTACTGATTCCCTTTGACTTAAAAAGCACTATAAATTTAACTTTACACAATTTAATAGACATTAAACCCACTTTTGTGAAAATAGACAGTATACTAACAGGGTATAAAAACTGACTCATATCTGAATTTTTGAAAGTCCTTTTTGCTTATAAACAAAGTAAAATGTATTTTACTATAGTAAGATTATCTTGATCTTTCAACATGTCATAAATCCACATAGAACAATTGAAAATACAATTTAAGGAGATATAATAACAGATATTTCTTAACATTAAATTCAAAAATATGACAACATTCATAGTGGCAAACAATAGAACATATTTTTCTAGTTTTAAGCAGGAAAGGGGTTTAATAAAGATACTAGGAAGGTCATAGAATAAGCAGGATGTCAGCATGTCAGCTTAGGGAATGAGAAGCCAGAAAAGGTGCACAAGCCACATACTGAGACTGGCCAACTGGAGACCCTGCTGAAGCTGAACACTGACCAACTGCAGAGCTTTTGTCACTGATGTCCTTGAAAGTGGGATCCTGCTGCCACAACACTCACCAGGAAGGATGGGTGGAGAGAGTGGATTCTGAAAAGCACCTGCATTCCCCTGTTCTTGCTTATAAAAGGAAATCTTGCTCAGCATCCTCTTTATTAGAGCCTTATTCACATATCGGCTTCCTAACTGGGAGAAGGTGGATTAAGTAAGATTTTGGTTTCCACCTTGGGGTTAGCAAAAATCAAAGCATTGCCAGAATATTCAAAGAGGTGTTCAAAAGGTGTTGGGTGACCAAAAATCATGTCAGATGTCCACCAGAGACAGTGCTGAATATATGTATACAATATATAGTTTATTTATATGCTGAAGTCTTTATTTTAGCAGACTTTAAGCAGAAATAAATATAAAGAAAACACCAGTGAGATTTTATAACTGTTTTATTTCACATTTTAGTTATATTGGTAAAGGCAATTAGATGTATTCAGATAATATGACAGGTGATGGCATAGCACTTAATGAAAACACCAGAAGCATATTGGGAAGTTGAATAAATATCCCTGTTTTCAAAGACATCTTTGGATATTCTGTGCAGCTTTATTTGAAAGGCTGGTAGTTTTGTGTACACTATAGATTATGAATGCTTGTTTAACTTAATTAAGTATGCCTTGAAATGAAACTGAAACTTTCTCAATATTGGAAATGTGATTTTTTTAAGTTCTCAATATTTATCTGCTCTATGAAATGTATCCAAAATAACTTCATCCAGTAAAAGTTAATTTATTAATGCCAGAATTCATCTAACATTTACATATATTTTAGAGCTCTAACTTACTTATAATTATTTTTTTCTGGAAATTTCAAGATTCTAGAACAGTCAAGAATAAGAAAGTAAGCAAAATAATTTACATGATCCATGCACAAGAATATGTCCACTTTTGCAAGTTGTCCACAGACTATAGCTCTGTGAATATCATCATAAGACTTACATAGTATGTACTCCCCCTTATTCTTGAAACAATTCAAATGAGCTTATTTTGAGGTATTCAAACAAAAGCATCATAGAATACATAGGCTTCTTTAAAATAACAGTGGTAAGCTTGATAGTAAGGATGAAAATAGAAAACAAAAGATAAAATGCAGAAAGCGGTTTAAGATGGTGGCATAAAACTTACCTCTCCCCACAAGCATACCAATTCTATAGTTACAGGTTGATCAATTCCCTGTGAAGAACAGCTGAAATCTAGCTGAAAAGCTTCTCCACAACAAAGGACCACCTCGAGATGGTAGAAGAGGCAGAGACAGTCTCCCACAAATGTCACACACCCAGTGCAGCAAGCCAGGAGCAGGAGGAAACTCACAATTACAGACTTCACTCTGAGGACGGAAGGGTTTGATCCCCATCTCAGACACTCCCAACCTGGGAATGTGCACTGGAGAGATGAGGCCCCAAAAGTCTGGCTTTGTAAACCAGTGGGGCTTATGTTCAGGCGACCCAAAAGGCTCTGGGGAATGGAGAGTCTGTTTTCAAAGGGCTCATGTACAGACTCACTTACACCAGGACCCAGTGCGAAAACACCAATTTGAAAAATGCCTAGAAGACATGTGAAGGAGATTTACTAGCTAATCTTACAGTGCCTCCTGAGGTACAGGAGTTTGTTGGGGCTTCCTCTGGGGATGGAGGCACTAGTGGGTGCCATTTTTGCTCTCTCACTCCAACTTGGTATAGCCAGCACTGGTGGGCACCAGGTTCTGTACTCCCTCTATCTTGCTAGTGCTGGCTGGCTTGCCCCACCTAGATACTCTCCCAAAGCCTCACTGAAGGCAAAGATCTCACGCCACCCCTGAGCCTAATGTGGCCCTGCTGCAGGCAGTGGGCTTACCCCACCCCGGCCCCCCTCTAAATTCCCACTGAAGTTTGTGGCTTTGTCCCACCCACAAACTCTCCTGTGACCCTGCTGAAGCTGGCTGCTGACTCCAACCCCAGGATCCTCTGTGGCCCCACTGAAGCCAGCGGACACACACAGTCCACACAGGGGACACCCCTTGAGCATCAGGCTTGGGTGGCCAAGGGGGCCTATATTTCTGGCCACCACAGGACTGAAATGATTGGAGGAAGTGTTTTTGGCAGGCTACAACCCCCAGGTCACAACACAGACACCCTCAGACTTTCTGTGACAAAGGTCCCTTTACTTGTCCTGGAGCTTGAGGGACAGGCTTGAGGGGGCAGGCTTCAGGTTTACCACACATGTAGAGGCTACAAAGGAGCTCTCAGAGAATGTAAGCTGGGGATGCCATCTTTGTGCTCTCCTTTGGCCTTGCTACAGCTCACTGGTACTTTCCAGAAAGGACCTTATACACTCATCTGGAGCCCTGGTTTTCTCAACTCTCTCCAAGGGAAAATCTTCAAATCACCTAATCTGGAGGCCAGCAGGGGTTATGAGGTAGTCCCACAGGACTGTATATATTTGCATATTTTAAAAGCTGCTACCTGAGTGTCTAGTATTCAATTAGCCTAAAACTAGCAGCTGACAAAGATCCCTTCATGTGAAACACTGACAAGGCTTGGCATGACCTCAACAACTGAACCTATCAAGAATAAATTGGGCTGATAAGACAGCCACAAAGGTTCTAGAGACAACCTAAAGAAACAAGAAAAATCTGAAATAAACAGTCCATTCTTAAAAGTTAAAGAACTGGAAAAAAAGGACAAACAAACTCCAAAGTTATTAGAAGGAAGGAAACAATAAAGATCAGAGCAGAAATAAACAATGTAGATACTAAAAATAAAAAAATAGAAAAGATCAATGAAACTAAGGGTTGTTTTTTGGAAAAGATAAATGAAATCAACAAACCTTTAGCTAGACTCACTTACGGAAAAAAAGAGAAAGAGTTCAAATGAATAAAAGTATAAATGAAAGGGGAGTTGTTACAACTGATACCAGAGATATACAAAGGATCATAAAATACTACTATAAATAATGATACAACTAACAAATTGGACAACGTAGAAGACATGGATAAATTCCTAGAGACATACAAGATGAAAACAAACATAAAATCTCTCAATGGAGTGAGAATAGAGCAAATATATCTCAACACAATAAAGGCCATATGTGACCTACAGCTAACATCATACTCAACAGTGAAATGCTGAAATCTTTTCCTCTAAAGTCAGAAATAAGACAAGCATGCCCACTCTAGCCTCCTTTTCTCAACAAACTATTGGAAATACCAGCCACAGCAACTAGGTAAGAAAAAGAAGCAAAAGGAATCCAAATTGGAAAGGAAGAAGTAAAATTGCCACTATTTGTAGATCACCTGATACTATATATAGAAAACCCTATAGACTCCACTGAAAACCTGTTAGAACTAATAAATGAATGTTCTATGGCACAATGTTCTTGATATCTTGGAGAATTAAACATTATTCTCCGTATACTCTGAGGAAATTTCCCAGATGTAAGCAAATTTAGAAAAATTTTAATAGAAGTAAAAAAATCTAAAATGGAGAAGTTTTCTTTTTGGAAGCATTCAAGGACATTAAACAAGAATATTAGTAAAATGTAACAAATAAGAGTGACTCTCTTGGGCTTGTGTTTTAGGGGTTCTTTATGAAGCAGCAAAGAATTAGTGGATAGGTGATGGCTTTCTTGAGTGACAGTAAAGAATATCTAAAATCTATATGCAAAGACATTATAGAACCCAAGATCACTAAGGTAAAGGATTCTCCCAACTCATTTCCACAGACAACCCATAACATACGATATTTACTTCTTTTCATTATCTAAGATGATGTTCACTTCTTCATGCTCATTTTCAACAGAAAGCATGGAAGGAAGAAATTAATTCCCTGGAGTTCAGCCTTTGTTTCACCTGTTGGGCTGTACACTCTTTGAGTTTAGATTCTGATTCTCTAGGAATAAACCTGAGTGATGAACATGTCCTTTCATTCCAGAAAAATAAATCATTTATTTGTTTTATTAAGATTCATTATTTGTAATACATTATGAAGTATTTGAAGCAAAAACTTCCTTTACCCACTTTAACACTTCATAAGCTATAGGCTGTTTCTCAACTATAATAGCAAATACATAGAGATTCATTGTTGGTAATTATAGAAATTCTTAGAGCCAGACATTTATGGTTTAAGTTTCTGTGATCTCACCAACCCAATGGTATATAACTTGCTTACCACGCTTAAACAAGTGATTTGGATAATTTCAAATGATCTATAAGTGCCTCCCAGACAGGAGAATGGATATGAAAATGTTCCAATACTTCTCTTCAATTCTACATCTTATTTCATTAAGCTCCTCAGACTTCACAAAGTCTAGAGTATATCATGTGAAATACACAAATCATACACAGTCTCTATTTATGTACTCACATTGATGTCTTCCAAATCTAAGTTGTTTAGAATAATATTGTTGCGTTTCCAGATGATCGGAGGTCTGAGTTCTCCCTGAATGGCACAGCTCAGAACTGTACTCTGTCCCACAGTTGTTGCTGTGATGCTTAGTTTCTGATCTTCAGGCAGACTCAGCTGGATAACCTCTGTAAAGACAGTATCAGGAGTGTGGATGAGCATGTAGTTTTGTAAAGTTAATTAGTATAAAGTTTCTGAATACAAGTAATTAAGGCTTTTAATTTGTATAAGATGGAAAAATCTTGTGATGAAATGAAAAAAGGATAAATTGTTTCCAATTAAAGGTCAGAATGACATTTCAATATAATTGATTGACAGGCATCCTCATGAGGCAAAACACTATTAAACGTGAAATGAATATCAGAAGTAGAGTTATAATAAGCCTGGCAGATTGCACCCAGAAGAGAGAGAAATTATTTAACTGCCAAATCAACATGTAGTGTGTCATTGACATTGAAATAAAAATGATGCTGTTTATTCACTGATAGATTTATATTGTGGGTGAGGTGAGATCATTGCTGGCTGGCTTCAGAGAACACTAGCATAGCTGAATGGGTAAAATGCATCACTGTGCTGGGGAACATAAACTGACTCTAAAGGAATGAGATTTATTTGAGAAGTTGAGGGAGGAAAAACTGAAGTTCACCAACCAAACAGCAAATTCCTGAAATTCTGTCAGTTGCCTTTATCAGACAGTGTGGGTCCAGTACAGTCCTTTCCTTATTCTTAAATTTTAAAGTTAAATATATTTTAAAATAACCATTAAACACATTTCTCCTAGTAATGATGCCACAGCAGGAAATATACTTTGTAATCTGGATCCTCTTTCCTGTTTCCAGACAGTTCTCACCAATCTTGGGAATGAACCATGACATTTATATGATTGTCCATTGTCACCAGAGATGCCTGGGATAATCCCACCAGTTTTTACCCGTGTGACAACTGCCCTTTAGTTTTCAACTGACACTCACTGACACACTATTGTTTCTATATTATGCTGGAGTCTTGCATTGTGACTTTGCTCAGTCTCAGCCAGGTGAGAAATACCAAAATCACTATTCTCACTGAAATTTCCATGTGGGTGGGGAGACCATAATTGTCCCTTGTTCCTTTGTTGTGGTTGATGATATTTTTCATGATGGAGGGGTTGACTGTCCAAAGTGGTGGCTTTTAATTTGCAATAAATATGATCAGATACAATCAGAGCTGTATCCTCCACAAATCCCTCTTCTTCCCTTTCATCATTTGACCTTCTTTTTCTCTCTTTCTGAATCCTATCTTCCTCTTAAGGAGGAAGAGAAATGCTAATCAAATGATTTTTATAGACTATAACTGTTCAACAAAAAGTTCTTTGAATTTTTGGTATCACCACAAACTGTAATGTCAAAAAATGGCACAATTTTTTGTCTCAGAAGGCCGGGATTGAACATAGAATCCCTACATGCACTTGGTAAGTGTTGATGCTCCTCACCATTATCTGATAAAAATAAGCAGAAGGAGATTGACCCTTATATTCTGTTATACAGGATCTTGTCTTTAAAAGCCAAGTTATTTAAGTCATCATTGGTTTGCGTTGTCAAAGGGTAGGGTAGGCAATCTTTTGAAATTTCAAAATCCTATGAGAGAGACTCAGTTCAATGTATTCTTTTGATTTTACATCACTAACAGAAATAATAGAAATGGGGAACAAAAATCTTGGTCAGTCTTTTGTATTGACAATTTAATTTTTCCTAAGGACATTTCCATATTCACATTGTATTTCAATGTTTCCTGAGTAATAAGACCACAGAGAATGTGTTCAATCTTCTTTTCTTTAATACCCATTCTGTTATATATATTTATACAAAATTACTAAAAAAACATACTTGACCAATTAGGCATAGGAAATTTTTGAAATTTGCAGACACAGTGTTTTTTATGTCTTTTTCTTTAATATTACAAACTTATGGGAAGAGAGAAAACTATAAAAGTAATAACATCATGTAGGGTACCAAATAAGAATTATTAATAATTTCCATTAACATTCCTGAATTTCAGCTTCTGTTTCCTCATAAAATCACGTACAAGATAATAAGGCATCTATTTTAAAAAAACGGCATGTTAGCATTGGCTATTCTGACATTTAGAAATACAATTGGTACTAAGTCACCTTGGAATGTTTTCACTATCCTTCTGCATCTGGTATTAGGTCCCAGGCCTTTTAGAGTAGTTGTGCTTTTGGTAGTTATACATTACAATGCTAATTAGATAATATGAACATCTTAGAATAAATGCTGAGATTTGGCATAACATTATGTGGGACATCCTTGTAAAATGGACATCCTTTGAGAGGATGCTTAATCAGAAATAAGAATTACTATTCACCCAGGAAATATTAACATGCACAGTAAAAACTTATATGTTAATTTGGAGGTTACATTTTTAAATGATTTTTTAAATTATCTCAGTAATACATGCTATTAAATAATATGTATTTCAAAAAGCCTATAGAATTTTTTTCCTGCATTCTTCACCTTTTCTTTAATGTATTATATTGAGCTACATCTACAAAACCAATTACATTTACCTGTTATTCTTCAAAATCAAGTGGTCCTTTTCTCAGATAAGTTTAGCTGTAAGATTTCTTTTACTTACAGAATTGTCATGCTCATCTTGACTAGTCTTTCTTATAGTTATTACCAGACTAAGATTTAGTTTCACAAAATCACAAATGTTAAACATTTTTATTCCTATATTCTAATGTCATTCAATATGCTTTAATGGATTAAATGTTTATAAAACATGTCACATTTATAAATTTCAGAGAAAAATGGTGATTATTTCTAGAGATACATTAACAACCTGAAACAATAGCTATGAATTAATCTGTAAACTAATTTAAAACTGAATTTAAGAGGTAAGATCAGCTGAATCTGAGCATTTGTGTATATTTGAGTGATCCTAATTGTTAGTTTAGAAATAAGAGTTTCAAAGAAAAGTATTGAAATTTAATTCATTGTCAATTATCATTAATACACAATTTTGTAGATATACATTAAAGGTAACATTTTATTCTATAGCACTCTATTCACAAACATTGTATGCTAGTTATGTACAGACAAATAACAGTTATGTGCAGCAAATAACACCTATCATTTTAGTACTCTATCTTTTTAGCTCCAATGATATTGTACATTTGAAGGTCTAAGTAAAAACATGTATCATATGACATCAAGAGTCATCTAATGTCCTGACCAAACGTAAAAGCACATAGGTTAGATATAACAGATATTGTTGAGTTTTTTGAAACATGTCAGTACTTCTTTTGACCTATAAATTATTCCTCTTATTGGAGGCCCTCTCAAGTATTCTAGGAAAGCAATCAGCGCTCTAGTTGTGGTGCTTCCTTTGATCTGATATTATGAAGACTATTAATGCCATTTCCAGAGCAGCTTCTTTTGTTTGCTCACCTGGGAAAGCTAAGAGGCAAATAAAATTTTTTCTTTCTGTGGATCCCTTTTTGCACTTTCTCACCTTCACAACGTGGCTAGGAGGAATATAAAGAGTTTGTTTTCAAAGAAATGAAAAATTGTATTCTCCTCTAGCAGAATCTGGAGAGACAAGTGTAGTTGAATAAAATTTCAAACACTGCACATCAGTATTTATGAAGCATTTATTCCAATAGTGACTAAGTGGTGGAAATAGCAATAAAAAGTTTGGTAAAAATAGTATGTAAATTTAAAATAGAACAGAAAGGGAATAAAATATTTTGAATATTTGTGAAACTCCAGTTTATAAAAGAAGATGATTTCAGTAAATTTGTTTGAAAATCAGTTCTGTAAAATCATAAGAAGAAAATAATGTATCATAAACAGAATTCTGTTCTTCTAGATGCCTACATCTTTTCAAGTTCCAAAGTACATACTTATGTTGAATATTTTATTTAATTTATTTAAATACTAGTCTCATAATCTTGTTGATCTGATCATGCTTATAATTTCTGTTTTAGGAATGATACCTAGAAGAAATTTTATCAGTGATATTTTCAAATAACATGTATGTTCCCTTCTCTACTCCACTAAAATGAATTACTAATTAAAAGCAGATAATAATTAAAATAAAAAGAAATACATCACAATAAAAGACACTTAGGAATGCTAGAAGGAATAAATTAATTATTCTCATAATAAGAAAATCACAATTACTTAATTGACAAGCTCTTTAACTAACTGGGAAATTATGATGGTGTCTTCTGTCAAGAAATAGGTGATATCCAAATAAATGTTACATCTGAACTAAGTTAGACACACCACTATATATACTAACTTATTATGATAAAACGTCTAGAGTTTTTTATGCTAATTGCTTATCTGTAAACTATTATATGCTTATATCATAATATGTATTATAAAATAAAACAAAATAAATTAAAAAGAGATTTAGAAACTTCTTCAATAACAATGCAGTAGATAATTTGGACTAACTCTGCCACTGAAGAAATAAAACAACAGCAAATTATAAATAACCCTGGATTAAATACACATAATATATTTTAAAGAATAAATGAAAGAGATAGTCTTTCTCATTCTTATCTATGAAAGAGACAAGAAGACAGTAAGGAATTTCCTAGCCTATGTCCTGAAAAGAATTGTAACTTAGAGAGATGGGATTGCATCTGGAGTCACATTGCTTTGGGAATTTTTCCACCTTAAGAAAATGATTGATCAGTCTAAATGCCCTATATGGCTTCTTATTCCTAGAGACATGGGATAGATGGGATAGGTACAGTACTAGACTACCTCCCTCTCTGTGTAGGACTTTAAAGCACCTCACTCTGCAATTGAATGTGTGGACTGCAGGCTATTTTTGTCTGGGTGTCTCATAAAACATAAGTTCTTCGTCTCTATAATAAGATAACGTCATCCTAGTTCATCTAATTATTGTTATAAAAAATTTTTAAATAAAATATCCAGTACACAATGAAGGATAATATAGAAAACAAAGAGAGACAACAGCATTAAGAGAATGAGGAGAAATAACATACAACCATAACAAAGTCACCAGGATTGTAAAATTTAGGTTTATGAAAATAAGATCAGCTTAGAAATTCTAAAAAAGAACTTAAATATATAATCTATGAACATTATAAGTTTATGAAAGAGTTATATAAGTAGAAAATATGATAACTGAAATTAAGATTAAATTGATGTCATTAAGAACAGATTAGACACAGTACAAAAGAGAATTAGTAAACTGAAAGAGAGATTAAAATAAATATTATGGAATAAAAAGCAGAAGAATAAAGATTTAAAAATGCAGTTGAAGCTAACAAAAATAGGTTTATGTGAAACCCAGAAGAAGGAAACAAGGAAAATTGGGCAGAGGCCATATTTGAAGAAATAGTAGTTAAGAATTTTCCGTTAATGTTGAAAGAGACCAATCTATAAGTTTAAGATTATTAAATGTCAAGTAAAGAAAATGAAAAGCTAGAATAACCCACATCTAGACACTTAGTAGTGAAATTGAAGACAATCAAAGACAGAGCAATCTTAAAATTATGTAAATGAAAAAATACAGCTTGCATTTGCAGTAAGGAGAGTTAAGCAACTGATATAATGAGCAAAAATAAGAAGAAAAAGCTACTGGGATTATATTTTATGTGATGAAACAAAGTAAAGTCAATCAGAATTTTATACATATACATAAATATTAAAATAAGTATATTTTCAAAAATCAGTAAGAAAATTCATCTCTAGTAACTCGTCTTAAGATAAATTCTGAAGGATGTTCTTCAGGCAAAAGGAAAATGATCTCAGATGGAAGCTTAAAGATGCAAAAAGGAAAGGAGAGAAAAAAATGTGTTTAAATATGTGTTAAACTTTAACATTAAACATTGTTACTTCAAGAATGCTTGATAATATATGATATGTACAATTATAAACATTTATAATAATAATAAATATATATATAATAATATATCATGGAGATATAATATCTTCATAATCTTATGGTAGAGAAATATTCTTAAACAAGGCACAGAAAACTCACCATTAAGAAACGATTTATAAGTTTTACTACATTATAATTTAGAGTATCTCTTCCTCAAAAGATACTATTAAGAGATAAAAGATGCAAGCCACTGGGCAGGAAAAGATACTTGCCATCTACAAAGCTATCAAAGATCTTATACGTAGAATTAATAAAGATCTCCTAAAAGTAGATAAGAAAAAGACAGTTCCAAAGTACTACCAACAGGAAACTCAAACAAATGCTCCATGAATGAGTAAAACCATGTGACTAAGAAAAATCTAGAAAAGTGCTCAACTATATGTATAATCAGGAAGATGCAAATTTAAGCCGAACCTTTCAGATTGGTATGAATCACTAGGTCTAGTGTCAAGAAGAATATGAAGCAACATGAATTCTTATATGCCTTGAACAAGAGTGTAATTTCACATATAAACTTTCTGTATTGGTAAATGAAGCCTCAACTAGAGAAAATTGCCCTGTCAGCTCCTGTTTCCGAGGACCCAGTTAGCCATATGCCTTGTAGAAGCCTAGAGTATGGCACAGAAATGGCAGAGTATTCAGGTGTTATAAAGACAAAGCAGAGGTAGTGATGCATACATTTTCAAGATAGCTTTAATATACTGGACAAAGGAAAAAAGAAGAGAAGTCTAAATGTGGAAAGACAAATCTGATAAAGAATAGGAAAAAGGAATCTCAAGTTTATCCTGAAGAAAATAAGCCACTAGTGAAGAAATTCTGAGAATTCAAGTGAGAATGGAATGATTTTTGTCACAAGTTCTGAAAGAAAGAAGGACTTATAATCACAAGCATAAATAAAAATATTTAGTAATTAAAACAAAAAGGTCATTTCTTCCTATGTCATTGGTGGGATTTAAAAGTTATGGGAAGAAATAAAAAGACTTTTCCATAAAAGATTTTTCTGTAAAACAATGAAGCAATATGTTCTTGTGTAAAATTACAATTTCATTTTTTATTCACCTCATAACTCTGTAATAAGGGCAATACATTATTATAGACAGGACTGTATTTTGATAATACTTCAAGCAGTTTTACAAGTTAACAATAATGAGTCTCATTTTCCTTTTTATTTATTCATGATATTGATACTCCTTCTGTGGTCTTACAAATATAATACAATTACCATTCAACATTTTGTTCCATTTAATTTAATTTCTTTCTTTCAAATAATTATATACAGTTGAATTTTAAACTGGAGTATGTGAAGAACAAGGTTATTTACTCAATGATATGTATGACACTAACAACTTGAAAAATAATTCTTTCTTTATGAAGAATAGTTTTCATTTGAAACCTGAGCTAACAAAAACTGTATCCAACAGAGAATTTGGTGGCCACCCTAAGTAGTAAGGTTAGTTTTAACTTTATGATTTGGAAAACTTCAAGAGTGCATACAACTGGATGATTTTCACATGATAGGTATATAGGCTGGAATAATAAGGTATTGATATTTCAAGGTATGTTATACCAAGTTTAATGTTTCTTTACAAGTGAATTGCTCCTTGTAGGACTAGGATAAAAGAAAACTGTCAGCATTCACTCAATGGTTAATATTTGCCAGGCATTGTTTTAAGTGGTTGATTCATTTAACCTTCACATCTAAGAGTTAGATGCTATAATGACCCTAATTTTTTTTTTCTTTTTGTGGTACTATTAGGTAAGGAAGAAGTAAATAATTGAAGTTTCACCAGACGTCTTGTGATCAGATATGTACTTTCCCCACAAAAGGACACAGAAAGAGGAGTTGAGGTCCTTGATCACAAATGGTGAGAAGAAAGAAAACACCCTATCATTGGATAATGTGTAAAGCAATTGTCTTAAAAAGATGCATGCTACTGACAAAGAAGCCTGCATAACATGGGGATGAAAGCATGAACTATATTACCAGCAAGACTCAGATTTGAGACATGACTTGATGGCTGCCCCAGTTTGATTTCTAATGCACACTATTTAGAAGACTTTTGACAAGTGACTTAGACTCCAAGTATCAATTTTTCCATCTTTATAATAAAGATGGTACCGAACTCTTAAGAATATTGTGAAGATAAGATATGATATTTTAAAATACTTATGACTGTGTCTAGTCATTAGTAAATTCCACATAGGCTGCAGCTGCTATTACTAGTGAAGAACTATCAAAGTGCTTGTAGGTTAATATAGGCGCCAGTTCACCCAGCTTATAAATATAACCTTGTGATCACTTTGGGAAAGGTACTGCTTATGTAAAATCTCATTGGTTGGGCTTCCCTGGTGGCGCAGTGGTTGAGAGTCCGCCTGCCGCTGCAGGGGACACGGATTCGTGCCCCGGTCCGGGAAGATCCCACATGCCGCGGAGCGGCTGGGCCCGTGAGCCATGGCCGCTGGGCCTGTGGGTCCGGAGCCTGTGCTCTGCAACGGGAGGGGCCAAGGCAGTGAGAGGCCCGCGTACCGAAAAAAAAAAAATCTCATTGGTTTAATTTTCATAGATATTACTTAAGCATGAGAGAAAAAATCCCAGCCTCATGACCCATTAGGCTGCTTATGCTGTAGTTTTACTTTCACCTACAAACTAAGTACCCTTGAGGTTGAACTTATATATATATGCATGTTTAAAAAAAAGAGGTTATGGAACATAATGATAATCACTCTTCTATTTATAAACAATTGTGAAGAATATCAATGAAATGTCGAAGTAATCAAGTATCTTTTCCCTGTGTGATTTATTGGTATAAGTATCATCTGATTTGAGAACATTTGATATTGAGATCCAAATCCCTGAATGCATAAAATACTGAAGTTTCTTGTTGTCTTTAATATTTATTTTAAAGTTTCAGTATGATTACTTATATATGGAATTCAATGAGGTAATCTGGGATGAGAAATTGCATAGATATATGAAAGAGACAATCCCACATGAAGAGTTTGCTGTGAATCCTCATTTGTCAGTCCGAATAAAGCAATCAGCTAATCAATACACATTTCCTGTATGCTAACAGTGTGCTCAGTGGCCTGTTAAAAAGCTATTACAGATACGAGGAAAAAATGTTAACCTGTGTTATCTCTGGGAAACCCCAGGATGATAATGCAGGAGAAGTGAATCAGACGATGCATTATTTGCTCTGTCTTTAATAAACTGAAAAAATTTCACCATTTTTTAATATTACAGCCAGGCAGACAGAGCTAAATAAACGAACTATTCATTCCACACAGTGAAAGAGAATTTGAGCATTTCCCACTGAAAAAGACTTTAGCATTGTTTGTCTAATTAAAACAATCCAGGTAAGAAAGACTGCTATTAGTCAAAATGCACTGCTATTACTGATAAAATTGAAACTGGGATCCAGAGCATTTGCCTTCACTACGAAGTTTTACAGAGTTAGAGCCTCTCTAAGATGTTACAGCAAATGGATGTGAAGGATGGGGAACTGAACGTTAGCTGTTCATTTTGGCAGCTCTTCACAGCATCTGAAGACTGGGCCTCAGCTATGGAAATCCAGAAACAAATTTAAACAATTCATCCAGAATTAATTAGACCATTGGGGATTGACTGAGCTAATCAAAACCACAGGATACTTTTGTTTATCCTGGAATACCAATTTATTCATTTACAAATGGGAAAGCCTCAGGTTTAGTAAGTAGTGTCAGCTGAGAGCCTGGGAATATCCCTTGTAATGCACAGGTCAAAAAGTTTCTCAAGATTGATGAATAGAAAATTACAAAAAAGCGAGTTGGCTATTCCTTATCCAGTCAAGCTCTAATCAGCTAATGAATTTCCCTTTTCAACTCTAAAGGCATTTCTGTGTAGAGAGCCTTTCTCTTTTTTGTCACTTTCAAGTTTATTCACAAATTCTTAGTTCTTGGTCTCCTTTTCATTTTTTTTTCACACCACACATATCATCATATGTTTGCAAGTAGACCATTAACTCAGGTAGGCTGTAAAAGAGTTGAGTTATTAGAGCATTCTTCAGATAAGAAAATGTTCCCATAGCTGTGGGCTTGGCAAACTACATCCATGAACCAAATCTGGCCCACCACCTGCTTTTATAAATAAAGTTGTATTAGAACTCAGCCATATCCATTCATTACTACTGTCTGTGCTATTGTCTATGGCTGATTTCTGCTATATAGGCAGAGTTAAGCAGTTGCTATAGAAAATTTATGGTATGCAAAGTCTAAAATATTTCTGCTGGCCCTTCATAGAAAGTCGCCTACTCAGTTGAAACACTACTTTGATGGTTTTACTTCCTTCAACATGGTTTACTTATTTAAATGTGATCTATTGGATTCTGCTCATTCTCTAGGTCAGAACAGTAGTGAGAACTAAAATATTGCCTGCCATATCAGTAAACAAAGGATGTTGCAGCCATGATGCCATTACATGTGGGCTGCCCGGACGGTGCACCCTGAGGAAACTCAGGATGAGAAAACACAGGATACTGGCCCCAGAGAGCTGAGGTGCACATCAAAGGAATGATTTCAGTGAGCCCGGACTCTTGCATCTCCCCATACAGAGAAAAGTGCTAAATTCCTTAACTCAAGATGTCTGGTTTTCTTTAATTAATAGTCATCTTCTGATGTTCTCTCTACCTGGTCTTTGTTGCAAAAACTCCTGTATATCCTGGCTCTTCCCTGACCTCTTCCAAGCAGTTCTCTCAGAGCTATCTCAGAGGCTGTCTCCTGGGCTTGAAGTCCCAAGAATGTACTCCGAATAAAACATAACTCTCAAATTTTATGTTGTGCATTTTTTTCAGTCGACGCTAAGCATAAAATAATTACACAGAGAATACGTGAAAAATGTGCCCATTTACAATGGGTGAGTTTGTAAAGTACCAATGTATTTTTTTATCTTTGAGTCCTCTGTAAAAAACAGAAGGATGAGTTTCTATTATAACTCCAATAGTTGATCCTTTAGAGTCCAATGAAAAATGCAAATGTGAGTTAAATTTTTCTTGTCCAAATGCAATTTCTTAGTCCCTGATGATGGCGTCCTACTGGTCCCCAAGTTTATAAACTTCCCTAAGTTTATCATGTAAAACAGTGATCATTTCTCCCCTCTTCTTCCAATCGAAATACTAACTCCCAGGGCACATTCTCAGCCAGAAGGAAAGCTATCTGAGTTTCCCATGTAAGTCATTCACAGTACTAGTTCATGAACAAACTTGATTGCCAAGACAGTATTTACATTTTAATAAGGAACATTTTAATACAAATGTATTTTAACCAAAAAGATGTTTAGCAGAAATGCTTTTGAGATGAAAATCTTCCCAGGAACACTTGTCAACACTGTTACCACTTTCTTTCTAAGAAATCAGAGGGACCTAGATCTGACCAGGACTGCCTTCCCGTTTTTCTCCGTTTGACTAACCTTTAGACAAAACCTGTCTGGATTATAAACCCATGACTTCCCTTTTCTTAAGAAAGTTGTAGTGTATATTCTTTCTCTGTCCCTTTGAGATGTAAGTCTTCTCTCAGCTTGCCGCTGGTTTTATAATCCAGGAATATCTTTCTCTAGGACCTAGGAGCTTTCCCTTTGAAATGTAACCATCAGGGAAGATGGTACCCCAATTTCAGTCTCTGTGAGGATGTAGGAGTTTAAAAGCAATAAGTGCCAATTAGCAGACAGACTTGTCCAAATCCCATTGACCAACTTCATCTCCCTCCCCTCCATTGCCCTTCAGTACTTTTCCAAATCAATACTGAGAAAGAAAAACGGAACTGGAGGAATCAGGCTCCCTGACTTCAGACTATGCCACAAATCTACAGTAATCAAGACAACATGGTACTGGCACAAAAACAGAAATATAGGTAAATAGAACAGGATACAAAACCCAGAGTTAAACCCATGCACATATGGTCACCTTATTTTTGATAAAGGAGGCAAGAATATACAATGGAGAAAAGACAGACTCTTCAATAAGTGGTACTTGGAAAACTGGACAGCTACATGTAAAAGAATGAAATTAGAACACTCCCTAACACCATACACAAAAATAAACTCAAAATGGATTAAAGACCTAAATGTAAGGCCAGACACTCTAAAACTCTTAGAGGAAAACATAGGCAGAACACTCTATGACATAAATCACAGCAAGATCCTTTTTGACTCACCTCCTAGAGAAATGGAAATAAAAACAAACATAAACAAATGGGACCTAATGAAACTTAAATGCTTTTGCGCAGCAAAGGAAACCATAAACAAAATGAAAAGACAACCCTCAGAATGGAAGAAAATATCTGCAAAAGAAGCAACTGACAGAGACTTAATCTCCAAAATATACAAGCATCTTATGCACCTCAATATAAAAACAACAACAACAACAACCGAATCCAAAAATGGGCAGAAGATCTAAATAGACATTTCTCCAAAGAAGATTTACGGATTGCCCACAAACACATGAAAGAATGCTCAACATCACTAATCATTAGAGAAATGCAAATCAAAAGTACAATGAGGTATCACCTCACACTAGTCAGAATGGCCATCTTCAAAAAATCTACAAACAACAAATGCTGGAGAGGGTGTGGAGAAAAGGGAACCCTCTTGCTCTGTTGGTGGGAATGTAAATTGATATAGCCCCTATCGGGAACAGTATGGAGGTTCCTTAAAAAACAAAAAAAAAATATAACTACCATACAACACAGTAATACCACTATTGGACATATACCCTGAGAAAACCATAATTCAAAAAGTCATGTACCAAAATGTGCATTGCAGCACTATTCACAATAGCCAGGACACGGAAGCAACCTAAGTGTCCATTGACAGATGAATGGATAAAGAAGATTTGGCACATATATTCAATGGAATATTACTCAGTCATAAAAAGAAATGAAATTGAGTTATTTGTAGTGAAGTGGATAGACCTAGAGTCTGTCATACAGAGTGATGTAAGTCAGAAAATAAAAACCAAATACCTTATGGTAACACATATATATAGAATCTAAAAAAAAAATAATAATAATAATTCTGAAGACCCTCAGGGCAGGACAGGAATAAAGACATAGAGAATGGATTTGAAGATACAGGGAATGGGAAGGGTAATATGGGCCAAACTGAGAGAGTGGCATTGGCATATGTACACTACCAAATGTAAAATAGCTATTGGGAAGCAGCCGCATAGCACAGGGATATCAGCTCGGTGCTTTGTGTCCAGCTAGAGGGGTGGGATAGGGAGGGTGGGAGGGAGACACAAGAGGGCAGAGATATGGGGATGTATGCATACATATAGCTGATTCACTTTGTTATACAGCAGAAGCTAACACACCATTGTAAAGCAATTATCTTCCAATAAAGATGTTAAAAAAAATTAGGCAGCATGCAAGGACAGATAGATAATGTAAGTAAAGGGGTGGATACTCCAAAAGAATAATAATAATAATAAAAAGATAGTGAATCAGTTATTCATAAAGCAAGCATGGAGGTTAAAAACCAAAAGCAGTAAAAACTGAAATTGCAATATTTAGTTAAGGGATGCATGAAATAAAAAGTTGTAAAATGTGTCATCAAAGTATAAAACAAGGGTGGGGTGATAAAAGATATAGCTTTGGAATGTGTATGAATTTAAATTGCTACCACTTAAAACACACTACTTATTACAAAGGAGGCCGTATGTACCACCAAGGAAAAAACCTATAGTAAATATACACAAAGGAAAAAATGGGAAAGGAATTTAAACAAAATAATAAAGAAAACCACCAAAACACAAGGGAAGAGATAAAAAGAATAAAAGAAAAAAGAGGAACTAAAAATCCAACCAGAAAACAATTTAAAAAGTGGCAAGAGGGCTTCCCTGGTGGCGCAGTGGTTGAGAGTCCGCTGCTGATGCAGGGGACACGGGTTTGTGCCCCGGTCCGGGAAGATCCCACATGCCATGGAGCAGCTGGGCCCGTGAGCCATGGCCGCTGAGCCTGCACGTCCAGAGCCTGTGCTCCGCAACGGGAGGGGCCACAACAGTGAGAGGCCCGCGTACGGTAAAAAATAAAAAATAAAAAAAGTGGCAATAAGTGCTTAACTATCAATAATTATTATATTTTATATATAAATGGACAAAATTCACCAATCTAAAGACATAGAGAGTATGCATGGATTTTAGAAAAAGAAGACCCATCTATATGCTACTTACAGGAGACTAGCTTTGGACAAAAACACACAGACTGAAAGTAAAGGGATGGAAAAATATATTCCATGCAAAAAATACGAAAAGAAAGCTGTAGTAGTTATACTCATAACTGACAAAATAGACTTTGAAAGAAAGACGGTAATAAAAGACAAAGGAGAGAATTACATAATGATAAAGGGGTCAATCCAACAGACACCTTTATATTTTTCTTCCTGAATTGATCTATAAGTGTAAATTTCCTTTTATTCATGTAAAATATGATTTTATAAATGTTATATACCACTTTTAAAATATAATGAAGAACCAGTCTCAATTTAGGGAATTTATATGTACCTGACAGCTAATTTTGATCATAGCTATATAGTAACTAGACTTATGTTGATCATTTCACAATATATAAAAGTATCAAATCACTATATTGTATATCTGAAACTAATATAATATTGTAAGTCAATTATATGTGATAAAAAAGCATAAAAAAACTACAAAATACTCATTTCAAACTACAGAATATAGTTGTTTGAGAAATATTCATTTATTTATACCATATAACTGACATATATTGCCACCTAATAAGAAAGAAATAGAAAAAGAGAAAGAAACAGACAGACAGGCAGACAGAGACAGACAGAATCATAGAGAGACAGAGAAATACAGAGAGCTAGCCAAAAGGGCGGCGATTAGAGAGATTGAGAGAGGAAGAGAGGGGAGGGGTTAGGGAAAGCAAGAAAGTATTAACAACGTATTGTATCTTGGGGAAAAATTTATAATCTAAGATGAAATTAATAGCTACCACTTTATAATATATTGTTTTTCTTTATTTCAAAATTATTATTTATCAGTTAACAAGTATTTAATGTGTGCCTCTTAATATCGTACATTTGGAAATGTCATCACTTCCCTTCCTGAACCTATTAGTATTCTCGGGGAGTCAGAACAGAAACAGCTACAAATTTTCTTGTGTCAGTTCTGAACTCTGGTCCCTGCGGCTCCCACGTGAGAACTGAGCGGGTGTGCCCTTTCACTAATAATCTGGAGTGTTCACTATAGTTTTCTTAAGACTAAGCAGGCTGAAATTTAATGCAAGACAAATAATAAATAAAACATGGATTTTTATAAGCAGATTGGTCAATATCTGTGTTGGATGTAAATGTATAATATATATAAGGGTTATTATATGTAATATATACCAAGTATATATAACACTATTTATAATATAAATAAATATATTATGTATATGTGTATATATATCCCACACACTTGGATATAAATCCCAGTGACCAAACTATCCTCACGAAAATTTATTCCTCGTGGAAGGGAATATGAGGGGGATTGAAGGGAGTAATTTAAAGTATGCTGTTTTGTTTTTCACTCATCAAGAAAAATAGATTATTTGCAACAATCTTTGGCCCCTTTTGTTAGGCATTTGGGCTCAGAGAAATGCAACAAGGAACAATGAACCAATCTCTGTAGTTTCTAAGATCCAAGTACTTTCAGGTTTGTTTTCATCATTATTACTACTACTACTGATAATATAAATTACAGAAATAAATTATTGAAAATACAGAAAAAGGATGCTATAATTATATGAGTCAAGCTGAATCCAGAGAGGGGTCTATCATTGCATTTGATCAACAGAAAGAAGAGGGTGCATTTATCAGAACTACAGATAGATTTTCAAAATAAACTGCAAACCCAGTGGAAAGTGAGAAAAGTTTCAGAGTGATGAAAAGTGAGAAATGGGAAAACAGCAATACAGGATGAGATTTAATTTAGATAAATATAAAGTAATACACAGAAGGAATGCTGAAAGAAAGTGACAAGTTGAAGTGTACTGGTTAGAGAACACCGTTTGGAGATTAACTATATACTGCATGGGAAAGAATTTTGGTACATGACTGTGAAGTAAATTCTAAATGAAATATGAGTTGTAGTATATGAAGGGTATTATTAGCTTTTGATCCATACACCTAGAGTCCATTTTTAGCAAACAATAAAACTTAAAAAAAAACAATAATAACTTTAATAACTGAACATTAAGTATGAACACTAAGTATGTACTAGACATCGTACTAAATTCTTTTCTCAGCATTGAAAATTCAAATATTGAAGCAAATATTATTATCCTCATTTTACAGATGTGGTATTAGATCTTAGAGAGGTTAAATAATTATTAAATAATAATTAAATAATTATTCAAGGTTGTACAGTTATAAGCAGGGGAGCAAGGATAATATAAATATTGAAAACTTACAGCATAAAACGAGAAAATTAAAGGAAGCATAAAAAAACACTAATAATATATAAGAATAAAGATTTCAGTAAAACATGATTTTCACGATAATTTCTAACACACATTAAGTACTTACTATGTGCTACACACTGTTTTCCATGCTTTATTAGGTTTTACTCACTTAATCCTCCAAAATCACATGAGTTACAATGATTATTGCATTTTAAAGTTAGGAACACTGGAACAGGGAGCAATTGTGTAACTTTCCTAAGGACATATGACTATTAAGTGGCAGATCTGGGGTTGGAATACAGCACTCCTCAGCCCCAGCTCCAGAAATACGGGCTCGTTATCATTATGCTACACTGGTTCTGCTGTAGCAGAGACATGCTGAGACACCCCCATTATGTTAGCCCTTACTCAGCCCTTAGTCGTTCCTCCCATTCAACCTGTCTCCTACAGACGGTTTTTCCTCCCCTTTCTTTCTTGCATAATTGCACTCTGATAGTGACTGCCCTCTAGCTAAAGTGGTACTATGCACCTGATGTTTACTTCTCCAAGACAACACTCCCTAGCACTCTTCCTTTGTGAGCATTCTTCATTCCAGAAAGAAGGTCACGAAAAGATAACTTCAAGGACCACCAGAACCTGTTCCGGAACTACCTGACACCAGCCCTAATGATCTTAGTGCCGCCAGGAGAAGAAGAATGCAATACAACATCAGCCCTGATCCTTACCTACAGCCCTATTTTCCACCTTGAAATTATAAGACCCCTTCCAATTTCCCAGGAAAGGGGGCACAGTCATATGATCTGCTGGGTAATATGTGTGTGTTAAGTACATTTTTGAAATGGACAGAAATAGTCCTTTCCTCACAGAACTTATATTCCAGAAAGTATAAAATAATATTATACCAAGGCCCAAATATTTACACCTTTATTCCTAATTGTATTCTTCCAGTTAATTTTGAATCAAAACGTAATTACATGATATAAAGTTAAATCCACTATTATATCAAGGATATTAAAGATGCAATTTTAACTTAAAAACTATTCTTCACATAAATATGTTTTTATGTAAGGAGAAAATATTTTGTTAAAAATGAATATAATCCACATTTCAATTTAGGAACTGAGCTTTGAGATACAAATTAAATAGATGTGAATACGATGGAGTTAGATGTAATGTTATACATTATCCTTGTCACATCACATTCTGAGCTCTGAATCTACTTAATTAGATCAATGTTTAACCACCTACCCATCTCGTGTGCATAGTGTCCTAATTCTAAGGTTTTCTTTGTCCCTTCAAGACGCTTTTTCATTCCTCAACCCTTCCACCTCCTTTGAGCTTTACATCTGCTAAGGTTTACATGAAGACATTATTTAATCTGCTTGATGAAGGGCTACCTTAAAGCTTTAACTTTTCTGCTTTTGTTTGTTTTGTTTTCATCTTTCTCTCTCTGGCATCTTCATATGGGAGGGCAAGGATGTGCTATAGACCCTCACATTCCAAGTGATGTGACTTATGCCACCTTCCTTAGAGGTCAGAGTTTGTTTTTATTTTATTTATTATTATTATTATGTTCTATTATTTTATTTAATATTTTTCTTTCGATTAAATAAGGAAAATATTTAGAGAAAAAATTATGATAGTGTATGTTTTCAAATGTATTTCTAATTTCCCCTTGGAAAAGGAGATATCTTGTCAAACAAGAAATTTACAAAAGATTAAGTAAAAACTTTAGGCAACACACTAACAGTGGCATTATGAAGACTTAAAAATAGGAGGTACTGAAAGACTGAAAATAGGAAGATCTTTGAATTCCATGCTTTCTAATCTATCCTGTTTGTAAGGCCCTCTGGCATAAAGAAAAATACATTAAATCATTCAGTTCAGTGAAGTGTAGCACTGAAAATGGTAATAGTATGTAGATACCATCCAGAAATCAAACTGAATTACAGAGTCCAAGAAAAAGTTTCATTATATGAGACAGTAACTATGGAAATCAATTAATGAAGCAGATAAATTCAGCCCTGGGTCATGTCAATCAAGTAAAAACAGCCTCTGTGTGTGTGTGTGTGTGTATGTGTGTGTCTGTGTGTGTGTGATTTGAAAATGATCTTCATAAAATAGAAATTATTCCACTAAAAATGTGTAAATACTGGTATTGCAAACAAACACTTTGATGCCATTGCTTTTTTTCGGTTTTCTCTTTTATAAAAGTAAAATCTGCAATAACAAAAAACTATATCACAGAAAATATGAGAAGTATAAAATCGAATTAGGAAACAATCTAGCACATATCAGAAGCATTTTGGTACCATTTTTCAAGCTATTTTCAATGAATGGATGGATGTTTGTGCGTTTCAAGACATCTATGTTTATTTTCCATCCTTGTAAACAGAAGTACCTCATAAAGTATCACATTGGCACTGACCAATCAGAAGAGGCTGTACAGGAGATACTAGTAAAACTGTCCGTGACAGATGATTATTAGCCCTGGTGATGATGAGAATTTGAACAAGAATTGATTTCTCATTCGAAATCATCATTTAAAAAATGACTAGATTTTATCATGTGGACTAGACATAATTTAATTAATTATTCTTTTTAGTGTAATAAACACAATACAATAATGTACATGTTCATGATTATATACTTTCCCCCTTATTTTATATTATCTTGTCCTAATTTCAAAAGAGGAATTAAAAGGTGAAAATTAAAAATATTTCTTAAAATTCTTGGTACATATTGTTAAATTGCTTTACAAAAGAAAAATGAATTGTCCAACTCTTATATGTATGTGTATATATACATACAAATCTGATACTACTTCTACATTTTAATGTTACATATTAAACATACTTAGTATGCAATTTTGTAATATTTGGGGGAAAATAACCAGAAAAAAAGCCTTATATATTATATAATAAAGGTCTCCCATAATTCTTCTGAAATATTTTTATGTACATATGAAATAATTATATAGTAAGATCTAAATTTTGATAAATATGTGTGTATTTTTCTGTGTATATATATAAAACATTATTATATAAACATATGCATATATATGGTAACATAAGACATACAAGTGTAATGTTGTATCCGTAGATTTGTATCCTTTTTCTCAATTATGTTAGGCATATTTTTATATTGTTACCCATATTTCTTTATTATTTTTAGTAATTACACGGTTTTACATTGTGTAGATGTAAAATATTTATAATTTAATCAGTCTCATCATTTTGGTATCATAGTCATTTCGATCTCCATTACTATTTATTCTAAATGAATCATATCTTGTATACACTACACACTCTTTTTGAACAAACTATTTTTAGAATAAATCCTTAGAATATGTGAAACAAATTTTGTTAACAAATTTAAATTTTTCATTCATATTTGATATTTGAGCTGTCAAAATGAATACCAATTTTCAATCTAATAATTTGGACTAAGAATGTATGTTGCTCTGGCCCCTGCCAACATTATGTATTATCACTAAACAGCACACATACACACACACAAACAGACACACTTTGGCAATTAAAGAAGTAAAAATGTGTGCCTCAATTTAATTTACTTTTTTGTAATTATTTATAACAACGAAATATTTGAAGCAAACTAAAAGTATAACGACATGCTAATGGTGAAATAAATGTATACTAAATTCATCATGATTTCGTACAATGTTTAACATTTATTTATCTGCCATACATGTCACAAATACTTTTTTATGACAGTTTATGCTATGGAGTCATATTTAATTATGTGCAGTTCAATTTAACAAATATGCTTCAGTATTTATTCCATTATTGTTCTTACACAAAGCTTTCCAGAACTTGTGACTAAAATGTATTTATTATTTTCTGTTAGTTCACTTATTTCTTTTTATCATTCGGAGCCATTTTACATTAACCTTCCCCTACGATATGAGTTAAGATTGTAAGAATGCATACTATTTTCAAATAGTTAATCACTGAAATTTTCATATCACTTTGAATAGCGTAAACACAAAAGATTTTATTCTTTCTCAGGTACTGGGGAGAAGTCTAGAATTGGTGGTTTGACAATATCACTAGAAAGCTAGGATTCCTCTCTCTTCTTCACTCCTTCTGTTTTCCATCCTCAAAGCTACCCCTTGATCCAAAATAACTATTACACAGTCTTAACATTCTACACAAACTGAAAGGAAGAAAGTGGAATGAGAGAAATGAGCCTTTCTGGAAATTCCGTACCCAGTTTTAATCTTATTTTTGAAAAGTAGTCATATTTGGATTGATATTGGAATGCATTAAATTCATTAGTTAAACCCTTCCTTATAATAATACTTTTTTTTTTGGCATAACAAACTATCTTAAAACTTAGTGATGGGTTTCCCTGGTGGCGCAGTGGTTGAAAGTCTGCCTGCCGATGCAGGGGACACGGGTTCGTTCCCCGGTTCGGGAGGATGCCACATGCCACGGAGCGGCTGGGCCCATGAGCCATGGCCGCTGAGCCTGCACGTCCGGAGCCTGTGCTCCGCAACGGGAGAGGCCACAAAAGTGAGAGGCCCACGTACCGAAAAAAAGAAAAAAAAGAAAAAAAAGAAATGATGTTTATATGGTTAATGACTAAGTTATTTTTTTAACAAATGTAAAAATTATTATGATACATTTATTAGAAGATATAAAGATGTATGATTTGAAAGGAGAGAATATGATCAAAGTTTAAAATTTTATGTCATTCATTAAGCTACAAATGTCTCAATAGGATAAAAAATTTCAAAGAATAAAGATTGAAGTATGTACTACATATAATATTTCTATGTAAATTACCACAGCTTATTAATGAAAATGAAACCAGTTAATATGTCTATTCCAAAATTTACTTCAAAGTTTCCTCACTAAATGTTGTTATTTCAATATCATTCTGCCAAATATAGTGATATATGAAAACATATAATTTGCTAACACATTTTGTTCTCCTGAGTTTGTAAATTTAATTTTATAACATAATGGAAAACAACCATTACTAATCATCATTTAATGGTGAAGTAAAATAAGAGAATATGTTCCACAGCACAAAGGGAGTAGATAAAAAATGTTTCACAAAATTTGCTCTCTAGACAATGCCTTTTTTCATTGATACTTTGTATCTGAACCCAATAACGCTGAAACAGAAAAATATAAAAAGAAGAACAAGCATCAGGAACTAATAGATATTTATTTCCTCCACCAAAACATCTTCTAAGTTTAGTAAAGGTACAGTTTGTCGGTTGTAGAACTCTAATACCTGCCCACAAAATTCCAGATTATAGAAAGTTCATGTGAGCACATCCTACTGCCATGTAAAGGTAGGTTAGACATTTCCTATCTCCATTAAAACTTCAGCCCAGAAATTACCCAGGTCCTCTTCCCAAATTCAGAGACAAAGAAAAGACTGTAAATCTTGTCTCACCTGTAACCTGTCTAGATTTCTTCTCTATTACATTTTTTTCACCTTTGTCTACTTCAGAAAACTGCAGACCCCTCAAAGCTTAAGCTTATATAGAATAAATTAATCTTCTGCACTGTATTTCTTCTTTTACTTCGGATTTACCTAAAATAAGAGGCTCTTGTTTTATAGTTTACGTTTGCGCTCAACGTTTAATAAAATAACACTGCTCCATCCTTAATGCAGAGTTGTACTTCAGTTTATTAAAAAACATTAACAAATAAAACAATGAAAATATGAAACCCACAGAATTGTTGAGTCTTGAGTCAGAAGTATAACTATTTTATCATTGATGTTCCCTTAAAGCTCTTTTATACCATATGCATCATTTAGAGACTAAGATTTTCCAGTCTCTACTTACACCAAATAAAGTCATTCTGCAAATTATTTTAAAAACTTTCCAAATAAAAAATACCATCATTTTATGTTTGTTTTCTTTCTGTGGTTATGACTTTGTTGCCTAACTTCTTCCGCCATTTCTAATGATTATGTATTTTTTAGCAACTAGAGAAAGGGAGATGAATTGTAAAATAGAAAGAAAAAACAGTTCATCTTATTATTTACCTACCAGGCACGCTGACTGGAGATCTATGGAAATATATATTAGGAATACTTCTTCTAAACATATTTTTTCATATGCTGAATTTACATAAAAATGTGTACAATATTATACAGAATATTTTGAAATGTCAAATGTAAGATAATGTTAATAATTTGCTAATTTGCTTTTTCTTAGTGCAGTTTATCATAAGTGCTGTAGTCTCATTTAAATTTAAAAAATCCAGTATACATTGATTATTTATCATCTAATGTATCACAACAATTTGCCACTGTTTTGCCTCCAACATATCTTTTCCTGTGTTTCATAACATAGCTTGAACAATTTCAGTGGCCTGAAGCAACTTTTATTATTTTACATATACCTATTTAATTTTTAACAGATTTCAGTAAAACTTAAAAAATCCAATTTGATACACAATTCCAAAAACATGGGTGAATTAATATAAATTTGAGGAACACATACTATTTTAAATATAATCTAATTGCATCAACAGAATTATTTAGACTATATTAGCTTCTATTTATTTAAAAGTCTTCTTGGAATATGTGTTCAGAAAAAATAAGACATCAATAAGAGATATAGTAAATTCTTAAATATATATGCTATAAATGATGATAATATTGAATCAGAAAGTAAAAATTGATTATATTTTATTGATATATTCTTGAGCTTTTAGAGTGGAACAGGAAATAGAAAACAACATTAAGTTTTTTAAAGGGAATAATAGTGACAGAGTAGACATCATTTCCATATTATTTATTTCAAAAATTTTTATGTCATATATTTTTTAGAATATATGAATAAGTGATAATTATTTGGTTATTTTAAGAACATTAGCATACCAATATAGTTAAATAGCAAACCTAGCTCCAAATGGCTTGGACAAAATTGGGAATAAGTGCTTTCTACAAGGCAGTTCAGGACTACATCTGGTCTGGCTTTAGATGTTACTTGTTCAAAGGTTCCAAACCATGTTATCAAACCAGGTTTATTCCATCTTATGGCTCTCGCTTTTGCTGTATTATCTGCATTATCAGGCCATATCAGTAGCTCCAGGCCCATGGTATTCTTAGTGTTAGAGGATTCCTCAGAATCCTTGCCTTTCTCCCAAGGTGCAAAATAAATCACCAAAGACCAAATAACAAAGACACAGACAAAACCTTAAGCGTCATTGGTCCTTACCAAGTCATGTTCCATCACTGTGGAGGAAGAATGTGATGCTCAAACCTGAGTTATTATATGCCCCAGAGACTAAGCGTGGGCAAAAGAGCAGTTCCCTGGAACAGTGGTTCTCAGTTTGTCTGAGAACTGCAAATTCTTAGCCACACCTCACACCTGCTCAATCAGGAACTTTAATGGTGAGAACTAAAGATCTGATTTTCAACAAGCTGTCCAGGTGATTCTGATGCCTGCTTAAGTTTGAGAACCCTAATAGGACATATGGATTTTGGAACTAGAAGAAAACATAGATAATGGATGGAAAAAGTAACAGATATCCATAATAATTTCTTCTATAAAATAGCTGTAAGATATAAATCTGTGCATTTGTAGTTTTATTCTTAAATGAATAGTTTGTTAAATTAGCCGTTAGTTAGATAACTGAATACTGTATTCATTTATATCAATCTTCTGCAGAGAAATATTGAACTTTATTTCTACATTATTATAACTTTAAGATAAATTCATATTACAAAAATAAAAAAATTATGAAACATATTTACTTCCTTTCTTTTTGTGTTTTCTTAATTAATTTTCAAAAATGCTGCAAGAAACAAAAAACAAAAAAGCAAAACAAAAAAAAGAAAAAAAATACTGTAAGGAACGCACTTCAGGAATAAGAGTGTGAGAATTCTATACCCCTACCTAGCAAAATAATCATAACTGGTAAACATTGTTTAAATATATATATAACATTTGGGAATTGTCCTAAGAGCATATAGCAAATGGGGACACATTCATTTTAGAAGAACTACTAAATCTTAGTAAAAACAGAATCTGTGGCTTTTGAGCCAAGACCTGCTCCTCTTCCCTGACCTCATCAAGATGGAAGCTAGGTGTATGAAGAAAGAAAGCGTGCCCCCTCCTTCCCCAACTACAAGCCTAGAGCTACAGTTGCTTCCTGGGAAAAAGAGATTTCCATCATTTCTCCTCTCCTTCAGTTCCATATTATGGAGGCTCTTTTCCAAGCAAGCACTGATGAGAAGTCTGGGGTTCCTTCTTTTACCCAGTGCCCACTTGTAAGGTGCGTGAACACTGGGCTCAATGGTACTCATTCCTACTTACCCAGAAGAGTCAAGAAAAGAAGACTACAGGCAACAATGCTTACCCAATATACCTGTTATAGAACAGAAGTATCACACAGAGAGAAATGGGCTGCTATTCTCACCGCAAGGTCCAGAACTGTGGCATAGAAATTCTGCCCAAGGGGAGAGGCAGGCCATAAGGAAAAAAGATCTCCACAGCATGCCCTAACGGGACTAATATTCTTTGGAACAGATTGTGGGAAAGTTCAAGCCTAAGGGGACTGCTGAAAACAGTGGAAAGTTTTTTGGTGAACAGTTAAAATGAGGCTGGTAGCTCATGATAACAACACATGAAAGTTTGTACAATCTAGACATTTAACAGAGAGGACAGGGAAAGAAATAGCTAAAAAGAGCCCTCCTAAGATGGGAGCAAGCCTCAAATAATGCATCAAAATTACTCTTGGATAATTACCAAATTTAATGGGATCAGACTGGAATAATGATTGCTCCAGAGTGTCATCAAACAACAGAACCATCAGCTAACAGTTAGTGGATAGTACCAACTGGATGGGATGTCAATGGATGCAGACAAGTTAGAAGCTGAACAAGGTCAGGAGAAGAGACAAAGAGAAACCAAATATAACCACTGACATGCCTGCGTGGAGGGGTCCAGGGTGAATGTGCGTATGCACAAGATAAGTCCTTTGAGTTGCAACATCAGAGGCTGAACATTTTCTGCAGAGAAAATAGACTTCACCAAAATATTATGGCCAAATTACTAAACAAATCATAAGCAAAAATGCAAACAACAAGAAGAAGTTCTAGAGTAGGGGAATCAGTATTCAGGTTTGCTAAAATATCGTGTCCAAAATGACCAGTTTTCTTCCCAAGTCATTCTATAAAGTCAATATTTTCCTAATGTCAACATTATATAAAAACAACACAAAAAAGAAAAGCACGTAACAGTATCTTTTATGAATACGGATGCAAAAATTCTCAACAAAATACAAGCAAACCTAATTCAGCAATATACAAAGAGGACTGCTCATTATGACCAAGTGGAATTTATCTTATAAACCTAAGTCTGGTTCAACACCTGAAAATCAATTAATTCCATACACCATATGAGTAGAATAAAGAAAAATAAAACACGATCATTTGTATAGATGCAGAAAAAGTATTTGATATATTCCAAAAATCTTTGTAATAAAAATACTCAATTTCTAGAAGTTAGAGGGTAGATTCTTACTAACCCTGATAAAGGATATCTGTGAAAATCCAGCAGCTAACAGCATGCTTAATTTGAAAGACTTAAGGCTGTCCTCCTAAGATCAGGAAAAAGAAACAATGGTTTTCAATGCTTCTTTTTGATATTATAGAGAAGGTTGAGGTCGACGTGGAGCAGCTACTAAGGGGTATGGGATTTCTTTGGGGATTTTAGAAATGTTCTAAAATCGATTGTGATGTAGGTTTCACAGCTCTGTGTATATACTAAAAAACTAATGAATTATACACTTGAAATAGGTGAATTGAATTGTAAGTATACAAATTATACTTCCATAAAAGTATTTTTAAAAAGTAATAAATATAGGACCAAGACCTGCTGTTATGTAGAAAAAAAATAAGTGCTGGTAAACACTGTTAAATTCATTTGACCATTAGGTCCACCTTCCTAGTCGTGACTGCAAGAACCATTACAGACTCACAAAGAAAATAGATGCCTTACCACAGAATTAAATCGACTGAGAGGCTTTGAAAACATTGATCTTCAAAGTGGCTGCCTGATATGAAGACACTCGGAAAATATGGTCATTTGAAAATCATACACAGTTCCCAGGTCCAAATGAACAAGTGTTCAGTAGTGTTATACATAGTTAATGAACCAAGGGAATAAGTCCAAACTTGCCCTCAACAACTATGTGGTTTAAAGGAGTACCTCTTTCTGGTCAAATTGTTGTAAATGAGAAATAACTGAACAGGAAATTATGAATAATAATAATTAATAACGTGAGGGAAAAAACCCAAAGCACCCAAATGTATTTTACCCACATGCACGTTATTAGGAGTTCTGCCTGGGTGTGTGGAGGTGTCCTTGCACAAACAGTTGAAGTGTGAAAGCTTCAAAGAGAGTTTCTCAGACCACATGCAGTATCATTGTTTCTGTCAACTGGCGTTTCCTGGGTAAGTACTTTAAGGAAAAGTTAGGTAATATAAGGTAAAATGTGTTTCTTTGCTCTGTGACATTACTTTGAAAAGCTAATATTCACCAAAACTTTCAATGTTTTCTTTTACAGAATACCCTTAAATTATATTAGAAAACACCTGATAAATTCTATCTGAGTGTAAAAATAATGCCCACCTTATAAAAAGAATGAAAGAGTAATTATCACCTGAAATCCCACAAAAACACTGATGAAAATATTTGCTTATCCATTTAAAAAAAACAACACACACACACACACACACATTTCCCTACATCTATCTCCACAGATGTTTAAAATTTTCCATTACTTATATTATTCTCTCCATTGAGTTTCATAATTTACTTTTTCTCCTAACATTACAAAAATAGGCATAATTTCATGTAAATACATTTTCATTTACGATAGCCTTTGTTTTTTGTATACTTTATTGAACTAGTTCACTCTTGATGTGGTTTGTATTATTTTACATTTTCTGTACTTAGACCTGGAATGTTTATTAAAGGGTATGCATTTTAACTTTCTGAATTTTAATGCTAGATTGCTCCCCAAAAATATGTCCTTTTACACCCCCAAGGGATAACTTTTATCCATAAACTTGTGGGAATTGTGCTGCCACTTTTTTCAACCTATTGTATTTGTAAATATTTAAAACAATCTCATCATTTCAAATTTTCTTTCTCTATTGACTAGTGAGATGAAGAGTGTTTCCTATTGGTTGGTCACTTGCATTCCTACTTTAAAAAATTGCCCCTATTCCCAAAATATTCTTTGGGAAAATCTGTTTCAGGAGCTTCCCATCCAAAGGGGGGACCCAGGGGGCAAGCACACATTCATTAAAGTGTGTGAAATGGTCTGAGGTCACCACATGACACATTCTCACACAAAGAGGATGTAAATCACAACCTGAAATCCTTATTCAATTTACTCAGAACCAGAATGCAACGTAAGAACTTTACATTCTGAGTCCTGTTTTCTCAGCTAAAAGTGAACTCCATCTTACTTATTTCCACATTCATTCTCTACTTAATGTTCAGACATAAAACATTTCATAAACAATATACACAATGAGGGCTATGGATGAGGGCTATGGTGAGGAATAAAAAGGGAAAAGAAAAAACATGGGATTCCAATCTCCTAATCCTTTAACAGATCTTCTAATCCACTCGCCTGCCTCCTGTAATGAATGCTCACTCTGTCAGTAGGATTTACTGTGCTGTTGACTGGATTCTCGCTTCCTGCCCTCAGCCTGACTGTGTCATCTGCTTAGTTTTGTAGTTATGTCAATGTCACCTTTACATACTAACCAGTCTCTTCTAGAAATAAGGAAACAGAAAAATATCAGCTCTAATATGTATTTGTTTTAGAGAAGCCATACTTTCTGCCCAGGGAGAAATAAAGTTTGATTTGTGCTTTGTTGATTATAGAGGCAAAAAGATGCAGCTTTATTTAAGTAGAAGAGTTGGGACTTTTTTTTTTTTTTTTTTTGGCAAAAAAGACCTGAGGTTATTTTCTCTATCCAATGTGTACTAGGTATAAGACTCATAATTTCAATGTCAATTTAAATATATCTTATTCATTCTAGGTTTGAAGCTAATATAATAAATTTAATGGTTTGACTAATTATATAGTAACAATGTTTCATAGTAAAACAGACTAAATAAAAAGTTTAAACAACTAATAATTTTTTTATTATTTAAAATACTTAATGTAGTTATATTATGAATATAGCCAGAATTGCTACCATGAGAAACAAATATTTTAAGGAGTAGGATGGTGGAGAAAAGGGAAAAAAGTGCACTGAGAACCTAACGCTTGTGAGACATTTAACATGTATGTAGGTTTCTCCCTCCATCTGCAAATAGAAACCGAAGTGCAGGAAGGACATTAGGCTGAACTATGGGAAAGTGATGATGTAGGACCAGTCAAAATCCTTTTGTCTGGTGCCCAAATATTTGATAACAGTTGATCTTTCTCTCCTTATTGAAATAGTCTCTTCATTTGGCTTCTCAAATAACACGTTTTGCAATTGTTTTTTTTGTTGTTGTTTCCAGTTTCACTGGCTACTTGTTCTCACTTTTTTTGCTGGATGTTTCACCTTCCTGACTTAGACAGTAGGGTGCAGAATATTCACCCTAATATGCGAGCTACTCACTCTCCATGGTCTAAAGTACCAACTATTTGTACTTCCAATGTCATTCTCTCTTCTAAGTGCCAACTTAACGTTTCTACTTGAATGTCTATAGGTACCTAAACATAACATATACCAAATTCTCTCCTCCCATAGTCTTCCCCCATCTAGGGAAGCAACAACCCATGTGTCCAAGTGTTCTGAGAAAAATTCTGAGTCATCCTTGATTTTCCATTCTCATCCACTAGATACCTGATCAAAAGATATGCTCTAACTATGAAATATATTATGAAATATGTATCTGAATAATCTCCAGCCTGGACCAGAGCCAAAACTACCTTCAAGTCCACCACTTCCAATATTTCCCTCTCTTATTCAGTAGACTTCTCTACTCAGCCATCAGAAAAAATCCATTAAAAAGTAAATAACTGGCTTCTTACCACATTTGGAATCAAAGCCAAAATTCTTCTCAGGTTTCTACATCACACAATGTCTGTTAATCTCCTAATGACACTCTTTCTTTCTCACCCCCTCCCAAGATAATGGAAGCTCTTGGAGACTACGTATTTTATTTACGTTTTTGTCCTCAGTGCCAAGTGATTGATATACAATCTTTGTTAACTGAATGAGTGAATGAGGAGTTTACTGCTCGTCTAGAAAAGAGATAATTCAGATTTTATTCAGGTCATGGCATTAAGGATAGACAGAAGAGGTTAGATGAAAATATCTGTGTAGCAGTTTCAATACACACTTCAAAATGGTTTGAACATTTTTATGGCTAGAATAGAGAAAAACAACCTGGTTAAAACTGCGAATATTGTCTTTATTTTTATCTGATATTGAAATTCACTTTTTTTGGAACAGAATTTCCTTTTGTTTTGGAAAATTGCCTTTAGTAGAATTTTTGATGCTTGGTTAAGACATGAATGTAGTGACATGACCTGAATGTCCATTTTTCACACTGAGAAGTTAAATGGCCTTTTTATTAATGGAATTGGTAGGTCATGTTTTCTTTAGAGATTTAATTTCCTAAACAAATATTTAAACTGTGTTGAGTCAAACCGTGGAGCTCCTACAGCTGAAAGTTTCAACAGGAAAGGCAATCACTTCCTCCATTATGAGAAACTATTACTGACTTCAGGGCAGTAACTTGTGTTTGTCCATGTAGAGCTTTGTGTGACAGCAGGCCTCACCCACTCTGGTTTGTGTCCCAGTGGACAGAGCTTCAAAGTAGACAGACATAACATGAAAAGCATACCTATTGCATAAATGTGTAAATGAATACATTTTCCATTATCTCCACCTCAAAACCCCCCATAGGGTTAAGTAAACAAGATTGACCTCTTCAGAAAATTGGGTTCTAAGATTCTTAGAATTGTGCAAAGGGAGTCCACTTAAGGGAATTTCTTGTGATGTGTGATATGTGGGTTGTTAAAAATGATTTTTATATAAAACTGTGTAATTCTTTTATCTTAATTTAACATGAAGTTTAAAAGTGTTTTTTATTGTAAGCAAAATATATTTGTTTGGCATTTTGTTAAATTATTTCCTGATAAGGATGTAATTATAAGAAAAATATGCTTATTATATTTCTGTATAGGTAAAAGTACTTAACCAATTATATATTTACATATGTAAAGACATCAATTTTTCCCATTTAATAGGTTACATAGTTACTTAAATCATTTTTAAAATAATTTATTTGATGAATGTAATACAAAGTATGTATTATATCAGTTTGATCTGTGAAATATTAATTCCAAGTATTACAGACTTTTATTATGTGTTATGGCATCTAGCAGAGAAAAATAGACATTTATTACCTGATATTTGAAATCACTGCATATTGTGCTTTTAAAAATCAACTGGTATACTGTTAAAATAATTGCCATATCTTATTTATAAAACATGATACAAATTTTGGAAAATTCTTGCTGTTGTGTTAAAACACTTTTCTTCAAGTATAATCGATTTGACTGATCTATAATTCCATAACTGAAAAGGGAAATTGAAAATAATCTTTACCAAATTTTTATTTTATTATCAACAATATTTGAGGTCTTAGAGATATCTTCATACACTCAGTAAGGAATTCATTTAGATTAATGTCTTTTACTAATCCATGAGCAGCATCTTGGGGAAACTTGACAGAATTATTTTCATTTTTATGTTCCTCATTAAATGTTTTATCTCAAAGTTGGTATTTCCTATATTCCCCATCTCTAAATTATGGTTCTTAAGGTGTAAATTATACAATAGGCATCTATAAATAAGAGCACATTAAAGCATTAGCTCTACGGCAGCTATACTCTACCAAGTAAAAATTTGAAGGGAGATCTGTATCCCTTTCTTATTTTATTTCCACTGACACAGATGTTTACTTGCTATTCAAATTCGTTACTATAGTTTTGCTTTAAAAAGGAGTAACTGAGTCAACATTCTTTGAAGTACCATTGGAAGCCACTAGAAATCCACAGTTTGCATTTGGGAAATATTGACACCAATGATTCATAGACAAACCTTCATCTATAATGACATCAAAAATAAAACACTGGAACTTTAATGGTTAAAATCTGAGCTGCTTATGCTGAGTTAGGAAGTGGAAGTCCAAGTCCCACATGCCAGGTTTTTCCCTCACTCCCTGTAACACCTCGGAGCTTTCCTTGTAAGGCATGGTCTCCCAGAATCACATTTTGAAGACTATCACCTTGTGAAGTAGGATTACAATACATTGTGCCAGAAAAATAAAGTGAGGAAAAAAAAATTTTAAACAGCATCTCATACAGAAAAGCTTATCTTTGGGATAAGCTCCTTAATAAAAAATGTTCAAACTCTCCCTTTGGTAAAGATTATACACAAAATAGTGAGTGCATTTTAAAACAGTTTGCAAAGAGTTTAAAGAAGCATAATCAGGTATCATTATACTGGTGAGCCAGGGGTCAAAGTAATTGAATTTTTAAAAAGGCACAAAGGATATCTGGTGAATTAAGTTATAATTAGAGTGTGGTAACATCGTATACATAATGTGAATGCAAATATAAATGAAAAAATACTTGAAGCTGTCTTTTTCTTTCATTTCTCTGGAATAACATGCCTAGCTTCAAAGGACTATGTGCGTGCCTGAGATTAGTTCCCGGAAATGTTAATATCACTTTTTTTTCATCCTCTCACTGATGTGAAAACACAGCTGGGAAATTAAATGCAAATGCAAACATTTCCTTAATAAAAGTCTTCTACTCTTGTAAAAATCTTTTGTATCTATTTGTTTTAATGACAAATCCTATTCAACATTTGTCACTATTAATTAACAACATGGATTTGATTCAAAAATGAATAGTCAGGTCATCTAAGTCTTTTTGGAATATTGCTTTCCAGGCTCTTCTTGGCTCTAAAATTATTGAATTTCAAATAATTTTCTCACCTACTCTGCAGATGAATCTCATCTGATGTTCAGCTCAGATTCCATATATCTCCTTTTAGTTCACTTATTTTAGGTGATTTTCCCTAACTGGTATTTCCAGTTCCTTTAAATAGTCTGATGTATGTAAATTGCAGTGATGTCTTTCCCTAAAACAACACTGTTGATCTATCTATATGCATAACTAACCCCATGGTACTTAACTAGCTACTTCCTCCTTCTAGACAATTTCCATTTTAATCATTCTCACAACTTTTATTCACTTAAATATATTGAATTATATTCTTAGCCAAACTACTTTTTAAATGTCATATCTCATAAGGCATGATTGATTAGCTTTTCAGGCTAAATATACTAAATGTCACTAGAAGGGAATCATGGAGGCATGTTAATCCTTTTGGGCCACTAGAATGCCACAGAGGCTTCTGGGACCTGAATAGCTATTGTTAAAGCAAGTCTTTGTTAAAAATACTCAGTTAGAGCTATATAAGGCTTTTTCTAAGGGTCACCCTCACATTTACGGAAGACCAGCTACAATGCTTCCTAGAGAATATTTGATTTTATAAAAACAGAAATCTGCGAGGACAAGTCATCCAAGAGGGTTGCCAGGAAGTGCATTTCTGAAACAAGAATGAATCTTTATAATTAATGTGCACATTTAAGGCATATTTTCACCTGCAGGAGTGCCATTTGTAAAGAAATGAGGAAATATAAAGACTTGTAGCTAGAAACATATTTGATAAGCAGCTTCCTCCATCTACTAAAATATGTGAAAATAATATCTAAACTAAAACTCAGACAATAAGCAATTTGTTGGCAGAGTATAGAGGGATTATCCACTAACTATAACACTGATTGAGCTTGGCAAGAAAAAACATCAGTGGACAATTTATGTTTTTTTCATAAAATAAGCAATTGATTTCCTTCCCTCTCTTTTTCCTTTAAGTAGGAGGTCAAGAATCTGTACTAAACAGAATATGGGCAGGGTGAAATGCCTTTAGGATAGCCTAAATGTTGAAACTATTCTTTCCTTTGCTGTCTACTCATCTTTTTGTATCCATTTACAGACTGTACATTTAAAAGACAACAACTGGGAATTTAGGGAGAGGAATATTAAGTGTGCACTGAATCCTTGGAGATGGAATGGCTTTAAAAAGTTAGAATAATGCCTGGCAAACTCAGATAGGATTAGAGGCATGGACCTCAATATATACACCTATTTCCCTGCAAGTAGGAGTTAAACACTAGCCAGTGCTCACTGCACAGGACAGATGCCTGGATTATGAAGAGCATGTTGAAGAACGAGACCAACAACAAAACAAACCAACAGCGGATTTTGCAAATAGTCTATAAACAAAGAGGAAAGATACCCCCAAAAAAGAAATGTACATTTGAAGCTACTTCTAGAGAAAAAACATGTTACTGTTTAGGTGGTCAATGAAATTCAAAATAATATTAAATCTACAAAGGAGAATGAAAGGCTGCGAGAAGAGTAAAGTAGTTTTGAATGGATTTAAAGGTGAAATAAAAGTAAAACTGAATGGGATTCAAAGGGATAGGTTCTTGGAACGAAAAGATCACAATGAAGGCAAAATAGCATTAGCAGAATTAAAAATTACAGTTGATCCTTGAGTAACCCGGGTTTGTGTTTTGAGGGTCCACTTATATATGGATAGTTTTCAGTAGTAAATACTACACAATCCATGGTTGTTTGAATCCACAGGTGCAGAGGAACTGTGGGTATGATTCAGGTGCCAACTATAAATTATACACGGATTAACTCCTGTGTTGGTCAAGGGTCAACTGTGTATTTAAGGCAGTAAGAGCAGACTACGTAATGCAAAAATCTAATCAGAGGTGCTGAGGGAAAACTTGAGAACATTTTCCTAAGGATGTAGGAAAAATAAAATGCAAATGAATAGAGGTGTGGAGAAGGACACAGAGCAGGCCACACAAATACTGTTCATGTTCGTGAGTAGATGCCAGAACAATCAAATGAGCATTGTCAGTAAATAATGAGATATTTTAAAATGAAGAATGGTTACTTATTCTTTTATTTTTTATATAATTTTAAAGGTTACTTTCCATTTACTATTATTACAGAATACTGGTTCTATTCCCCGTGTTGTACAATACACCCTTGAGCTTATCTTACACCCGGTAGTTTGTGCCTCCCACTCCCCACTGGTAACCACTAGTTTGTTCTTTATATCTGTAAGTCTGCTTCTTTTTGGTTATATTCACTCATTTGTTATACTTTTAGATTCCACATATAAGTGATATCATATAGTACTTGTCTTTTCTGTCTGTGCACAATGCCCTCCATTGTTTCAAATGGCAATATTTCATTCTTTTATGGCTGAGTTGTATTTCATTGTATGTATGTGTATACATATGTATATAATGTACTATATATATGAAGATGTAATATCTTTATATATATATATATATATATATATATATATATATATATATATATATATATATATATATATCAACTTCTTTATCCATTCTTCTGTTGATGGACACTTAAGGTGCTTCCATATCTTGGTAATTGTAAATAATGCTGCTATGAACATTAGGGTGCATGTATTTCTTTGAAGTAAAGATTTCTGGGTTTGGGTTTTTTTTTTTTTTTGGACATATACCCAGGAGTGGAATTGCTGGGTTATATGGTAGTTCTATTTTTAGTTTTTTGAGAAACCTTCATACTGTTCTCGACAGTGGTTACACCAATTTACATTCCCACCAATAGTGTAGGAGGGTTTCATTTTCTCATATCCTCGCCAACATTTGTTATTTGTGTTCTTTTTGATGGTAGCCATTCTGACAGGTATGAGGTGATATCAAATTGTGGCTTTGATTTGCATTTTCCTGATGATTAGTGAGGCTGAGCATCTTTTAATGTGCTTGTTTGCCATCTTCATTTCTTCTTTGGAAAAACGTGTATTCAGTTCCTCTGCCCAATTTTTAATCTGGTTGTTTCTTTCTTTCTTTCTTTTTTTTGATATTGAGTTGTATGAGCTGTTTATATATGGTGGATATTAATCCCTTATTAGTCATATCATTTGCAAATATCTTCTTCCATTCAGTAGGTTGTCTTTTGGTTTTGTGGGTGGTTTCCTTTGCTGTGCAAAAGCTTTTAAGTTTAAATAGGTCCCATATGTTTATTTTTGTTTTTATTTCCTTTATTTTAGGAGATGGATCCAAAAAATTATTTCTGTGATTTATGTCAGAGTGTTCTGCTTATGTTTTCCTCAGGAGTTTTATAGTATCTGATCTTACATTTAGGTCTTTAATCTATTTTGAGTTTATTTTTGTATATGGTGTTAGAGAATGTTCTAATTTCATTCTTTTTCCTGTAGCTCTCCTGTTTTCCCTGTACCACTTATTGAAAAGGCTGTGTTTTCTCCATTGTATAGTCTTGTTTCTTTTGTCATAGTTTAACTGAGCATAAGTGCCAGGTTTAATTCTGGGCTCTCTATCCTGTCCCATTGATCTATATGTCTGTTTTTGTGCCAGTACCATATTGTTTCGATTACTGTAGCTATGTAGTATAGTTTGAAGACAAGGTTCTTCTTTCTCAAGATTGTTTTGGCTATTTGGGGTCTTTTGTGTTTCATATAAATTTTAAAATTATTTTTTCTAATTCTGTGAAAAATGTCACTGGCATTTTGATAAGGATTGCATTGAATCTGTACATTTCCTTGGATAGTATGCTCATTTTAACAATACTGATTCTTCCAACCCAAGAACAGAGTGTATCTTTCTATCTGTCAGGTCTTCTTCAGTTTCCTTCATCAGTGTCTCATAGTTTTCAGAGTGCATGTCTTTGCCTCCTTAGGTAGGTTTATTCCTAGGTATTTTATTCTTTTTGATGTGATGGTAATGGGATTATTTCCTTAATTTCTCTTACTGAAACTTCATTGTTACTGTACAGAAATGTGATGGATTTATATATATTAAATTTGTAACTTTACTGAATTCATTGATGTGCTCTAGTAGTCTTCTGTTGGTGTCTTTAGGATTGTCTATGTATAGTATAATGTAATTTTTATTAGGAAAAAAATAACTTCCTTTTTGGAACTGAAAAAATACCTACATACATAGATCAAGAAAGTTCATCATATTCCAGACACAATAAATGGAAAAGTTAGTGAAAAGATATCCATATACACTATAGACAAAACACACACACACATATGTATGTTTGTAAACACACATTCCTGTATATATGTGTATATACATTAATACATGTGTATATATATGAATTATTTAAAAAATTTCCTCTGGAATATAAAACATTAAAAGACATTGTAAGATGTACAGACATTGCCTACGATGCAAAAATTTTTATGTATACGTTTGTTTGCTTTTTTTTAGTTTTTATCTGAAAATAAAAAGACAATCACATATGCACCTTTATTCAGAAAAGTTACTAAGTAATGTCCTATCTATAAAAATTTCTTGAAGTTATATCATGGATAAATTACATGAATCAAAATTAAATGCTAAGCATTTGGGCAAAGGCATACAAACATTTTTTTTTTTAAGTTAGAAACATAAGATTTAACATGAAACATCTCTATGATATAGTTAATGGAAAAAAACAAACTATAGACCCATGAACATCATATTCTAACAATTCATAATTGCTTGCACATGTTTCAAATAACTGGAAATTCACTTAAGTGGTCTGTGAAATGGATGCCTCCAGGGAGGCAGATTGTTTTGGGGAAAAGGGAAAGGGCAAAACTCTTCTGTCCCGTTGAGTCTATAAATTCCTCAATATTATTTATTTTGTACCATGTGCATATGAAAATTTACTTGAAAGAGAAAATACAATATATAAATAAAATATATGAAAATATTACATAATAATAAATAAACATATTTTTGAAAAATATATTATATTCATAAGATTTAGTGATAGCAAGCATTTTTGGTAATGTTAATTCAGTGCATCTATGAAAAGACAAACTTCATAATATACTTCAATGTTTGGAGTCATCTGGATATTCAAGGAGAACGATTACCTAAGTCATAGGAACCATGATAAGAGTGGCTAAGTGTACTGGGCCATGTTCTAAGGACTTTATACATATCAAGACATTTAATTCCCATTACCACCCTGTGAGGTAGCTTGAACTATAATCCCCATTTCACAGCTGAGGAAAAAATCCACTAAGTAATCTACCCAAGGTAAAAACGTGAGCAGCAGAGTCAAAATGTAAACACAGGCCTTCTGACTGCACAGCGCACAAAGGAATTCTGCTTCTACAATGGACTCAAAGTAAAAAGACTATTTAGTGATATGGACAATTTTGATGTGATGCTAATTGAAAGAATACTAGAATGCAACTCAAATAATCTGAACATAATTCTGAAAGAATAACTAAATGTATACTATACACACACAAATAAGATGGAAGGAAATATGAATAGAGTTTTAAACTCTTCTGGTATCACCTATGATTATTATTATTAAATACACCACATTTTATAAAGACTAAAATGCAATGTCATTCCTTTCATTATCATAAATATTAAAAGTACACTAGTTGCACATAAGTAGTTAGCTAATTAACTAAGTAAGTATACCTATAGAACAGTTCCTCTGGGAGCTGATAGCCTCAAAATGCTGCAGATCATGGAAGTTATTGTCAATTAAGGAATTCTAACCTACAAAGAAGTAATCAGTGCTCTGCCAAGAAATCAACCCAGAAAAAATATTTTCATGTAATTTTTATTGTTTCTGTGTCGGGATGAAGAAAAGCATTAAAGTACAATGAAAGTATAATTTATCTTTTGCATTACATATACAAGTTTTCATTTAAAAATTGAAGAGAAATGAGTTATTTTGAAGAGATATTCTGATTGTTCAGAGACATTGCCCGCCTATTATGATGCTGAGCTAGGAGTCAAATATTAATTTAATTGCTTCTTTCCTGCATCAAATGTGAAATTTATAGTGGCTGAAGATGTACCCAAGTGAGGGATCCTGTTGTTGCTGAATTTGTAAACAGATTTGAAAACTGACTTCTTCATTTACCTCATAAGACTATATTTTGAGATAATAGTGGTCTTTAGTTATTTTTGTCTCCATATATTTTAAAATGATTTGAATTATTGTTTTTTCTTCACAAGCCAAAATTAGAGAGAGGTTGTGTATGAACATATCTGCTCCTGATTGAAATTCCACCAGAATCAGATATAGTTCTAGCCCCAGGTAGACACATGTGATTCTGTTTCAGTAGTTTTACTGAACAGAGAGAGGCTGGCCAATTTGCCAAATACCATTTCATTTTATTCATTTTACTGAATGACTAACCTACCAAATTGCTGAATAGTTTTTTTGAAAGTTGTCATTTGTTATCTGACAGCTCTGTCTCTGATTCTGGTCCTCTATCTTCATGCGGAGCTGTGTGGAATTTTTCTCTAACCTAACATGTAGCTTACTGTGTGTTGAAAACATAAGCCTTTATCCACTTATGCTCCTCCCACTGTCCACCAGAGCGTTAGACTCTTTGTCATTAAAGTAGCAACAAATGATAATTGTAAATGTAAGAGAAGAATTTCTGAAAAAGGTGATGTTTTAGTTTTGCAAAACTTGCACTAGAGAAAGGAGAGGAAAATGTGTTCAAGGAAAAGAAAGTAGCTTTTTTAAAACCATGGTTGAAAACAAAGCAAGGCAAGTTCCAAATGTGCTGATTCAAAATCTATGAGGATGGAAAGTGATACAAACAGGAAAACGAGGGAAGCAACTAAACTGATGCTCAAAAGGGAAGCAGGGAACAGATCCCAAGAAGTCCATCTTGATCCCTGAAGCCAGAGAGAGCCATTGAGAGACTCACAGCAAGATAGCAACATTTTTAAAAGTTAGAAACATCATCTTGTTGGCAGCTTAAAGACCAGAAATTAAGGTGAGAATTTTTGAAACAGAAATATTAATTAGGAGACTTGCAATAATCTAGGCAATCAATGCTGAAGGACTAATCAATTAGTAGATATGTGGATGGAGAGGGGGCATTTTTGAGAGATATTTAGTTAAATAGATTTGTAATGTTGATGACTAATTGTCTGTTTAGGCACGGGAAAAAGAAACGAAGTGAAAAGATTTGGGCATGGAATATTGGTGCTTACCTCATAGAGGAAATAAGAGATTGATAATAGTTTGGAAGGGATGATGGTAATGTTGGTTTATTTTTGGACTTAAGATGCCATTCAAGGGAACTTGTATGGTAATTTATCAAACTGTGTGTGTGTGTGTGTGTCTGGATTTGAGCTCAGAAGGAAGAGAGATAAAGATTGGGACTTACTCATTATAACTGAAGTTATATATCACACAGGAAATATGTATCAGTAAAAGAAAAAGTTAACAAGTATTGGTTGAAAAAGGAAGGTACATGATGGAGCCGGGGAAGAACTCACATAATTCTATCTATGTACTTTATTCTCTTCTGCTGCAAATAATTTATTGGAAATGGCAGTTGTAATAGTCTATTACAAATACATACATATATATGTATATATTTGATTCTCTCTGTCTTTCTCTCTTTCTCTGCTTCCCACTTAATAATTGTGGAGAGAGAAGATTTGGCCAAAAGAGAACTTCAAGATACTGAAAACCTTCCACCTCTAGGAAATAAGACTTTTCACATGCTCTCTATTTGCAAATATCTTTCCTCTCCTTCTATGATTTAGCTGCATTACTGCTTAGATTTCCACAATTACAGAGTCCACATTAATCTCTATAGTGTGTCACAAGGAATGAGAAGGGTACCTAGTTGTAACAATGCCAAGGGAGGTATTAAAAAAAAAAAAAAAACAGCCATTAGAAACTAGCAGACTAATGGTGAAAGTTACCAGACACTTCTTCCTAAATGGAGAGGTAGACAGCTGCTGAGGAGAGTGGGTAAACTGGCACAGGAATTAAGAAGGGAACTGACAAGAACGCAATTAGCTTGTTAGACATTTCTTATCTGAAAGTCAAGGTATTACAACCTCCAAAGGATGTGAATGCCACTAACTGTGGTAAGCTGTAGCAAAGGGGTCCAAGAGAGGAATGGATATTCTGTGCTGATGACATAAACTCATCAAAGCCTGGGGTTTTAGGAAACTGTCTGCATCTGCTACCATGATGTCTAAATCTGGAAGCTCCTCTGGACATAGACAAACTAGCGATGGGGGAGGAATCAGCAGACAAACCTACAAGCATCATGGAGGATTCACATTGAAATGCTAAGCACAAAGCATCACTGCAGCAGATGGGACAGGCATGATTAGATGTAAAGAAGAAATCTGTCTGTAGGTAGAGTCCAAGCTGGTGGAGTGGGACCTACTGCTTACACAGTAGATGCGCAAGATACATTTAAGACTTGGATTAGAATGTTCTCTCATATCGTAGTAGGCAGAATAGTGGCTTTTCAAATATGCTTGTGACCTAATCCCCAGAACCTCTGAATATGTTATGTGGTAAAGGAGACTTTGCAGATATAATTAAGGTGCTGTCCTTAAAACAAGCAGATTATCTAGGATCCAGGTGGGCCCTATCTTTATTCACATAATTCCTAAAAAGCAGTGAACTTTCTTTAGCTGGTGTCAGAGAGATGCCTCAGAAAGAGAAGTCAGAGAGATTTGAACTATGAGAGGGACTTGGCCGGCCGTTGCTGGAATTGGGACTATCTGGAAAATACAAAATGAATGCGGGCAGCTCTAGGAGCAAAGATAGACCCACACTGACAGCCAGAAAGTAAATGGAACCCTCGGTCCTACAACTGCAAGAAACTGAATTCAGCCAACAATCTGAATGAGCTAGGAAGCAGGTTCATCCTTGGAATCTCCAGAAAAAAACACAGCATTCCCTATGCCTGATCTCAGCTTGTGAGACTCAGCCTAACAGCTCTGAACCACGACATCTGACCTACACAATTGTGAGACAATAAATGGGCTGTTTTAAGCTGTTTCATTTATAGAAATCTGTCACGGCAGCAACAGCAAACTAATAGGTGGGTATTAAGGTGTGATATTGCTATGAACTTAGATCACATTAACAAAATTATGATGTCAAGGTAGCACAATAGAAAATTCTTAAGTATTCCCCAAAGTCAATCTGAGGTGTATTTTATTTCATCTGCATATCCCTCTCTAAAAAAGACAGTGAGCAAAATGATGAAAAACAAAAATTCAGATGACAAAGAAATCAACCGACTTTAAACCACCTTACACATGTGATTCAGTAATATACACCAGGTAACTGATTTCCTGGGAAAACTACACAGTGAAATAAAAATTTTAGGTGTGACTAAAATGTGAAATATAAAGACGTGTAGACTTCTCTGTAAGTGGGCAGAATATGATAAGTCTGTGATGGTAAATAATGTCCTTTCAGATCTCCTAATAACATTTAAACGAACAGACATTATTTAAAAAGTCTTCCCCAATATTATGAGATAAAATGCTGCTCAAATTCATTCATAGCTGCTCTGTGCAGCCACCCAATCATCCATCTGCAAATGACCTTGAAAATTCCAGAAACCTGCCAAAAAATGCATGGTCCACCTGTCATCACTTTTAGGAAATGGTACCCCAGAAGCAAGCATGTTAGGAGGTCGACAGAGTCTGCCTCTCCATCTCAGTTCTCAATTCAGGGAGTGGCATATATATGCCACATGTGCTTTCCTGTTGTTTAAATAACACTGAGCCCCTACTGCCTCCTTTTAAGCCAAGATATCCTGTGAGGGAGTGTGAACATAACACCAAAATCCATTTATAAAAGTTAGGTTTAAGAAAGTTTTAGTGCCTACTCTAGCCCACCCCCTCCATTTTATAACCCTCCAAATAACTCTAATAAAATGAATGTTTTGCCCTCCTCTACCCATCACTTTCCTGTAGTGAAAGTTGACAAGCATGGGGCCAAGAAGGAGAGAGACAGCTGAGAATATTTTACGATGCTGAGCATGTCAGATTTTCAGCTTCATGGATTTTAAACACACACTTCTGAATAACTCTGCCCTCAGATCTGCTCTTTCTAGTCTAGCAGTCTTTAAAAAGATGGCAATTACCACTTCATCATGTTCAGTGATATGTGATTTGTCTCCTTTTTATTCTTGTCAGTGATTTAAGCATTTGAAAGGAAGAACAAAAATAGGTATTTTAAGCAGAGGCAATTCTGAATTATAAAAATCTACTAAAAATATGCAAGAAACCATGTCTTCCCAATTTGAAATAAAAGCAAACAAAATCTTACTATCCTGTGTATAACCATTTATTTCCACAGGCATTTATACTGAAGTTAGGGGGTAGCAGTTGGTCAACGATTAAAACTTCCTTCCAAGGACTTCCAGATATTGTATATAGCAGTGATGGAGGGAGCCTCATATATTCTTCTACACAGAGTCTCAGGGGAGAAAGTAGTGATGGGATCCCAGAGTGTTTGACCCACCAGCAACATGGAGCATTACCTCTACTTACGTGTAGATGTAACAGTGTAGTATTTTATTTCTGTATATGTTTACTTCTCATGAGAAATTAGAAGTATTTTCAGCCTAGAATATTCTAAATCAGAATTTGTTGGAATTGTGTGTGTGTGCACCCATGTTTGTGGGTTCTATTCAGCTTTTCCAAGAGGAATGCTTTTGTTATTTTATGTCAATCTTATTCACTTCTGTTCATGCCAATCTTATTCAAATTCTGTGTTTTGTGGCTTCAATTCTTTTTCTGTGTGTTTGCACATACTGAATTATATGACAGAAGAACTTTGCATGCAACTAATATTACTTTGAGAATTATAAAGTATTCATATTATATTGAAAACTTTGTAGAATACAATGCCAAAGGAATTATAAATGAGTATTTTTTGAGATTTTTTCAGGTATATAGTACTTTTCTGAACCCATTTACAACAAATGAGAAATAGGAAACATCAAGTATCTAAATCTAAAACAATATCTTAGAGAAGGAGATATTTTCCATTGTATTTGTATTTTGTTTACTTATTTAATATAAAATAACTTTATTTAAAATTAATTCTAATTTTATTTTTTAAACATATTTTAAATAACTTTTCATAAAGAATGTACTGAACCAATCAAGATTCTCCTACAGTTGTGTCCTTAATAGATGGCCTCAATCAACTCTTCATAGGAAAAGCTAGTACAGAAAGTTTGCTGCTGTCAGAATCTATTTTCAATTGTTGACCTTTCACTTCCCCTTTCAGCCAGATTCTCACAAATCTAACCCTTTCTCTGAAATGATGCATTGGCTCATTAGCCAGAATACTGAGCCTACTGTCCATAAATTTTGAATCAACACTAATTTATATTTTCTTGCTTGCACTTGACTGTAGAAGCCACAAGAGATTTGGAAGGATTTCAGATTTGCAACTGAACATTGAATTACTCAGAATCTTATGCTAGGTAAATGAAAGTTGTTAATGAAAACACTAATAATCTCATATTAGAATAAATGGAATTTGGGGGATATAAGTATCCATTGTAAAGAAAGCAAACAAATAAACAAACACATTCCTAGTGCCCAAGTGAAGGGAAAAATATGAGTACAAAAATATATGTATATTAATTTTTAAGATCATCTATTATTTTTATTGGACAATTTTTTTAGAGCTGTTTTAGGTTCACAGAAAAATTAAGATGGTATGGAGATTTCCCATAAACCGCCTGCACTTCACATGCACAGCCGTCTTCACTATCAACATTCTGCTCCAGTTGGTATATCTGTTACAACTGATGAACCAATATTGACACATCACAATCCCCTAAAGTCCATAGTTGACATTAAGGTTCACAGCATGCTGCACCTTCCATGGGTTTGAGATAATTTATTTTTATTATAATTAATTTTTACTTATAGTTACCAGTCACTATCAAATGAGGTTTCTTGTCTATTACTAATATTTTCCATCAATATGTTAATTCTTACATCATTGAGATAAAATTGGTGACTAAACTGCATATATTTAAATATATGATTTGTTGAGTTTTAATATACATAAATACCCATAAAACATTACTACACTCCAGATGATAAACATATCCATCACCCCAAAAGTTTTCCTGTATCCTTTTGTAATCTTTTTTTGCATTCCCCGAATTCCAGCCCTGCACTACCCCCAGAGAAAACACTGACTCTCTTTTTGCTATGGTAGATAAGTTTGCATTTTCTAGAATTTGTATAAGTGGAATCTTGTACATGATATTTTTTTGTCTGGCCTCTTTTATTCAGCATAACTATTTTGATTTATCTATTTTGTTGTGTGTATCAATAGTTGGTTCATTTTTATCATTGAGGGCCATTCTATTATATGGGTGTACCACAATTTGTTCATCCATTTACCAGTCAATAGGCTTTTGAGTTGCTCACAAATTTTGACTATAACAAATAAAGCTGACATAAACACCCATGTATAAAATTATGTATGACACATCCTTTCATTTTTATTGTGTAAATATCTAGGATGACTGTATGGCAGCTCTATGTTTAACTTTTGAAAAACTACCTGATTCCAAAGTGGTTATTCTATTTTGTATTGCCATCAGCAGTGTATGTGAATTTCAATTGCTCTGTATCTGTCAACATTTGGTATAGTCGATCTTTAATTTTAGCCATTCTAGTGGGACTGTAGCAGTATCTCATTGTGGTTTTAATTTCCATATCCTTAATGATTAATGGTGTTGAACAGTTTTCATATGAATATTTGTCATTTGTATATCTTCTTTAGTGAAATTTCTGTTCATGTTATTGCCCATTTTCAAAATTGAGTTTTTTTGTCTTTCCATTATTAGGCTGAAATGAATTTTTATAGTTTCTAGGTAATGTCCTTTGTAGAATATATGGTTCTAAAATGTGTTCCTATTCTGTGCTTGCCTTTTCATTTTTATAGTGGTGTTTTTTAATGAACAAAAGTTTTGATTGTTATGAAGACAAATTCAGTGATTTTTTTTCTTCTGTAGTTGATGTTTCTTAAGTATATTTAACTAAGATTTGCCAACCCAAGGTAAGTAAAATTTTATTCTATATTTCCTTTCATAAATTCGATAGTTTTATCTATAATTCATTTTGAGTTAATTTTAGTCTGTAGCATGTAGTAATGGTTAAAATTTATTTATTCATTTACTTTGCCTATGCATATCTGTTTGTTCCAGTACCATTTGTTGAAAGATTGTATTTTCCTCAGTGTACAGTCTTAACACCTTTATCAAAAATGAATCAACCTTATACATATGCTGTTTCTTGACTCTTTTTTTCTATTCCATTGTTCTATATGTCTATATTTATGCTCACAGAATTCAGTCTTTATTCTATAGCTTTATGTTAATAATACATCTAAAAACTAGATGTAAGTCTGCCAACTTTTTTCTTCTCTTTATTCAAATAATTTTGGCTATTCTAGATGCTCTTCGTCTTCATATACATTTTTTATCTTAACTCAAAAGTCTCCTGGGATTTTGTTTTCCATTTTATCTATCCATAGACCAATTTTGATAGAATTACCACGTTTTGTTTCCTGAACATTATGTACTTTTCTATTCATTTAAGTCTTCTTCTTGATCTCTCATGAAAATTGTCATTCTGTGTACTGATTTTGCACATTTTTGTCAGATTTATCCCTAACAGATTTCATGTTCTTTGTTGCTACTGTGGGTACTTAAAAAATTAATTTCCAGTTTTTCATAGCTAGTTTATTAAAAGCAGTTGAGCTTTGTATAATATAGTGGCATGATATCCTGTGTCTTTGCAAAACTCATTTATTAATTCTAGCACATTTTTTTTCATATATTCATTAGTATGATAGTTTTGTTTTCAAATAAACACTTTGACTTCATTTCTAACCTGTATAACTTTCAGGTCCTTTTCTTCCCTTTTTGCACCGAGAGAACATCTAGGACAGTGTTAAATATAAGTGGAAGGAGCAGACAAGTATTTTTTCCTCAATCATAGGAGAAAACATTCAATCTTTCAACTTTAAGTATGATTGCTGAAGGTCTTTTGTAGATGTCTTTTAATAGGTGATAAAGTTCCCTCCTATTTCAAATTTGTGAAGATTTTATCAGTAATATATGTTGGAATACTTTAATTATTTTATATTTATCACTTTAGTAAAATTACCAAGCTTTGTTTCATATGTTTCCTTAATTTTATAATTAAAATTTATGAAAACATATGATTATATTTTCTTTCATATATGGAAAATTAGTATTTCTTTTAGAAATGTAGGCAGCCACAGGAATTATCTAGACTAACTCCATATTTAGAGATACAGATTATAATTCCCAGTTTGTTTAAATGACTGTCTCAGGGTTACTCAACGCACAAAGTAAATATATAGAATTTCCTTTTTTGTCCATTGTCTCTCTTCTTTAATATACATGAACAATGTTTTTGAATTAAACTTTCAATCTGTTTGCTAATCTATATTGTACATTCAATGAGAAAATAGATCTTTAAGAATTAAATAATACTATTATAAATTCATTTAATGGATGAGAAATATTTTGTCTTTTAAACATTATATCACATATAAACACTTTCACAAGTGTGTATTTTATCATAAGTATTAATGATATTTTCAGTCAACAAAAGGAGAAGTAAAATTTAGGTGCCAATAATATAAACAAAATTATTTAGTTACTTTTACAATGACAGTAAAATATTTCTAAGTAGTTTTATTTTTTATTATTTACAATAGATCCAGACAGCTAGGGCCCAGTTTCAGTGAATTAATGGCCTTTGAAACCTTGGACAACTTATCTCTTATCTCTAGGCTTTTTTTATTTTCTGTGTAAGTACAGGTTTTAAAATAAATGATTTTTTGATTCAATTTTTTTGTGATTTCTGATTGGCCTGACAGGTGATGAATATATATTAATTAACTTTTTGAAATGTGTTTCACTGAAGGTATCTCATTTTATGTGTATCTCAAATCAATGTGGCTATTTCAATATCTACTATATTCCCTTTGATTCTATGAGAAAATAAAATATTTTTGTTTAACAAGTAGTCCGTCTTTTGAACTGACTCTAGAAGAATCAAGTTAAATATTTAAGAATTAGGCGATTTCCCTATATTTTATTATCATCTGTTTCTTCCAAGATCAGTAAACTGAAGCCTAATTGAGTCTGTTAATTTTACACAATTTTTAGTTATGAAAATTTTCTATTTGATTCAGAATTTAAAATTTGTACAGTATAAGTAATACTTTTACTTGTTAATGTATGGATAATGTCAGCAACAATGATCAGAAGGATAATTTTAAATTACTGCTCACTGAGAATTTAATAAGAGACAATAGTTTGTGTTTACATTTAATTAAATATACAGACTTCCCAGTATAATTTATAACAAAGTAAGAATTTATATTGTATATTCATTCTTAGAAGGAATGTGGGTCAAAAATCTTATTTGGGGCTTCCCTGGTGGTGCAGTGGTTAAGAGTCCGCCTGCCGATGCAGGTTTGTGCCACAGTCCGGGAAGATCCCACATGCCGCGGAGTGGCTGGGCCCGTGAGCCATGACCACTGAGCCTGTGCATCCAGAACCTGTGCTCCACAACGGGACCGGCCACAACAGTGAGAGGCCAGCGTACCGAAAAAAAAAATCTTATTTGTTTCTTTCCTTAAAACTCTCTATTTTCTGTTTTTTTTAAAAATATGTATTTATTTATTTATTTTTGGCTCTGTGGGGGTCTTTGTTGAGGCACACGAGATCTTTCGTTATGGTGTGCAGGCTCTTTGTTGCAGCACATGGGCTCCTCTCTAGTTGTGGTGTGTGGGTTCCAGAGTGCGTGGGCTCGGTAGTTGTGGCACATGGGCTCTATAGTTATGGCACAGGCTCCAGAGTGCATGGGCTCTGTAGTTGTGGCACATGGGCTCTCTAGTTGTGGCACGTGGCCTCAGTAGTTGCAGTGTTCGGGCTTAGTTGCCCCTTGACATGTGGGATCTTAATTCCCTGACCAGGGATCAAACCCCCGTCCCCTGCATTGGAAGGTGGATTCTTAACCACTGGACCACCAGGGAAGTCCCCCAAACTCTCTATTTTCTAATAGAATAGTTTAATCTATGCTTAACTTCAACACATAAAGAAAAGTAAGGAAAAATAGAAAACAGCATACTCTGAGGAAGAGCTTATTTATCAGTTTTTTACTTCCACATTCAGGAAACATAAAAGCCAGATTTCCACAATTATTAGAGTAAGGTTCTCTCAGTAAGCTTAGTATTTGAGTGCACGTGACTTTGTAAAATCAAATTTAATATATTTGAACTCTCAAAAAGGAGGGAGGGAGAGGCAAGAGGGAAGGGATATGGGAACAGATGTATATGTATAACTGATTCACTCTGTTATAAAGCAGAAACTAACACACCATTGTGAAGCAATTATACTCCAATAAAGTTGTTAAAAAAATTACTACCAAGACCCCAAAAAAAAGCAATCATATCAATTTTATAACAGTACATCTGATTACAGCATGTTATTTGCTTGCGCTCACCAAAATAAAAATATTTAATGTAATAATCTTCAAAGAATAGTTTACTTGTGTCATCTAGTTCAGTGTTTTGCTACCATTTTGTTTTAGTAAAAAACACATTATTAAAAATGTTTTCTTAAGAAAGAACATTATTAAAAATTTTGTTTTCTTAAGAAAGAACAACACTATTACATAAATTTACTGTGCAGATTAAATGGCACTCCCCAGACAGTTATCTATTTAATGGAGTGAATCTACCACTTAACAAGCAGTTTTGGCTTTATTATAACACTAACTAATATACTCTGTAGTACATAAAATGCATCTATTTCATTCCCTTCCTAGACCTTATTGATGATAACTTAGTATTGGATAATGGGATGTAACTAAAAAAGTGACCTCATGCACCCCTCCCAGGAGGCAAGTAAAGGAAATAATAATGATCATGCCAAGGAAATTCCCAGTTTTCCCTAGTGTGTAGCCAAGGAAAAGTAATTATAAGAGTTATTTTCCTATTTCTACACAGTGGAACGCATAATCTGAACAGGGTTATGAGAGAATTTGTCCTGCAAATTAGAGCTTGTCAGTAATGTCTGTGGCTATAGGGGCCCACTGGTATCTGGTATCTGGTGTGTATGTATGTGTGTGTGTGTGTATGTGTGTGTGTGTTGGATTAAACTGTGAGTCCTGGAAAATCTAAAGAATAAAGTCATAGCTGCACCTCAAGGTAATGAACAGGAAGAGGAACCTCCTCTAAGGAACCAGTATTAGCCCTGAACAATCTTGTGAAATTTAGATTGCCAAAAGCTGAGTGAAGATTGACAAAATGAGCCTTAGAAGAAGGAGGAAATTTCCTAGAGAATTACTGGAGAACAGGCAGAACAAGCAAGGTTAGTGACCAGGGAAACCCACAAAGGTATCACTGTTAACTCTGTACAAGCTTCAGCATTGGCTATGGGAAATGTCCAATTGAAAGTTCAGGTTTTTGCTTTTTCTAGTCCATCTATAATCCCCTTTAATAAATCTATCTTCTTATTATTACCTTTCATGTCCATAAAGCACTGTGTGTTAGCTCTTTGGGAACTAAAGGAAAGGGTGAGGAAAGGAAAATGAGGTGTGGCCATCAGTCACCCTCTGTGATCTCACACCCAGGCAGATGAATGCAGCCATGAGATGAGCTGAAAAGGGAGTTTGATCCTGCCGTGCAGCAGGAAAAGCAGGAAGGGTCAGAGAATGTGGGACAACCTTATAAGTTCATTATGCAACAATAATATGAGACATTAATACTCTCACTATCTTTCAGAGTCTTTTTATCACCAGTTGGGCACAAGTATGAAGTACCTCTCAAACATTATTTTTGGCATATTTTTTCATGATAAATTAAAAGAATGGAAGGAAAGTTAAGAGTCAAAGACAGCTGAACTTCCAACTAAGTGAAGTCTATATATTTATTTCCAAACTGAAAAACACCATTGACTTTTAATTTTTTTATGTTTTATAACATCAACTCCTGACCTCTCTTCATTGATTGGTTTTAAAGGAAAAAGAAAAAGAGGGGGGATTTTCAGCTTTTTCTGAATGAACTACTTTATAATATGCTTTATAACTTTAAATTTGAAAATGGCTGAATATGATGCATTTAAATATAACAATTATGACTAATGTTAAAGAACAAATATTTAGAACTAATACTTTTTAGAATTTCAGTTCTGTTCTCCTTTTGAGCATATGTTGAGCAGATGATCATATTGATTAAGACTGAATAAAAAATGAGAAAACAAGTTTTTCTGATTCTCTAAATGATAGTGGATATAATATTTTAAAGAGAAAGAATATTATTTATCTAATAATTATTATGTTACATACATTCTCTTATACTGAATAGGAATATATATATATATTATATATTATAATGTATATAATATATATATTATTTCATGACTTACAAACTATGTTTTCAGGACAACACTTAATTTTATTTTGAGTGTCAGTTTTACCTGAGAAAATAAGAGGGAGATGGTTCATTGAAAAAAATCCTTGTGTTCAAAAGTGACCATTAACATCTAAATAATTCTGTCAATGCAGCAACCTATGTTGTTAGCTTTGAAAACCAAAAAAACCTTTATAATGCATGTGATTTGGCTCAATAATTGTGAAATAATCATTCACAATATACTCAGTAATGATTTTTCTCCATGACAAAATGAGAATGGTCAAGAATGAACATGGGGAGATAGAACATTGAAGACAAGTATTATATGAATAAGAATAAAATAAAAATTAGAAAAGCTGGCATGGAAGCTGATCCAGAGACAGGATAGTCAACATAATATGCTATGACAAAATGTAGCTTGCATTATGCTAAAGCTTATCAAAATGAACAAAAATATAATAGGAACGCCTAGTAGAAAGGTAACCAAATTAATTGGTGTTGATCAAACTCAAATAATAATGCTTTACCTACTCGAAAAATTATATGCAAAATCAAAACTTTTTGGCTTAGCAACATATTAAACTAGAAAATAAGCCTGATTATTTGCATATTTTCTGATAATACTTAAAACACTTGACTTGTTTTTTCTGATTATTCTAATTTATTTGCATATTTTGGTTAAATCACTTGCACAATTTCCTTAATGATACAAGTTGTAATCAAGCTCTATTATAAGTGCTCTATTCTTTTTAAAATTTACCAAGAAAAACATTTTTGTCCAAATTTCATTTAAGGCAGTATTTGTAAAGGAAAATTCCGACAACTATGCTTCATTTTATTTGTGTATGCATAATTTGTATGTTTCAGTTATTAAAAATGTGTTTGATGTGACTTCTTGTGTTATGGGTTTGTGTCCCTCCCCAAAATTCATTTGTTGAAACTTCAATCCCCAGTACCTGAGAATGTGACCTTATTTGAAAACAGGGTGATTGCAAATGCAATTAGTTGTTAAGATGAGGTCATTGGAGTGAGCCCTAATCCAATATGACCAATGTTCTTATAAAAAAGGGAAATTTGGGCATATAGACATGTGTATAGGAAAAACGCCATGTGAACATGAAGATGGCCATCTAGGAGCCAAAGAGAGAGGCCAGGAATGGATCTTTCATTCAGTCCACAGAAGGAACCAATCCTACCAAAACCTGTATTTGGACTTCTAACCTTCAGAGCTGTGAGACAATAAATTTCTGTTGTTTAAGCCACCTGGTGTGTGATAATTTGTTACAATAATTCTAGCAAACCAATACAACTTGCTTAATATCATTTTATCTCTAAATTTTTCATTACTGATTTAACTACCAAAGTTTCTAAACAGAGAGTCAAACATTTTTACAAAATTGACTTCTATGGGGAATAATTATAAATAGAGAAGAGAAAGAACAAGAGTCTCCTCAGGGGCCTCTTTGACTAAAGGCACACACCAGGATAGAGATGCAGACTGAGAGACCAACTTTCTGGATCTGGGCAGAAATAAGGTGTTTGAATGTAAATTGAAGGAAGGCCAGGAATGGGAGTAGTTTGAAACAGTGAAAGACAGCTCTGTCCTCTGTTTAAAATGTAAACATATATTATACACACCACTATATATAAAATTGATTAATAAGAACCTGCCCTATAGCACAAGGAACTCTGCTCAATACTCTGTAATGGCCTATATGGAAAAGAATCTAAAAAAAGAGTGGATCTATGTATATGTATAACTGATTCACTTTGCTGTACACCTGAAACTAACACAACATTGTAAATCAACTAGATTCCAATAATTTTTTTTTAATCCTGAAAAACAAAAACAAAACTTCAGTAGCCTAATACACTTTTCTTTTTTTTTTAAACACTGGGTATAATTGGGCTCCATAGAAGCAAGACAATTGTTGTCTTGTATCTCTTGTAGACTACCCTAAAATTTAAAGCATCCTTAAATTTGAGTTCAAAAGACAAATCAGGGACAAATGATCCCAGATGGTAATTCAGGTATCTGAAATAGGATAGAATATTTTCTGCTTCAATTGATAATATTCTAATTGTGTAGAGGATTTAAGAAGAGGTTTAAAATGCACTATCTAATTTGATTTTTTGTTTTTATGGGATAAGAATATCAGGCCCTATTTCAACCTCCATGTTTCAAGGAGAAAACAGAGCAGCACAACACCAAAAACACCTGATTCCTAGAAAGAGAAATTAACTTTTCTCAAATCAAGAATAGGATGAAGCAGGACTGTGAAGACATTCCAGTCTCTTGCTTTTGATTTCCATCTTATTTATACAACAGCATATTGTACTAACTCACAGGGCAGTGCTATGTCTGTGCAGTGCTTTTCATAGACAGTGCACAAACATTACGTTTTATACCAAAATTATCATATTGAATTTGATATCTCTTGAAATGCACTCATTGATGATTGTCTCATTCATAAAATAGGTATTCAGAACACTTATCGACTTACTGTTGTATCCACCCCCCCAAAAAATGTCCTTATCCTAATCCCTGGAACTTGTGAATATGTTAGGTTACAGGGCAAAGAAGAATTTAGGTTACAGTAGAAATTAAGATTACTAATCAACTGACCTTGAGATGGGGAGATTATTCTGAAATATTCTGAGGGGGCAAGGTAATCACAAGTGCTCTTATAAGTGGAAGAGAGGAAGACAGGAAGGAAAGAACCAGAAAGATGGCAGCTTGAGAAAGCCTTGACCCAATGTTTCTGGCTTTGTAGATGGAAGACGGGAACCATGAGTCAAGTACAGTGGTGGCCTTTAGAAGCTGAAAAAGGCAAGGAAAGAACTTCTTCTCTACGACCTCCAAAGGGAATGCAGACTTTGCACTGACACCTTGATTTCAGCCCAGGGCTACTTGGGTCAGATTTCTGACCTACAGTACTCTATAATATATTTGTATTGTTTGAAGCCTATAATTTTTTGGAAATTTGTTAAGGCAGGAATAGAAAGTGAATACAGGTAATATTACTGATTGAACATATCCAAAAAACAAATAGAGAATTCCTAAAAATAAACAGGGAATTGCAGCACTGTGTGGTAAATGGTATGCTGGAGAAATATGAGTTAGTATAGGAATATTAAGCCAAGTCCACTGAAGTTCACTAGGGACTGGGAAGGAAGTAGGACATAAAAGAAGAATGGGTTTTCATTAAGAAAATTCGGGGTTGGTGTTATGACTTAAGGTGAATGAACAGCAAGTATAAAGACCAAAAAGCAAGAAGGAATGTGGCATTTTGGGATAGTATTTTGGTATGGGAAATTTATAGCTTATGAGTAAAACAAAACAAAACAAAAAAACAACAAAACCAAACAAACAAGCTAACAAAAACTCCAATTACTGTCAGGCTAAAGACAGAGTAATTATTTGAGAGATAAACATATTAAGGAGAATGCATTTGATATCTTGAGGGGATTGAAAGGCCATTAAAATGACTTCAGGATGAGCTTTGCATTCGGGATAGAAGAAACAGATTGAGAGGGGACAGCAAGGGGTTCAGAGAGACCACATAGAAAGCTGTTGCTTTATGTACTTAGAAATGATGGAGGCCTGAACTGGGAGACTTGTAGGGAGGAAAAGAGAATGGACCACATTTTAGACTTTTTAGAAGAAAGATTCAACATGGATTTTTAATTCCTTGAGGAACAGTGGAAAGGGGGAAGAATATATTTTTATTGCTTTAGCCACTGAGTATATGGTGATGTCATGATCTTAAACAGAAACACAGAAATAAGAGTAGACTTTGATGTGAGATAAACAGTGAATTCAGTTTGAACAAATAGTATTGAGAATCCAAGTGACAATGTCCAGTGGACCAAGCATGTGTTGTAGTACTGGTGAGAAATCTAGTCTGGAGGTATTAATTGTATTATTACAGCATATAGATTATAATCACCAAAGGACAGTGGGTTAGACAAGAAAAAAGTCATAGGCAGAACTTTGAGGAATTTCAACCTTCGTATGATGACTAAAGGAACTCAATAAAGGCAACTGAGGAGTGACCAGAAATAAGTAGGTTTTGAGGAAATATGGAGACTGAGAAACCAAAAAAAGCAAACATTTAAGTAGAGGGAATAAGAAGCAATTTCACAGACTTGAGGAGACACTTGGTGTACTTGTAAAATAAGAGGTAAAAACATTTCATTGTGTCTAGTAACAAGCAAGTTAATGTTGCCATTGGCAAGGGCAGCTTCGTTAGCATGGGAATCAGATTGTGAAGGAAGTAGAGGACCATTGAGTATAAGAAACTATAAAGTTTGGATGAGAAGGGAATACAAGTACAATGGCAATTGGAAGTAAGCATGCTGTTTTGGGGGGAAAGATTAGAAGTCCTTGAAATTATTAGTGTAAGGTGGTCATCATAACGTGAGAGATAAAAGGTAAACCATAGAGAAGGAATCATTTTTAGACTCAGATCTTACAGGATGTAAAAAAAAATGGATACAGAGAATGAATGTAAAAACATTACAAGGAATTAAAGGTAGACGTGTTTGCTTATACTGTAACTAGAAATAATGAAGAAAAGATGAGTGTAGTGCAGAAAAGGGGATAGATTTGTCTGAAATGTATGACCTACCTCTATTCATTCTGTGGGGAGTTTTAGCAGTGCATTAATTGATGTCAATCTCCTACAGTAAGTAAAACTGACTCATAATGAATAGCCAATTGCTTCTTGGGCACCTAGGGCAAGAGTAGATTTGGGGCAATAGTAGATATCCATTCTAATCAGTAAATAAATATTGGTAATAAAATAAATGTATCCTTCAATCGTTTGCGTTTATTTTATAAAATATTTGCAGATACATTTTTTATTTGTTTAAAATTGTAATTAAATGTATCTGATGTAAAATTTACCATTTTTAAGTGTACACTTCTGCACCATTAAGGATAGTACATTGTTGTGAAACGATCATCAGCATCCATGTTCAGAACATTTTCATCTTTTCGCCTTCCCAACACTCTGTATGGATTGAATACAAACTATGCATTTCCCCCTCTCCTAGCCCCTGACAACCACTGTTCTACTTTTTGTCTCTGTGAATTTGATGAGATATTTCATATAAGTGGAATCATACAATATATGTCCTTTGTTGACTGGCCTATTTCACTTAGCATGCTGCCTTCAAGGTTCATCCATTTTGAAGGATGGGTCAGAATTTACCTGCCTTTTAATGTTGAATAATAGCCCATGGTACATATACACCGCATTTTGTTTACCCATTTATCTGTTTATGGAAATTTGGGTTGCTTCCACATTTTGCTATTGTGAAAAATGCTGCTATGAATATGGGTGCACAAATATCTCTGCAGTCCCTGCTTTCAACTAACTCTCTTGACTATATGCCCAGAGATGGAATAGCTGGATCACATGGTAATTTTGGGTTTAATTTTCTGAAGAACCATCTTCCATTTTCCACAGTAGCTGCAACATTTTACATTTCTACCAGCAATGCACGGGATTTTGATTTCTCAACATACTCACCAGCAATTATTTCCTAGTTTGTTGGTACTGGCCATGCTAATTGGTGTGAGGTAGTATTTCATCATGGGTTTGATTTGCATTTCCTTGATGATTAGTGATGTTGAACATCCTTTTTATGTGCCTATTGGACTTATGTATATCTTTTTTGGAGAAATATCTATATAAAGTCCTTTGCCCATTTTTAATTGAGTTGTTGTTTTTGTTGTTGTTGAGTTGTAGGAGTTCTTTATATATGCTGGATGTTAACCCCTTATCACTCAGCTTAAAGGATCCTTCCAAATTAGACCTCACCATTCCGTATCCTTGCCAAGTGCCTTGCTTGTCACAACGTGGACTATCTCTCTTTCTCAATGTTGTATTCATGGTATTTCAAGATCTACTCCCTATCTCCTCCTCAGCCTCTTTCTTCACTGATTTCCAGTTTGCATTTCCATCTTCCTTGACTCCCGAAGTGCTTGCAATTGCCCACACCTAGGTCTTTGCTGATGTGATCTCCTTACCAGAAGAGCACCTGGTCTCTGACTTTCTTCTTAAGAACTTCTATTTGGGGATATACTTGATGCAGAAGTTACCTCTGCTCAGAATCCAGCCCTGAGACTGCTCCTTTTTTTGGTGCCCTGTGCGATTTTATACATGTGTCTTTTATCCTATTCCACATTATTTTGTAATCGTCTTTTACAGTTTAATTTCCTAGAATTGAGAAGGGAAACCATTTCTTATCTATCTTTATATTTGTAGTGAAGAGCCTTGTTAATGTCACATAAGAGTACAACAAATGCTGGTTGTTGTGGATCAGGTTAATAATAGCAACTTGAAATATTAATTTAAAAATGTGAAAGGATGGAATTGGATCTTTGCACAGCTGATAAATTTTAAACTACAAAATACTTAATATCAAATAGACCATACTTCTTCTTTGCCTGGCTTTCTTCTTTCTCCCTTTAAATTCTTTTCTCTCTGCTTCTCTGTTTCCCTCTCTCTCAGTCTCTCTCTCCTCCTTCCATCCAACCTAACTCTCTAACTTTTATTTTTAGTTGAAAATGTTCATACTTTTGGAATAGACAAGAACAATATATCGTATAGTAAGATGTCTAATTTACTTATGTATTTAATGAAGTACTATTATGATTAATAATCAATCATAGCTGCAGTCAGAAGAAACTAATCATTCAATGTTTCCTAGGCAGTCACTATAAATGTGCATTACCTCTCAAGACAATCAGTAATCTATAACTTCTGTAATGCTTTAAACATCACAGATGCTTTGCTTTAGTCCTAGCTGGTCATCAACAATAAGGGTCCATTTATATTAGTCGAATGTCTGGTAACAAGTTCACTGAAATTTGCCTCCATAGAACAGTTTCTGGTAGGATGAGCACAATTTACGGTGAGCACATTGCAGATGATATACGGTATTCTGTGCCCCATAAAATCCTCTGTCTGGCGGCAGAATAGCGCTTGGTATGGATGCCTCCTTTCCACTTTTGTTAAGAAATTTATTTAGCTTAAATCTATTTTTAAATTGTCACCTAAGTATATAACGAATATTCATTAAAATTTAAGATAAATTTACTTTTTTATTTTATAGGAAATTTTCATTCCAAATTTACTAAGGATGATGGCAGTGGTAGATCTTGCTGAAAATGCACTCACCAAATAGCACTGCAGAGACAGAGGTCTGTTATAAATTAAGGGAGAGAGTTTGTAATTGAATTTCCTTAAGAGATGTGACTTTGTTATTGAATAAAATGGGGTAAAACAATCAAAAGACTGAGCACTACTAAATAGAGTGCCAGGCATACATACCTTAAATAGAAAATCATCAATTAATTATTTGTATAAAAGTGTGAAGATAAATGTGTATTAACATTTTATTTTGCTAATTCTTAAAATGTTTGTTAAAAACATCTGTTTTTAACAAATTTGTTACTGGTTTTGGAATATTTGTAAGAGAAATTGCCAAGAAAGTATCGTGCACTGAATTGCTATAAGGCATGGTAATAAGGTATTTTACATATACCTTGTTAACATGAGTACATACATATGTACATGCATTTCTTTTCACTGTGATGTCTCTGAGGCACTACAAAATATTTTGGTGATTTCTAAGCATTAAAGAATTATTAGGTTATTTTGAGTGTAGTGCATTAATTCTCCTAGGGATCTCGGAGGTAACAATAGTCTGATTCTATTTTTGAACCTCCCCAAAACTGAATATAAAACATTAATCCTGTTAGTATGTAAGGTTGTACAGGTTCCTTGAAAGTGTCACACTGCTAATTCAATTCAACGACTGAAATAACTCAGAGTAGTAACACTATTATTCCCAGAATAGGTTCTCAATGGAAGGCTTACATAATTGGTCCATTTATTTTAAATCAGAAGAAAAAATAGTCATTAGTTTTAAAATAAAATTATTAAAAATCAGAAAATATATATTTAAAGGTGTTAATTACGGGTAGAAGACATATGACTTAAATGTCAATTGATAAACAACATTTGGGGGACACTGGTAGAAGGTAGTATTGAATACATTTTAGTGAAGTCTGTTTTTAAAATAAACATCTTATTTATGTTGAGGATGTATATTTTGTCACGTAGATGATTACATTTATCTTATGTGTGTATTTTTTTGGTTTGCTGAAAAATAGATATGAACATGATTTCACATTATGTTATCTACAAACCAGAATATGTGCTTAACCTCATATTTATTTATTTATTTTATTTTATTTTTTATTGAAGTACAGTTGATTTACAATGTTTTCTTAGTTTTAAGTACACAGCAAAGTGATTCAGTTATACATACACACACACATATATATAGTGTATATATATGTATTACATATATATTTATATTCTTTTTCAGAGTCTTTTCCCTTATAGGTTATTACAAAATAATGAGTAGAGTTCCCTGTGTTATACAGTAGATCTTTCTGGTTTTATCTATTTTATCTGTTTTATATATAGTATTGTGTATCTGCTAATCCCAACCTCCTAATTTATCCTTCCCCTCCATCTCCTGTGTGGTAACCATAAGTTTGTTTCCTATGTCTGTGAGTTTATTTCTGTTTTGTATGTAAGTTCATTTTTGTCATTTTTTTTAGATTCGACATATAAGTGATATCATATGATATTTGTCTTTGACTTACTTCACTCTGTAATCTCTATTTAAAGTACTGGGATAAAATTTTAGATAGTCTTGTTTTTAACACTTTAATGCTAGCTCTCCAAGATGGTAGCCCGTACTACATGTGGCTGTTAAACATTTGGAATGTGGCTAGTACCAATTGAGATGTGTTGTACATATAATATATATAGTAGATTTCAAAACTTGCTGGAAAAAAGAATTCAAATTATTTCCTTAACTTTTACATTGATTATAGGTTGTGATAATAATATTTTGGATATGTTGGTGTAAAGTGTTATTAAAATCAATTTCACTTCTTTCTTTTCTGTTCTTAATGTGACTGCTAGAAAATTTAAAACTATTAGGATGGCTAAAATATTTTGCTTGTATTATTTTTCAAATGGGCCAGTGTTAAACTCTAAGGAGAGGAATAAAAGTTTGAGGATAGTAATAAAATGTCATGATTATAATTTTTATAATTATTGTATCTTTACACAATGCAAGTCATTAAAAACATGATATTAAACTATATTTGTTGATGCTGAGATATGTTTCCAATATCTAATAATTAAAAGAAGTTACAATTTAAAAAAATCTTGAATATATAAGAATAATCGTCATATATGTATATATGTAGATTTCAAAGTGATTGTAACTGAATGATGTAATTAAAATTGATTCCAATTTTCTCTTGCATTCCTTTCTGTTTTATTTAACTTCTACAACAAGAAAAATAAATAATCATTGTTAAAAAAAGTTATGGAAAATGGTAGCTTATACAAGCAAAAAAGCAAAGTCTTTGGCAGACCTTTTATTAACCTGCAATTTGGCTTAAACTTTAGGAAAATTCAAAAATCCATTTCTCTAGTTTTGATATATTTCTTCCCTTTTTTCAACAAGATACACTGGATTCAAACTAAGATACTCAATGTAAATCTTACGATGTCTATATACATGGATAAGGCCTGTTAAAACTTTATGTTTTGTCTGGTTATAATCACGGAATTACTCCATAATAGCAGTAGAACTCACTTAACTGACAGAGTAGACCTTTAGCTGGTTAAAAATAAATGAGGCAATAATAACTATTCATTAAAATAAATTTAGCAAAAATGTATTTTCTAAGTGTTAGCTTTCAAATTCTTTAAATAAATATTTTTAAAAGATTAAATACTTAAATGCATATGATTATCTGATATTATAAGTTTGAAAAGCACTTTATTTTATATTTCATAATAACACTCACTTGTTAGATAAATGCCTCTCTAAAGAATCACTTGACAGAGCAGAATCCTATAAAGAAACTTTCAACTGGAAAATTTAGATAAAATGCATTCTCTCAGAATAACCTAGAGAAGGGAATTCAGAGAACAGCTAGTAATTAAAACATGACAGATTCCATTCCAATTGTTTTAAATTGTTGAACAATTTTGGCCAGTTAAAACTTAAATCCCATTAGTACGAACTCACTTTGGGAATGTGAGATACTTTGAAATGAAGCAAAGGCTTTGGTGCCAATCTGCAGCCACTCAGTCATGTCCAAATGGCTCGGATCTGGGCAGCAGTGTCCCCTGGATCTCCACAGTAAAGCCACTATGAAGACGCCATCCGCATAGGGTTTCAGACCACACAAGGACAACTTAAGCCTCAATTCAAGGAGTTTCTGAGAAGATGGTATTAAGAACATGGGGTTAACAAAGCCAAAGTATTAGTGAATTATAGAAATGATTCTGAAAGTCCATAAACAGCCTCAGGCAAACTCCATCTCAGAATATGCTGCTGAAATCAGCGGAAAGTAATTTTAAGTCAGACACAGTAAATTATGATTGACAAGTGTGGAAAATAAGAAAGATTGGTGAGTTACCATTTTATTATTTTTTATTTCAATTTCACTTTGTCAAGCAAGTCCTTATTCTCAATATCTATATGACAAAAGAGTCAATAATTCAAGAAATAAATAGAAGTGTTTCACCTGAAATAAAAGAAGCTAAAATATCTAATTGTATCTGCTTTTAAAACTTACAAACAGGTCAACAAGCAAAATTTACCAGTGAGAGATCAGAGCATGTAAAAATCAGAGAGTGTAGAATGCCACTGGATATAGGTAAAAAGAGAAACATAAATGTGTACCAGCTACATCAGATTAAGGTAACCTTAGCAATGGTGAGGACAAAGTCATCTTCAAATGGGAATGATTTAAGGCTCTTATTGTTTTTAAAATTATAGTTCAAATCTATATTGCCTTGACAGTTGTAATTTTATTTTTTACGTTTTTAGGTTTATTTAAAAAAATTTTTAACGTCTTTATTGGAGTATAATTGCTTTACTTTGTTGTGTTAGTTTCTGTTGTATAACAAAGTGAGTCAGCTTTATGTATATATATATCCCCATATCCCCTCCCTCTTGTTTCTCCCTCCCACCCTCTCTATCCCACCCCTCTAGGTGGTCACAAAGCACCAAGCTGATCCCCAGAGTTATGAGGGTGCTTCCCACTAGCTATTTTACATTTGATAGTGTATATATGTCCATGCCACTCTCTCACTTCTTCCTAGCCCACACTTCCCCCTCCCTGTGTCCTCAAGTCCACTCTCTACGTCTGTGACTTTATTCTTGTCCTGCCCCTAAGTTCTTCAGAACCCTTTTTTTTTTTTTTTTTAGATTCCATATATATGTGTTAGCATACGGTATTTGTTTTTCTCTTTCTGACTTACTTCACTCTATATGACAGACTCTAGGTCCATCCACTTCACTACAAAAAACTCAATATCATTTCTTTTTATGGCTGAGTAATATTCCATTGTATATATATGCCACATCTTCTTTATCCATTCATCTGTCAATGGACACTTAGGTTGATTCTGTGTCCTGGCTATTGTAAATAGTGCTGTAAAGAATATCGTGGTACATGACTCTTTTTGAATTATGGTTTTCTCAGGGTATATGCCCAGTAGTGGCATTGCTGGGTCGTATGGTAGTTCTATTTTTAGTTTTTGAAGGAACCTCCATACTGTTCTGCATAGTGGCTGTATCAGTTTACATTCCCACCAACAGTGCAAAAGGGTTCCCTTTTCTCCACACAATCTCCAGCATTTATTGTTTGTAGATTATTTGATGATGTCCCTTCTGACCAGTGTGAGTTGATATCTCATTGTGGTTTTGATTTGAATTTCTCTAATGATTAGTGATGTTGAGTATCCATTTTCATGTGTTTGTTGGCAATCTGTATATCTTCTTTGGAGAAATGTCTATTTAGGTCTTCTGCCCATTTTTGGATTGGGTTGTTGTTGTTTTTTTGATATTGAGTTGCATGAGCTGCTTGTAAATTTTGGAGATTACTCCTTTGTCAGTTACTTCATTTTCAAATATTTTCTCCCATTCTGAGGACTGTCTTTTCATCTTGTTTATGGCTTCCTTTGCTGTGCAAAAGCTTTTAAGTTTCATTAGGTCCCATTTATGTATTTTTATTTTTATTTCCATTTCTCTAGGAGGTGGGTCAAAAAGGATCTTGCTGTGATTTATGTCATAGAGTGTTCTGCCTTTGTTTTCCTCTAAGAGTTTTATAGTGTCTGGCCTTATATTTAGGTCTTTAACTCATTTTGAGTTTATTTTCATGTATGGTGTTAGGGAGTGTTGTAATTTCATTCTTTTTCACATGTAGCTGTTCAGTTTTCCCAGCACCAATTATTGAAGAGGCTGTCTTTTCTCCATTGTATATTCTTGATTCCTTTATCAAAGATAAGGTGACCATATGTGTCTGGGTTTATCTCTGGGCTTCCTATCCTGTTCCATTGATCTATATTTCTGTTTTTGTGCCAGTCCCATGCTGTCTTGATTCCTGTAGCTTTGTAGTGTAGTCTGAAGTCAGGGAGCCTGGGTCCTCCAGCTCCATTTTTCTCAAGATTGCTTTGGCTATTTGCAGTCTTTTGTGTTTCCATAAAAATTGTGAAATTTTTTGTTCTAGTTCTGTGAAAAATGCCATTGGTAGTTTGATAGGGATTGCATTGAATCTGTAGAGTGCTTTGTGTAGTACAGTCATTTTCACAATGTTCATTCTTCCAATCCAAGGACTTGGTATATCTCTCCATCTGTTTGCATCATCTTTAATTTCTTTCATCAGTGTCTTATAGTTTTCTGCATACAGCTCTTTTGTCACCTTAGGTAGGGTTATTCCTAGGTGTTTTATTCTTTTTGTTGCAATGGTAAATGGGAGTGTTTCCTTAATTACTCTTTCAGATTTTTTGTTGTTTGTATATAGGAATACAAGAGTTTTCTGTGCATTAATATTGTATCTTGCTACTTTACCAAATTCATTGATTAACTGTAGTTTTCTGGTAGCATCTTTAGGATTATCTCTGTATATTACCATGTCATCTGCAAACAGTGACAGCTTTACATCTTTTTTTTTCCAATTTGGATTCCTTTTATTTCTTTTCCATCTCTGCTGTGGCTAAAACTTCCAAAACTATGTTGAAAAATAGTGGGGATAGTGGGCACCATTGTCTTTTTCCTGATCTTAGAGGATATGGTTTCAGTTTTTTACTCTTGAGAATGATGTTGGCTGTGGGTTTGTCATAAATGACCTTTATTATGTTGAGGTAAGCTCCCTCTGTGCCTACTTTCTGGAGAATTTTTATCATAAATGTGTGGGAAATTTTGTCGAATGCTTTTTCTGCAACTTTTGAGATTATCATATGGATTTTATCCTTCAGTTTGTTAATATGGTGCATCACATTGATTGGTTTTGGTGTATTGAAGAATCCTTGCATTCCTGGGATAAACCCCACTTGATCATGGTTTATGATCCTTTTAATGTGCTGCTGGATTCTGTTTGCTAGTATTTTGTTGAGGATTTTTGCATCTATGTTCATCAGTGATATTGGCCTGTAGTTTTCTTTCTTTGTGACATCTTTGTCTGGTTTTGGTATCAGAATGATGGTGGCCTCGTAGAATGAGTTTGGGAGTTTTCCTCCCTCTGCTATATTTTGGAAGAATTTGAGAAGGATATGTGTTAGCTCTTCTCTAAATGTTTGATAGAATTCGCCAGTGAAGGCCTCTGGTCGTGGGCTTTTGTTTGTTGGAAGATATTTTTTTTGCTTTTTTCTTTTTTTTGGTGCGGTACGCGGACCTCTCACTGTTGTGGCCTCTCCCATTGCGGATCACAGCCTCTGGACGTGCAGGCTCAGTGGCCATAGCTCATGGGCCCAGCTACTCCGCGGCATGTGGGATCTTCCCAGACCGGGGCACGAACCCATGTCCCCTGCATCGGCAGGCGGACTCTCAACAACTGTGCCACCACGGAAGCCCTAGTATTTCTTTTAAATATTCAAAACTATGTCTGATCTCACTTAAGATTTATTGTATCCCATTGCATAGATTTCCAAGTTTGTTAATCAAACAAGGCATGATTTGAGATATTAGATGCTTGCAGTGATGATTTATTTTAAATATCCTAGTAAAAATCAAAGGATTTTTGAATAATGTCAAAAATTCCTGAGAAAAATTAAGAATGTTATCTGATGCTTACTGTAATATAATAAAATAATTCATCTTATCCAAAATGAAAAAAAATACTATTTTATGGAAAACTTTATAAGTACTAAAATAACACCCTAATCATGTAATAACAGTTGATAATGTGCTGGTTCTTTTTTCTTTACCATTAACATTTTCCTGTTTGCAAAGTACCCTTTACTTTCTTCCACGTTGTGTGGTGGCAGAAAGAATAATAAACTGGAACTCAAGAAATCTGTTTATCTTTGTATCTACCAGTAAATAAAGACTGGATAAAGACAAGTTCCTTGACTTCTCTGGCCTTAGTTTATTCTTCTAGATTCTATTTATTTAGGGACTTTTTAGTTTTCTGAGCTTCCCCCTCTCTGCGGGAATTAATTCTGGGTGGAAAAACTGATTACTTTTTATCCTTACTATATCTGTCCTTTTTATCATTGTCTGTCTGAGATGATGCATTCTAAAGGAAAGGAAACTTATCTTTTCAAGTTGCTTTAACTGTCACAGCAGTCTATACACATAGGTACTTAATATTTACTTTTAAAATAGATTGTCTTTTCACAATTGTTATATATTTTTATTCATGATACTAATATTTTATAATAGAGTGACTTTCTAACATCATGTCGTTATACAACGCCTGTCACTAAACTTCACACAACGGAGGTGGGTTTAGTCGTGAAGTATTTTAACAGAAGGAGAGAAAGAAATAGATGCATGTTTCCTATTCACATATAAGTATAAATACATCTTGCTGATACAGACAATCCATACAAGTTAGTTTTATTCTCTCCAGAGGGTCATTCTAGAGCTTGATACCCTGATTAATAATGGTGAAACACTGAAAATATATTGCAGAAAACTGCTTGGTGAGACCACAATGAATATTAAAACACCCCCAGATAATTCCAGCATTACTTAAAAACATTACCTTTTTTAAATGATTATGTTAACATCATTTCATCATAGTTAAGGAAAAGTTTTGTGATTATTCAAAAAGATAAAACCTCATAATATGATTGCTGATTGCCAAGTGTTTTCATTATCAAATATCACTTTATGATTCAAAATATTAAAAATGCAGACCTTTTTCATTATACATAATTTTGACAGAATGGTAGAATCATTACAATCTTCATTAAACTTCATTGCATTTACTATAAATAATTTCAATAAAATTGCTACCATATTACCTTCCAGTTGTTAACAGAATCATATAGATTTACTTCTCTCCAAATTCAATAGTTTGTACTACACTGTAGCTCCTTTAAAAACAATGTTTCACTATGTCTCTATTGAAGTTTGTATTGATGATTCAGATTTCTGAATTGCAAATTATATTTTTCTTTACAACATACTGATCTACCTTGCCCTCCTTAGGAATATCAAATCGTATCCCAAACACAGCATCATTTTCCCCTTGATAGGTTCAGGTAGCAGTATTCTAGGGAAGATTCTTTTGTACTGATATTGCCAGGGATCATTATTCAGTCTTTGCTGTGTTACCATAAAAATAAAATATTACTCACACTTTATTTTCATTGTATTTATTAGTTTCTATCTCCACTATTCCACCATTAACAATATTTTGAATAAAAATCCTATGTAAACATACAATTTAATTCTTATTGATGCTTGATAGTTTGTATACCATTAAAAATATTTTCTGCTATTGCTATAGATTTCAACTACTTTTATTTAGCCATATCCATGTATCTTCATATTATGGGAGTGGAGGATAGGAGTTGGTAGATTAGACTGCTTGTTTAATAAAATAAGTTAGTAAAATAGTAATGATAATTGATATATTTCCATAGACTTTCAGACCTGGAAGAGATCTTCCGGTTGGACTAGTTTCTCTAAATACTCTGGTGTATCATGCAGTAGAGATTTTATTTATGCCGATGTAGGGGAGCAAAACTGCCACCCCAAAATGTGTCTTTGGTATTAATATTATTTCAAGCTGAAAACAATCAAAGCCCAAAAGACTTGGAGAGTAACTTCAACTCTCCCCCAACTGCCTAAAAGAAAGAGGATAGAGGACCTCTTCCAGGAATGGAGCTATCACCACAGGTTACCATAGTATGAACTAGGAGTGTGGACAGAAAGGAACTCAGCAAAGTCTGCTTCTTAAAATTTCTCTCTGTGTCCCATTGTTTGTGCAGGGCTGAGAGAACATTCATTTACCAAACACTTGTTTTTCCATCTCCATGTGTATTGCTTTCCTCCCCTTTGAAGCACAAAACCCCTACCTCAACATCCTCTTTTGTCTTTAGCTGAAAATGGTATTTAAGGTGAGGGTTTCAGCCATTTTGGTGAGTTACCCAGTTTTCCTGGGTCTCTCCCATGTATACATGTTATTAAATTTTGATTTTCTCCTGCTAATCTGCCTTATGTGAACTTGATTCTTAGACCAGCCAAAAGGACCCAGAAGAGTAGAGGAAAATTTCTTCCTCCCTGACACTCTTCTCTTTGTCCATCTTCCATCTCTCATCCCCTAAAGTCCAAATCCACTCATCCTGAAGACCCATTCAATTGCTACCACTTTCATAAACTCTCCTTGATTCCCAGTGCTGGAGGTTATATTCTTAGTTCACTTTATATTTTATGTAGGCCTTCCTATGACATTCATCCCCTTGTATCTTACATGATAGTATACAATATAATACAATATAATGTAAACAATTTTTCCTCATAAACCATAATATTCCTGTCATCCTAAGCACACAAAACAATGCCTACTACAGAGTGAAGTTTAATGGCAAACACATAGACTTCTTAACTGGTTTGGCATAGGTCTGATAATAAACTCAGCCACTTGGTTCTTAACTTCTCTGTGTTTCAGTTTCTTCATATAATCATTGAATGATAATGCTGCTTTCTTGTTATCTTTGAAAAGTTGTCTAGCCTTGCGACACACTTTAAAGGATTAACTGTTTACCGAGATATCCCATCTTGTACTCTGCTTGCAATTTAAAGTGGAAATGCAGTCTAATTAAATCTGAAGAGCATACTGACATCTTGCCTTAAAGCTTTGTAACATGCAACTATTTCACATTTATTACTTTGCTAGTATCAAATATTACATAAAATATAATTCAGTGTTTTAATATAAAATGATCATGTGGTAACTACTATCCTTATTTATATGAATTTTCAGAGATTTAAGTAATTTTTCCAATATCAGACAACTGATGGACGACAGAGGCATAACCCAAAAAGTATCTTTTTACACCAAGTACATATCCTATTTCCTGCCTTTTTGGAAAAAAGAAATATATACATATGTATATATTTGGAAAGCCCTATATATGTGAGTGCATATAAAAATACTGAGGGCTTCCCGGGTGGCGCAGTGGTTGAGAGCCCACCTGCCGATGTAGGGGACACAGGTTCGTGCCCCCATCCGGGAAGATCCCACATGTCGCGGAGCGGCTGGGCCCGTGAGCCATGGCCACTGAGCCTGCGTGTCCAGAGCCTGTGTCCCGCAATGGGAGAGGCCACAACAGTGAGAGGCCCGCGTACCTCAAAAAAAAAATATATATATATATATATATAAATATATATATATAGAAGATTATCCATCTATCTATCATCTATCTATCTATCTATCTAACTAAAATCTCATTTAACTTTGATTACTTGGTGATTTTTAAATACCAAACAGTTAATTTAGTATTTTTTTCTCTTTCTTTTACACACAGCCCCAAAACTTTCCCTTCTGTTTTTTGCCTCTTAGTCTTTTTTCTTTGAATTATTTTTAATGAATAACCTGTCATACAACTTTTTTTTTTTAAATTTTTTTTTATGGTACGCGGGCCTCTCACTGTTGTGGCCTCTCCCGTTGCAGAGCACAGGCTCCGGACGTGCAGGCTCAGCGGCCATGGCTCACGGCCCCAGCCACTCCGCGGCATGAGGAACCCTCCCAGACCAGGGCACGAACCCGTGTCCCCTGCATCAGCAGGCGGACTCTCAACCACTGCGCCACCAGGGAAGCCCTGTCATACAACTTTTTAAACCAAATCATCTTTACAACTTTGTTCTATAAAGTATACTCAATTTTAAGAAGTGTTTAAGCATTTTAAACATATATAATTGATGCCAAAGTATCTTAACATAAATATAATTTTCAGTTCTTATGCTAATTATTGTTGTTAACGTATATGCAAACGTTATCTATTAATCAACTTTGGTTTTTCTATAAAATCAAAAAAATTGCCATTATGTAAATAATTAGTTTTTGATATATGGTGACAGTGAAGTGCTGTTCCTACTCTAAAATAACCTTGGAAGCGTCATTGTGGAATTAATATCTTAAACTAGAATCAATAGGAACTGATAACAAATGTTATCAAACATTTCCAGCTCTGCATTTTAGAACTATAACTCTCTTAGCTTTTACATTCGTTTCAATACAGCCACACACAAATTATCTCAGTTATATCACTTCTCTTAAGAAACAGTCTGGGGCCTCCCTGGTGGCGCAGTGGTTGAGAGTCCGCCTGCCGATGCAGGGGATACGGGTTCGTGCCCCGGTCTGGGAGGATCCCATATGCCGCGGAGCGGCTGGGCCCGTGAGCCATGGCTGCTGAGCCTGCGCATCCGGAGCCTGTGCTCCGCAACGGGAGAGGCCACAACAGTGAGAGGCCCGCATACCACAAAAAAAAAAAAAAAAAAAAAAAAAAAAAAAAAAAAAAGAAACAGTCTGTACTTTGATATCAAGCAAACACACCATATTGGGTAAAGAAACAGGAAAAAGTACAAAGAGGAATTAGAGAATGAATCTTATACTCACGGAATGTTCTATAAAATTCTTCAAGAGCCAGGTGCTTGTCTGAGTTAAAATCATCATATTTCAGTAGATCGTACAAAGTACAATCAGAAAGGTCCTTGCCAAGTTCTTCCTGTTTTATCACCTGACAAGAAAATTAAATTCATGCAATTATATCTGTCTTAACATTTCTACAGTATAATTAATTTTATGTAAATCACTTAATAGGTAATTTAAATCTGTAGCTGGGCAAAGAACTGAACCTATGAGAAACCTGGGTTTTCAGTTACTGGACATTTATTTTCAACTGTTTCAAAGATATACTTATAAATTTGACTTAGTTGCTTTGACGTTAAGATACGTACTTAGAATTTAGCCTAAATTTTCTAATACAAATATCTCCCAGTAGGACCCAGAAAATCTGAACACTAAAAGGACAATTTTGTATTTCAGTCATTTCCTTTGCTCCACTTATATTGACTCAAGGAAATAACTGCACATGAAAATTTCCTCCAATGTCTCAGTGACCCATGTCAAAATAGAACAGCTCTTCTCCAACAAAAAGAGTGAGGAAATTTGGTCCAACTTTCATCTTCCTATTATTTGTAAAAAATGAAGCTAGTATTTTTTTTCTCTTCTGCCTAAACTCCTCCCCAGCCGGAAATGAAAGCATTTGGTGTTCTGAATTAACTCCCTGGGTCACAAAGGAGCTATTCAACAAATGACTGTTTCCAGGAGCCAGATAGAATTAATGCACCGATTGATGATGGAAACCTACCCAAGCATGGGTGAGGAAAATCACCAGACTGCTTTTCTACTCTGTGCTCTGTTCCATGGACTGGGGCAGTAGCTTTTTTATTCTGTTTTTTTACCAGACAGATATAGCCTGTCTGGTAAAAGAGGTCTGCAAGATTTTTCAAACATTCCTTTTCATTCTGGGTAGCTGCATAGCTGTGTCCACGGTCTTTCATATTTGTCCACAGAGGGATTGGTTCATATTGCTTGGAGCTTTGCTTCCCCATGTTTTTTTTTTTTTTTTAAGTTGGTGCAATCAGGAAACACAGACTCTGAAGTCAGCCAGCTAGGGGGGTTCAGACCATGCCAAGGCCACTTAATAGTTCTATAATATCTGGCAAATCACTCAACCTTTTCTCAATCAGAAATTAAAGATAGTAACCTCTATCTCTCCTGGTTGTTGTGCAGACTTATAAAAACACGTATATGCTTATACACACACATATCGTCAAGTGCAAGACACACAGTATACATTCAGACCTAATCAAAGTTAAAAATAATGATTTTTATTTAATGTGCTTCTCATTATAATCATTCACTGCAGATTTCCACACCAGCTTGTGCACATTATAGTTGTATATTCATGATGCTTTATTATTTCTTTTGGTAGAGCAGGATGATTCAAGCTTTGTCACAGCAATGGCGGATTGGTGATAGGAATTTCTAAAGAGCTATTTTTAACCTTTTATGGAACATCCATAAGTTAGAAGTTGTTATGCCTGCGCTTGGTTGAGCTGCAGAGACAGCTCTGAGGATGGAGCTTAGCCGATGGATCACTAGAAGCTCCAGCCCCTCCTGTAGCCACCTGAGTGGTGACATGCAATGATAGCACTTGCACTGCTAAATATGACTTTTACACATTATGTGTTCTCTCTTCTTTTTTACTGGATTCAAATTTCATTGGCTAAGCTGGCATTTGCTGCCTTAGAAAGGGGGAAAAGTGAATGATTTATCTGCTTTCCATATAAATGCATATTGTCAATAGTGTGGATTAAAGCCCTAGGCTTTAGCACTAGGGATTAACAAAACTATCTAATGTCTGAAGCTATCTCTCCTGTAAGCCTAATGGGGAAACAAGTACTGCTTTTCTGTTTAGAAAGCAACGGAGCTCTCAGCCACTCTCCATCTGTTATTTGTTAGATAATGGGAAGTGAATTTTCCCAGGTAGCGGAGGGGCAGTGTGTTTGATCTTACCTCATTATACACTTCCTAAAGACCTGCAGTGCCAGCACTGCAGTAATTTTTAGGATGCAGTGACACCAGGATTTGGTCAGATATTTTAATACTATTTTTAGTGACTTTTAATCAAGTACCTGTTTGTGAAACGATGGAACAGAAAGTTGGGGGAGAAGCTTTCATCATTGTAGTGTATGTCTCATATTTATTTCTGTTCTAATATTTCACTCAAGTTAAATCATGTATAGACCAAGAGAACAGACTCCTACTTTTTTCCTTGAAACTGGCTTTGGCATAAGACTAGCTTGCTTTTGATTTGATCTTGAACTTGATTTGATCATGATTATAAAACTCAAGCTGGATATGTTGTTTTAATGAGTGTGCTTTAGAAAAGTGCATGGTCCTGGCTAGTGAGATTTTTATAAAAATCCTTGTTCACTGACACTTGGCCATGCCCATGCACAGGGGAGAGGTGATTCACTCCCTCATTCTTCCATATTTTAAATACACGTTTCCCTCATTTAGTCCATTTTTGGTCAATGAAATAGCTTACTTAAGACATGCTTCCTAGTAACTTTTTCTCTCCTTTGTTTCCTGATGGGAGCATTGGCACACTCTGGGGTGTTCCAAATGCAGAAGATACTTTCCTATAGACCTTTTAACCAGCCTGGGAAAATTGCTTCAGATATTCGGAGTTCTGATAGCCTTAACGAGCTGAATGTGTGACTGGGGGAAAGAAAGTATAAAACAAAATAGAAGTAGTAATACATTAAGCACTCTTGTGCTGGGGATCCAAACTTGTAGGACATTTATTTCATTTACCTTCTGGCTCTGGTTCCAAAGACTTCCCACTGGAGCTTCCTCAAAATGCATGTGTTACATCTGAACTAGAGATTCTTGACAAGGCCAGACTCACTGAATATACTGTCATTGAAGTATCTTAGGTTGAAACTTTAGTCTAGGAGGCCAGTCATAGTTTCATTTGCAAAGTATTTTTTTTTAATTCAGGTAAGTACATTGTTTTTTTAAACATAATGTTATTGCACACTTACTAAAATATTGTGTAGTGTAAACAAATTTATATGCACTAGGAAACAAACAAACGAAAAGTATGTGACTTGCTTTATTGAAGTATTGTGGTAGTCTGGAACCAAACTGCAATATCTCTGAGACATGCCTGTACACTACACAGAATCTCAGATGACAATAACTTATCTAAAGATAAATAAAACTGGAAAGAGAAATAGAAAGTGCCAGTGGTAGATGTAGAGGATTGTCTCCCTGCTAAGAGATGTATGGTTATTAGATTTCTGGAGATAAGGCATGACTTGGACATCCAAGGTTATTATATTCACTCTCATAAAAGCGATAAGATACATGTAGTTGATTTTGATGGTCTCAAGTCAGGTCATGGTGATGAGACCATCTGTGTAGGGGGTAGGAAGACAGAGGAGTCTAATCTTCCAGTTTTGTGTCTTGTTCTTTCCTCTCCTTGGTGGAGTAGGAGAAAAGATGAACTCATGAAATATACCACTCATATTGACAACTACTAACGGGCACTTGCCATCTGCCTCTACAAGGATGAAATCATGCGTTGCTGCAGCTGCTGACCTTCAACACCCCCTGAAAGGAGTTCAGGTGGAGATCAGAAATGAGGCCCTCTGTGCTCTGCGAAAAACTGGTAGAACAGGTCTTCAAATAGTTACATATTTTCAGGAGCCGATTTTATGAGCTCAATTCTTGCATCTCCTCATATCTAGAAAAGCACTAAAATCCTTTGTGGTGACATCTGCTCCTCATGACGAGTGACCTTCACGAGACTAGCAGAAACCTTCTGCAAAAAATATGTGCTTGAATACATGTACTCCCTCTTCACCAAAGTTACATGTATACTGACCTGTCCCCCAAAATCTTTGGAGCAGTTTCTCAGAGCTGTCTGAAATGCTGTCTCCCGGGCTATAGTCCTCATTTTGCCCCAAATAAAACTTAACTCACAGCTCTCACGTTGTGCTTTTTTTTTTTCAGTTGATAATATGTTCAAGTAATCTGAGCTCTTCCTCATCCTTTGAAACTATTTTTCTCAAACTAGTCATGCCCGTGTCAGAATCACAATGGTCTTAGTAGAGTTAGAGCTCAGTGATCCTCTATTTTAAAGAAAGTCCATCACGTTTGTGAAGTTAAGAAGAGGTAGATATATTCAGTCCTTTACTTGACAAATGTGTAGATTACATTCCAAGGCTCAGAAAATAAATATACTCCTGTGGTAACAATACACATCTCAAGGCACTGGCTTTTAAGTTTCTCCCACATCAATATAGGTTGGCTTTTCTATTACTTGGTCCTCCAGACTACTTCTTATCCACTTTCTTCCTTTCTCCCTCTCTCCCTTCCTCCATCCCTCTTTCTTTCCTTTCTTTACAAACACCATATGCCAAGAATAGTTATAGGGACTGGAGATTAATTAGCAAGTAAGAATGACTCCCTTATGGAGTTACTATTCTAGAAACGGTGAGTGGGAACATGTAATCAATTGAAAAAACAAGATAATTATGGATGATCAACAGCACTTAAAAATAAACAATGTGAAAGGACAGAGGGTAAATAATTAATATTACAAATTATAATGGTTTAATCATATATAACTGACGCTACCCTGCAATTGGTGTATTAAAAGAAAAGAATTGCATAAAATAATCATATCTTCTAAGTTTTCTTTTAGGTTTTGAAATACGCTTAACACATTAGAAGAAATTTAAAAAATCATTAGGGCTAACATTAATTTTGAAAGACTAGCTGAAGAGATAAAATTATTAAACCATTGGTGGGATGAAAACTATTTTAGTTTTAAGGCATTCTATATGGCTCACAGGGATTCTCTGAACATGAATGCCAACATTTTTAATATACTTTGACATTCTAAAGGAAAGATGCTACAAACAATATATTTAAAAAAATTTTAAAACAATTTTAATTTTCAAGTTGTCTTATGATACTATGAAGAGTTAAAGCAAAAAAAAAAAAAAAGAATATTTGAAACCACTTACTAAGGTTTCCAGCTACAATTGAAATTACTGTTTATTAATTGGAGCCCTGAGCTACACCTAACCCAACAATACAGGCCTTACCTTTCTGTTTTAAGTGCTAATTGTTGCTGTTATGATCTACCTACTGGCATTGCCAATGCCATTTTAACACCTGGTTTCTGCTGCCTTATTTTGTATACCTGACAGGTTTATGGGGTTTGTAAATGTTGAATAGGATTAATTACCATGGCACTCCCAGACAGTCCTCACTTATCTCCTCCTCTACCCAAACAAATGCTTATTTATTTGCATTTAGTTTGTTTCCACTAAAATAGCATTTTATCTATGGGGTAAAACAATTCTTACCAATCTCATTATACATAAATATGTTGACTAGCGACAAGAACCCCTTTAAAAATCTTTAAATTTGTAATAGGCTTAACAACTCAAAATAAAGACTAACTGTCCATTCCCTATGTAACAGTTCTAATAAATTTTAAAGAAAATGGATATGTACAAAGTCTGCAAAAACATGAGCACCATGCTTATCCTGTTAGCTTAAAAATATCTAGCATTATTTATTCTTGCTTTTTTAATTTTGTAAATGAATTCACATAAGGTAGTCAATGAGCAAATGGCTCTTTAAGTCAAATATATATAACATAATAATCTAAATCCTGAGAACAAGTAGTTCTTTTTATTATTTTAATAAACAGTTGTCATGTGTGCACATTAAGGAAATATTTCATTCTAATATGTATTCCTAATGTGAATCAGCTTATTAAGATGACAGAATCTAAATGAAGAAAAAAGCTAAATCAATATACTCAATACAGCTGCTAATTTAAACTCAGACTCACAAGGGAATGACTTTGCATACTTAAACTCCATGGGTGGTTATTTTATGAAATGGGGAGAAGGCTGAGGAACACATTTGCCAAGCCATTAGCATTATTTCACTTCAAGAACTCTATGTTGGCTGCTCTTAAATTAAACAAGGAGAATTTTAAGCTGAGGTTGGCTCTAATGCCTTGGCACATACAATACAACCAACCCCTAAACCTGTAAATGCCTCAAGGTTATGAAATCAAAACCTAAGGACAACCAAGCACAAACGACTAGGCTTTAATCTGTAGCCAATTAGGACTTTCCTTACTTTCCTTTCACCTTCTCTCTATAAAAGTTTTCCCTAGCTCCCCTCCACAGAATGCTTCTAACCACTTTTGGTATGGTGCTGCCAAATTTGAATGGATTTTTGCTCAGATAAACTCAACATTTTAATATGCTTCAGTTTATCTTTTAATATTGCTAATAAACTCAAGGGTGCCATTCTGCTGGGTGAAGTCTGTGTATGTATCCCCTCATTTCACTCTGAGGAACCATGATGCAAGAAGTATTTGTCCTTTCTCAAAGGGAAAATTTATACAAATTCCCTTGTGCTTCAAACCCTGGTTTACCTCTGTGACCCTATAAAATCCAAGTCTTCCCATATTGCTCTGCACACTTCCCAGTCTGACCTAATCTCATTTCCTTTCCAATTAAAACCCATCATAGTATCCTCTGTAAATCCTGCTCTCTGATCAGAAAATTCTCTTTTGGCTTCTATTTCTTAAGGAAACATGTTCTTCACCATGCTGACTTTAAGAAAATCTGGCTACTCCTTAAGAAAACCATTTGTCCAATAATTTTAACAATTGGAGACTAATTTTTTTCTCACGTCCATTCTACCTCAATGGGAGGAAGATGGTCAAAAATTAAATGCTTCCCTATTGGCACTTCTGGATTTCTTCTTCCTCCCAAGAGAGTTTTCTTTCATCAGATAGATAGATAGATAGACAGACGAATGGATGATAAATAGAAGCTACTCCTTTGAATGCCAGGTCATTCAGTTACATAATTCTTTCCTATTCTCTCCCCATAATTCACCAATAATTTACCCCTCAATTCACAATATTTCTGTCTACCTTAACTTTTTATCAATATCCCCAGAAACTTCAAAATGCATATGAATAAACCACCAGGAAGAGTTCTATGCTTCTTTTCATAGCAAATGATCATTAACCTTCTCTCTTCCAATGGCCTTTTCCTACATGCCAGCCTGCCAAAAGGAATGTGATCATACCTTATGTCACTTCATCCTGAAATCCTTATTTCAAGCATTACAGGTCTGTTTTGGAATAACATATGTTCTTAAAACCATAAATGTGTTACTGTGAAGCTGAGTGCCTGACCATACTAGCCACATACACAATACTTAGGGGAGAAACCCTGTTTTGTTATTATGTTTCAAATAAAGTCTATACTTTACATTTGTTAAGGCTTTTTCAGTGAGCTATTATCCTGTGAGACATACATTTGAATATTAAGCAAAGTTGGAGCATATTGCTACAAGGACAATTTTCACTGAAGCAAGCATTAGTAAAGCTCAGATTTCACCATAGACCCAAAGAGAGCCCTGAATTCTTGCTGTTGGAGAAGGCAATTTAAGAGAAGCAAGAGAAAGATATAGATAATAGAGATGAACCTCAGACACTTGTTTAGATTTGGGGAATGGAACTAAGAGAGAACACCAAACAAGCAAGCTTTCACACCATCAGCCTGGTCTTTGGGAAGAGCCAGAACATTTGATTTTGCCTTTAGTGCATAGAACTGCTTACTGGCTGAGACCACTCAGTTCTACCATCTCATTCTGAATAGGATCCAGGCAGTATAGCACAGATTTAAGAAAAGATACAGGGCTGCCTAGATCAAAGTAAATTAAATGTCCATTTACCATTGTCAATAAAGAGAGAATAGACATTTTAAAACAAAAATGCTCAACAAATACTTTAAATGTGATTGAAATATTACCTTTGTCATATAGTAATTAAGACACGTATATGGGAGAGGAGAGAGTGATGAACTGTTCTGTTCCTGTAAAAATGCTCCCACACTCTCCCCTGTCATCCAACCCCATGTCCCTCAGGAAGGCAAAAATCCTCACCAAGGGTGAAAATGGACATCATATACACTTGAGGAAAGAGATAGATGTGGGATTTCACTTGGCTCTGAGGGTATAAAAAATAAGGGAGAAGATAGAAGATAAGAATTTCTACTAGTCTCAGGGATTGAAGACTTATTTGCCAAAGGAAAGACTGTGCCAGATATTGCCTTATTTTTTTTTACCATCTTTATTGGAGTACAATTGCTTTACAATGGTGTGTTAGTTTCTGCTGTATAACAAAGTGCATCAGCTATACGTATACATATATCCTCATATCTCCTCCCTCTTGCAGATATCGGTTTTTGATGTTGGTGTTATTATATTCTATAACTTGCCATTAGTTTTTAAGAAAGGCACATAGATGTTGGCAACTATTGAAAGTGATGTATTTGGTTATACACATTTAGGGGGAGAATATAAATAAAACAGAACTATATTGTTTTGAGTGATAAGGAATTTGGAGCCCCAGGGAAAATTAAGGAGTTGAAACTGAGAGATAGACTTGGGTCCTGCGTCTGTGGTACAGAAAATGCAAGGCATGATCTGGACAGAGCACAAGGAAAGGAAAAGTGTACAAAGTGCTTCATCTAAACTGGATTTCAATGTGTGCTTTGTGTAATATGTGATATAATCCCATCCTCTACCACCCTATACATCTTCAGTCACTCAACCAAGTACATATTGCTTTTTGCAAATGGGTTGTGTGTGTGTGTGCGTGTGTGTGTGTGTAGCTCAAAGAGAAATGCAAAGGGAATGACAGACATCTGGATTATAGAAACGTAATAGTATTATTACAATTACTACTACCATTATCATTACTCAGTTACTGTACTATACTAACTGAGGACTTATATATTTTTAAAATATTTAAATTGTAAAATATAGTCAAAGCATATTGATTCTTTCATAACACTTCTATGTCTGTCTTAATCAAGATATTGCTTTCAATTATTTCTTATAACTTGGTTTTATGGGCAATAAAAAACTGCACAAAACTAGGTATTTTACAGTTTGACAGGTAAGGATATTTTAGTATAATATATATCAGCATCTTAAAAACAAAATATATATGATATTTATTTTAAGTTTAGTTCAATTTAACATCATATCTGTAAAGACAGGGGCACTATATACTCTGGAGAAAAATGCCCAACATCACAGTGGTTGCAGAATGATGCCATGTACTTATCTCTAGCCTAGAACTCAGGATTTAACAACATTCATACTAGCTACATGAGATAAGCAGATGAGTACTTCAAATGATATGAGCAAAATAAATAAATGAATAAATAAATAAAACATGCTACCATTTATTTTTCCTAATTTCTTGGAATAACCAAACTATTTTTCTTCTTTTGTAAGAAACATTTTTTCATTGTGAAAATTGGTATTAAAATGTTTGCATATTTAATAATGTGTACATAGATTTCTGGGTTAAAATGGCCGATTTGTTCTCACCTATCAGCCGATTGTAAACATTAAAAAATGCAAAGGATGAACTGGATGGAAATATTGATCAGTTGCTCATCCACTAACTCAAGCATGTGTGCCCTCTTTATATTTCCATTATCCTCCACAAATGCAAAGGAAACTTAGATTGGAAAATTTAATTAGAGCTAACAATTACATCATGTTTTCTATGTGCTAGTTATGTTTCTAAGAAGTCCACATTTTCAAAATAATATCAGTGTCACATCCAGCTTACATACTAGGTGTTATTATCATTGCCAATACGTAGAAAGGGAAGTTGGGACACAGAGAGTTTGGGTCATTTGCTAAAAGTTGCACAGGAATTAAGTAGTATATATGAGTCCAGGTTCTATAATCAAAGCTCTTAAACTGTGATACTATAGATCTTACCCCCTTTAACTATTGCTTTTTATTGTCTCTTTCTTCTCTCAACTACCTCTAGTTTCTAATTTACTTGAAAATCTGCAAGAGAAGCTTTAGAATATATATTCATTATGTGGAGTATGAACAGAACATGGGAAGCCAGCTTTTATGCTGAATTTATAAAACCTCAAAGCCAAATTATGTTTGTTAATTTTTACTTGTCATTGGCAGTATCTTAGAATTACAGATTACATTTCTGCTAATAATAGCTTGTAAATTACTAGAAGATACCATTAAGATCCTTTCCCCTTTTACTCTTTTAATTTAAATTATTTTGAAACTTGATATTAAATGATGATATTATATGTTTCCAAGCTGATTTTTAAAGTCATATATATTATTGACTTTAATATTATAATACTTGGAATACAAGTTCTTTAAAAGCAACTGTAACCTAAAAAGACACAAGTCAAAAACAATATTTATGCTTGTAAGAGCTAGAAATGTATTATACCTTTTCCACGGTGTCAGTTACAACTTTCTGGTTTTTTCATAGCTGATTGCTGACAGATGAGATGCTAACATTTCCACTCTATAAAGCTGAAGGAAGGACTGGGGCATGTCTTCAGGGGTTAGTAAGTATTACCTCCCCAGATCCTTCCTTGCTTGTACCTTGTGGATGGTCAACATATAAACAGGATTCTGAAGATCTTTTCTGATCTCACATGATAACTTTCAGATGAACTGGAAGGGCACTTTTCAGATGTAAAAGCAAATCCAAATCAAAGGTAACAGGAAAAACAAAACGAAATGCTGTAGCAGATGACTTTATTATGGGTTGTGCTCTGTCCTCCCCAAATATATGTTCAAGTCTTAACCCTGAGGACTTCAGAATGTAAACTTTTTTTGGAAATAGGGTCATTGAAGATGTAATTAGATACTGTAAGATGTGGTCCTACTAGAGTAGGGTGGACCCTCAGTCCAATATGACTGGTATCCTTTGAAGAAGGGACAAAATGATGTGAAAACAAATACACAGAGAGAAGTTTTTGACTGCAGAAGAAGAGACTGGAGTGATGCACCTACAAGCCAAGGAATGCCTGGCGCTACCGGAAGCTGAAAGGGGCAAGAAAAGACTCTGCCCCCGCAAGAGGCTTCAGATAGAGCATAGCCCTGCCAACACCTCCATCTCAAACGTTGAGCCTCCAGAACTGACAGAGAGGTTGTCTGAGCCACCCTCTTTGCGGTACTTTGTTATGGCCACCCTAGGAAACTAATATAAACTTGGATGTAGCAGAAACTTGAAACAATTATAGGTGAGTGCTGTCAATGCCATTATCCAGTGATGAGCAATTTTCTCTTTGGACTCAGAAGTGGGTCCTAGATTTGGTCAGATCATGTGTCATACCCAACCAGTGTTTAAAGTAGTGTAGACAGGTTAATGAAAACTAAAAACTATTATAAAATTAAAAAGTAAGAAACAAAACCAAAAACACAATATATTTGAATATGTCAAACATGCATAGATCCAAGTGACATGCCTTAATTATAAATTCATTTTAACTGAATTACATCATTTCTTTACTAGAAATGTAAAATTCTAAAGAGTTTCATTCTTGAAAAATAATTTATGACAGGTATGACAACATGAATATCTTAATTAAAAGTTTTCTAACTTTACCTTAAAATTCCAGAGTTTCGTTCCTTGAATCCCAGGGTCTGGGACTTAGTAACTACTCATTAAATGTAAGCTGAATTAAAGAAGATAATGAAAACGGTGTGTTTTTTAATTACCTAGAATGACAAGTCAATTTGCTCACAAGGTCACTTTGATATGAAGTCTCTAAACTAAGTTACACTATCCTAAAACTTGAAATACTTGCATAATAAGACCGATATTCCACATTGTTGGATATTTTAAGTAAGCCAAAAAATTAAATATGAAATGTGAAGGGCATGATGTTGTGGAAATAGACAACTGAATTTTTTTTTGAAAACTATATTTCCTGTTAAGCACAGCAGCAAAATCCACCTTAAGATCCACTATAGGAATTACCATGGACTCAGCAACACTCCTCAGGGCTGTCACCAATTTCCTAGTCGCCCTGGAGTGGCTTCTTCTCCCCTTTGCTCCCTAAAAACCTATATATATTTGTGGAGAAATCTTATGTCCATCATTTTACATTTCCATCACTATCCACAACTAATTTACGTTCTTAAATCTGGGTCTTTCAATTTCCTTCAGTAGTCTGTCTCAGTAACACACACATTAAAATATTTCTATTTTTCCAAAATGGCTCACATAAAGAACTTTTGTGTATTAAAATATTCTCTTCTCTTTAATAACAATTTGTCTATATGTATCATTTTGGTGGCAATTTTCAAAGAAATGAAATTTAATAATGTTGACATAATATTAAAATCAGATTTAAAATACCTGATCTTTGATAATTAAAAAAGTACTGGAGTAGGTCAATAATTGAATACCTTCTTAAATCACTTATTTACAATATGTTATAGATGTACTCAATTGCTGTTCAGTAATGCCCTTGAATACTAGATAAACAAGCTTCCATTGACTGATAGAAAATTAAATATTATAAGAGCTCCAGGATATATCTGGAGATATTTTATAAATTCTATAAGAGAGAACTGGCAATTCCTTTAGGTATTTAAGGTATAGAAACCTGTCAAAAGTAGGTCTCTCTTTTAAATTGTACAACATCATATAATTGTTACTTAAAATTAATACTGCTGATAGAGTAGTCAAATTTTTCTCTTAAAAATATTTTATGTCTATAATCAAATTATATGAATAAAATATTTTTTATTTATATAGCATAAATTCACACAAATGTAAATATATTGCATATGCTATACTTAAATTAGCTTGTTAATTTAGTCATTAATCTTACCTGAGTTAGTTCATTGATATCTACAAGTCCATTACTGTCGGCATCAAAATATTTAAACATTTGATCCACCAGCAACTTCTTCCGAAATACGTCATCACCGTTAGGGTTTTCATTGTCTTGTGTAACATATTTTTGATTTTGTAAATCTAAAAGCATGCTTTTCATTTTGCTGTATTCAGTGGCCTCACAGTTATCTCCTGTAACAAAAAAACTAAGTTATTTTCAAAACAATATTATTAGAAAGGAATCATTTATTTTATTAATGTTTTAAGCTGATCTCTAGTAGATAACATACTTTGTACATAATATTTATGTTTCTATTGCATACTTTACTACTTGTACAAGGAAAAAAGAATGGGCTATTTACATGAGAGGATAGAAAATTTTCATTAGTATCAAATCCAATAAGGACACAAATACTGTGTGTTTTCTCGATGACAAGGTCATTGATTCTATGAATGTACATAGAAAAACATGATCGCTTCAATTGGCTCCAATGTTTATATACACTACCTTTGTTTAACTCCTCACTATACATGTCTATAGTGATAATTTCACAGGTTTTGAACATGAGGTTCAGGGAGATGAAATGGTTCACCCAAACAAAGGGTTAGATTGTGCTGGATTTTGTGCTTAAACTGAGATATATATATAAAATAACCAGCAGAATACTGGGAACTTCACAGTTAATGGAAATAGTTGCTTGGCTTAATATCTTCAAAAATAACTGCAATTACTTTAATATCCTGACATCATTATTTTACAAAGGATTTTTCTTACAATAGTCCCCATGCCGATGTCTTTATAACACATTGAAATGAAATGTGCTTACTGTTGATAGTAAATGTGATATAAAATGTATACAGAAAATACAATGTGTAATTTAATTTATAAATGAAAATGTAGGCATTATATTAGCTGAGAATTTTCACAATATATTTTCTAGGAAAAAAACTAACTTTACAGTTGTGGTTCATTTTGACAATTAAGCTGTGACAGAATCTACAAAATTTCTAAAGATGTTAAAATATATGTCTGAGAAGCATGGGGTTGAGGTCTCATTCCTTTTCCCGACAAGATGGAAAACAATCTCTTCCACAGAGATGAGAGACTATCTTGTTTTTCAAAGACAGTGAAATGTCTTCTGTTTTTCAGCAATTTTAGTGTTTAGCAATCCGGTCAAGAACTTCTTTTTTTACAAGATGTAAACTTTGTACCACAAATTAAGTGAATTTTGCACTATTCTGTTCTCAGTAAAGAATAATAATAAGAATATGTTTTCATAATAGAACAGAAATCACTGACAAAAGAGAAAAGTAATCAAGTCCAGAGGGATAGGTAACAATTTTGGTGTCTGTGAACGATGCATAAGAGGAAGGCTCCAAATACGTGTGCGTGTGTGTGTGCAGCAGGAAGAGGGAGAAAACCATTCCAACAGCCCTCCCTGGGATTTCTGTATTTGACCTTGGACCTGCCTGCCCTTTCATTTGACTGATAGGAAGGAGGATGGAGTCTGGGGGAAGTGACCTGTGTCCATCCATGATGAGCAGGTGAGAACATGGGAAATAGAATTTAAGTGCTGAACACCTTTTAACTAATATTTGAAATTTGGTGTGAGGAGATACAATTTTAGGTTGTTACACTCTAAGTTTGATCAAATCAAGTAATACAATCATCATCATGCTCTCTCTATAGATACTTTTTCCCAAATTGTAAATTCCCTGGCAAGTCCAGGTATTGAGGTAGCTGCTGGAAATCCAAAGAAAACAAAAATAAAAACATTGCAGTTAAGGCATTCACATTCTATGGAAATGTGAAATAAACAGTCCTAAAATTATGTAAAGTTTTGTAGAATTTAGAGATTTTAAATAATCACTGTTATAGATTTTTTTTAGTAATAAATAGTTACATCTATTATTAATATATAGATTACATGTAATGCAGGCTTTCTATGTGCCAGGAACTTTTTATGTATTAAATCACTTAACTCTCATGACAATCCAACAAGAAAGACTTTATAATTATCACTATTTTAAAGATGAAGAACTAAGACACAGAGAGATTAAATAACTTGTTCAAAATTACAGAGCTAGAAAGGAACACAATGATTTTTACACCCAGGCAATATCTCTTTTAGCCTTTATTCTCTACTTTTCTCATCTTCAGAACTGAGTTTAAAATCAACTTATACATGGATTCAGTAAATTTGTCCAAGGATTATTTGAAAAGTGAAAAACAAATATAATAATAAACTCCAGGCAATATCATTGCTTAAATTGCATGTAGAGAAAAAAGAACTTGCAAAGGGAGAGAGAGAAAAAGAAAAGGACTTTCTGAGAAATAGCAAGAAAACTGTAAGTATTGAAGAGGAAGCTAACGAGAAAAGAAATTTTCAAGAAAGAGGGTGTGATGAAATGTTAAATGTTTCAGAGTAAAAATAAGATAAGAAATGAAACATGTTCATTAGATTCCTTAAGTTGGAGGTAATTGATGACAATAAAGGGAAATTTTAGTGAATAAATGGAAAAGTCCTATTACAATGGGTTAAAATGAGTAAAAACATAATGATGATTTGGAAATATTAAATGTTTACTACCCTTTTAATAAGGATCAATATAAAAAATATAGAATTAATGAAAAAGAATAGATATTTAGAAATAAACATCAATGTATATTAAGAAATCATGGCCTCATCCAAGAATAATTTCAAGAAGGAAGTTAAAAAATTTTAGTTTGTTGATTTGTTTGCTTTGGTAGTATTCCTATCTCAATACTTAATCAACTGATGGTGTTAGGAAAAGAAACCTGACACCTGTTGGTGTTAGGCAGCGAAAGGAAAGAAAACTTCTCCTGGACTCACTTGGGAAAACTTCTCCTGGACTCACTTGGTGCTCTTGGAGACCAGTAAGAGATCACCTCTGCTGTGCCTGTTCTAGACACTGAGGACAAGATGAATGAGGTCGCCACCTGATGGTACCTATACCATCCTCCTGCCCATGAATGCAGATTCCAGGGCTGTGCTGACTCTGGACTCAGAGTGATTCTAGGGCAGTTAAAATCCACCTAGACTTGTGGGGTCTGGAAGAAGGCAGAATCTCTGACTTTCTTTTTTTTTTTTTTTTTTCTTTTTTTCTCATTTAAGTAATAGATTCATAATTTTATTCCAACTAAACTATTTTGTGAAACAAAAAACATGCTTGATAACGCCACATGGCCAAAACATGCATGATATTCCTGTATTCTTATTATGTGCACAAGTTCTCACTTGTTTTGATTTTTCTAATTAATTTTTATCAGAGTATACTTGATTTACAATGTTGGGTTAGTTTCTGCTGTACAGCAAAGTGAATCAGTCATACATATATACATATCCACTCTTTTTTAGATTCTGTTCCCATATAGGTCATTACAGAGTATTGAGTAGAGTACCCCATGCTGTACAGCAGGTTATTGTTGGTTATCTATTTTATATATAGCAGTGTGTATATGTCAATCCCAATTTCCCAATTAATCCCTCCCCCCTCCCCTGCTTTCCCCCTTTGTAACCATAAGTTTTTTTTCTACATTTGTGGCTCTGTTTCTGTTTTGTAAATAGGTTCATGTGTACCCTTATTTTTAGATTCCACATGTAAGTGATATCCTGTGAGATTCATGTTTCTCATTCTGACTCTCTGACTTTCAAATGGTCTCACCTGTGTATTGGCAAGGCTTCTCCAAGACTCTACTGAACTGAGGATAATTACGTTTTATATATCTGATAGTAGAACCACCATCAGTTTTGAGTACATGATAAGTGCTCAAAATTATAGCTTCTATCAATTATGCTTAACGCTACTTTTTCAAAGCCTGTAATTTGTACTTATCTCTTTGAAATTACACTGTTATCCTTCCCTTCCATCCATCATTAAGAAGTACCATTTCTTTTCAACATAAAAATAATCAAATCTAAGTATATAAGAATATTACTTCTCTTTTTAGCATTTATATTTCAAATTTTATTAATTTGATCCTAATATAAGCTGAAATCTTAGAAATTAAAAGGATACAAATTAAATGTTTTTATTTTAGCATCAATTCTTTTCATGTATTAGAAGGCATACTGGAATTGTTTTTTCCTCAAACTATTAAACAATTGCTAAAAGAAAACTTTTACACCTTTTTAATATGTAAACATTTTTTAAATGTAAATATTTTCTAAAATGTGTTTTAGAAAAATGCTTTGCATTTATAACATAAGGAATGTATGAAAACTTCAGTATGTTGATTTAATATGCATCTATGAATAAATTCAACATGGCAAACTATTATATTTAAATTCATTTTTAAATTCATTGTTAAACTGTGTGTTTGAAGGAATTAAAATTATCTTGGTTAAAAGTAGTCTGAACAAAATTAAAATAAACTTTAACTGGAGTATCTACTAAAATATGGAAAATCTAATGGTGTAAATTGTTTTATATTACATAAACTTTACTTAAAAGTTCTTATTAAAACATGTTTACAGTTACACATAAGATTAATGTAAAACTGTTATGTTTCAGATACTATTCTATTTCTGGAAATTTACTAATACAAGCACACCTACACACCACTTCACAACTTTCTACATTTAAAGAGCCATGATTTCCTCATGGAGAGGGAATTTTTTTTTAAGCAATAGACTTTACTTTTCAGAGCAGTTTTATTTTCATAGAAAAATTGAGCAGAAAATACAGATCTTCCATGTACTCTTTGCCCCCCCATATGCACAGACTCCCCCACTATCAACATCCCCACAAAAATTGATGAACTTACAGTGATGTCATTGTCACAAAAAAACCCTATATTAGAGTTCATTAGTACATAGGGTTCTTGGTGTTATATACTCCATGGATTTTAACAAATGTATAATGACACGTGTGCACCTGTATCTACAGAGTGGTTTCACTGCCCTAAAGGTCCTCTATGCTCTGTGCCTATTCATCTCTCCATCCTCCTTAACCCCTGACAAACACTGACTTTTTTACTGTCTCCATAGTTTTGCCTTTTCCAGACTGTCATAGATTTGGAATTGTATACAATATGTAGACTTCTCAGATTGGCTTCTGAGAAGTCAATTCATTTAAGATTCCTTTGTGTCATGGCTTGTTAGCTCATTTCTCTTTATTACTGAATAACGTTCCACTGTCTGCATGGACCACAGTTTATTTATCCACTTACCTACTGAAGGGTATCTTTATTGCTTCCAAGTTTTGGCAATTTTGAATAAAGCTGCTGTAAACATCCATGTTTAGGTGTCTGTGTGGACTTAAATTTTCAAATCCTTATCCTAAGGAGCATAATTACTGGATTGTATGTAAGATTATGTTTAGTTGTGTACAAAATCACCAAACTGTCTTCCAAAATGGCTGTACATTGGCAGTGGATGAGAGCTCCTGTTGCTCCAAACCCTCACCAGCACTTGGTGTTGTCAGTGTTTTGGACTCACCATTACAATAAGTGGGTAGTGGCGTCGTGCTGTCTTACAGAGAATTTTTTAAATGAATGAGGGACTATATTTTACAAGAAACATTGGTTCCATAACATTTCTCCCACTCTCTGCACACACACAATGTGATTTGGCTTAATTTAACATCTCCTTAAACGTTGTTGACTAGTTAAATGAAAAGGATTAAAAACACAGTTAATTCAATTGACATGCTTACTGATTAATTTTGGGAATTAGTCTTACTGGAAATAAAAGGAAAGTATTGTGAGTTAAATATTAATTCTCCAAACACTTTGTTCCTTATGATGTAACTTTTTTCAATTATATGCCACATGGTCATTGACAACTGCCTACATCTATACAAGCAGTATTAAAAGGGGGTTTGATTTTCTAGCTTGGCAAATGTGATATTATAATTTCAATAAAGGTGTTCTAGTAACCAGGTCACTTTTTTCTCTTTACCCTGAAAGAACATGAATTAAAATGCTTTTGAGGGACGAGATTAGGCATCCCATGCTCTGTTTTCAATTATATTCTTCAAAGGTGACACACTTTGGAGCAAGTAGGCAGCTTAGTTCTTACTATCCCCACCCTCTCTCATCATCCTCACAAACAGAATCACATATTATAAAGTAAAGATGAAGAGAATTCTGGCAGAAAACACAACAAAATAAAACAGCACAATACAATGATGATGGTTATCTAGAATGCTTGGGAACCTTAGTGAAAAATGTATATTTATCTTACCTGAAATAAATTCAACTTGTAATATAATTATCACAATTACTCAAGGGTGTGATTTTAATGTTTAGTGAATTAACAGTCTTTAAGTCATTATCTTTATAGTTAAAACCAAGAAAATATAGTATGCTTCATATGAAAAGGCATACCTCCTATAGAATATGTGATAAGTAGCTAATGATGTCAAACAGTTTATGAAATAAGTTTTTCCTAATTAATTATTGTTTGTTTTCTGGCAACCTTTCTACAAATATTTTGTACACAATATGAAGGGCTTTCATCTTTTCACATTTTTGAAATTGCTGTTAAAGTATGAGTGCATATTGCCTTAAAAATTATACTATACAGTTCTTACAGTTCTCATTGTGGTAGTCTGTGTTTTATAGAGGTTTTTAATTTTGATTTATATTATCTGGATTTATAATATTTCAAGGAGTAAAGATATATAAAAGATATTCTTGAATTTTTAAAAAAAATTGATGAAAGTAATTTAAAAAATAATCAGGTTACAAAAGAGTGTCTATCCCTAAATCAAGTAGAGTCAAAACTAAGACTTGGCGCGCGCGTGTGCGGGAGGGGGCGGGTGGGGAAGGATCGCCAGCGAGATCCCGAGATCCCGAGGCGAGGCTTGTGCGCCCGCCCGCCCTCGCCCTGGCCCCTAGCTCCCACCGGGTCGGCCCGGCTCAGCCATGACCAAGGCGATCCTCATCTTTAACAACCACGGGAAGCCGCGGCTCTCCAAGTTCTACCAGCCCTACAGTGAAGATACACAACAGCAAATCATCAGGGAGACATTCCATTTGGTATCTAAGAGAGATGAAAATGTTTGTAATTTCCTAGAAGGAGGATTATTAATTGGAGGATCTGACAACAAACTGATTTATAGACATTATGCAACATTATATTTTGTCTTCTGTGTGGATTCTTCAGAAAGTGAACTTGACATTTTAGATCTAATTCAAGTATTTGTGGAAACATTAGACAAGTGTTTTGAAAACGTCTGTGAACTGGATTTAATTTTCCATGTAGACAAGGTTCACAATATTCTTGCAGAAATGGTGATGGGGAAGAATGGTATTGGAGACCAACATGAATGAGATTGTTACACAAATTGATGCACAAAATAAACTGGAGAAATCTGAGGCTGGCTTAGTGCGAGCTCCAGGCCATGCTGTATCAGCTGTAAAGAATATGAATCTTCCTGAGATCCCAAGAAATATTAACATTGGTGACATCAGTATAAAAGTGCCAAACCTGCCCTCTTTTAAATAAAAATTTTTAAAGGCCACTCCCAGGTAAAATCAGGGGGAAAAGTCATCTAAGTTTACCATGCAGTTGTTTACCAAAAATAGAGGAGGAGAGTCTTAACTTTTGCTCTTGGATTTAAGTCAAGGTGCTGTATAGAAGTTATGTAAAATCAGTATGGAAGTTCATTGTTGCTTTTCTTGCTCAGTGATTTTGGAGAAATTGAGTAGTTACAGCGTGATTTTTTTCTTTATTTTCTAAACTGCATTCCTATGACCACCTAAGGCATGCCTCTATGTATTGGCTACTACAGTATTTTGAAAAGTGTTTGGGACATTTCTTTAAATTATGTATAATGCAAAATGTTGGTGTTTTGTATGGATCACAAATACAGCATTCCTTAATTCTTTCTGTTATTTGTCAGAATTGTTATTTAAAGAACAAAGTATGTATTGCATGAAAACATTATGACTTTTTCTCTTAGTTTAAATAAACTCCAAGGTAACTGGACTTCTAAAGCAAAAAAGAAGAAAAAAAGAACAAAAAAAAAAAAACTAAGACTCATGTAACTCCATTAAGAGCAGGACTCTTACTACTTCTGAACACTAAATAATCTTGTCCAATAATTTTATCATAGTACCCAATATGTGGTTTTCAATGAAAATTGTATTGTTTGCATTGATCTTACAGAAGGTATGCTATTCATATCTGTGAAGCCATAGGCATATAATGATTTTAATCCAATATATACACAGCAATTATTGTGTGCTGGCACTGTTCTAAGTATTTTACAGACAGCTCATTTAATCTTTAAAATGATCCTGTGAAGTAAGGACAATTACTATACCATCTCCTTGAAACATAATAAGCCCAATAACAGGCTTGACATTTGACTTTACATGAAAGATTAAGAAAATTCTGACCCAATAATTGTAAGCGCATCATACTAGTTAACTCAGACATTTCTCATGAGGTACACAGGACTCACAAGTTGCATCTATTTGTCTCTTGAGAAGATAGAGAAGCTTTAATTATTCTTTCTTTTATGTTACTCTACAAATTTGTGTGAAATTCTGTCAAGAATTTACAGTTTTCTGAGGACTGCCTGCATATATATATTCATGTATATGAATATACATATTCAATAATAAATCATGTGTCTTTTCTCTGCTACACTGAGAGAGACAGAGGTCTTTTTGTTGGTAGGATTTTTAATTTCCCCAACAATCATTAGGAATGCTGCATAATATTGACAGAAATGACTCTCCAAGCCTGTCTAAACAACATAACTTCAAAAATATGAATCAAATGGAGATATTAACAGGCAAACTTGATAAACCACAATGATAGAGAACACTGTAATAATTCTAGATGGGGAATGTAGATCAAGCAGCCATTAAGCATAGTGCCTTGGTGTGGAGCAAACCCAGAAATATACTCTTACAGGAATATAGTACTCTTCTATATGCATCAGGTTTAATGCTAAATTTATATACAGTAGAAGGTTGAGGTTGAGTTACTTTCTTCCTGAAGTTTATAGTTTGGTGTTAAGTTTCCAAGTTATGAGCATAAGCATATGTCTTTTTCTGGTCACTGAATATCTTATTCAGTCAAGAGTTCATACATGTCTTGTCTCAGAATATCTCAGTTACTCTTTGTCTTATTTATTACAGAAAAATACAAAAATGATAGTAAAAAACAGGATTTCTTCTATGGTTTCTACTTTATATTTTTTCTATATAGCCTATTCATTATTTTCCATCAAGCAAACAAAAGAGAAAATAGTCATGAATGGGCATCAACCCCCAGCTATGTCTTTATCCTATTAAATTTAACATAAAGAAATATTCTTTCTAAAGTACATCTAATTCTAAGCAACAGTAAATATTCAAATACCGTTATACACTAAACATCACAACAGTAATATTTATAGTATTGTTGTTCTTTTGTTTTATGATAAATACTTTCATACAGGCTCAGCGTTGAAGTGGGATAGTATATGTAACAATTTATAGCTTGGATTTGGGAAGAGGTCTTTTGTATATATTGTATGTGTGGGGGGCAATATCACTTTATTGGATTTTTTTATCTTGATACAATGATCATGTACAAATAATTTATTTGAATAAATGTAACCTGTAAAAAACCATGTCCCTGGGATAGTCACTATGTATTGTCATTACTTCTTTTAAGAACAGCTGACCTTCAGGAGACATTGTTCAATGAGAATCCTTTGATATTTCACATTTCAGTTGGTCATAGCATGGATGCTAGCACTAACTGCCTCCTCATTGACCCCAACCCAACCAATTAAACACAAATGATTCTACCAATTTGTGTCTCTCTGTATAAAAGGATCACCCAATGCTCTCAAGAGTCCTGGTAGCTGCAGTTAAACAGTTCAGTCATCGACAGAAGACTTCTTCAACTGGACTGCCATTCTCTACTATATAATGATTCTATGGAATATTTCCAAAGTGGATCCCTATTTTTGTCTGAAATTGCAATAACATAAAATACTATATATTAAGAACATGTGGTCATATACTGCCTACATGCAACATCTATTGTTTTGTTTTCTGGGAGACTATAAATGTTATCTGTTCAATTCCTCAGTGTACATATATCATAGAAATATGATACTATTTGACATTTTATTTTAATTTACACATAGTCACACACAATAAGTAACAAATATTTATTTAGTCCTACACTTTCTTATGGGTATGCATCATGTTTAACAATAGCTCATCATGACCTTGACCAAAGATTTATAAGAGATAGCAAAGGCAGAGGACAAATGATATAAGGGATGTGAATAGGAGGACATAGGGTAATTAATACTGGAAAGTTTCTACATTAAGTATAAACTGTGTGTGTCTTCTGTAGAAATTGGGCTTATGGGACAGTGAGTAAATAAATATAGGGGAAATGATAAATTAATCTTTTTAAAAAAATAGAACAATTTTATTCTTTCATTATAGTTCTTTGGAGATATTTTCAACAAAACATAGTAAATATTCCACATATTAGAGAAAACAAACATTTCCTGATATTAATAATAGAAAAAAAATTGAAAACAAGTTTTTCACCAACAAAAACTGAAAAAGTCATATTTTTGACAGAAAATAGGTCAGATTTGATTCATGGGCAGTTGATGACTTCCTAGTTAGGTCAATGGCAAACATTTTCCATAAATTTATAGCTTAATTTTGTTCATTAAGGTGAAAATTATATTGAGAGTACATGATATGATAAAAGCATTTTATCCAAAATATGGTAGTGGCAAAGGTGTATTGAAATTAATAATAGTTCCCAATGTTTTTGAACATGTATAATAAATAAGGTACCACTAGTAACAACTATAATTAATAGCCATTTAATCAGTCTTGATAAAATATACTTTGAAAGTCTCCCAGAAATTGAGAAAATGCATAGTCCTAGAGACTGAATAACAGGTACTTTGGTAAGTTGAGTGTTTTCCCCAGCCCTCTAAATTATTGGCTTTCAAAAAGAAAAAAAAATGGAGAACTGAAGCAGAACCTAATCAAATTGTCAGCTAATTATCAATTTAAAAATAATTTATAACACTGGATGACTGTGTAATTTTTAGCCCATAAACTGGAAGGAGTTCAAAGAATCGATTGACCTGTTATGTCAGACAGAGTCCAGTCAAAAAGCAAAACCAAACTAGATATTTCAAACAGGAGACAATATAGGGAGCTGGTTTCCCTGTTGTTAAAGAATTAGGTGAAAAATAAAAAACAAAACAATCTTGAAGTAACTCAGAGACAACTGCAGGAAGTAGCTACACCCTCAAGAGCTGGGGGAATTAGCTTTTAAATGAGATGAATTTGAGGTAATTGTGAGATGCTGGTAGAAGCCTCAGTGAGGGAAAAGAAAACATATTCAGTTAAGAAGCTCTGTAGTCTAAGAAGAAAGGAACGGTGTGATTAATTGGCTTTGTGTCGTTGGTGAATGCATGGAAGCTGAAGTCTGATTGTTAAGGGATGGCGTGTGTAAATGTGAAGTAAAGTTGTTCCTGGTCAAAACATGACTGTATGTGTTTTTAAGGAGTATTAAGACACTGCTGACTTAAAAAGAGACCACAAAAACGTTGTCTAGTTTGGTGGAAAAAGGAATGAGGATAGATTTATCACACATCTTTATATGCTAAAGATGAAAAGGGAAAAATATCAGCTAACTGTAATTGAAAGTAGGGGTATGGTTGCTCACTGCTCAAAAGCAATTAAAAAGGCAAGGCTGGTGAAAAGGAAAGTGTGCTTTATTTTGGAGGCAAGCAATGCAGTGGGGAGGACTCCTGTCCAAAGGCCAACTCACCCCCACAGACAACCAGTGGGTGAGAAATTTTATAGATGGAGGGAGGGGGCTACATGCAGAAACAGCACAGTCAGCTCTGACGGTCATCTTGAAATTGGTCATGCAGTAGTCCGACCAGTGTCATCTTGTTATCTTGATGGTTTTAAGTACAGTTAGTTTTTAGTTCCAGGGTCGGTTTGTTACCATTTCTTTGAGGTCAGTTCTTGGAACTGTGGCAGCTTATGTCATGGCTACAGCCTGGTCATCATGTAGTTAAATTCATTTACCTGGCGGGGGTTTCAGTATCTACAACACAGCTCACAGGATATGGCTCAGAATATTATCGTAGCCCTTGAGGAGGAATTAAAAGTCCTTGACTTTGCTTAACGACTGAACTGTTATTATTATTTGGTCTCGTTTGACTGTTTTCCTTTGTTCTGCTTTTTCTCACTTCTCTTATTAAACTTATTCTTTGGCTAAAAGATTTCTACAGACAAAAGGCAGGCTGAGGACGTGGGGTTCAAGGACCACAGGGTCCTGCTCCATTTCATAACTGCTGCAAAGTAGATAGAAGAATATGAGGTGCGAAATTTTTTGTTCTAGTTCTGTGAAAAATTCCATTGGTAGTTTGATAGGGATTTCATTGAATCTGTGGATTGCTTTGGGTAGTATAGTCATTTTCACAATGTTGATTCTTCCAAACCAAGAACATGGTATATCTGTTCATAGGTTTGTATCGGCTTTGATTTCTTTCATCAGTGTCTTATAGTTTTCTGCATACAGGTCTTTTGTCTCCTTAGGTAGGTTTATTCCTAGGTATTTTATTTCTAGGTATTTTATTCTTTTTGTTGCAAAGGTAAATGGAGTGTTTCCTTATTTTCTCTTTCAGATTTTTCATCATTCATGTGTAGGAATATGAGAGATTTCTGTGCATTAGTATTGTATCCTGTTACTTTACCAGATTCATTGATTAGCTCTAGTAGTTTTCTGGTAGCATGTTTAGGATTCTCTAGGTATAGTATCATGTTACCTGCAAACAGTGACAGTTTTATTTCTTCTTTTCTGATTTGGATTCTGTTAATTTATTTTTCTTCTCTGATTGCCATGGCTATAACCTCCAAAACTATGTTGAATAATAGTGGTGAGAGTGGGCGCCCTTGTCTCACTCCTGATCTGTTTACTGTAGAAATATTTTTTATCCTTTTCTGTGTCTGAGAAATTTCAAATTCTTTTCATTAATGGCCCAAATCTTTTATGGCATTATGCTTTCACACTCACTTTATAAGAGTCTTAAGGAGGTAACGAGATAAATGCTTAATCTCAGTTGGCTTTCTTCCATCCTGGCTTCTTAATGTCTTTTGTATTTCTCTATCCCTACTAACAGTAGGTAAATTAACTCAGGACTCCTTTATCATTCATCTGAATCTTGCATTCCTTTCCTAACTGCCTAACTTTTAACTTTCTTTTCTTTCAATCTTGCCAACTTCAATCTAATTACTGTTAAAGCAACCTACAAATTAATATTTTCAGATGTCTTTTCTGCTTTAAACCTTTAAATGGCTCACCATTTCTTTCTAAATTAAGTCCAAACAGAAACATGTGACACAGTCCTTTGGGCAAGCTGCTAACTATTCATTTCTAGTGTAGTTACTTTGGATACTTTGAAATTTCTGAGAGCTGACTTGTCATTGGCTGCTCTACTTCTTTTAGCAAAGATTCCATACTGTCTATTTAGCAGGGTCATGGTACAAAAAGCATACTGAAGCTGCATAGTAAGCATTATATTTTACTCAAATTGTTTAAATGTCCATACACATATTAAATTATTACAAATGAATCACTATAACATTCTGGGAACTGCTTAATGATATTCAGCACAGCACTTAATTTTCCTAGAACCGTTTGTTTATGTTAATTTGGTTTTAATCAGGTAAAATGCTACTTTCTACCACACTGGCACTATTAGCTATTCTAGTAGGAACATGACAAGTCTTCTCCAAAATTAGGAACTGAAGTAAATATTCAGCCAAACAATTGATCCATTCTGATGATTATATTTCAATTATAAAGTACATGGAACACTATACTATTAGAAAAATTGGACTTTAAATCAAAAGGTGGACTGTGTATGCTGTTTTATATGTACTGTGTTTATCAAACAATTTCAAATACATTTTTTTAATGAATGCAGCACTCTCAAGAACAGGAAATTACTTTTCTCATAAGTAGCAAAGCCTATTTGTTGCTTTACTAATATGGTATTTTTGAAGGTTTTTCTATTGGAAATATTTCAGTTATAAGCTTCCAGGAATATTATAGTTAAATTAAAAATATAAAAGCAGTGCAAAACATATTAAGCTGAGATTTGAATTTCATTTTGACTCTTGATGGTTATGCCCATTATATATTATCAGTCAATACACCCTCCAAGCAAAAGATTTTACATTATGCAAAGCATAATCTCATCATCAAATAAAAGCTCAAACTCGTATATCCCTCACTGTGTATATTTTTAAATGCCATATATATGTATATATGCATATATATAAATCTATATGATAATAAAACTACATAATGGGATAGATGCTAGTATTATTTTCCTCTTTTATTTTTATTTTTTATTTATTTTTAATTTTTTTTTGCGGTACGCGGGCCTCTCACTGTTGTGGTCTCTCCCGCTGCGGAGCACAGGCTCTGGAAGCTTAGGCTCAGCAGCCATGGCTCATGGGCCCAGCCGCTCTGTGGCATGTGGGATCTTCCTGGACCAGGGCACAAACCCGTGTCCCCCACAGCGGCAGGTGGACTCTCAACCACTGCGCCACCAGGGAAGCCCTATTTTCCTCTTTTAGATCAGGAAACCATGGCACATGGAAGCTAACTAATTTCATCAGAGTGACAGATTTAAGAAATGGTAGAGCTGAAATTTGAATTCCAGGTAGTTTGGCTAAGAGTCTGCCACTTTATAGTCTGCCCAGTGAGAGTGATCAACCTTAGATAATTATAACTAACAAACTTGACTACAGCCTCCTGTTTCACAAATAATTTGTCTAGTCTATGAAATATGGAAACATATCTAAAAAATGGAAAAGAAAAATAGTCTTAAAATCAAAACTTTATCAACCCAAAAACTAATAGAGATGTTTTACTAGTTAGAATTTTGTCAAGGGTTAAAAATAAAAAAAAACAGGGGCTTCCCTGGTGGCGCAGTGGTTGGGGGTCCGCCTGCCGATGCAGGGGGCGCCGGTTCGTGCCCCGGTCTGGGAGGATCCCGCGTGCCGCGGAGCGGCTGGGCCCATGAGCCGTGGCCGCTGGGCCTGCGCGTCCGGAGCCTGTGCTCCGCAGCGGGAGAGGCCGCAGCGGTGAGAGGCCCGCGTACCGCAAAAAAAAAAAAAAAAAAAAAAAAAAAAAAAAAAAAAATAAAAAAAAACAATGGTCATAATAATTTAAAAAGTACTTAGCATTCATGGGAATACAGCAATTGAAGGCATTTTTAAAATGTACTGATTTGGCCGGACCAGTGGTCTCACATTATAGCTCAATTGCAAATTCTCAGCCCCAATCAGTACTTAATGAATCAGAAACTCTAGGTGTATGACCGAATTATTTGTGCTTTATTTAACAAGCACTTCAGGTGATTCAGATGAACACTCAAGTTTGGCAACTTATTGTGCTCAAGTGTTGTGTTGTTTTATGCACAACAATATGATTCAGTGATGGGGCCCATTCAGAAACATAAAAAAAAACACAAAATTTAAGTAGTTTAGAGATGAGCAGAGTCTCATTTTTAGCATGGCCTGGCATGTCAAATGAACGGTTGTTTGTTTTAATATTCTGAGTTAATAAAAAAAAAGTAAGTATTTGAACTTCTAAACTGTGTGAAGTGGAAAGAAAAGTGGAAATTGTAGAGTTGGGAAGGGGGGTGGAATTTAGACAGACCGGAGACAAAAGGGAAATTATGATGGGCTATGAAGGCATTATAGGAAAATTTAATGGAAGTTCAAAAGATGAACGCTAAATTAGCTTAGATATTGAGACCATATTACCAAAAGCCAAGGCGCCCAGGTTAAGAACCTAACTCCAATGTATAAATACTCGTTGCGAATGCGTTAGTGAATCACTGGATCTTTCTGGGCCTTAGTGTTCTTATTTAATACAGTGATATCAAAACCTAATTCACACATTTTGAAAAGATTAAGTTATATGTGAAGAGCTCACCATAGTTTATGGCACATAACTAAACCCACCCTCCATTAGATTCTCCTTTTAATGTAAACAGAACCCACCTCTCATAGTGATGAGCGAGGTATTAGAAATCAAATAACGATATTTATACTCTACTTACAAATGTTTGGGGTTAGATATTAGTGATATTAATTTAGTTTGAAGATATTATTTTAAAATGTTCTGATGTTTCCAAAGGTAAAATACATGAAAAAATATAAAAGTTTTTTTGCCTGAAGTCTTTTGATAGTGAAAGCAAAGAGATATTTGACTCAAATTGCTTTACTGTCTATCCTTATTCTCCACTTGACATCTGTTCACGTAGTCTATACTTTAGTAGAATGTATGGCTTACCTGATTCCAAAATGGAAATGTAGAAGCAAGACCTAATGTATACATGAATGACAACAACTAATGTAATTGAATATTCACTGTATTATAGGATCCAAAGCTGAGTATTAACACATTTAATCCCTGCAACTCTATTAGGAGATAACTTTTATGTCTATTTCATGGGCGAGTAAACTATGGCAATAGGGAGTTAAGTCTCCAAAAAAGATACAGTCAGTGAGTATTGGAGCTGGGTTATAAAATCAGGCAGTTAATCTCCAGAATCTGTGTATTTAACCACTGTGCCATGATTCAAGACACTTGAAATAAGGATGTTTACAAAGTAATATTGATTCATAGCCATAATAGCAATGCAAATATTGACATAATATTCAGGACATCTGTTCAAATTTAGATTTCCATATCATACAGATGTAGTACAGAATGCTAGAGGCAGGCTAAGATTAGACTTGGCTAACTGATTATTGAAATAGTGATGTCTCATCTTAAAGAGCTAATTATACGTTTTATTTTATCACTGAAATAAAAATCCCATGCCCATTTTCATTCCGACTGTTTGTTTCAGAGCTTTAATTTTTAGATGTAATCTCTGTGGAGCTGAAAAATGTTGACCATTAACCATTTACTTATTTTTAAGTAAATGGTTCACAAGAAAATTTATGTTATAAATCTTGCCTCTCTCTAATGGTTAATTTCATCAAATGGGTTAAATATAGTAAATAATACACAAAACCAGTCCAACCGGAGAGATGAACCTCTTAAAGAAGAGGCTGAAAGGAACATTTCCATAGTGACTTTTATCTCCTCTTTTATAATGTAGGCACTAGATCAACACCCACCATCAGTGTTTTCCTACATTGCCTGGCCAATTTTTACCTTTCAATATTTATGTCAAAGGACATTTCAGAGCCTTCATGTAGACTAAATTTAAATTGTAAAACAATCTTATAAAAGAAAATGTTTCTCAAGCTGGCAGATGGAAATGAATATACAAAATGAATATACAAAGATCATCTTCTTTTTTTTTTTTTTCCTCAATTGGGACACAATTGCCCTCATTTCTTTACCTCTCAAGTAATGCTAACTTTTAATGTAGATTTTGTTGGGCTAAAACTTTGATAAATTAACACTTTTAAGTGACTGAAATAGTAAATGGAAATTTAAAGAAGTTCATTTCTATTAAGTTTCAGTCATATTTTAAATCAGAAAATGCCATGAAAAAATACTAGTCTTTAAAAAGGTGAGCAATAAACTGTGTAAGCATGACTGTAAAGGGCTATTCTTCAGGTAGAATGAATATCTTTAATATAAAAAACTATTTTATTTCATTTTCATGAGATCCCAAACAGTCCCCCTCAAGATAAATCAGTGACTATTGTGAAATATATTGTGGTATATATTTAAGTAGTTGATAAGTTTATCAAAGTTTATGTGAATACATTGTTTAGTTTCTTTTGATAGGAGTTTGGAAATACTGAAAAAACATTAGAAAATAATGATAAATGACAGTGGATATGTTTCATTAAGCAGCAGCAGGGATTGGTATTAGGTGAGGAAAAATGATATGCTTGTAATATTATGGAGATGAAAAATTTAAAAAGCAGCATTTTTGTAGTCTCAGTTTAAAAAAAAATTTTTTTTTTGTAAATATCTTAGTTTTTAGATTTTTGTTATCCATGCATTTTTTTTTTGTAGGACGGAAAGTGTTTCTGGGAGGACAAGACTGATGCATAAATTATATAATTCCTCTATGAACTATATTATTCCTTCTTCTTAATATTTTCATGGCTAGTCTGCAGCATCACTGGCAAATAGTAGGGGTGCCATTTGGTTTTATGTATTCACTCAATGCACATTTACTTTGTGGAGAAATAAATGGGGTCTGACCCTCTTTCTCTCATTTTTATGTTTTCTGGGGTCTGGAATTTTCTTTAGAGGAGATCTCCTCAGAGAAATATGAGAAAGAAATCATTTCTGCAATACCAAGAGATCCTTCTGTTTTATCCCTCTATGTTCCTGATGGGAAAGCAAAGTCCTTCCCTCCTTCCAGACTTTCTAGGGCTCAGATTTCAAATCTCTTATCCAGGACAGTCTTTGGTTTCAAACATACTGTAATCAAAATTTTCAATATGACTGATACATTCTTGTGAAACTGTAGTTGAGTATATCACTTTATGACTGTGTTATATAAATATTTATAAGTATCTTACTTAGCTGATACGGTATGTATAATAACAATAAAAAATCCTTTTGAGAAAAATGCCTCTACATAACAGGCATTCCATCAAGTTTCTTGAACACGTGATGAGCTTTGATTGAAATGTCTGAAGGACAGATTAAAAAGAGATTCCTGTTGTGCCTCTCTTGCTCATGTCTTCCTTATCCCAGCAAATAAACTGAAGGATATGGCATTTTTGAAGATCTTTCTCCTTGTGTGCACAGTATTCAAGGGTAGAATCTTACTTTGTGGTGGTACTCCATCTATGACAGGAATAAAATCATGCAGTCATCCAAATGCCTCGTGTGTACACTTTAAAAAATATTTAGATAGTGTGTTATTCTTTAGATATAAAGAAGACTCTTTGGGTCAATCTTCAGTGTTTTCTTGATTAGGAAACTAATGGATTCTTTGGATTCTCCCTTCACATGTGCTTAAAATGCAACCACATTTGTTTCTGTTTTTTACATGAATAAAATAGGTCTGTTTTGGTCACAAAATGGAAGATGGTTAACTGGCTCCAAAAAACTAGTCATAGGATATTGATTGTAGTCACATTAGTCTAAGAATTGCTAAAACCAGGTAGTATAAAGGTACTCTGTGTGTGTGTGTGTGTGTGTGTGTGTGTGTTTGTGTGTGTGTGTACTGCTAATATTTTCTAAATCTAACACAGTGAAGCCATTTATAATTTTCTAAACCAGAGGATTTTGGAAAATGATGAGTGAGGCAGTGCTGTCAGGGGAAATGATGTGGAGCTCTCACTTTGCTCTACTCTGAGGCCCATCCATCTAGTTAGGTAAAAAGGTAATAAACTTTACTGTGTGAGCAGTTTTCCCAAGCCTATATGTTCCATCCTTCCAAATCTCATGGTATTAATTATCTTTATTATTAGATCAATACCTAGGATGCTCTGCTGTATATTAAACAAAATTTAAAGGCTGGCATGTGCTATGTTTCAAAAAGTGTCTTTAATTCATGTCTTGCTGCTGGTAAAGTACAGATGACAAATAACACAAATGTTGTTATTAAAAAGAGGAACTCCATTCATATGTGGATGGGAAGACTAAAAAAACTCATTCTGTACCATCTCTAATGATTTTCATGGCATTATTGAAGGGTGGCAGAAGGATGCCTCCGGAATCCATTCTTAAAGATAGCTGAGTTGTATATATTTTGTGGCAATAGCTTTAAAATAATTTTTGAAACTTAATAATTCACTGTCTGTGAAAGGTTATTTTATCCTATTATTTATACTAAGAATCCACAGAGAGAATTAAGGTATAAGGCACATACATTGAGCTTTGATATCCTAGTATCTAGTATATTTTATACTTGTTGGTTTACAAATCCAAAAGTGAATAAATTTGCAGCTGTACTGAAGAGAATGCTGCATGAGTTCTGCATAAGGTATTCCAAAAATCACTTAAACCTTTATTCTATTTCTGTGCCTGGGAGTGCTCAGTGTTTATCACTGACTTTGTGATTGATTAACTGGGTAAAATTAATCATCTAGCATAACAAGCTTCAGAGTCATGCTTGAAATCCATATAAAAAGAATTCATAAAAATAAAACATTGGAACTTAATAGGTTGTAACTTTTTGAAGAGAGGTAATATATAATATACAAAAGACAATATGTGTATTGTCTTTTAATATCTATGATCCTGTGAAACACTGACAATCAAATATTCTGTCACTGACTCTTCATAATGGTCAAATTTCAAAGTTTCAAGTTTCAAAATATTCAAAAACACTCATGGTGGTGACGATCACTTTTAAATATAACAAGTAAGTTTGCATGAACAGATGCTTTTCTCCATGCAAAGCTAGTGATCAATAATTTATACAAAAATTATACTAATAATATTTTAATAATTTCCAATTGCTGCCCTAACAAATTATTACTAATTTAACCAGTATAAAACAACTCAATTTTACCATTCCACAGTTTCTCTAGGTCAGATGTCCGAGTCTAGTATAGTTCAGCTGGGTCCTCTGCTATGAGTTTCTCAAGGCTTAAATCAAGGTGTCAGCTGGGTTGCAGTCCTATCTAAAGGCTCTACGGATAAATCTACTTCCAAGATCATGCAGGCTGTTGGCCAAATTCCGTCCTTGAAATTGTAGGACTGAAGTTTCCTTGCTGTCACTTTTAGCTCCAAAGGCCTCTCTGTTCTCAGCATGCAGAAATGGCATTTCAAGTCCTTCTGATGCTTCATATATCTCTGATGTTCCCTTCTGCTACTTCTCTCTGACCTCTGGATTAAAAGCCCTTATGACTAGTTAACCCCATCCAGATAACGCAGGGTACTCTCTCTACTTTTTGGACCCTAATTATAACTATATTGGCAGTATTCATTTTGCTGTTTAATATAACTTATTAACAGAGTCCATGGATTGGATGTGGATGTCTTTGGGGGTGAGGGATAGTTTCTTCCTACCACAGAATTTGGGGGGGTTATTTTACATATCCAATTTTTTACAATTGAATTATTTCAATCATATTTTATTTTCAAATTCCAGTTACTCATTGAAGTTTATCCAAAAAAAAATGTGCCAAAATATATATTGAGCAGTTCCTCTTATGACCAGATATTTTCTGCACAATTATCCTTTTTCTTCCAAGTGAAAAACAGCTATCATACTTTCGGTATTTGTGAGATAATTCTTAAAAATATGGGTGGATTTTTATTATTTTTTAAATAAAAATTAATAGATAATAAAGATTTGTTGAGTGGCACAGATGGCTGGAGGATCATGAAGAGGTGTGCTTAATGTAAATTGCAAAACTCAAACCAGGTTCTTAATAGAGAAAAAGGTTCATTGTTTACTTGGGTAAATACCAGAAGAGACTGGAAGAGAAAACGTAGTTAATTTAAAAATTGTCTAAATATAGAAATCTAAGATCCATTGACACTGAGGTGGTCAAAGGAAGGTTCCAGAGGTCATTCCTAACCTTTATAGTTTATAAGTTTGCTATGTGCACAACACTATTTTAGCACTTTACACATATTAACTCATTTAATCCTAAAATTTAATCCTATGAGGTAGGTGTAATTATTAAACTAAATTTTATAGATGAGAAACTAAGCCAAAGAGAAGTTAGTTTTACACAAGTTAGACAATAAGTAATGGTAGCACTTGGATAAACACTCAGCTTTAAGTCATGTAAAATGTTTCTGTGGGTATGTTTGTGTTTGTGTCCATCTCTCCCACTGCTGTACCACAATTGGCCATATTAGTCCATCAAGGACTCTAAGAAGGGCCATGAGTAGATGGAGGAAAACGTTGAATGTATCAGTCCGAGTAAGGACGGTTTGAAAAGGAAAAGTGTCCGACAGTGAAAGGCAGATATTATGAGGAAAAGACTAAAGATGGCTGACAGACATAGCAAGAATCACATCAGTGATGACCTTAAAAATGCCTTGGAATAGTGGGAATAAAATCAAATTGAAGCTGGTTGACCCCTGAGTTGATTAGAGGTGGTAAAAACTGTTGGGAGTGGCTATAAAAGGGATTATTTTAAAAAAGTTTAGTAGTCAAGAGAGAGGAGTGTTTAAGGGTGGTCTCATAAATATTTTATATTCCACAGACTAGAAGATAGATAGACGCATGATAGACACATTAATATGTTTGATTTTTAATTGGAAGAAGAGTAGAATAAATTTAAGTAGGGGTTCCAGGAAGGGATGAGCTGGCATATAGGTAGAAAGATTATACTTCAGTTAGAGGACTATTTTCTATTATAATAGGAGGTAATCAGAAGCAAGGAGTCTTGATATAGGTTAATCAGTTGGTTTATAGGCATAAAATTAATGACAGTGATGTTCACTCTGAATGATAAATCAAGGCCATTTACTAAGAGTGTATGAAGAAAAAGGAGACAATTTGAAATAGTTGCTGTGGAATAAGAAACCAGAGATAACTTGCAAAATGTAGAAGCATTGCTGCTGGGCAGAATTAATACTCAAATTGTGGCTGAATTTGTGATGTGGATATTTTGTGAGATTTTTGATACTGTAAAGTCAGGGGTCAGCAGACATTTCTATCAGGGTAATATAGTAAATATTTTATGATTTGTGGGTCATAGGTCTCTGTAGCAACTACTCAATTATTGTTTTAACATGAAAGCAACCATAGAAAATACAGGAATAAATGGGCATGGCTCTGTTCCCATAAAACTTTATCTGCAAAAACAAGTGGTGGGCTAGATTTAGCCTATAAGCCATAGTTTACAGACCTTTGCTCGGCAGGAATGTATATCCATTTGGTTGTAAACAAGGAAGCAGAATCTTGTATTGCACCTGAGCAGAGTGTGCCAGTCAGTGGACAGGATGGGCAATAAGACATGTGGGCTGAGAATATAGGCAAAATTGTGCTAAAAGTGTTGACCATGTTGAATGGACTGTGTTGGAAATAAGAGCTAATTAAATCAGGGGCTTATATACAGGGAGAAATTAAAGGAACCAAAAATCAAAGGGGACACATAACATGTGTGTTGTGTGTTATTGGGTAGAAGAAAGGGAAACAAAAGGCTACATGAAATAGAATATAGTAAAATCAGGCTACAACAATTTTCTATCTATGTGATTGATGAAACAATTATTTTTTTGGCAGTGTAGTGAAGAAAAAAAATAATCTAAGTGTTATAACTTCCAGAGAAAAGGATTGATGGGAAATTAAAATAATGCAGGCAGAAAATAAAAAATAGTGATAAATAGATGAAAGATAGTTAGATTGAAGTGTATGAGAGCAATGTAAAATAGTTATATAAAGTTTCCTCCAAAATTTAAGCATCAAATTACCGTATGATTCAGCAATTCCATTTCTAGGCATGTACTCAAAGGAAACGAAAGCAGGAACATGAACGGATATCTGTACAGCCATGTTCATAGAAGCTTTATTCACAATAGCCAAAAGATGGAAACAGCTGAAGTGTCCATGAATAGATAAATGGATAAACAAGATGAACTATTATGTCATATACAAAAAATTAACATCAAATGGATCAAAGACCTAAAACTATAAAACTCAGAAGAAAACATTGGGGAAAAACTTCACAACTTTGGATTTGGCAGTGATTTCTTGGATATGACAACAAAAGCACAGGCAAAAAAGTAAAAATAGATGAATTGGACTATATCAAAATTAAAAGCGTGCACATCAAATAACACAATCAACAGAGCAGAAAGCAAACTTACAGAATGAGAGAAAATATTTGCAAATCATATACCTGATATGGCATTAATATCCAGAATTTATAAAGAACTCCTACAACTCAATAACAAAAGTGAAAATAACCCTGTTTAAATGGACAAAGGACGTGAAGATGTATATTCCCAAAGATGATAAACAGATGCCAACAAGCATATGAAAAAATGCTCAACAAACTAATCATTAGGGAAATGCAAATCAAAACCACAATATGGCACCTCACTCCCATTAGAATGGCTACTATATATGCACACACACACACATACACACACAACAACCAAAGTTACGGCTAGGATGTGGAGAAATTGGGACACTTGTAAACTATTGGTGGGAATGTAAACTGGTACAGCCACTATGGAAAGCAGTATGGATTTTTCTCCAAAAATTAAAAATAGAACTACCATATGATCCGGCAATTCTACTTCTGGGTGTATATTCAAAATAATTGAAGCAGTGCTTTGAAGAGATATTTGTCACATTACTTACAATAGTTAAGAGGTGGAAGCAGCTCAAGTGTCCATAGATGGATTTACAGATAAACAAAATTTTGTCTGTACATAGAATGGGATATTAGCATAAAAACGAAAGAAATTCTGACACATGCTACGATGTGGATGAACTTTGAAAACATTCTAAGTGAAATAAGCCAGAACAAAGGACAAATGTTACATTATTCCACTTAAATGTAGTAACTAGAGTGGTCATATTTATAGGTAAAGGAAGTAAAATGGTGGTTGCCAGGGGCTGAGGACAGAAGGAAATGGGGAATTAGTGTCTAATTGGCATAGATTGGGGAAGGTGAAAAATTCTGGAGATGGATGGTGAGCATGATCGCACAATAATGTGGATGTGCTTATGAACTATAACTGTACACTAAAAATGGTTAAAGTGGTAAATTTTATGTTTTCTATATTTTATAACAAAAAAATAAGAATTCTAAAGAGTCTAAATATTTTGTTCACTGACTAATAGGCTCTGAAGTTAGGAGATGTAAGTTTGAGTCAAAATATCATTGCTTACAGATTGGTGAACCTGGACAAGTCAATTAGCCTAAGTCCCAGTTACCATATTTATAAATGAGAATAACATTAAAACATAAACCACGATGGTGTTGTGAATGAAATAGAATGAGATAATACATTTGAAGTACTTAGCACAGCATGTGGCACATGGAAAGAAATCAATACAAATTAATTATTATTGGCTATTATTACTATTATTTCAAGCTCCTGAGACTAAGATGTGTACACTGTTGATAAAACTACTAAAATACTTAGAAAATGCAAGAGAAGAAAAATGAATGTTATGCAGAATGAGGGATGCATTCTCTTTTGAATAGCCAAAAAAGAAAGCTGTAGAGATGTCTAAAAGGAAATTGGGAACTCAGAACCAGGTGTGAGAGAAAGTTCCTGACTAGAGACATTAATCTGGCAGCTGTTATGGTAAAATGTTTCCATTTCCTAAAAAGCTACATTGTATAAATAGAAAAAAATAGATTAAGACATCTAATTCTACTACCAATGTGACCTTGAGTATTTACTTAAAATCCTAGTGACAGAGATAAAACTTAATAGCTTTGTTATAAAATTAATTTATATACTTAATTATTAAAATACTAATCAAAATATAATTTATATAATATAATGGTAATTTATTTAAACCCCTTAACATGCAGAAGGTACTTAGACGTAGCTATAACAAAAATAATAACTGTTGACACAAGCACTTGATAAGCATCCAATAATAATAACAAAACAACAACAGCAACAAAATAAAAGCATCACCACCAAGAGGAGCTACCATCTGAAAGCATGAAGCACTCATTGTGTAACTGTGTTAGCCCTGTCCTAAAGATTTCTCATAAATTTTCTCCTTTAATCTTCAAAAACCTCTGTGACCTACTTTTACTCTCCTCCATCATTTTTTTTTTTTTTTTTTTTTTTTTTGCGGTACGCGGGCCTCTCACTGTTGTGGCTTCTCCCATTGCGGAGCACAGGCTCCGGATGCGCAGGCTCAGCGGCCATGGCTCACGGGCCCAGCCGCTCCGCGGCATGTGGGATCTTCCCGGACTGGGGCACGAACCCGTGTCCCCTGCATCGGCAGGCAGACTCTCAACCACTGCGCCACCAGGGAAGCCCCTCCCCCCGTCATTTTTATGAACAGGTAATACAAAGTGACTAAATACAGAGGGGATGAGAAACACGAGTGGTGTCCTGAGAAAGGAACAGTAAGAGAAGTAAGAGGATTTGAAGAAGGAACAGCTTTGGTGTCCAAAGGAGGACTGAACAAGAGCAACCTCACCGATTCAAACTAGGAGAGAGTTAAAAATCTATAAACCATATAATTTTTTGTAGGATAACCAAAATATAACATTATTTTATAATGAGATGTTTAAAATGTTTTCCTTTCACGTAGGTGCCAAAAACTTGAACTATTGAGTGAGTTGTACATTGTGACAGCATTTTAATGGACTTTCTATATACATGACAATTGAATCTCAATTTCCCTCACTCAGCTTTCACTGTAAAAAGGTACGGAGTTAATCTTAAAATGACTCTACTGAGAAAGGAGTGAATTTTGTGTACAACATGTCTGAAAGCATAGAGATGAAATCACAAATGAAACGTTGACCTCAAATTTTACATGATGTTCAAATCAAGACATGGCTTGAAAAAATAAAAATATGCCATTAATCATGGCTAATCTTTGAAACCATGGAGAGCAGAATAAAGATGTCATTATTCGGTTGTAAATCAGCAAATTTCATGCACAACAATTTATATAAATATTTAATATTACACACAATGTGCCGTAGCATCAAATATTTATCTTAGGAATTAAAAATAAACACTGAATTTATCTAAAATAAATAACTATTTCCAATTGGCCCTCAGGGCTGCCTCACTGAATACAAGTTAAATGCTCTGAGGATCACTATTTGTAAAGCTAGGTCTAACCTATGAGTATTTATTTCATTTTTTAAAATTTATTTTATTCAAGTATAGTTGATTTATAATCTGTTAATTGCTGCTATACAGCTAAAAGATTCAGTTATACATTATATATATTCTTTTTCATATTCTTTTCCATTATGGTTTATCCCAGGATACTGAATATAGTTCCGTGTGCTCTACAGTAGGACCTTATTTTTTATCCATTCTATATAGAATAGTTTGCATCTGCTAGCCTCCCAATCCATCCCTCCCTGTGAGTATTTCTAACTAACCAGTTAAGTGTTAAAGTAATACTTGACAACAGTCTCTGGGAAATGTTTGACTATAACAAATATTAATAAGAAACATTCCTCTCAGAATCCTAGAACCTCTGTTTTTTTTTTGTTGTTGTTGTTGTTTTCTTTTTTTACAACTTTATTGGAGTATAATTGCTTCACAATGGTGTATTAGTTTCTGCTATATAACAAAGTGAACCAGTTATACATATACATCTGTTCCCATATCCCTTCCCTCTTGCATCTCCCTCCCTCCCACACTCCCTATCCCACCCCTCCAGTGGGTCACAAAGCACCGAGCTGATCTCCCTGTGTTATGCGGTTGCTTCCCACTAGCTATCTACCTTACGTTTGGTAGTGTATATATGTCCATGCCTCTCTCTGGCTTTGTCACAGCTTACCCTTCCCCCTCCCCATATCCTAAAGTCCATTCTCAAGTAGGTCTGTGTCTTTATTCCTGTTTTATCCCTAGGCTCTCCATGACATTTTTTTTTTCTTAAATTCCATATATATGTGTTAGCATATGGTATTTGTCTTTCTCTTTCTGACTTACTTCACTCTGTATGACAGACTCTAGGAATATCCACCTCATTACAAATAGCTCAATTTCGTTTCTTTTTATGGCTGAGTAATATTCCATTGTATATATGTGTCACATCTTCTTTATCCATTCATCAGATGATGGACACTTAGGTTGTTTCCTTCTCCGGGCTATTGTAAATAGAGCTGCAATGAACATTTGGTACATGACTCTTTTTGAATTATGGTTTTCTCAGGATATATGCCCAGTAGTGGGATTGCTGGGTCATATGGTAGTTCTATTTGTAGTTTTTTAAGGAACCTCCATACCGTTCTCCATAGTGGCTGTACCAATTCACATTCCTACCAGCAGTGCAAGAGTAGAACCTCTGTTTTGATAAAACAGCAATGTACCTGAAAATTCAATAGATGTTATAGAGAAATTTGTTATGAAACTGTGTTTTAGGCAACATTAGTTCTATAAAATACTAAAAGAGGTTTCATTAAAAAAATAGTTTGTGGGACAGATATATTTGGGAAATAATGAAGCAAACATCCTCAAAGAGATTTTTTTAGACCTTTTAAAAAAGGACTCTGAGTTTTCAAGCGAGGATCATATAGATGCTGTTTTCACCATTTTCCTTGGTCACAGAGCTGGTGTACACATACTGTGATGCGTGGCTAAGAGCTGAACCCTGGGACCACAATGAGTTGAGACAAAACCCAGCCCTGCCATTTTTTAGGTATAAGACTGCAGATTGCTTAACCTCTCTTTCTCTAAATTTTCTCCTAAAATTAAGGAAAAATTCCATACATATCAGTCAAACAAAACTATCACATGAGGTTCTAATGAAGATGGAAAATTATATTTTGAGGATTTAAAGTATGATCTGGCACATAGGATACCCCCATTAAGATTTGATTCTTGTTACAATGGGCTAGGAATTGAATGTCTGTATCCTCCTTCCCCCACATTCATGCACTGAAACTCTAATCTCCAACGTGATGTTATTTGGAGGTGTGACCTTGGAGAGGTAATTAGGTCATGAGGGTGGAGTCCTCATGAATGAGATTAGCTCCCTTATAAAAAGAGAAAAAAGACCTCTCTGTCTCTCTCCTCTTCCTCTCTCTCTTTCTCTCTCTCTGTCTCCCTCCCTCCCTCCACAATGTCAGGCTATAATTAAGTAGGTGCTATCTGCAAACCAGAAAGAGGACCCTCACCAGACACCAAATCTGCTCGCATTTTGATCTCGGACTTCCATCCTCAGAACTGTGAGGAATAAATATTTGTTGTTTAAACCACTCAGTCTTGGTATTTTTGTCAGAGCAGCCCGAAAGAAGACACGGACTCCTGGGAGCATCTCTGAGGAGCAGTGCACCAAAGTACACACTCTGTTTGAGCACATTTCACCAATGTACTATTCTACATTTTCAACTATATTAGCCCAGCCTTTGTTACCACTTAAGCTGCCCTTGGCGGATCCTTGAATGGGTGATTTAAGGAGTGATCATAGATGTGAATCTTTAGGTGAAAGAGAATAATTTAATCCAAACAAGATACCAAATCTCACCAAAAAGGATTCTGTTTCAGAAGTAGGAAGAGCCACTAAGAAAGTTTTCTCAGGTCAGAGATCCTGTTTAGATGAGCCTTTGACTCTAACAGGTATTTTGACAAGATTAGGGGAGCGGGGATATGAGATTATGGGTGATCCTTTAGAATCACACAAGGCCACGCCAAGGCCACATTTAATAAATACAATAAACTGTGAACAATTAAACAGCTTACATGTAATAAAATGTTACTAGAAGCAGCCTGTTGTAGTAGAAAGAGAATGCAGAACCCAGAATCAGCCACTTACTTATGAAGTGATTGTGAGAATGTTGTTTTATTTCTTTGAATTCTAACTTTCATTTTGAGTTTGTTGTGAGAATGTCTAGTTGGTCTTTCCCCTCTGTGAACCCTCAGCATTTTGTGGGTTACATACTGGTACATTGCATAGCACAAGCTGACTTTTCAAAGACAGAGCTCCTCTGGAGACTGCAGTGTTTGTTTTTTGCATTTTATAAATATGACCTCCTTAAAAAACACTGCTACAAGAGTGTAAATAAGATAGTGTATTCTAATTATACATAATAATTATTATGATTTTTTTTTTTTATTATTCTAGATCAGGTATTGTGAATTAAAGAAAAAATTCTGGGCAAGATCCCTGGCCCTTACAAAACTGGAGATAAAAAAATAGTTCAAGTACAAGACATGTTTTAGTTCAGACTCTTATTCAATTTTAGTTAAATAGAAAATGCAAATTTTTTCTAAAGAACCCAGTCAGTAAAGAAATTTGTCTCTATGTCATGAAGAGGTAATGGAACACACAAAAAAATATAAACAGATCAGCAAGTGTTTGGGTAAAGGAAGGTGGGCAGAGAGCAACAGAGAAAAAGTAAATGATGCTGAAAGCAAGCAAGTAAGCAAGAGAAGGAAAGAGAATGAAAAGTTTGGGAAAGAGAAAGACAGATGGGTGAAGACATAAATATTCACTGAGAGAAGATAGAGAAGGGTAAGAACCAGGAAATTACAGAGAAAATCAGCATGTCCAGAAGGCATCTGTGCATTTTCTGTTCCATGAAAGTCTGTATAAATAATCCTGTAGCCTTTAATCTCCAGTCGTTAGTTTACAAAAAGTTTTTCATCTAAGATCTAGCCAAGAATATACTGCTATGATTTATGGATTCATGGATTAAATCCAGAGAAAGGATCAAACTGGCCTAAAAAGAAGGCTATTTAGCTCATTTCTGGATGGATTATTGTTTCATGGATGTTTAAATATTTGGACTGATTGTTCTCATTACTGAACCAAATTTGGGTCTGCTCGCCTCCCACACAGTAAAGCCAATTTACGGATACTGATTATGGTGAAGCCTTTATTGCAGGTGCCAAGCATGGAGTTCAGGATGGCTCATGCTCAGAAAGACTGAACTCCCCAATGGGTTTCAGCAAAGCATTTTTAAAGGCCAGGTGAGGGAGGAGGTCACAGGGTATGTGATCAGCTCTTGCACAATTCTCTGATTGGTTGATGGTGAGGTAACAGGGCAGGATCACAGGGGTTAACATTATCAATCCTTTGGTTTCAGTAGGTCTGGGAGCTATGTACTTGTGGTCATCAAGTAGTTAATTTCTTCCATTGGCTGGTGGTTTTAGCATCTATAAAAAAACTCAAGAAATGTGCATCAGATACTATTATCTAGGTCCTTCAGAGAGGAGCTATGGCAGAGGAAATGGGGAAAGGGTCTGTCCTGCTAGGTTACATTCTGGCATCACATAATACTTTAGATGTGTACTAGGTGCAAGTTAACCTTAACTCCAGGTAGCATTTCTAGATAGTAACCTGGAAACAGGAGAAAACTTCTCACCATTCATGTTAGGTTGCAATGGAAAGTGCAATTGAAACATTTGCATTGTATAAAGGAATTTTGCGCTGCACATGGCTTTGGTTCCAACCTCTGGCTTAAAATGGTAAAATGTTTCCCACCTCCAAAGCATTTATACATTTATATTTAGTGCAATTGCTTATGCACTGGTGACAAAAAAAAAATGTAGAGGTTTGAGCCAATTACATAATTTTTATTTTATCCACTTTATGAGTTAGACCTTTATAAGTTCTCTATGATGTGATAGTATTTCCCTAATACTATGGGTTTATAATATTTACCTTGTGTAGAACTAGTACACATCCCAGCACAGATACCAACTATACATTTGTAGGATAATATAGTGTTGTTTTAATTTTATATTGAAAATTTATGATCAACAGTTGCAGATGATCATGACTGTTGTGAAAATAAATGAAGGAAAACCTCATGAAAAATGTAGTCAGGAAGCCCTGTAGAGGGAGCTCTCAGGCAGGTACCACTCAACACCCCTCCATCACCAATGGGGAGAAGGGAGATGAGAATTATTTTAACAAGGTCTCTTTGTGTACAGTTCTTTGTATAAAATTCTCTTCGTCTCAATCCTTGATGATAAGAATGTCACTTTTCTTCTGGTCTAAAGGAGGACATTTTTTCACAGGGAAATTTCATCTCCTGCTTTTAAGAAAAGGAAGAAAGATGCCTCCCTGTTCCAGCTACAATGCTCTAGCCACCACTTGCTTGCAGCCAATAAGAAACCACCACAAGTTTGAACTCTTGTTCTTCTCCAGTGAACAACAACCCTCCCCAATTTTCTCCTAAAATTTAATGAAAGTTGGCCTTCCCTTTGTCTCTTCAGGCTTGCCTGTCCTGACTTGCAATTCTCTGCTCTTCCTGAATAAATCCATTTGCTTGTAAAATAGTTGTTTGTTTTTGAGGTTGACACTATCATCTAATAAATAAATTAAAAGATAATTTAAAAATTATTTGTTTGAAACAGTTGTAGATTATGTCTGATGATTTATCTTTTCAAATTGTCCATATTAACCATCAAGGTTAAAAAGTCTGTGTCCTTTCTAAGCTTTCAAAGCTATTAAATTTTAAATATAATATATATGTATTTAAAATTTAATTTTAAAAGATATGTTTATTTGTTTATTTATTCTTAAATAATTAAACATTATAATATTGTAAATATTGTATACCTTATATATAATGGTATAAATAGAATACTGTTGATGATATCATGATAGATAAGAATAATTTCAGCTAATGTTTATTACATATATCTGGAAGATAGTATGTTGCCTTTTTTCATTGAAGACATATCAACTTGGAGATAAAGATAATATTTAATTATGCAAATATATATATCCTAAGTATAAAAATTACCATATTAATATATATTGTACTATATACAGCAAAATATTTGTCTAGAATTTTAACCTCATGAATACTGATAGCCATTTATTGCATTTTTTTTTTTTACAAATAATAAAACTCTGGCAATTTGATTGTCCCAAAACAAGATCTATTTATCACTTATATTCATCATAAAACAAGTGACTATTTATTCAGCTCCCCAAATAAATTGTCAGTATAGCTTCCAATTAGGATTATTAAAAATAATTTCCTAACTAGAAGTCATTTTGTAGTACCTTATTGTTTCAAATCTGAATGGTTTCAACATTGTTGAATAACTGATATATGCAGCAAATTATTTAGTATATTTCTTGTTAATGCATTTTTTTACATAGTTTTAGACAATTACTGAATTTCATTATGTTATTGGTTTTGCTACAATTACTTCACATATTTATTGAATGGTAATTTGTTAAATGTATCATTTTAAGTAATAGAAAATCAGTCAAATGAAATCTTCTCTCCACCTGCACCAAGAACTTAGAAATAAGGGAAAAAATGTTGTCTTAAAAGCAGGTACTTTTGCTGAAACAGCAACTTATATGGAACACAAACACATGGAACGTTAGCAAACTGGCATCAGTCCTGTGGGCTAGATTAATGGGAATAATTTTTGTATAGATGAACCCACTGGGGTGTGGTCCTAAATCAGACAAATGAAGGCTCAGGGTGGACTCAACTCTGGATCCTGCAAATGAACTGAGGTGATGGCATGAGTCAGGCTATCACTCACCTCTGCCCTGATACAGGTATTTATCACCATGCAGGTTGAGATGGGTATCATGTGACATTTTTTCCATATTTGGGCCTTATAGAATATTTAATTTAAACACTATTTAATTTTAAATTTTAATTAAACAATATTTAATTTTAAACACTATACATTTAATTATACATGTCTTTATTGAGTATAACCACTTCATGTTTAAATAAGTTTCTGTCACTAATGTATAAAACTTAATTTCCATAGTTACATATCTTTATGTTGTAAAAATTCAAGTAGCAATGGAAGTGTTCATCCATTATACAGGAGTATGTCCACAATCAGAGGAGAGCCTTCTTTCAAATGTATTTTTTGTTTTACAGTTACAAATTTACAATTGTCACATATATTACAATTTGGTTTACATTTTTACTACAAACTAAAGATGATACCATCCTGCTCACCTGGTTCCAGATGAAGCATGGGACAAAATTCAAAGGGCAATGACTAGGCTTCAGACCTTGAGGGAGGCTAAGTTATTCTTTGAGATTTTTTATATAGAGGTTAATGAGGGGTCTAACACTGTGACTATTATAATTCATGTAATTAAGCTGAGTCTATCCACTTACCCTCTTCCACCCTCCAAGTCATAGTGTCCATAGAGTGCTGAGCACTGTACATACATTCTGACTGATTGGCTTTTCATAGAGAAGGACAATATTAAAATAATTAATTTTACATATCAAGTATATTGCAAAATCAAAATAAGTCACTTGACATATCATCTCTATTAGCAATAATTAATTTTAAAGGCTCTAAATTACCTAGGATTATGCTCTAACTTTGCTGATATCCAACTCTGAGTAATCATGTAAGAAGACAGGCCAAAATTATAATATCATACTAGTGGAGTAATCAGAGCAAAATAGGGTGTGTCTTTGTTATAACCAAGAATTCAAAGGTCACACATATGGAACAAGTTGAAGAGTTCGATCAAAGGTATAGATCATAACAAAGAAGAAACAATATATTGCAGGCCAAAGTTGGAGTTGGAAAAAAAAATGTGGAAGATTATATTGAAAGCCAGGAACCAATGTGGAGTCCATAAGCTAATTTGAAAAGGCATTTCTTGACCTGTTCTTTCAAAGGCTCTCAATAATACTGGTGTAGAGGACACACAAATGTTACCGTGCGTTGTAACCTCAGGGAAGGAAATTTAATAGCTTCTTGGGATCAGTGAAAAGACCTATTCAAGGATTAGGCTTGAGATAAAAAAATAAGTATGCAGAAATATTGCTTAGGTAAAAAAAAATAGTGAAAAATGCTTTTTAAAAAGGAGGGGAGAAAGTAAAGTACAATATATAACTTTGTAACTAGGGAAAGCCAGCCTAGAACAATGGAGATGCAGCAGGAAATGTTTAATAATAGCCTGGGTTGAGCCTCTGCTGGATTCTACAGTGATGAAATGAGGCAGTTGACTGGGATTTGTAAACAGGAAGATAATCTGTACTCTTATTTTGCAAAATATCCTCAACAGTTTTAGCAGTTTTTTTATTAAGTGTTTAATAGTATTTTAAAAACAATTTTCAAATTTTATAGAAATTTAAATGGCGATGGCCGCACAATATACCTGGAAATTGAATGTAAAGGACTCGTGTGTGTGTGTGTGTACTTTCAACTGAAAGGGTCTGGGATCATAAGTACTTTTAAATTATTTCAATTCTCTTAAATAATTAGATCTTAGTTTGCATTGGAAATCTTAGAATAACACATGACTTTTCTAGTCAAGGAAAAATCCCTTTTCCTTTCAGGGCTTTCTAAAATTTCAGTGTATTTTGAGCTAATGGGAATTGCCCCAGAACTAAATAACATCTGCTCAGTAATTACAACGCCTTTGCTGTATGATTTTTGTGTCTACGGATGGGTGCCTTTTTAATCTGTTTACCTATTGCTTTTGCTGGATATATTTGGTTTCTCAAGAAAACTGTAGCTTCTTTAAATGCTCAGATTTTAATTTTTGAAGGGAAACACCTTGAATAATTATTTTGCTCCTCACATTCTTAAGGCTTAATAAAAACTTTAGTGATGAAAAGTAAAAAGAGATGCATACGTTGAAATAAAGAACAATTTATAGTACAATTTAACTATTCCAAATATTAATGCTATGGCTTATATGAATTCATCTCCTTATTGCAATAAAATATACTATTAACCTTAAAGTTCTATACCTTAATATAGGAACTAATGTGTTTATCTAATAATAATTACAAAGTTAATGATATTTTTGGTCAAATACGTTTCTTTGTGTTTCATTATAAGTACTGAAAGACTAGAATTTTTCAATATTCAAAGAGAGCTAAAAAATGTCTATTAAAAATGAGCAATAGCTTTCTCTGTCAAATAACTTATTCAGCAAACAACAGGCAATTTGAGCTGGTTCCTTTTATTTTATGCAGTAATAGTCAAAATACTTCCCTGACATTTTGTTTTGTATAACTAACATAAAGAAGGCTTAGAGTTTCTCAAATTTAATCTTTAGTTTCGAGTTTTCATCATCTACCTGTCTTTCTCTGTGGATTTCCATCTTCTAAAATGAAGTATTTGCATTTTGTGATATACATAGAATGTGACCTTTTTAGAAAAACTACATCAGTCAGATATACTGTAATTTCTTTTCAAGCCATTGAATCAAACAGGAGGAAATTATGAACTAGAAAAAAATCCAAAATTAGTTTTGATCATTTCAAAATACATTTTAACTATAGTAAGCTCCTTAGAAATTTATGTAAAAATGGCATATTCTAATAAAGTTGGCATGATAAATATGTGATTAAACCATAGTCCTCAATAATCCTAATTCAGAGGAAAATTTAGTTCCCATCTTCTGAGTCAATTTGTTTTCAAAATATTATGTCTATACCAAAAATTGATGATATTTTGGAGTTTTTTGTCATAATATGATGGAAAAAAGTAAAAAAGTCATGGAAGTACTTTTAAAAAAATGTATATAGCGATTTTCTCTAAAGGACATTGAAGACTCTTTAGTTCCATTAAATTGCTGGTATAATCTTTTACTCTATTATGGTATGTTTTTAAAGTGGAAAATAATATTTGTTTCCTGATGCTTTCCAAAACTTGTTCTCAATAATACAAAGGAGCAAACCATTTACAAAAATTTACCAGAATTTCCTCTTACACTGCCTACTATTTCAAGTAATATCAATTGATAGAAATATTTTCTAGCTTAAAAAAATAAGATTAGAAAGCATCATTGGCAGATAAAGATTACAGGAAGTGATTTATTACATAATTTTCCCCTAGATTCCAAGAAGAACACTAATGGAAACAATGAGATGAGAAAAAAAAATTCAAAATCACCATTAAGAACTTTTGGGGATTCTCAGAGGGAGATGCAAGAGGGAAGGGATGTGGGAACAGATGTATATGTATGACTGATTCACTTTGTTATAAAGCAGAAACTAATAATTTAAAAAAAGGATTCAAATAGATGTATTTTAAGGATGAATTCCAACATATGGCAATCTAATACCATGTATATACATGCGTGTGCACACACATACATACTAATTTTAATTGCAAAATAGGTAATAGCTGTTCACCAAACTCATTTATTTTTTTCTTCCTGAATTCACTGTTGTGTGCAGTTTTTCAAGTTTCCTGTAGTGGGTGTGGTTGAGTGACAGCTGACGGGAAATGAATAGAGGTGTTTATGGTGATTCTAGGGGCAGACCCTAAAAGCTGACCCCCCCTCCCGGGTGGTTTCCTTTGCGTGTTGCTTTCATAGACCAGCTGCAGATGAAAAGGGGGCACTTTGAAGTCATGCTGAAGATAATGAAGCCCTAAGATGGAAGAAACCTGAGTCCTTGAAATACCACCGGGAGGAAAACAAGTAGCCCTTCAGAAACGTGTTTTTGATTTTATATAAGCAAGAAAAAAAATGTGTATCATATTTAATCCATCACAATTTTTTATTTGTTACAATGCCCTAGTGTCATTTAATTAACCTTTCAAGGACTCTTAAGTATTAGAATTCAAAGTGTCATTTACAAAAATACAAAGACTTTACAAATGGAAAATGCGTATATTTGTAAACACTCCTGAATAATGATATTTGATTAAACACAGGTTTAATTAAAGGACAATGAAGAATTAGATGATGAAGATTTCCTAGTTTCTTTTGGGCATGTTAAGATGCACATTTTTAAAAGGGATGTTTTATTTGGGAGAAGGATATTTTTAAACTATGAAAAAGGCATTAATTTTTGAGAAAAGTTATCTGACAGTTTTAGAATCTGTGATTTCTTTCGCTAGGCTATATTTTCTTTGAGAGTAAAGTCATATAGCGTTAATCTTTCTAGGCCAGAGTTAAGTTATATTTAGCAATTGATAGATGTTCAATACATTTTATTGAAAGATTGACAAAAAGTATGTATTTTGTATCCAATTTTACTTTAGCATTTATGATATCTATTGTGAATCATTAGTACACCACATGTTTGCTAGATTTTACAGTATCTTATAAATGTGATATGCATGAAAACAGAAAGGAAGATCAACAGAGAGAGAGAGAGAGACAAATATTTTGATTCGGTCTAGCTAGGGACAGTGGCCAGTTCTATTAAACTCAAGAGTATGTCAAAGGCTGGAGTAGTAGAAGCAGAACATGAGAACCTGTCCTCCACCAGGTCTTTTGGAACTCTGCACTTGGAAGTTCTCAATGGTGGGGAATTTAGAATAGTTGAGAAATAGATTAACTCCAAAGAGGAAAAATTGGAAGTTTAAAACTTTCAGTCACAAAGCACTGAGCTGATCTCCCTGTGCTTGCAGCTGCTTCCCACTAGTTATCTATTTTACATTTAGTAGTGTATATATGTCAATGCTACTCTCTCGCTTTGTGACCACCTAGAGGGGTGGGATAGGGAGGGTGGGAGGGAGACGTAAGAGGGAGGGGATATGGGGATATATGTATACGTATAGCTGATTCACTTTGTTATATAGCAGAAACTAATACACCATTGTAAAGCAATTATACTCCAATAAAGATCCTAAAAAAAACCCAAAAAACACTTTCATTCACATTAGACATCACGAGAAGAAGGAGGAAAGTGGATTCCACCTCCAGGAACAGAGCTCTTTGTGCATTTTAAATTATTTCTTTGCTGATGAAACTTCTGACTAGTGCATTAATGAAAAAATCCTTATAATATAGGTAGGCATTACATGTATCATATCTATAATACTATACATTTTATATGTAAATACTAGCATGTGAATATATATATATATATATATATATATATATATATATATATATATATATAAAGTTCTGGTATTTAAAGGCAAAAGCTCTTTAACATATTAGTTTTAACTCAAAAAGAAGCATAGGAAAATATTACAATTTTCCATGTTGGGTGAGAGCTAAAGGAAAAACGAATCAAATAATCATTTTCAGGATTGTCAGTGAATAGAAAGAATTCTGCCTAAACAATAGAAAATCAAAAGATAAACCAAGCGAGAACTAGATTTTTAAGCTGAAAATCAACACAAATCACATTATGATGAATGTATACAATTAACTATGATAGTATGCAATTCAAATTTATACTGATTTTTCTTCAAAATGATCTCATTTTAAGCATTTCTTATGAATGAAAAATAATTTACAGTTTTGTTTTGAGCCATCATATAACAAACACCTTGTAAATGAGAAGGAAACCAGAATCCATTTGGCTACTGTGCCAGGATAGACCCTAACAGCAGGGGATTACAATAAAAACCACCTCGATGTTATATAGTTAATATCTGTGCTTTCTAAATGGTAAAGTAAATGAACATAATGGATATAGTTTTGGATTCACATTTTGCCACCCGCCTTTACACAAGCGTATGCAGTGTCTTCAAACCACAGAGCCAAAATCTCAGATACATCCTGCCAATTTTCCCTTAAAAGAGTGTATGCATCAATGACAAGGAACAAACACGTTTTGCAATTTTGTTCACAAGGAAAAAACAATAACTAAGTTCACAACAGTGAGAGACTAGAATCAGAAGCATTTTTTGAGATGAATAAGGACAGGAAAGCAAAGATCCAGTAGAATTCCAGAATCAGCTTATTGTTTTAAGTGGTTTTTAAAATATATATAATATAAATATAACAGATTTAAATAACAACAAATATCAGTGGACCTTTTGGCTGATGTAATAACATGCATAGGGATTTAACTTAGATAAACATATTTGCTATTGTGCAAGCAGAATTCTCTTTGTGGTTACGACCACAGTACAGAGAAAAGTTGGCTACTCATCTTCAGACACATTTTTTTGCCTTTTGGAACACCCAGGATACCCCAAGTTGTGTATTTTGAAAGTAAGTAAACATGCTGCCAACTATTTCCAGAGATTTTGTTGTCTGCTAGGATATACTTTCCTAGTTCTTAAGGGGATAGTAAGAATTAATAAAGATATCCATAATTTGATATTTTTTTAATTTGACTGCTTATCAATTTTGTCCATAACATTTAACTTGACCAAAATTACTTTTCCCCGCTTAAGTTAAATATTTTGATAGAACTGAAATTGTATTTGCAGGCATACTTTTGTAGAGGCAGAGTGTTTGATTCTGAGGGAGGTATATCCTGTCTTCTCTGTTTACTTGTTTTGTGGCCTAGAGACCTTCTTAAAGTCCCTGGTCTTGAGATTCTCTGTCTACAAAATGAAGGTATCAGTATTGAACTCAAGATGATCCTGTGTGCTTCAAACATATAAAATTAAAGAATTCCTTGATAAAATACTTGGAAAATAATCATTCTCTAGCCTCTCAAAAAAGAGACCCTACCAACCTCAGAATATTAAGGACTTCAAGAAATCTTGAAAAAAAAAAAAAACCTAAATAAATAGATAGACAATAAATCGGAATTTCCTCAAGTTGACCAGGGTACTTCCATAAATTGGGATGTGGGAAGTAGGATTAGAACATATGTTAACGTCTGTCTGACCCCTAGGATGCCGCATTGTTATTTTGAGGGGAAAGGTAGTATAGGATGACATATGGGTTCCCATCAGCAATAAACTGCTATGATGTTGAACTTATTTGATAATCACAATTCTTACATGCTCTTCAGAGGTCAAATGAGACTTTCATGACTTAGCATAAGGAAATATTTTGGCTCTTGGAGTCATTCACAAATATTGAAATAGATAGAAATACTGCAAATTCTTGTTTGGACATTTAAATTCAATTTTTCCTTGCTGAAATATAGCTCATATCATGTACCTGAAAAGAGAAGCAAGCACCATCTACCCAATTTTTAAAGTGACATATTCATCACCTGAATGCTTTCTTTTGGGCCATTGTGAGGAAGAAATAATACAAACTTTGGAAATAAAATGGAAAGTTTTAAATTTCCAAATGTTACTTGCTATTTTGTTTGGAAGTATATAAATCATATAAAAACTTAAAAAGTGTTAGCATTTAGTTCCCAATTTCAAAAGTTTACATTATAATATATTTGAGATTAAAAGATAATTAACTGGGCTTCCCTGGTGGCCAGTGGTTAAGAATCCGCCTGCCAATGCAGGGGACACGTGTTCAAGCCCTGGTCCAGGAAGATCCCACATGCCGCGGAGCAACGAAGCCCGTGTGCCACAACTACTGAGCCTGCACTCTACAGCCCGAGAGTCACAACTACTGAAGCCCGCGTGCCTGGAGCTCGTGCTCCGCAACAAGAGAAGCCCGCACATCGCAATGAAGAGTAGTCCCTGCTCACCGCAACTAGAGAAAGCCCACGTGCAGCAACAGACCCAATGCAGCCAAAAATAAATAAATTTATTAAAAAAAGATAATTAACTACAGTTTTTTCTTTCTTTCAAATTCAATATAGTATTTTATTCTAATGTGTATTTCCACGAGATTTTAGTTTTGAAAAGTAAGAACTGTTTAGAAATATCTCTTAAAGTAATGTCATTCACTAAGTAACTTCTATTTTACTGTAATATGCATACTTATGAATAGCACATCAATGCATCATATATATTTATATATAATATATACATTATATACAAATAATGCCATTCTGAAAATTCAAAAATATATTCCTAGGGCTTTAGAGACAATTTGCTGAAAAACATATTTTAAAAGACTGATAAAAGTAATGACTTGTGACTTCATTAACTTATTAAGTGGTTTGAATAATAGCAAAGGACACGGCCCAATTAAGACCATTAATTCATTCAACAGATACTTATTGCCACCTGCTTGGTATGTGAAAGGAAAGTTAATACAGAGTTGAAAGATGACTGATAGTAAAGCTATTGCAGAATTCCTATGCATAAACAGACCCCTATAATACAACATGGGGAGTGGATGACAGTTTTATGCACGGTATACTTTTTCAAGGTGATGAGGGGATGACTAACCAATCATTGACTCAGGACAAGGACAAAGGAAGAATTCATAGATGGTATGAAAACTGAGCTAAAAAAATGATCTGCACAATAGAACAAGGTGCTGGTGAATTTTGTGAGGAGAGATGTTTATTCCAGAGAGCCAGAACATGAGTAGAGATGCATGGAGTTGGTAATGAGTAAGAACTATTCCTACACCTGCATATAGTGCGTCATCCCTGAGGATGTCCGGTGGGTAATGAGCTGTTCACAGAGACTCCTGTATGTTCCTCCAAGGATTTGGACTATATTAGGGAGTCTATTTTAAGCAAAGCTACTGTATAATCAAATTTGGATATTAGAAAGGGCACTCTGGAAGCACTGTTGAGAATAGACTGTTGAGAAGCAATTTGGGATATTTTTAAATTTTAGATTTTTAAAATTTATTTTTCAGATATTAAAATAAAGATTGAGTATGCACATATAAGAAAAGGAGATATATGTAACAGATCATGAATTTTTAAAAAACAAATTTGGAATATCTCCCTATTTCTTGATTTGAATAGTCAAGTAGATGTTGATTTCATTTTTTGAGACACAAAAAAGAAAAAAGGAGGGGCAGTTTTTGTGAAACAGTAATGACTCAGTTCTGGATCCTTTGAGTTGGAGACACATCTGTTTGAACACAAATTCAGGTGCTACATGTGTAGCTGAACCTGTGAATCTGGAAGCTCAGGATACATTTTCAACTCAAGAATTAATTAAAATGTAGGTGATAGTTGAAGCCACGGGGGAGAGTATCATTTATCTGCTAATAGGGTGTAAAATGATTAAAAATTTCTTCAGAACTCAACAGAGGTGATGAGGTCATCCAAAGAAAGAGTATATTGTGGAAAGAAGGAGCACTAAATAAGGGATTCGAGAAAGACCCTTCCTCAAGACCGAAGGGGGAGAAAGGGGAGCCCGTGAATGAGACTAAAAGATGTTGTTAAAATGTTGAGGGAAATTTAGAAAATAATACTACTGAGAATTTCTAGATATATAAAGTGCTCAAAAATCTCAAATAATCTGAAAAGTTATATCCAACCAATCCTGGAAAATGCCTATTTTATTTGGTAACTAAGTAGGATGACTGAAATTAGACAAAGAAGTTTCAGTGGATTTGGGGGAGCAGATGTCATTGTATTAGTTTGAGGTGAAGAGATAGCAAGGAATTGAAATAATGAACTTAGACAAGATATTTGTCTAAAGATATGAAACACTTGAATACCATTAGTCAAATGAAAAGATTATACTATTTTATCAGTGAGGTCCTATCCATCTTTGTATATGTATGATTTATGAAGAAAGGAGCCTAATTATACAACAAACTCTCATATTTAAAATACCATAAAGAAAAACACAAACACTTTGTAAGAGTTAACTTTAATACAGTCTTGAATAAGGTTAAAAATACATTCTATGGCTTATGAGGTAGATTCATCTTCTGTGTTATGCATTTAATACCGTTTAATCTACCCATATAAGCAATGCTGACTCACTTGAAATTATGAACACGTCTTCATCTATAAAATACATATACTTTTGACTTTCAGGGTCAATAAAACAAATACTAATATATCATTGTGGAAGTCACAGAATGTTAACCATTTGACTTGATCATTTTATATGCTTAAAAGATTTGTCTTTTTAACATGATTTTAATATTCTCTGTGTTATTTTTTATTTTGGCAAGTAGGGGTGCATTCAATCAAATCTATCCAAGATGTACACACATGTGCACACACACAAACTGGTAACAATAGTAAATTATCTTATGTGGGTTATGGATCCACTACCAGAGTCAAGATAAGAAACAGATCCAATCCTGCAAGGATCCATCGTGTTTCACTTTTATATCCACACTCAGTTCCCTCAAGCTTCTCCTGGCACCCACCTAGCCTTTGGCAACCCACTACTAAACTTTCTTCCATTTCTAAAATAGCACACTTTTAAACATGTTGTATAAATGGAAACATGCAGTATGTAGCATTCAGGATTTTTTTATACCTTGGTGATTAATCCCAAGCTTACTTCTTTATTTATTGATGAGTAGTGGTCCATGTATGTGTAGACCACACTTGGTTTCCCCATTCACCTGTTGAAGGGCATCTGGGTGGATTCCAATTGGTAATTGTTATAAATAAAGCTGAAATAAGCATTTGTGTATAGCTTTTGTGTGAGCATAAGTTTTCATTTCTCTAGAATAAATGACCAGCAATACAATTGCTAGGTTATATGATAGGTTCGTTGGCTAAAGCTGCCATAATAAAATGCCACAAACTCTGCGGTTTAAACACAAAAAATTATCTACTCACATTCCTGGAGGCTGAAAGTACAAGGTCGAGGTAGTGCAGGGTTGGTGTCTAGTGAGAACTCTCCCCCTGGGTTGCAGACGTTCATCTGCTCTCCACATGCTCACAAGTGTGTGTGTAGAAATAGCAAGCTGTCTAGTGTCTCTTCTTATAAGGACAGTGATCCTATTGGGTCAGAGCCCCACTCTTATGACTTAATTTAACATTAATGGCTTCTTTAGAGATGTCATCTCCAAAGACAGCCACACTGGGGATTAGGGCTTCAACAAAGAAATTTGGGAAGGACAAAAACTTTCAGTCCATAAAGTATGGTAATTGGATATTTTGTTTCATAAGAAACTGACAAGCTGCTTTCTAAAAGGCTGTACCATTTTATATTCCCACAAACAATGTATAAGTGATCCAGTTTTCTTGCACCTTCACCAGAATTGGATGTTATCAGTATTTTTAATTTTCGTCATTCTGATATGTGTGGAGTGATATATCCTTGTCTTTTTAACTTACACTGCCCTGATGATTAATACTGCTTAAAATCTTTCCATGTATTTGTCAGCTGTATATCTTCTTTTGCAAAAGTCTGTTCATGTTTTTGCCCACTTTAAAATTTGATTTGATAGTTTATATTTATTGTTAAGTTTTGAAATTTTTATGTTTCTAAATGCTAGTCCTTTATTGGATATGCAATTTGCAAATATATTCTTGTACTCTGCAACTTGTCATTTCATCCTGGTCCAATAAGCTTTCCTAGAACAAATATTTATAATTTTGATGACATTCAATTTATCACTTTTTTTCTTTTCTGAATCATGACTTGTTCTGATTCTAAGAAATCTTTATCAAATCCTAAATATTTTTGTCTATTTTTAGATTAAGTTCTCTCTCTCTCTCTCTTTTTTTTTTTTTTTTTTTTTTTTTTGGCCTATGTCTGTCCTTGCTCCAGTACCATGTGTTGAAAAGGCTGTCTTTCCTGGATTGCCTTTGCCTTTTTCTGGCACTATTTATGGGTTCTCTATTCTGTTCGATTGGTCTATGTGTCTATCTCTCTACTAATACCACACTGTCTTAATTTCAGGTAAGATAATCTTCCCAATTTATTCTTTTTATAAAAACTGTTTTTGCTATTATGAGATTTGTTACACAGGAAGATTATGTGTTATTCCTAGTTATAGAGAAAAAAATGGATAGTTAAATGTTTATATGAGGATGAAAAATAGGTTTAAACTCAGTGATATAATTCCATCTTAAGGAGCTAGAATTAAAGATAAAATTAACCCAAAGTGTATGAAATGAATTAAATAATAAAGATAAATGTAAATATCAACAAAATAGGAATCATATAAGTAATTTAAAAGCCCCAAAATCAATAAATAAAAGCTCATAGATAAGAAAATAGACTGGGGGTTCCCAGAGGCAGCAGGTGGCAGGGGGCAAAGTGGGTGAAGGGGTCAAAAGCTACAAACTTTCAGTTATAAAATAAATAAGGTGTGGGGATGTAATGTACAGCATGGAGACTATAGTTAATAATTCTGTATTGTATATATGGAAGTTGCTAAGAATGTAGATCTTATTAATCCTCATCACAAGAAAAAAACATAACTGTATGGTGATGGATGGTAACTAGGCTTATTGTGATCATTTCACAATATATACAAATACAGAATCATTATGTTGTACACCTGAAACTAATATAATGTTATATGTCAATTATACTTCAATTTAAAAAGTCAGTAGTTCTTTCTTCTGAAACATTAATCAAATGATTAAACCCCTAACAAAACTGACCAGAGAGAGAGAGAGAGAGAGAGAACACAAATCACCACTATTTAGGAATGAAATATAACATTGGCTGAGAAAGGAGGCTTAACGAGAAAGGGGTATGAAGTCTTTTCTGGAGTGTTGGGCATATTATATATCTTAATTGGAGTGGTGATCACACAGTATATGCATTTGTCAAGAAGCACTTAAGTATATCATTGTATGTAAATTTTACATCAATAATAAACATTTTAAAAGAAAACATAAGGCTGAATGAGCTTGCTTCAAGAGAGCATTTAGACAGAAAAGCATAGGACAAGGCCTGGAATTTTGAATAACAAGTAGGCTACTTGGAAATTTTCAGAGTTTGGAGTGTAATTATAAGAAAACTGCCCTATTACAAAAGCTAAGGGGCTGCATATCTTTAATATTGTTGATAATTATTTTTTTATTGTTCAGGAGTGTTATTTGTAGGAGTCTCTTTAGGTCACTGCTGAACAGTACCCACTGTATCAGCAGGTATTGGCTGATCTAAGAGAAAGTGATTCTATGTATTCTTTGGAGCACAAATGAAATAAGAGAGAATTCATGTTGAGTAAGGATAATAAGGGGATGTTTTTGTTTTTAAGATGTTTAAATGACATGGAAAAGGTCTTCCCTGGTGGCGCAGTGGTTGAGTCCGCCTGCCGATGCAGGGCACACAGGTTCATGCCCCAGTCCAGGAAGGTCCCACATGCCATGGAGCAGCTGGGCCCATGAGCCATGTTCGCTGGGCCTGCAGGTCCGGAGCCTGTGCTCCGCAATGGGAGGGGCCAGAGCAGTGAGAGGCCCACGTACCGAAAAAAAAAAAAAAAAAAGACATGGAAAAGAGGCAGAAATTAAAAACAAACAAACAATAAAACTAGGGATTTAAAAACGTTCAGAAAAGATTGTGTTGGATCCTATATTGACATATCCAAGGTAACTGTTATATTCTGTTCAGAATTTATGTGATAATGTTACTTTTTCAGTGTGTAATAAAATTTTCTTTAATTTGGATGAAGGAAAATGGAACAGCATAAATAAAAGATCTTCATTCAAGACTAAGCCTCAGTTAGTATTCTCAAGCCATATTGATATCAGCAGAAGTCGACAGTAGTAAAAAGAACTGTCTGGTTAATCCTTAAATTTAACTTTAGCCACTCTATCTCCTACTGGGTAATTCCTTTAAAGGAATATCACTCCAACCTAATCTGAGTTATCTGGCCAATCACATTTTACCAATTACCCCATAAACACTGTTAAAATTATTGTGCAAGATAAACTGGGTAACTAATATCTTAGTCCCCCATTTGGATCATATTTCCTATGCTTGTTCTCTCTTTCCCTGTCCAGATCCTCTCTTGAATTCTATGGATGACTTCAAGAAGCTGCCTTGACTTTTGATTTCTGGTGGGGTTCCAAAAATGAGGAATACAGGCAAGAAATCAAAGGAGAAGGGACACTGAGACTGGGAATAGATAAATACAGATGAACAACTAGCTAGCTAGAATACAGATTAGATATAGATACAGATATACACATAGATGTGGATGTAGATACAGATGTAGATGTAAGTGTAGGTATAGATGTAGATGTAGGTGTAGGTGTAGATGTAGGTGTAGATGTAGGTGTAGGTGTAGATGTAGGTGTAGGTGTATGTGTAGATGTAGATGTAGGTGTAGGTGTAGATGTAGATGTAGCTGTAGGTGTAGGTATAGATGTAGGTGTAGATGTAGGTGTAGGTGTAGGAGTAGATGTAGTTGTAGATGTAGATGTAGGTGTAGGTGTAGGTGTAGTTGGAGATGTAGATGTGGATGTGGATAGAGATCCCTTGTCCTCCCCATCACTTGTGGAATCAGTGGGATTCAGCTACATCCCTCAACCTAACATCACAGCTCTTGTCAGGGGCACTCTGCACATGGCTCTTTTCCTGGTAACAGCCGCTATCTCTTTGCCTTTGAGTCCTAAAATTGAGAAGGAGAACTTGCTTTTACTAGGTCCTTCCAAGCTTCTATAAACAGCTCATTAATTAAACTCCCTTCAAATTGCCCCAAGTGCATGTGCCATTTGTTTCCTGTCAGAATTCTGATTGCTTTGCCTCTTTTATTGATAAAATTATAAATGAAAGGGAAAGAGAAATGATAACAGTACTGCTACAGTTTCTTACTCACATCTTATATAAAATATTGTATAAAATATATTGATACCATATACTTGCAGGGCCCAAGTGGCCCAGGTGTTTGAAGTGGGTATGAAGAGATTCCAACTTCTGCCATAAACAAATTATGAGGGCTGGATATGTTATCTGAATATGTATTTCAGTCTTTTATGAATGAAAACTTTCAAAGTTTCAGTTACCAGATAATCGTCTAATTATTCTAAAACAAAACAGAAAATACAGTAGACTGTATACATCTTCATCTGATATTAAAGTTATTTTAAAAACTCAGTTCAATTTTGAATATACAAAATGTGTTCTAAAGTATTATTTTGTAATATTTGGGAGCAAAAGTCCATAGATGAACATGTGAGATGATTTTTGTTGACTCAATAGATATTTATAGGACAGCTTTCTGTGAGATGGAGGTAAATTGTTAAGTGGAAGAGATAAGATCATTGTGCTCATAGAGTTTATATTTAGGTGAGAGGATACAGATGATAAATAAACAGATAAAGAAATAGATAAAAATCTTATGTAGTATTAACTACTGTTTCTAGTTCTTTAAGGAAGTTACTTTAAGAAGAGAAACGTGACCAGTGTAGTAGAAGCATAGTGAGTAAGAGAATGTTTAATATTTTAGAGTTTATTCTTCAAGTTGGCTCTGCAATAACTGTTTTTGATGCTAATGAGGCTTTGGTATACACTCAATGGGTTTGAAGATCTACTCCCAGCTGGGCTGCAGGTTGGTTCAAATTTGAGTGTGTGTTGGTTCAGATTTGAGCCTGTCTTTACCCTGAGCTTCAGGGAAACACTAAGGGGCTTTTGCATGGTGTCAACTCCATGAAGGACTCCAGCAAAGCTATGACACCTTGTGACATCAATATAAATAGCTGCAAATAGAGAGCTGGTACCGAGTAATCAAAAACAGGTGGCTAAATGTGAACTGAAATGTGATGGTGATTATTGTATTTTGAAGGTACAGTCTGTGAATCTTCCTGTGTATAATCAGGATAGCTCCTTGTGTTATAAATGCTATAGGCTTATTGCAACCCCTGTCTATGCTTTCACCACATTAGATTACATATTTGCTTATATAATTTCAAGCATCTGTTTTTTTAATATAAATTTCATTTATACGAATATGGAGAACCAACTATGATCCTGAAAGCAGTCACCTAAAAAGGAACACCAGTGTAATTGTTCTTTCAGGTTATTTCTGAAGTTACAAATGATACAAAATAAAATGCAAATATCCTCACTAAAAATGAAATTTGTATCTCTTTATATTTGATAAATGGGTTACATAAGAATATGCTGCTTAATAATTACCATCTATCTATCTCAAATCTATCATCTGTTTTAAGTTTAACTTCAAACTTACTCCTAGTTGTCACTAAAATAAACCACAGTATATATCTTTAACAATATACTATGTCTAAAAAACTCTTTGAAAAGTTTCTACTAACAAAATGTTATCCTCTCAAAGAGAAACAACAATCAGCTATTATTGATTTTTGACAAATCCAAGTGGTTTCTTGATATCATTTATTTTTCCACTAAGCGATTACAACCAGCCATTCTGTTAATTCTTCTTCTAACTTTCCTGCTCTAAAGTTCAAATAACATTATCATAAAACATAGACACATCATAAAACATGACGATCTTTTGAGACCTTAGTCACTTTGATCTATCATGAGTTCTCCATCAGATTCACTAATGTTCTCAATTATTCTTTATCTACTACCCTAAGGAGAGCAGAAGGATTTGAGTACATGTGTGTTAACTTGATTGTGTTTGCTCTACTATATATTTTTAACAGTTTTGATCATTTCATGTGATTGAATATTTCTTTCTTAAATTATTAATATGGTGCAATATAAACTCAATTCTTTTTTTCAGCTTTATCGAGATATTACTGACATATATGTTACTTTACAACATACAGTGTGATAATTTAATACATGTATATACTGAGAAATGATCATCACGATAAGGTTAGTTAATACCTCCATCCCCTCACTTAACTACCATGTGTGTGTGTGTGTGTGTGTGTGTGCGTCTGTGTGTGGTGATAACATTTAAGATCTATCCTCTTAGCAACCTCAACGTATGTAATAGAGTATTGTTAACAATAGTCACCATGATGAACATTAGGTCTGCAGAACTTATTCATTCTATAGCTGGAAGTTTGTACCTTTTGACCACCATCCCTCTATTTTACCCATCTCCCACCTCCTGGAAACCATCATTGTACTCTCCATTTCTATGAGTTTAACCTTTTTAGATCACACAAGTAAGTGAGGGCGTAAAGTATTTGTCTTTGTATGACTTATTTCGCTTAGCATAATGCCCTCAAGGTCCATTCATGTTGTTACAGAAGACAAGTTTTTCTTCCTTGTTTATGGCTGAATAATATTTCATTATATATTTAGGTAGATATATAGTTATAGATATAGATCTCACATTTTCTTTATCTACTTATCCACAGATGGACACCTTAGGTTGTTCCCATGCTTTGGCTATTGTGGATAATGCTGCAGTGAACATGGGGGTAGAGATATCTCTTGCAGATAGTGATTTCACATTCTTCAGATGAATTATGAGAAGTGGTATAGCTGAATCATATGGCAGTTCTATTTTTAATTTTTTGAGGAACCTCCAAACCGTTTTACATAGTGACTGTGCCAGTTTACATTCCCACCAACACTGCCCAAGGGATCCATTTCTCCACATCCTCAACAACACTTGTTAACTCTCGGTTTTTAGTAATAGCCATTCTAACAAATATGAGGATATATCTCATTGCTGTTTTGGTTTGGATTTCCTTGATGATTAGTGATGTTGAGTATCTTTTCATGTACTTGTTGGGCATTTGTATGTCTTCTGTAGAAAAATGTCTATTCAAATCCTTTCCCCATTTTTTAATCAGATTTTTTTTTTGCTGAGTTGTATGAGTTCTTTATGTATTTTGGATATTAATCCCTTATTAAATAGTTTGCAAATATTTTCTCCCATTCTGTAGATAGCCTTTTCATTTTGCTGATTGTTTCCTTAGTTGTGCAGAAGGCTTTGTTTTTCTTTTCTTTTTTTTTTTTTTTGATTCAGTACCACTTTATTTTTGTTTTCCTTGCTTGTGCATTTGGTGTCATATACAAAAAAATTGTGTAAAGACCAATGTCAAGGAACTTTGTTTTCTTTTAGCAGTTTTACAGTTTTGAGTCTTATATTTAAGTTTTTAGTCTATTTTGATTTAATCTTTGTGAGTGGTTTAAGATAGGGGTCTGATTTCATTTGCATGCAAATATCCAGTTTTCCCAACACCATTTATTGATGAGACTGTCATTTCCCTACTGAGTATTCTTGGTTCCCTTATCAGATATTAGCTGACCATTCATGTGTTGGCTTATTTCCGGGCTCTCAGTTCTGTTCCATTGGTCTACGTGTCTGTTTTTGTTCCAATACATACTGTTTTGATTAGAATACCTTTGTAATAAAGTTTGAAATAAGGAAGTGTGATGCCTTCAGCCTTGTTCTTCTTTCTTAGGATTGATAAGCCCAATTCTTTATTTGCTGAGCAGTACCATTTTTTCAGAAACCTCCTTTAAAGATTTTGTGGATATCCACTTAAATGGCTGAATAACCATCTTATTATTTATATAAACTCCATTGTATTACATTTTTTCCCCTTGCCTTGGGTTATTAAGTATTAGATGATAATAATGTACCCGGAAATTTGTTGCTTCATTTGTATTACGGAATATAATTAAAATGAAAAAAAAAAAAAGAACCAAAGACAATAGCAAACACTGTTCTTAGGAGTTCAATCATACTACGTACATTATTTCTTTCCTGAGTTTAATGCACATGTCTTCAAATTGCATGTCTGAGAAACTATTTAATGTACTTTAGTAGTACAAGCTCTGAGATTAAGGTACTTTATGAATTATAATAATTGAGTCCTAAATATCTTTAAAGCCAAGTAAAATCATTTTTGCTTTTGAGTTTTGCTTTAACTCAGGCTGTTGCTTCTCTTTATTCATGCTGTCTATCCTGATGCAAGAAGGTAATGTGCTCTTAAAACAAGCACGACTATTGTGTGTCTTTTCAAGCTTCAGAGTACTTAGGAGCTGCCTTGCAGACTAGGAGAATCAATCTCACTCTTTAGTAGACAAATTGCATTTGTGACTGCAAATGATATTATCAAGGTTGATTGCCCATCTTATTCACCAGACATGAAAGGGTTCTACTGTAAATAAAACAAATTTACCACCACTGAATATATGGGAAACTTTTGCTTTATAATATAAATGCAATTGCAAAACAGAAACTCAAGATATTTTTGCAGAAATGTCAATATCTTTAGATTTTCATTTGATAATTGAAGTATATTAGGTCATAATATGGCCCACTATTTCATTACTTAAAAAATTTGTAATGTTATTCTTTGCACGTGTCTTTAAGTATTTTATCTGATATGAAGTACTGTGTGTATGTGTGTGTGTATTTTTGTGTGTGTATTTGTGTGTGTGTGTGTACTGAGAAAAAGGACAAGTAAATGCTAGTCCACAGTGTTATTTTTGGGGTAATCTTTAAATTAGTTCCTGTAATCAAGTGAAAATTTTAAAAATAGATATATTTAAAATCAGTCTGTATATCCAAAGTACCTTTTTTGTTCAAAATTGTGAGATTTTACCATATATTAAAATGCTGCTTATAATCCTAGAAGCAGCAATTTGGTATTTAAGTTTGTGGTACACACTTTTGTCATTGATTATATCATAAACAATATAGAACTAAATTCATACTCTTGAATATAAATTTATTTTAATTTACTAGTTAAGATGTAATGCATTTGTAGGTTTTCATTAGTATGGAAGTAATAGTAACAATGATTTCAAATGCTATATACTACCTATTAACACTATTCGGAAACTAAATTCCTCCATAGATATCTATGAAGATAATTCACAAGGTTAACCAACCACAATCCATTCTGTCCAGCCTTTATTTTCATTATTTCTTTTTATTTGTAAAACCATAATATCAAGTAGTTTTTTTTTTATTGAGGTATATTTTGTTTACAATGTTGTGCCAATCTCTGCTGTATGTTACTGACGTTGCACAGATAAAGAAACTGAGGTACTGAAAGTTTATTTACCTAGGTCATTAGCTATTCAAAACTGAATGGAGAATTAGAACTTAAGCACTCTCTTCTCCATGACTAATCCCAGTTCACTATACAACCATGAAGTCAAGTATTATTGAGTTCAGAGTCTATTGTGATTTTTTGGGTAATTGATTAAGAAAAAAATTGAAATGGTTTTTGATAAAAATATGTTACTGTGTGCATCTATCACTTGGAACATATAGCTAACCCTTAAACCTAGATCTAAAGTGATATTTGAGTGTTCTAACAATCTGTATTAGACATAGCTATTATTTCAAAGAACTGGTAGAAGGTATTTTTCAGTATAATAGAATTACACCTTTAAAATCACACAATCTTTAAAACTGAGGAATATAAATATTTAAGGTCAGAAAAGTTATATTACTTTTATTGGTGTTCGGTTCACATAATATACATATTTGATGGAATATTTAGAAAACATCAATATCAAGGGAAAAAAAACCCAAAATATTTGTACAACATTTTATTAGAGAATTATTACAAAGAAAGGATGAATTAGTAACCCTTCTTATGGTTACAATAAATAACTTTTGTTGAGTGATTCCAATGTGCAAGCTATTGTTCTAAACATTTTTCATGGATCAGCTCAATTAATACAACTCTTTTATGAGGGAGCTACTTTTACTACCCTCATTTCACAAATGAAGAAGCACACAGAGCATGGTTAAGGAACTCACTCGAGGTCACACAGATATTTAAGTAGGAGAGCTGAGATTGAATGCCAGTCAGCAGGGCTCCAGGGCTGCCCTACAAAGCACCATAGTTTATTTACTCTTTAGAGCTAAGACGCCACTAGGATCACTGCTGGTTGCTTTTCCAGAAAGCAGGGTTTTGTTTGTTTTGTTATGTTTTAAATTTTGTTTTCTCTCTTTCTCTAAGTGGAATTAGAGTAAAAACCAAAATAACTCCCAGGCTTACTTTAGTATTTCTGGCTATCACTTTAACATTTTAATTTCAGCATAAACTTAAAATCATTTCTACTTTAATATTAGACAACGCATACAATTTTACTTTTTCTTGATGTTTTGTTTTAAGAAAAGACAATAGTTGGTACTATTGCAAAATTACAGTAATGTTAATGTATTAAAATGACTACCATTTATCATAAATGTACCATCTTCCAAGAATAATCCATAAAAATGTTCTCAGGTATAATTAGGCTTTTCAGAAATATAATACACAGCTACAATAAAAGGTTCATCAGCCTTGTAATTTTCAGGATCCTGACCTCTTGATTACTTTAGCTTTGATTTAGGAGACAGAAGGTTACTGTCATTTTAAAAATAATTTCACTATTTAAGTTTTTCATAATTATTCTAATTTAATAGTATGCCAAATTCATTTTCTATAATGGGAACTATAAAAAAGGGAGTCCCGTCATAATTTTTAAAACATATTGGATAAACATTGCTCAATGAATTCTTAGTATTTAATATGCTAGCATGTGTTGTGTAATTTCAAAAATTAATATAGTATGTTATATATTTGCATAGTATATATATAACATTATTTCATTATGATATAGTCAGGAATAGATAAGGTTTTCTGCAGTGCAAAACAATCAGAAAAGCCCTTGTTACATGTTCACAGTGTATTGGCTGAAACTATTTGGGGGTCCAATTTTGTGGTCCTGTCTCTAACTGGAAATTTTCTGGTCCTTGAGAAAAAAAAAGAAAAATAAAAACAAAGAGCAAAAAAATAAAAAAAGCCAGAGAGAAAAGAGTCTTGCCAAGCATGAATCAGTTCTTAATGTCTGAAAAGTGACACATATATCACTTTTGCTTTCATTAACTTGATCAAAGTAAGTTACATAGTTATTCTGAGTTTATTAGGATGGGGAAGGGATATGAAGAATGAGCATGACCTCTATAGGGGGGTTAGGGACAAACCTGGACCTAACTGAACATAGTAGTTGCTAAATAAATGTTTTTGAATAAATGTTAAAGTAAAATTGTTTCTGCATTGACACTTTCTTGGGCAGATCTTTAGAAAATCTGAGTAAACTCGAGATAAAGCCGACTATTTCCTCAGAAGGAAGCCCTGATAACCACGAGCAACAGGATTGCATTGCTTGGGTCTCTGCCTCCTAGACCATCCAGCAGTGATGAACTATCAGATCCTACGTGCTCTGATCTCCTTGACTCCTTAGCTCTACACAGGATATTATTTCTTAGTTACCCACAGAATAGTATTAAAATTATCCTACTGATTATAGTTATAGGGAAAACAAACAAACAAACCTCAGAGGCTTATGTATGTCTTCTAGATAAGGAGTATCTGTACTTGAGATGAACACAAAATTACTTCAAAGTTTCATCAGTGCCTTCAAAGCTATAACACACACACACACACACACACACACACAGAGGATTCTCAAACTTTATTGGATATTTTCTGTCTCCTCTATTTCCTTCTTTGCTAAACAAGAATAACTCTATTACACAGGGCAAAATACTAATACAAATTACATAAGCTCTTTTATATACATTATAGGAATAAAAATGCTACAAGTGGGGAATAAGCAAGAGAAAAGCAAAAACGAAATTTTAATACTGTAAAATATTAATGGTCAATGTCTTTAGTGACACTGTTGGCCTACTTATATTTAAACAACATTGCCTGTAAGCATCTAGGACTTTTTTTTCTTTTCATAGCCATAAAATTGTTATTTCTATTTTCTTTGACATGAGCCCTGCTGTTATAGATTATCCCTAGGCAAAGGCAGCTCTTCTAGGTCTTAATATGACAAAATCAAGAAAGGCAATTTCTGTGTCAAAAATATGTACTATTATTCTTCCATTAAAGTTGAATTGTTTGATAATTTTCCATGAAAGTTGCTATAGTATTTATACCCTGTAATGTCTGTTGAAAATATATATTGTACAAAAGTGGGCTGTAATTATGAGTATCTTTCAGCATGTAAACTCTTAGACAGTTTCAACAATTCCACATGTATTTCATCATAGTAGTCTATAACTGAGGGAAAGGGATAAGATGGTTTCAGGAAATTTTAGCCAGAAAATTGTAGAAGTTGCTACTTATAGATATTAATAGTAATGTGTTTTAGAATCAGCACCATGGGATGAAGATTACAGTGTCTGAAGAGAGGAAAACTAAAATGCATTGATTGTATTATTGTGTACTGTCATGGATTTTTAAAACATTAAAACATGTACCAGGGTGAACCCTCAATGTGATAGAACAAGATGGAGAGAATAGCTTTTTCACACAATTGAGTTATCTCATGCAAAGGATAGTGAGAACCTGTGCTAGGGGAGCACAGAGCTGTTGAGTCTGGGACACTCTTCCCAGTGGAGTAAAATCCTGGGTCTGGCTCAAAGTCATACAGAAGGCATGGAGGATGAGGCAATGGTCACCGGATGACAATAAGGAATTGGTGTTCAAATCTGAGGAGGGGTGATTATGCACCAAATACAGTGACCTGTCTCTCCATTAACCCACAGATCCTCATGGGTTCACTGGAAAAAGAAAAGCTAAGACCTGTGTATTCATATGGGAGGAAACAAACATGATCATAAGCAAATAAAATGAGAAATTTGTATAAATTTGGAGAGGAGCAAGGATATGAGTTTGGGGGTTTGAATTAATTTCATCCATATCTGCAAGGGCAAGAATGACTCAAGCAAAAATCTGGTCTACTGTAGGAGTGTTTATTCCCATTAATTACATATGACAAAGTTGAAACTTAGAAAACTTAAATTCCTGCTAACAGTAAATAATTTAGGAAGCAAATGAGAGAGCTTGGATTTGAAAGTTGATCCATAGATCTTTTTCACATGGAACATATAGAAATGTAGAAGCTACCCTCATAAAATGTTTATGACATAAATATATGTGAATTTTTAGTGTAGTCTGTGTTGTTATTATCGTGCCACTATTAAACTTATCTGTTTGGAGTAGAGAACCTTCAGTTTTCACTAGTTAGGTACTGACCACACAAGTACAGGTGCACATAATCGCAAGCAATTTTAGAAACACTGTTTCAATATGTCTTTCTTAATGACAAATTGCCAAAACAAAAGGTATGTGTGTATATACACATACATCTATACAAATATATGCATATGATATGTGTATATCTAATTCATAATATTATTATATATTTCTATGATTCTCCCACATCAGAAATAATTTAATTCTAGATGTCAGTGTAAATATTATTAGAATATTTAAATGTTAGAAAATATTTTATAGTAACTCAGAAAACAAATGAAATGTATGAGTCATATATATTCCATGTAACCTTTGAATATATTTTGTTTTGCGTGTTATACCATTTATAACTTTGGCTTCTCTCAAAGTTATGTAAGTTAGGGATAGTTTTACTTTATTACAACCATCTTAAATGATAAGGAAAATAGTACAAAGGAAAATCCAATTTATCTCACACACACATATACACACACACAACAGAACACATGATTTTTCAAAGTATTTGATTTACTTTAATTGTATCTTGGTTTTATTAGTATTTTCTCTTTATGACAGTTTGGTTACTTTGTTAAGCTATAAAATTATCAGAAAATGCATTGTAAATTGGTTAATTTATGCCATCTTTCAGACTTATCTAAAAAATGTATTTTAAGAATTACCATAGTTTCTCATTTTGTTAAATGAGGTTATAACTTGATGCTCATCCTTTCAGAATGCTCATTGAATTCACTTTTTAAACAAAGGTAGTTGTAAAATATATACATGTATTAGAAATTATACATACAAGTTCTAAAGCAAAATGACTGCCAAATATTAAAATAACTAATTTGAAGATAATGGAGTTGAAAACTAAAGAAAAATTAACAAAAATAAATAAAAACAACAACAAAAATTCAGCATACATCCTACCCTTTAGAATAAAGGTGAAATAATTTCTTGTTCTTTTCTCATATTTATATCACTTATGTATTATTTCTAGCATTGAAATGAGAGAAAAAGTTGGTTTCCTAAAGCTTCCCTGATGAATTCTATCAAATTGTGTCTCGTTTCTTTTAGCCCAACCATTTTCTATCATATCAGTAGAATACAATTCACCTTTAAGGAAGTTGTAATGAAAACGGTACAACTTAATCACAGAGATGAATAAGGGTTAAGTGACTTGTTTTTTAAAAAATGCATATTTCACTTCTAAAAAAGAAAGACTTAAACTTTCCTAAAAGTTTGTCACGTTTTTGTTGCTTTTTCTTGGGTATATGCCAACTTTTGTTAGCATTTTTACACTTTAAATAGTTAACATTATTGACCTGGTCAAGGAAGCATTGTTATTTCTTCATAGGTAGGTGTTTCTCCTCTTCATCTTGGTCAGAAAAATACAGTAAAACTGATTCTAAGTGTTCCTATGAATTTTAATGTGATTTATCCAGTGTCTGACAGAAAACAGATCAGGGGACATTAGGATTCTGGAGTAGATAAGACTCTCCACTCACTTGCAATGTAGCCTTAGATAAGCTACAAATTTTGAGACTCACTTTCCTCGCCAAAACAATGAAAGTAATTTCTACCTTCCAGGTTCAAGATGAGGGTTCACTAAAATTGTCCACGCAAAAGACAGTAAATAAGAAAACTAAGTACCATAAAAATACATATTTATAAAAATAGATCATGACTTGTATACATTTCTTTGTAGTGCTAACCTTAAAGTTAAACACAAACTTATGCAGTTGGGTTAGGGTGGGGCTGGCTAGGAGAAAGCCTTTTACGGGAATTCTAGGAAGAACTACTAGAATTGATGGGAGAAACTCAGGAAGAGTTGGGCAGTTATACTTTGAATTATAAAGAGAAAAAAAATGATTAATATTCACTTCCCAGTTGAAAAGAACCACTGTTCAAAAGAGTCCACTCAGTCCTTAGAAGGAGCTTCTGGTCTGGAATGAATCTTCCAGTGGACAATTTCAGTGCTCAGCACAGAGGCTGCTTGCACAGGAAGGAGCAGTATTCATTCTTTGGATGAATGGCGTGAGTGCCATGAAAGACTGGGGAGTCCCTACCCTACACGATCATTCCTCTTGACAAGGGTTTTGATTATAAGCATTTGTATACATTGGGCACAATTATGGTAAGTCCCCTACATACAAACCTTCAAGTTGCAAACTTTCAAAGATTCGACATGCGTTCGCATGTCCAATCACGTAAGTTAGTTCACGTGTCTGGCGTAAATTGTCAAGTGCATGCATTCTCTACAAGTGGTTGTGCTTCTGTGTACTTTACTGTACAACACTGTAGAGAGTGCAGTAGTATCGTATCTTTATTTCAAGCCCAGCACGTCCTGAAGCAAGTGTACAAGCAGCGGTATATGGCCGATTGTGTTAGTTGGGTACCTCAGCTAACTTTGTTGGACTTATGAACAAGTTGGGCTTACGAACGCACTCTCGGAATGGAACTTGTTTGTATGTAGGGGACATACTGTACATACCCCTTCAATGGCTTAAGAGAACAAAAGATATTTGATTTCACAGTGGGTAATAGCGGTTTTATTTCTCCATGGGAATTACTAATGTTATTTCAACAAAAACATCAATTTTGTAGACAAGCATGTACTTCTTGAGTCAGAGAATGTGACTCAAATGAGAAATACTAGGAAAGAATGAATTAGGTTAAGCTATTGTGTAAAATAGTAGCTGACTTTCTTAAGAACAGAGGGGTCATGAGAATTTTTTTTATAAAATATGTCACAATGAACTATATAAAATATAATAAATAAAATTCAAAATTTGCTATGTAAAATAAATGTCTATATTAAAAATAATTTCAAAATAGATCTATATTTATCATATGGTAAACATTCAAACATATTACTGAAAATCAAAAGGTTGTTTTTTAAAAATTCCAAACAAAAACATGCCAAATCATTTTCCTAAATCTAAACCTGATAATAATTACCATGTAAATAACAGTGTAACTATACCTATCTTCACATTTCTTGTGAGGAATATATTTGTGAGTTCTGTTTTGTTTTGTTTTGTTTTTCATTCTAGTCATATTACCACTAAGTTCTACAGCTTGGAAGGAAAGATTGAGAATGTTCTCAAGAATCTGACTCAAGGCAGTAATATTAAAGAGAAGAGAGTCTTGATTAAGCCCTAATTGTGCTATTTGGAGTAAATTAATTATATTGCAAAAATTATAAAGATTACGATTAGCAAAGTTTTATGCCCTGGGCTATGTAAACATAGGGTAGCATTGCCATAAGGCATCTTTGGAGAGCTTTCTAACTGGTATCTTCAGAGCTATTCTATATTCCCTTGAAATTTCACAGTTGAAGAAAACTATATATTCATGTCTGTAAGGAGTACATTGAAAAGAAACAAACTTCTCCTTTGAGCATAAACAGACTCTTTTTTTTCAATATAATGGCAGTGTGCATTTTTGCAATCAGAGTGCTGACTCACATTTGTCGTAGGATATATAGTTAGACTAGAAATATACAGAAACTCAGAGAAATGTGCTCCTAGTTTTTCATTACATCAACGCCAAAATATACAGGAAGCGCAGGAAGAAGATAGTGAAGTATGTATGATGTTTGGTCCTAGGACTATAATACTGTTTACTAGTTTGCTTGTTTTCTGGTCACATAGCAACTTATCATCTCACTATTAGAGACACCAATCATATTACACTGAAATTAATTTAATAACATTTAATTTCCTCACTTAGAATGGTAAGATAAACACCTCAAAATTAAATGCAATCTCAGTTCATTGGATATTTTTTTCCAACATGTACATATTAAAGTGTGCATAATTTTGGCTGGTTTGGTAAGAACGATTCAACACAGGGGAGGAAAAGACAATGAGGAAAGAGCATCTGGGTCTGAACAAGAAATAATGCTCAACAAGAAGAATGAAAGCAAGATATTTCAAACCTTGCTATTTTTTTTTTGTTTGGTTTGTTTGTTTATTTTGTTTTTAAATGCTTATATACATCATGCCATTAAATAGCTTATAGTCTTATAGAGATACAATATAAACCACAAATCTGTAATATATAAAGGTCTTATAAACATACAGTAAAAACCACATGTATATAATACAGAATACTAATTAGTGAAAGCAGGGGGAAATATGTTGATGCTGAGGGAACGATAAATTACTTCCATTTGGAAAAAGGGGAAAGTTCTCACATATAATAAAGAATATAAATTTTCCTAAAAAGATAACTCAGGCCAAATTTCTTGATTAAGAAATGAGAAGGAACAGCATGAAGAAAGGCATGATGGAGGGAGAACATGTGTGCATCAGAGGAAGGAGAGTATTGTAACCAAATAGTTTGTTGTTTTCAAAGATATTCTTCAAGGGAAATATTAAAAATATATTTAAGTATAAAATTAATGATTTTAGGAAGGCCTACATAGCATCAAAGTGTAGTCATTAAAAAAGAAGCCATTTTGAATATGTGTATATGTATAACTGTATCACTTTGCTGTACACCTGAAACTAACACAACATTGTAAGTCAACTACACTTCAATAAAATTAAATTTTTTAAAAAAAGAAGCCATTTTGAAACACCCTGTGGTTTTCCTATATGCCATCATCAAACATTTATGGAGCATATACTAGGATAGATACTGCTCTTGATCTGGAGAAACAAGAGTGAACAAGACAGCCAAATTCTCATCTCTCTTTGAGGAATTTATATTCTAACAAGAAAGGAAGAGGATTTCTATTTATATCTGTGCCTCTATTGTTTATTTGCATGCTGATATATGTATGCATGTGTATGTGTCTATACCCACTCAGGTAAGCAAGTAAGTAGGTAATGTAAATTCAAATATTAACAAGTATCCTGAAGAATAAAACCCAGGTGGGGGATAGAAAGTTTGGCTGGGACTTAAAGATTGAAGACATGAATGCATCCCAAGACCTGAATGATGAACAGAAATGAGGCTTTGGAAGACCTGAGGGGAGAGGATTTAGGCAGAGTACTCAAGAACTCACAGCCCTGGGGCCAGAAGGAGTTTTGTGTGCTGAAGGAAGGGAAAAATAGGCCATGTGGACTCAAGTAGAGTAAACCTGCGGATAGAATGATGAGATGAGGGCCAAGATAGATGGAGAAGCCGGATGTACCATCCTGGTAGATTCCTGTGTGAAGTTTGGAATTCACTCTAAGTACTGCTGGGGATTCATTGACTGAGATGTTCAAAAGCAGCAGTGGCTTGATCTGACTTGCCTTTTTACCAGATCATTCTGATTGCAAAAATCATTCTGATTGGAAGCAGAGAAGTGGTGTTTAAAAACCCACCGCTGTAGTGGAGGTGAGAGGTAGAAGTGACATGGGCTAGGTGGTAGTGGAGTACAGATGAGATTTGACCAGATTCTCAAATCAGATACGTATTGTGAAGATGTCGGCTACAGGACCTGCTGACAAATGGAATGTGAGATGTGAGAGAAAGTGGAGTAACCAATATTTTCTGTGTTTTTGTCTGAGCACCTCAGTAAAAACATATTTCAATCCATTTAGAATTATTTTTTTCTAACAAGTCCAGAAGACAATGCTTGGGAGCAATTATTTGTAATATTAAGTTATTAAATTTAAGTTAGCCTTAACGGCTGCATTATACCCATCTGCCTGGAGTGCTACCCCTCCCAGCCCATCCTCCATCCCTTTCATCAATCTAATTGCTATTCTGCTACTCATTATTTATTATTCAGTATCTTTCTAGAGGTTGTTTCTCTGCAAGCCTACATATCTTTTAACACATTTATCTCAATTTTAATTACTTAATTTTTCATTTAATAATTTAAGGTTTCCATCCCTACCATGAAAGTTCCAGGAAGGCAGGGACTGTGTCTGTTATATTCACAGATTATTCTCAGTACTAAGACCTTGCCAGCAGTGACATGTCAATAAATATTTATTGAGTGAGTAAACAATTCTCTTTCTTGTCTCTCCTAATTTTTCTTCCAGTCCTTTATATGGGAGCTCCTGCTGTCTTTTTCTATCACTTTTTACCTCTTCTTATTGCTGTCAACTACCAATCAGCTAAGTGTTGTGTGGGGAAGAGGCTTTTAGCCTACTTTTAGCTAACTACCAAATCCAAAGTCCTGGGCAACCATTCATACCCGACTTTGAAAGCCCCTGACTTACTTGCATAATTCACTTTCATAAAAGGTATATTGAGAGAGCCCATCAGGCAAATAAGTTCTGATGGAGGAGACAAATACTAATCAAACAATCCCATTAAATACCCTGACCTCCAGTCCATGTTAGCCACCCTCTACCACAGTCACTGCCTTGAACTGCTCCACTTCTATTGTAATTCTAGTTCTGATTCCTAGACCACTCCACCCTTTTCATTCTGCTCGTCCGGCTCTGTGCCTAGGTTGAGACATCTGGTACATGACCTCGGCTTTTACCCTAGGTGATTGATTTGTTCGTGGGTTTACTCCCTGCTTCTTCTTCCCTTAATATCCCCTGGCTCTTCTTTCTTTCCTGAAGCTTTATCTTCTTCAACTCTGCTTTAAGCCGCAGATTCTTGGTAAGCCCTAATCTGTAATAGATTTATGTATCTTTCATTCTCTAATTGTGTGAGAGCAGTTGAACTTTGCTGGGGAAAATCCCATAAAAATTTTAATGAATGGCTTTGCAAATTTGTGTTTTCCCATCTCCATCAGGACCAGTGTTGTTCAGTAGATTTGTTACATGCTCCTCGACAGGTCTCTCTGATTCCCACTCTTTCCAGGAATCTTTCTTAACACTGTTTCCTAGCCTCTTAGCAGATCATATTGCTTTACATTTTTGGAACATTTGGTCTATCAAAAGTAGACCCTTAACTTACTGCTCTGGTGCCGGCACATTTATCCACAGCCACAAACGTTCCCACTGCCTTCATTTCTACTCTAGAGTAATGGGTGGGGACTTCTCACTCTCACATCCTATCACCATTCTTATAGTTTACACAAATGCTAATTTACAAACCTCCGGAATGGTCTCTCTGCTCTTGAACTTTTCTTTTTGAATCATCACACATTGTATCACTAGATTAACCTTAGTAAAATATATTTCATTGGGTTCCATCCATATACAAAAACTCCCAGAAATTTCTTTAAGCCTTTAGTAGCTTTCCCAATCTCTTCAGCTGTTTACTTAAAACTCTGTAACCTAACTTCATGATAACTAATGCTGCTTTCTACAACTCTCACTCTACATATGGACCCCCAATTCACAGGGCTTTTGTTTTTTCCCCAACACTCTTGTATTTTTTTATTATTTAAAAACTTATACTTCTTCAATTTCAAAAACTTGGGAAGTGAATTCCAGTCAAGAAGTCAACTATATTAAAGACATAGCACTAACTGCTGGGAATAAAATAATAAATGAAGTGGCCTGTTCCTTAACATTATTAGGCTCACAGCCCATTTGAAGGAGCAGATGCTTACATGCCATCAATTAAATGCTATTACATGATGTTGTGGGACCTGTGGACCATGTAGAAGGAAATGGTACCCAGAGTGAGGGGTTAAGGTGGGATGTCAAGGAAGGCTTTGAACATTACCAATTACATTAAGGGCTACAGGATGAGAAGCATGTATTAAATAAAAGACATGGCAGGGAGGAAACAACAATGTGTGCCATGCTTTTCTGAGATATTAAAGAGTACGTATAGAATTTAAAACCTAGTTTGGGTGAAATGCAGAGCTAAAGGTGAAGGTGGGTGACAGATGGAGTTGAACAAGTAATTTGGTTATTGTTGCCATGGTAAGAAGCTTGGATATTGTAATAAAAGCATAGGGAGGATTGAAGAATTAATAAGGTTAGATTTGATTTTTATATCAGTCTGTCTCTATTTTGGTTTCAGGGAAGAAAAAGTGTCCAAGAGTATAAAAATGCAAGTAGAAAGCTGAACTCAGAGGCACTCATGTAAAAGGTAATGGAAGCATAAATCAGGGTAGAGGCATTGGGCCCCTAAAATACTCTACCCAGTGGATATATAGAAATTAACTTAACCATTCCCCTAGTTTTGCACATTTATATTCTACCTGGTGAATCCCTAAGAAGAGAATAAAGTGTATAACATTTCTTACATGTATTTGCCTCCGTTTTTCCCAAAGAACGTCTCATAACACTATATTTATGAGGCTCACACTACAAGAAACTCTGACAGAGTGTTGTTTAGCAGTGGATAAATGCTTACGCATACACCCACAACAACACAATTACTTGTTTCAAGCCCAAGAGACCTTGGATGGATAGTATATATATTACTACAAACAAAATGTAGTATATTATATTTCTCAAAAATAAAACATCTAAGTCAATATTACAACCAAATATGCTTAAGTATCATTTCTTTGTTCAGTGTATTGTGTGTTACATTTGTAAATATTTGTGTTGCTATGAAATCATCCCTTTTACTGGTTCTGCTAGAGAGTATTCTCTTTTCTTGTAAGAAATGCTAAATGATAGTTAGGTGGCATCTCTCAAATGAGCAGAATTATTCTGGCATTGATTCTCATTCAAACATGGTACCAAAAATTCAACAAGCCGATTTTTGGAAAAAAGTTCAGTTAGTGTTATATTTTTCATGGGTAGAGGTTTTCTCTTCCTTCTGGACTCTTCCTAGGGAAGCAGCTGAAGGATTTAGTGAGAAAACTTCAATTCATCTTAAGCAGTCTCTGGAAGCTGCTTTCTCACTTTAATTCTCCAATAATAAATGTAGTATAATAATAGTTGACAGCAAGACGGAAAGAAAATATATAAATATATAGAATAAACTACTCACAGAAAATCTGATCAATGCATGTGTCTGTGGCTAAGAAATCATTTCTCCCTTGATGCAAATTTAGTTCATTCTGTCCCACTGAAAAGTAATCTAACAACATTAGTCTTTCCTCACCTGGTAAAACTGACATAGACTATGCAAGGGAATTGAATTTCCTTCTTTAGGAGGAACTGTAATACAGAGATCACATTAACTCTCAAAGGGAATGCATTCTTTATGAAAATACTTCCTGTTTGATAAATACAGCAGAAAAACATTTTAAAACACTCACTTGATTATGTATAGATAAAATAAGTGTCTTTGATAACCTTATAAAATATATTATTTTTTTATAGTGGCATTTTGGAATATGGCAAAGAGAAAAAATAGATAAGTATTTCACTCATGGGTAAATATAAAGATAGGCTTGACTCTATAGTTATTGGGCAATTTTTATCTAGTAAGAGAAATTCAGAATTTTCTATTACAATATCAATTTTAAAGAAGCATTTAGTATCTTAATAGCAGAAAAAGAATGATCTATAAGTCAGTGTAAGAGATATGAAAATTGTAAAGAACTTACGTGATTGTCCCTTCTCTCTTTTCTCAAAATATGTAAAGAATGTACAAATGTGCTTTTACTGTAATTCAAATTACCAACAAAACTGGTAAGGCTATGAATGAATGAAGAAAGTGTGTGTCATTAATTCTCCATTGAGTACAAACTATTCTATGTACCAAGTGTCTGTGATAACACTACAATTTTATTTGATTAAACTTGCCCTCAATTGTCATAATCCTTAAATACACATAAAGCTCATTTTATGCAAATCCCTACTATTCAAAAATAAACAAATGAGACCTAATGAAACTTAAAAGCTTTTGCACAGCAAAGGAAACCATAAACAAGATGAAAAGGCAACCCTCAGAATGGGAGAAAATATTTGCAAATGAAGCAACTGACAAATGATTAATTTCCAAAATATACAAGAAACACATGCAGCTCAATATCAACAAAACAAACAACCCAATCCAAAAATGGGCAGAAGACCTAAATAGACGTTTCTCCAAAGAAGACATACAGATGGCCAACAAACACATGGAAGGATGCTCAACATCACTAATCATTAGAGAAATACAAATCAAAACCATAATGATGTATCACCTCACACCAGTCAGAAAGGCCATCATCAAAAAATCTACAAACAATAAATACTGGAGAGGGTGTGGAGAAAAGGGAACCCTCTTGCACTGTTGGTGGGAATGTAATTGATACAGCCACTATGGAGAACAGTATGGAGGTTCCTTAAAAAACTGAAAATAGAACTACCATATGACCCAGCAATCCCACTACTGGGCATATGCCCTGAGAAAACCATAATTCAAAAAGAGTCATGTACCACAATGTTCATAGCAGCTCTATTTACAATAGCCAGGACATGGAAGCAACCTAAGTGTCCATTGACAGATGCATGGATAAAGAGGATGTGGTGCATATATACAATGGAATATTACTCGCCATAAAAGGTAACGAAATTGAGTTATTTGTAGTGAGGTGGATGGACCTAGAGTCTGTCATACAGAGTGAAGTCAGAAAGATAAACAAAGATACCATATGCTAACACATATTTATGTAATCTAAAAAAAAGTGGTTCTGGTGAATGTAGGGGAAGGACAAGAATAAAGACACAGAGGTAGAGAATGGACCTGAGGACATGGGGAGGGTAAGCTGAGACTAAGTGAAAGAGTAGTATTGGCATATATACACTATCAAATGTAAAATAGATAGCTAGTGGGAAACAGCTGCATAACACAGGGAGATCAGCTCAGTGCTTTGTTACCACCTAGAGGGGTGGGAGGGAGACAGAAGAGGGAGGGCATATGGGGATATATGTATATGTACATCTGATTCACTTTGTTATACAGCAGCAACTAACACAGCATTGTAAAGCACTTATACTCTAATAAAGATTGTAAAAAATAAAATAAAATAAGGCGATTAAGAGTGTTTAATTCCTCAGTAAGACCAATCATGGAAATCACTATGGGGAGAAGCTTATATATCCTTCATCTAATTTAAAATTAATTGGTATTTTAAAGATTATTGGACAATTTGTAAACTGGCTACAAAATTATTTGGTGCAAATCATAGGTTAAAGAATAATAACACATATATTACATATGAAAATAAATAGAAACATGCATTCAGTGATGTATACGAAAGCACATACAATTTTTTCACTTTTATTAATCAAATGGTAACCTCAGTAAATTATTTTAAAGCATTTTTTATTATAATACATCAGGATGTCAGGAGTCATGATAAGATACAGAGCCACTGAAATATTGCCTTGTTATTTTAATGTTACAATATCCTAATCCGTTTTCTTCACAAGATACTTCCGTACTCTTTCAAGCATCATGAACCTGGTCTGCTCTAATTTGAATCACAAGTGCAAAAAGTAGGCTCTTTTGACCTATGAGGATGCACTTTCTCTTTAGTTGTTGTACTAAATTGAAACCTAACATCTCCAATCAGCAGTTCTAAAACTCAAGTTCCTTTGCTGCTATAGACTGAAGCACATTTAACATGAATAGGAAATCTTTCCCAAGAACAGCTGATGGACCTTTATCTTAAACTACTGCACATCTCGCTTCTAGCCCACAGTGTGAAAGAGATTTTTTTTTTCGCTCACAATGTGTGATTCAGAGAAAATAATTTAGAGAAAGGGCAGCGAGCTGCTCACTGAGGCAAATTGTTTTAAGCATTCTAAGTACTTCCGGTAGTGCTGGCTACTGGAATAACGGTGTCCTTCTAGTTCATATAGAACCTAAAGAAGATTACAGAGTCAGGATTAGTTTATCCCTGGCCTGATGGTTCCCTCTAAAAAACTACATTCCAGACCTTTTCAAGTCCCGTATGTAATATGGCTCCAACATTTCCCACGCTATTTTGTCTAGGATATCAGTCAGTTTTTGTGGATTTTCTTTCTGGAACTTTACCAGAATAATTCATTTCTAAAAATAATTAAACACAAAAATATCCTGCCTTCTGCTTAAAACTCATTCTCGTCTGGGCTTCTGTGACACATGCCTTTCCTGATTTTCCTGTTTTCTCTCTGCAGACCCAGATACTATAGCTGCTATGCCCATTTGGATGTTTTATAGGTGTGTCAGTTTTCCATTTGGATGTTTCATAGTGTTCAAAAATGAACACTTATTTTTTCCCTATTTCAATAAAGGATATCACATTCTTATTTGCACATAAGAGAAATTATGGAGTTTTTACTCACTTTCTCGCCTTCTTATTCTTACATAAAATCAGAGTTCTGTCATCTCTGATCTCCACCAACCTGGTTCAAATCTCCATAATCTCTTATTTCGTTTTCAATGGGTTTCTAACTAGTCCCCCTAGTTTTACAATTTTCTTTGTTAGATTCTTCCAACTTCTTCTGCAACCTAATATTAGAGTGTTCTTTGTTAAAAAAAAAATTCAATTTTCTCATTGAAAATATTTCAGTCTTTGCTGATGGCACTTAGGATAATATTTTAAATTGCTTCCCTGGTGTAGCAGGCGCTTTATGATTTTGTCCTTGCCTATTTCTACAACTTTAATGCAAACGTCTTAGCTCACTTCAGTTGCACTGTTGTGTGTGTGTTTTGTTTCTATTCAGATCTGTTGCCTCAGGTTCGTTCTATAGTATCAACTCCTTAAGACAGACACTGGGCTTGTTCAAAATTTTGACACTCAGCATGTATTATCTAAACAGTGAGTGCATTAGTCAGTGTAGCCTTAACATCAGTTACAATTTAATGAAATAATATTTTTGATGATAAAATGTAGTGATCAAATCAAAATCTAAAATATATTTAGTTACATATACATTTTTCTTCCTATGTATTAAAGTGTTTTTCTATAACTTTCTAAAATCAAGTTGTTATTTTCTGCCATGTAGGACTAATACAGTATCAACTCATTTTGCAATACAGTGCAGATGGGGAAATAAAGGAACAAAAAGAAGTCTGAGGAAATGGTGAATTTCACATTTATTAATTTGTGTTATGAAATTAAATGGCAACTTTTTCACTTTATCTTTAAGCTCTTTCTGGAAGAGAAGACAATGAAAGCAAGTGTCAAATGTGATTTATACGAGGTTAATAAAATGACTTCTCTCTCTTTCTTTCTTGCCTCTGGAAATATTTGTTTATATTTAATTCAGAAGAAGAGAGACAGAAATAGAATTAGGTATACTGGGCTACAGTTCCAATCCCAACCCATTGCTTTATCATTTGCTTTATCATTAGAGGGCATTTTATCAAGCAGCCTCAGTTCAATACATATACATTTTATATTTGTATACATATACATTGTGTATTATGTACAATATTATTATATTTTCATTATATTTTCATCCTACTTGATATCTTGAAATTGTCTTTTAATTATAATATGTTTTCCTAAGTAGATCATACACTCTTTTAATATTAATGCCCTAAGTAGTACAAGGTATTAATAATATATTTAATTTGCCAATGTCTCAAATCATTAAAATTGTAATATTTGGAAAACATTCATACAGCTTTTGGCATTTCTCTTAACTAAGAATTTTCTTTTCTTGTCTGTTTGTTATTTTACACTTATTCATCCCAATGGTATTATTTTAAAAACCCAGAATGAACATTTCAACCTAATGATATTATCTATAAATCCAAAGTGATCATGACAGTTCTTTGTTAAGGAGACATAAAAGCTTTAAATAACTATGAACAAGAATACTATATCTAGGAAATTTCTTATTTAGATAGATCAAAAAGGCTAATCGAAAATAGAAAGGATTTTAAAGTATGTCTTATCTTCATTTATTTTCTCTACACACTTTCATTTCCATTTACATTGGAATAACCATTTTACATAACTCGAGTTATCTTTCCCATTGAAGCTATAGACTCTTTACATGGTAGAATAGGCAGGAGATTCAGTAGAATACTCTGGTCATCCATGTATGAGGCTTACTGCTAAATGGTTCATTGAAACGTATAAACAGTTTGGTTTCATTTTGCCTCCAAAAGACACCCCTCCAAAATGTCAATGTATTATCCCACTTGGGTCAATAGGGAATAATTGATTTTCAGTGAGATCATTGCTGAAGAACATACATCTCCTCTATTTGTGGGTAAAGTCCATTAAAGGTATATTTTAGATGTTTGAAAAGCAGGTGATATTTTCCCTGCCTAGAAAACAGTATTGTAGTTTGAAAACAAGAGGGAAAAGATAAACTTTAAAACAGTATATATGGACTTCTGGTTTCCAGTTCCTCATGTAAAGAGTTTGGAAGTTACCACTGTGTCCTAACAATAAGTAAAAAGCTGAACAGATTAAAAAGTTAGCAACGGTCTTTCAGTTCATTAGAGAAGGGAGGATACAAGGCAAACTGCTGTCTCTAGGTTGGACAGACAAGTGAATACAGGGAGATAGGGTTTACCAAAGCAGAGTGGAAATTGCAGTGGGGACCTGCGCTGGAAATAAAACCTGAACTGTAATTGCTGAATTGCTGAGGATCAGTGTGGACAAGGCTGAGAGTTAAAAACTTCAGGCGTACCCAGTCATGGGGGGACCAGCATACTTCTGTGAGTTTTACTTCCAGAAGCTTGACCAGATTTTTGCAGTAAATATGAGAGAAAATTCCCCTCATGCTTTCAGCTACAGGAGGGGGAAAGGAACCACTTTAAAGTATGAGACAGCATTTTGTTCTAAAGGAGGCTTGCCCCAGGGAAAACCTTGAAGAAGAGTCTAACCTGTTGGTATTCTACCAGAGCCTACTTGACCTGCAGGGAAAGAAATACCCAACTCTAGCCAGCGATAGCCATCCAGCCCCATGTAAGGGAGGGGGAAGAATGGAGAAGCACATGTGAAGTTCACAGTCCAGAAGCACAGGCACAGTAAAAGTTTGAAACCCAATCACAGAACTATAGAATACTTTCTTTCCCCCAGATCTCACACCACATTACTAAACACCTAATTATAGCAGTTCCTTCTATCTGGTACTTCATGTGTGGTTATCAAGAAAAATTCACATGATACTAAAAGGAAAAAAAATATCCCACACTCTTTTAAGAGACAGAGCAAGTATTATAATCACACATGGAAGGGATGTTGGAATTATCAGACTGGAAATTAAAGCAATTATGATGAATATGCTAAAGACTCTAATGGATAAAGTAGACAGCATGCAAGAACAGATAGGTAATGTAAGCAGAGAGATAGAAATTATGAGAAAGAAACAAAATTAAATTCTGGAGATGAAAAACACTGCAACAGGAATAAAAACCTGCCTTTGATGGGCTTATTAAACTGGACATGGCTGGGAAAAGAATCTTTAAGCTAGAGGGCATATCAGTAGAATCATCAAAAAATGAAAAGAAACACAAATGATGATAAAAAAAAAAGCATAACAGAATATCCAAGACTGTGGGACAACTACAAAATGTGTAATATACATGTAATAGGAATACCAGATACAGAAAAAAGAGAGAAAGGAATAGAATATTTCAAACAATAAATGACTGAGAATCTCCTCAAATCAATGACAGATACAAAATTACAGATCCAGGAAATGAAGAACAGCAAGCAAGATAAATTAAAAAAACAAAAACAAAAACAAAAAAAACCCTATACCTATGCATTATTTTCAAACTACAGGAAATCAAAGATAAAGGAAAAATCCTGAGAGAAGCCAGAGAGAGAATAAACACCTTAACTATAGAGAAACAAATACAAGAATTATATCTGACAGTGTCTCAGAAACCATGCAAGCAAGAAAAGAGTGAAGTGAAATATTTAGAGATGAGAGAAAAAAACCTACCAACCTAGAATTCTGTACCCTACAAAATTATCTTTCAAAAGTGAAGAAGGGGGCTTCTCTGGTGGCGCAGTGGTTGAGAGTTCGCCTGCCAATGCAGGGGACATGGGTTCGTGCCCCTGTCCAGGAAGATCCCACATGCCGCAGAGCACCTGGGCCAGTGAGCCATGGCCGCTGAGCCTGCGTGTCCGGAGCCTGTGCTCCACAACGGGAGAGGCCACAGCAGTGAGGGGCCCACATACCGCAAAAAAAAAAAAAAAGTGAAGGAGGAAATAAAGACTTTCTCACACAAATAAAAATTGAGGAAATTTGTTGTCATTAGATCTGCTTTGCAAGAAATATTAAAGTAAGTTCTGTATTATAAGGAATATAATACAGGTCAGAAACTTGGATCTACAAAGAGAAAGAAAAGTGTCAAAGAAGGAATAAGTAAAGAAAAAATAAAAACATTTATATTTGGATTCTTAATTTATCTAACAGATAACAGTTTGGTCAAAATAATAATACCAACAAAGCATTTGATTGTGAATGTTTAGATACATATATGTCATGTATATGTACATAAACCTATATATGCATATATACATATAAGGAAATGACAGCAATAAAACAAAATATGGGAGGGAGGAATTAGGATGATTTCATTACTATAACTTACACTACTCATGAAGCTGTATAGTGTTATTTGAAAAATCACTTAGATTGGCTGTAAATGTATATTGCTAACTCTAGGGCAACCACTACAAAAAGTAAGAAAATAAAAAATAAATATAAATAAATACATACATAGTATAACCTAAATACTAAAAATGAGAAAAAGAATAAAATTGTATAAAATGTTATATAAAGGCAGGAAAAGAGTGAAAAACAAAAGGACATAGGACATAGTTGAACTCAACAGCACCATCAACTGGATATAATTAACATCTATAGATTATTTCATCCCAAAACAGCAGAATATGTATCCTTCTTAAGCTCACATGGCACATTCATCAAGGAAGATCACACTCAGGTCCATAAAATACACCTTAACAAATTTAAAAGCACAGAAGTCATATCATATTGGCTCTCAGACCACAGTGGAATTAAACTAGAAATCAATAACAGGAAGACAACTGGAAAAAACTCAAATATGTGGAGATTAACAATGTAAGAACATATGATTCAAAGAGGAAATCTCAAAACAAATTAAAAAATATTTTGTACTAAATGAAAATGAAAACACAGCTTATCAATATGTTGGGATGTAGTTAAAAGTGCTTAGAGGGATCCTCCCCCAGCTTTATTGAGATATATCAGACACATAACATTGTATAAGCTTAAGGTATACAATATAATGATTTGATTCATGTATATATTGTGAAATGTTTACCACAATAAGGTTAGTTAACACGTCCATCACCTAAGTACAATTTTATTTTACAGTGAGAACACTTAATATAGTCTCTCTCAGGAACTTTCAAGTATATACGACAGAAAGGTTAACTACAGTCACCATGCTGAAAATTAGATCCTCAGAGCTAATCCATCTTATAACTGGAAGTTTGTACATTTTCTCTTCATCTTCCCGCACACCCTTTCCCCAGCCCCTGGCAACCATCAATCTACTCTGTTTCTAAAAGTTGGCGTTTTGTTATTTTAGATTCCACATGTGGTATCATACAGTATTTGTCTTTCTCCATCTGTCTTATTTCACTAAGCATAATGTCATCAAGGTCCATCCATATTGTCATAAATGGCAGGATTTCCTTCTTTCTCATAGCTTAATAAAGAAAATGTGTGTAGATATAATTCATTCATCTATCAATACACGATTAGGTTGATTCCATGTTTTGGTTATTGTAAATAGTGCTGCAATTAGCTTTCCGATGGAGATAATCTCATGACTTCATTTTCTTTGAAGTAGGTTTGCTGGATCATATGATAGTTCTATTTTATTTTTTTGAGGAACCTCCATACTTTTTCCACGGTGGTTGTAACAATTTACATTTGCACCAACAATGCACGGAGGTTCCTTGCCTCCGCATCCTTGCCAACAATTGTTATCTCTTGTCTTTTTGATGATATTCATTCTAACAGGTGTGAGGTGATATCTTGTGGCTTTGATTTGCATTTCCCTGATGATTAGTGTTGCTGAGCACGTTTTCATTAAACTTTTGGCCATCTGTAGGTCTTCTTTGGAATAATGTCTATTTAAATTCTCTGTCTATTTAAATAATCAGATTATTATTTTTTTGCTAATGAGTTATATGAGTTTCTTATATATTTTGGATACTAGTCACTTATCTGATAAATGATTTGCAAATAATTTCTCCCATTCCTTAGGTTGCCTCTTCTTCTTGTTTATTGTTTCTTTTGTTATGCAGAAGCTTTTTGATTTGATGTATTTCTACTTGTTTATTTTTTATTTTTTTGCTTGTCCATTTGTCATCTTGTCCAAAAAATTTTGCCAAGGTAATGTTAAGGGGCTTTTTTCCCTATGTTTTCTTCTAGGAATTTTATGGCTTCATGTCTTATGTTTAAATCTTTAAGCTATTTTGAGTTAATTTGTGTCAGTCATGTAAGATAGGCATCCAATTTCATTCTTTTGCCTATGGATTCCAATTTTCCCAGCAATATTTATTGAAGGGGCTATCCTTCCCCATTGAATATCCTTGGCTGTTGCATCAAATATTATTTGACTGTATAGGTATGGATTTATTTCTGAGATCTCAATTCTGTTCCACTGGTCAGTGTGTCTGTTTTAATGACAATACTATTCTCTTTTGACCACTACAGCTCTGTAATATAGGTTGAAATCAGGAAGTGTGATGCTTCCAGCTCTGCTCCTAATTTTCAAGATTGCTTTGGCTATTTGAGGTCTTCTGTGATTCCATACAAGTTTTAGAATTATTTTTTCCATTTCTGTGAAAAATGTCCCTGGAATTTTGATACGGATTGCACTGAATCTAGGAATGGCTTTGGGTAGTATGGATATTTTATCAATATTAATTCTTCTGGTATGTGAACATGGGAAATTTTTCCATTTATCTGTGTCCTCTTCAGTTTCTTTCATCCATGTCTTATAGTTTTCAGCATACATCTTTCACCTCCTTGGCTAATATTATTCCTAAGCATTTTATTGTTTTTAATGCTACTACAAATAAGATTATTTTGTTATCTTTCTGAAAGTTCACCATTTGTATATAGAAGCACAGCTGATTTTGTATGCTGATTTTTGTATCTTGCAACTTTACTGAATCCATTTATTAGTTCTAACACCAGAAAACTTAGATGACCTTAGCTATGGCAATAACTTATTAGTTACAACACAAAGGGCATGATCCATGAAAGAAATAATTGAGAAGCTGAATTTAATTAAAATTATAAGTTTCTGCTCCTCAAAAAGCAACATCAAGAGAATGAGAAGCTACAAACTGGGAGTAAATATTTGGAAAATAAATACCTGATACAGATGTAAATAACTTTTTTCTGCTCTTATTTCTTATGTGTATGGCCGTAATCCAGCCAGTTGAAAAATACGATTTTCCACACTTCCTACTGCTTTCTCCAGTAGACTTTCCGTGCCACTTCTCTCCAATAACCATAAGATTTTTTAATAAAAGTAAATTAAGAACTTAGTTGTTTTCATTGTAATGAAATTATCATCTTATGTCATAATTTTGAAAAACATTAGCAGATCAGAAAGTCCGTGCCAATAACACAGATATTGAAGGGGAGATTCCAGCTGTCTGATATGGTTCTCAATCATGTAAGATTTACAAAATTAATACCTCTCCATTTGTATTCCTCTTTGCTCTCTGTGTTAGTAAATGGAAATAAATTCATCTATATAACATGTTTAAAATATGTTTTGATGAACTTCACTAAGGTTTAAAGCTAAGGAAGTTCACATGCCACAATTTTTCTGACACCTGATAAATGCCCTTAGTAAGCTATAAGTTGATAGCATGTTGAATTTTAGATGTTAAGATGATGTCAAGTATCACAAATTCAAGTTTGAATGGATCTTAATATAAGCCCCTTTTTTATTGACTATTAATGTGAAAAATATCATCTTTTATACAATTTATTAAAATTGTAGAAAGATTCATATTAGAAGAAATATTAATATGCATTATCAGTGTCCCTCTGTCTTTTTCTGTCTGTCTCTCTCCTTTGGTTAAACAATGAAACCGTATGCTGTGTTTTTAACTACAAAGCCACTGGTATCAACTAGGGACCCTGATAATGCTGAGTTTACACATAAATTAGCTCGTGCTTCCTCCCCTAGAACCTGATGTATGCATGAGTCTAAAATACTATAGTTTCCTAATTGCTTTACTCAATTTGATTTTTCATCTTCATAACTATGAATCCATCAGTTTTTGTATTTTCAGTTATCAATTCTGTTCCTGGCTGCTTCTGAAGTATCTAGTATTCACTTTTTATTTATACTATTTGATCCTCATTTGTTTTATTTGGTCAAAAATCTTCCTTTATGTCATTCCTGAAAAACTCACTCTTTTTTTTAAGAATTTTATTGTTTTAGTTTTACTATTGTTCTTTTACACGCCCAGAATAGAATTAAGAAAATTCAGAAAGCTCTGTTCTCTTCTTTAAAGACAAAATTAGTTATTCTATTTGCAGGAATATCTGGGCAAGCTTAGAAAAGACAATTTAGTTTCTGAGATAAATAATCTGGTATAGCAATAATAATAAGAATCAAAACACATTGGATTTCAAATCTCCTTTTCTCTATTCTAGTTACTAGCTGGTAATCTTGTCAAAGTAATTGATCTCTTACAAATAGAATATAACCTTTCATAAGTAAAATATGGATAATACCCCCTAGCCTATGACGATGTTTTGACTTTTAGGCAAAATTACATTCAATAGCATATAGTTAGTAATCAATAAATTATAGATGTATTTCAAGTTTTTTGGGGGAAAATTTTGAAAAACAATTCCTTCCTTATATTACTCATATTATGATTGAATTAGCAGGATACTAATATTGCACAATTTATCCAGTCTGGGAATTCAGTATGTCCAACTTTTAAAGCACTACCTTTGGTAATGTTACAGATATCCAAATGTGTCCTAATGATTACAGACCTTTTTCGTCCAGCAAGAAGAAAAAATGGACTTACGACTTCTCCTATTTACCTTCTGAACTACTCACTTCCTTCACAAGCCTTGAGGCTTAGGATATTATCCTTTCTCTTCCCAACAAGTTTCTGCCCTCAGAGAAGCACATGTGAATGACCAACTATAACTGACAGCATAGCTTCAATTTTCTCTGACCTTCAGGTATCTGCAAAGTTCTACTTCCGGTCCCAATCAGTGGTCCTTGTTCAGGGGTGCGTCTAGGATTTTGTTGTCCTTAAATGTCTTACATTCCAGTACCCTGTGATTATAAATCACTGTGCTTTCATTTCAATCACGTCATTATTTGAATAACTACCAGCTTAGACCACAGTGTGACCAGTACCTTTCTCATTTCTACTAACTTTTCAACTTAAATCTGCTTTCATTGGCTTCCCTCTTTAGTGACAGTTCTATACAAGCTGAATGTTCATTTTGTTATGCAGGAATAAAATCCACTAGTCACATTATTTCAGTTGCTAAAATAATTCAAAATACATTGATTTTTTTTCCCATTACTCTATACATTTTTAGTCTTGGCTTCAAAAAACAGGGACAAAAGTTTGTAAGTTTGTTGAATATTTTGTAATTCTCATTTTATACTCATTTCCCTAGGACAACACCAAAGTTTTTTTCTTTGCCACAGAAATTTTAATCCTAGCTTTCTTTAAATATATAAACCTTGTAGAAGTCTATAGGTTCAAATATCTATTGAATATATCTATGCACATATTTTCTACAGCTTTTCAAATTTGAAAAATTACCCCCAAATTAACTCAAAATATTTCAGATAAACTCATAAGAAATCTCATACCACATTATAAGCTTATTTACTAACTTTCACATGTGAAATATTGTTAGTCATGTATAGCAAATTAAAATACTTCTGAATATCATGATTTCTGAAGCTATCTTTCTAATATTTTAAAGTAATAGTTATAGGAGAATATAGCAAGTAGAAATTCTTCAGGTTTTCTTTTGAAAAATATATCAGGAATTGCATAACATTTTATGCCAATATTTCATGCTTTACTTAACTTTTAATTAGAAGTATTATTCATATATTTAAGTACATATTATAAAAATGTTTGCCATAATGTTGTATTCTCATGCTGCATATATTTGAATCTTTTTCTTTCAATAAACAAACAAAAAGTATTTTTAGTGTGATACAAGTCTGTGTTTTCCCACCACAGCTAACATTTCTGGTTTAACACTTTTAGTCACACAGTAACAAAGATGGATGTAATCCCTGTACAGCGATTTGCCATCTGGTTAAGCAAATACACTTAAAGACACTTCTGCAATTGTGATCAAGCAACAGCAGATCTAAGAGCAGATAGAGCTCGGACTCTAAAATGATGACTGTACAGCTGTATTTGGCATCATTAGAGACCAATAAAATCCTTATGTTCCGTCTGAATGGTAAGGACCTTATCAAAGAGAAGCTCAAATTGCTAAATAACAAAGAAATGACCCGTTTAGCAGTTGTTTTAAATTTAAGACAGATAATAGAACTTCTAAGTCATAATTAGCATATAGCACTGGAAAGATTGTTTTCAAGTTCTATCTTCCATTCTAATATTTTAAACTTCTCATCTTACCATAATTCTTTGATTATGGTTTTGCTTCATTTTTCTAATGTCGCCATCAATGTTGGTTAAAGGCATCACATAATCCTCAACAGCTAAGTCACTGGATTATCAGAATGCTTTCATACTATTTCCAATTACATACATAATAGAAAAAAATTCACTAAATGTCTTTTGTCTAGCAAAAACTAAGCAGACATACACTTCTGTTTTCTTATCAGGTAATTAGAAGATGTTTCTAAACGTTGGATATTTATTATGTATTCTGGTAACAGGATAATTCCTAAATAGCTATATAAGGTCTATTAATATAGAACACATGAGTATTGCACACTGCTGACTGATTTGCAGTATCAGCAGTAATTCCTTAGAAATCATTCTTAAGAGTTTTCAGAACTCTAAATTGACATCAGTAATTTTTATTAATTGATATATTTTTTTTCTCTAGAGATTCAATCATCTTAGTGCCTATATATTTTAATCATGTTCCAGACTAGAGGGGAAAACCTACTTTTTATTTCTGCAAACTTAAATATTAGTCAGACTTTCCTAGGGAATGCCTGAAGAGCTTAAATTCTATCCAGCATAGAAAAATATAGGTATGTTTTTAATCCTATATCTATAGGCTATATTATAAAATTATCCAATTTAGGGGCTCACATACAGTCTCAGCTTCTGAATTTTACATGAAGAGGATATTACCATTCATCTAACTCAACGTTATGTCCATGGATAAGGAAATGTAAGTCTGAGATGAGTGTTTGGATAAAGTCACACAGTAAGAGGTGGAACACAGGTTACTGTCAGGCCTTCCTGACTCGAGACCCACTTCCTCTCCATTACACTATGGAACTATTATCCTAGTTTAGAAAAATCAGGTCTCTTCTTACATGCTCACATAACTACAGGAACACTACCAATATCCATGTTAATGTAATATTTGGTCAATTCAAACAAACAAACAACTGTTTGGGTCATTTTAATGTATCTGCCTGTGAACAAAGAAGCATGTGCTTCTTCCAAATATACTTATGCAGACACATATGCATACACAGAAATTAATCTGTGTGGTGCATATTTATACTCTATCCCATGTTGGACATGAAGTTTCTATAAGGCAGACAATTATTTTCAAGAGTGTGCTCATTATTTAGTTAAGCTCTCCTGGCTCTATCAGTGCAGTGCTTGTCAAAAGTAAATCAAAGCTTAGAGAAATCAATCATAACACTAGCTCACGTGTACAGGGCACTTGCTATGTGACAAGTGTGATCGAGTAGAACCTTTGTATTGTATTACAAGTTATGTTGCCTATAAGCTTAAATTATACATAATGACCCATCTTTGGGAACCCTGCCTCCCATGTAATGAGCATTAAGCTAAAACACCTTCATTTAGCTCTTAGAAAACATCTTGACCAGGCCACTTGTGAATGACTGCAAGAAGGAAGAAATTAACAAATCCACTGCAGAGTCTGACCCGAACCAGGACTCCCTTTTTAACATAAAAGAATTCTGAGTTCTAACTTACGGATGATGGTTCTTTGAGACACTAGTCCACCATTTTCTTGGTCCACTGGCTTTCCAAAGAAAACTGCTATTCCTTGTCCCAAAAACTTGTCTCTTGATTTATTGGCCAGTCATGAGCAAGCAGTACGACCTTGGTTTCAGAAAGACAGGCACTGTGTTTTGAGAGTTACAGTTATGTTCTTTATAGTGTTCAATCAGCATAACAACCCTTTGGGGTAGGTATTGTTCCTACCTCCATTTTACAGATAAGAAAATGCAGACATGAATATCTGGCTAACTTGCCCAAGATCTCATAGCTAATAATAAGTATAATAAGTAGCAGAAGCACAACAAGCAGATATAATCTGACTCCAATGCCTGTTCTCCCAACCACTTGGCCAAATTGTGTTAAATTATTATATTTCAAAATTATATTAGAAATGCCCTTTTCTGCATGAATAAAAAAATCTATTGTTATAGTTCTTTCTACATTTCAAAGAAGCAATAATTTAAAGAAAAATGCTATTATGCTTCATTTCCTTTTATTTGGAAGCAGCTTTAAATGAGGCTTATGATTCACAATTAACTGAGGAGCTCAATTAAATAGGAGGACTTTCCACACAGTTAGTAAGTAGCAAAGACAGAAATTAAGCCCAATCTTCCGATTTTAAGTCCAGAGCTATTTCAATTAGAGAAATATGAAGGTGAATTTATACAGACATTTTGGATTTGCCTGAGCTACTATCCATAGCAGTTGTAACTGTGATATTATATATGAGAGTTTAGAGCAGCAAGAATCTGCAAATAAAATAATAAGGTTAATTATTTTAATTTACTTTAGAGTGCACTTAACTTTGTGCCAGCTACTGTGATAAAGGTATAAAGGTTTTTGTAAATCATACTGTTTAATTCTCACTTAAGATTATTAGAATTATTTTTTACAGGTCACAATCGTTTTTGCCTGTCCTAGTCATTGACCAGAGGACCGTTGGCTTCTAGGTGGCAGTGGTGGGATTTAGAACAAGTATTCCGTACTCCAGAGGCTGTACTTTTTAGTAACCACAAACAAGAATACAGAGGAGCATTTCTACTGCTTTCCTTTCTATGTTATTTTCCCTCAGATATATGACAATAGTGGGTTTTATCAATGCCACCTGGGCCACAAGAGAGTAATAGTTTCCTCCTCCTCCTATATATGGAAATATACAGTTTATACACAGGATCCGAACTTGTCTAGGTAATTAATCTATCATGTATTAGTTTAGCCTTAATCATTTTGATATGTTGTCATGACCTCTGAATTCCATAATGATGCTAAACTCTCAAAAATACTGCCAGTAATAATTAGGCATTTTTTGTATCTTTGTTGTTTTGGTACCTGATTGTTTCTTTCCTTAATTAAGGGTAAAATTGATAGATTAAATGTCTTGTAATTATTGAATTACATAGAAATATATTTTGATTTTCAATGATTGAAATACACAAAATTATTTTGTAGGTAAAAATGATTGCATATTAGCAATTTCTAATGCTTCAAACTGATAATATTTTCTTATTTCCTAAAATGTTCATGCTAAACTTGGTTATTTGGTAATAATTTCTTTAATTTTCCTCCACCAATGTATTAATGCTTTGTGAGATTTTTAATTTAAATGCTGAAGAGATGTTTACCACCTCCTTGCAACACACGCATACAGATTAGACAGAATTAAAGCAGCTTAATGCAACTGGGAAAAGTTCATATCTTCCATTTTGTTTTATATAATATTAGGAATTATTTCTTATTTATCAATAAATATTAACAGTTATAATATATATAATGGAGTTTGTATCTAATAAAGTTGCAGCTGCGGAAGCTGATATATTTTAATATCTTAAACCTGAAAAACTATTACATTTTTCTAATTAGGTAATCAGGCATTTACATAATTTCATGAGAGGAATTTTATAAAAATTAAAAATAGTGTTTTTATTCTCTAAAACCTTTTGGATTATAGACAATTGAATTTTGAATACTTACATTCTACATTTATATTTTCAGTGTGAAAGCATCAATCAATCAATCATACATTCTGTGAAATGTATTGATTTTTTTCATTAAGTGATTAAGGATTCTACTGACATATATGTGTACATATATATATAACTATACATAATATACTTTTAAAAATAGTAAATATATATATTAATATTTTGTATTTTTACATTGAGACACCAAATATTTGAATTCACCTGGATCATGCTGTTTATGAATAACAATATTATTAAAAGAATAAATTACACATTTCATTCCATTTATTTGTAATAGACAATTAGGAGAATATTATGTATTACCTATTAAATAAATAAGATAAATATAATTAAACTATATTAAAATTTAATTTATAAATTACATTCATATTTATATTGCATATACTTATGTATTTATTGTATGGATTTGCCACTCTTTATTTATCCATTCACCTATTGAAGGGCATCTTGTTTGCTTCCAGGTTGGGACAATTTTGAATAAAGCTGCTATAAACATTTGTGTGTAGGGTTTTTTTGTTTTTTGCACCTAAGTTTTCAACAACCTAGGAACATGTTTACTGGATCATATGGTAAAACAATGTTTAGCTTTGTAAGAAACTGCCAAACTGTTAAATATTGGTTTCAGAGGAATTACTCAATTTTTGAAGCAGAGGAAATTATAACAGTTGGGGACACTTCTGACTATTCTTAATTAATGCTTTTAAAACCTGCATCTATCAAACCAAAGTACACTTTCTTACTTTCTCAAAATTAAGCATTAGTTCTCAGGAGACTTTCAACAACTATTAATACGTGTTTAAAGTTTTCAATATTTAGAGTGCTAATCTATGATTGAATATCATTACCAGCAATAAATCAGGTCTGTGGTATCTACACAGATACACCGAGTAAACAATTCAATCTCCTTATAGTAGAATGCAGGGAAGTATAATTCAGTCCTGAGGTTATAATTACAACAAACTCTCAAATGAAAAGTGTCATTCTTATATTTTTAAACAGCCAGAATGTAAAAGTCACTAAGTGGCAGCAAGCAAACTGAAGAGTTCAATTTTATGTGGAATTCAAGTTTGCATCAAGTTTTTTGGAAAAAACAAAACAAACAAATAAAACCCAAAAAAACCCACACCATTTGGTATTGTCAGTTTGGGGATTTTTTTTAACCTATCTAATAGTTACATAATAGTATCTAATTGTCATTTATATTTACAATTCCCATATGAAAACTGATGTTGAGTCTCTTTCCATACACATGTTTGCATCTGTTTATCTTCTTTAGTGAGGTGTCCATCATTGCTCAGTCTCTATTACCCTTTTTCAGGTAACAACCCTACAGTTTTCTTTCAGGAAGATACTTTCCCTCCATCCCTTATCCTCTTGGATGGAGTCATTCCATTTTCAATATTTGAAACAGGCCTGGCATAAGAGTCAGTTGGTGGGCAAAGAATTAGAGATGGGCAGGTGACACAACTGTCAGTCACGGGATTCTAATGGGAATTTGTGTGAGAGAGAGGCTGTTTTCATTGGATGGGAAACTGGGGAAAGTAAGTCCCATGGTGCTGCAGACTCTCGAGAAAGTCTGCTTTCTGCCACTCAGGTCTGCAGTGCTGATTCAGAGGAGATCAGAGTCAGGCGCGGACATAGGACACCTTCATGGGAATGCGTTTGAGCCCTGGCATGCAGCTTTACTCTACCCTTGCAATTTTAATTGTACATACAACTAAATGTCCTACTTTTTGCTTAATCCAATTCATTGGATTTTTTTGTCACTTAACAATTTCAAAGCTGCAAACAGATACATTCACACAGAGGTGTCATGAAAAGTCCTAAAATTCTTCCGCAGAACTTCTAGGAAGCTTCTCTCTTCCTATTTATTCAGGCTTTTAAGCTATTTCTTATTTACAGAACATCTACTAACTGTCAGATTCTGTTCTAGGATTTGAGGATACAGTGATGAAAAATCAAATAATGTCCCTGTCTTTAAAGAATGTCGTTCCAGTGGGGAGGAAACAGAGAAAACCAGACAGTATATACAGACAAGTAAATAAACCAAAGACAGGTAAACCCCTTCTCCAGAGCAGCCAGGTGTCTGTGAAGAGAACAGGAAGGATCCTGCATGGAAGACGTTCCATATTTAGAGAACATGTTACCAGCGCTACCAAGAAAGCTCTGACCCCAGAACAGCAAAGTGAGACTGTTTTTATATTTACGTTTATATTCATATGTAAATATATATATATATATATATATATATATATATATATATATATATATATATTTTTTTTTTTTTTTTTTTTTTTTTTTTTTTTGCGGTACGCAGGCCTCTCACTGTTGTGGCCTGTCCCGTTGCGGAGCACAGGCTCCGGACGTGCAGGCTCAGCATCCATGGCTCACGGGCCCAGCCGCTCTGCGGCACGTGGGATTTTCCTGGACCGGGGCACGGACGCGTGTCCCCGGCATCGGCAGGCGGACTCTCAACCACTGCGCCACCAGGGAAGCCCTTAAATATATATTTTAATTTAACTACTTTTAACAGTGGTTCAAGGCAAGTGAGCATAATCAAGGAACTGGTTTATGAAGCAGATGGTCAAAATCAGCCTTCAAATAGAGGCTGAAGAACATTATTGGAACAGAAGGCATCTAATCGGAGGGAGTGACCAATGATGAAGTGAACAGAAACTAAAAAGAGAAAACAATGAAGTGCAGAGAGCAGCAGGAACGACAAGAGGAGCGAACAAGAAATGAAAGAACAGAAAACCTTTAATAATCACAGCAGTATGTGGACACTAAGTCACTGCAAAGGCGTCTGTGAGCACCTTGAACCCTGAGAAGATGCACACACATCCCAGCAGTAGAGCTGTGGCCCTGGTCTGGTCCTACTTGGTCAGTAAGCAGTGATCAGTTCTCATTTGTAAAGAGGTTATAGCAAGAGTTAAACATGTTTGAGATTGTTTGTACTGTCAAACTCTTTAGAAACCTGTTAGTAATGTATTCTTACTCTGAAATTGTGTTTCTAAACCACTTGTATTGTTATCCTTCAAGATGTCTGAAGGGATATGTTTGAATATTCATTCTTTTATTTATTCCTTCACTTATTTACCACATAGTTACTGAGCTGTTACCTCAATTCTAGACTTGGCAAAGATGGTTTGTAAGAAAGAAAATGTCCCTGCTCTCCCTGAGTTTACATTTTAATAAGAAAGCCTGCCAAAAACCAGAAGTCATAAATTGCTAGTATCATTTCTATAATGTTACTAAGGCATACTTAATGTATTTTGTACTTAAAAATTAAGTAGAGAATACTTAATGTATTTTGAAGAAAAATATCGAAAGATATTTTATAAAGATGTCTTATGTGGAGGTGACACATGAGAGTTGGAGGAGTGAGGGAATAAGCCATGTGCAGAACTGAGGAACAGCCTTCCCAGCCATGCAAGGATGGGAACACAAAGGCCCTTGTGTGAGAGTGAGCTCCCCGTGTTTCAGTATCAGTGAAAAGGGACATGGGACCGAATGAATGAGCAGTTAGGGAGAGTTATAAAAAGCATGCTTGGGCTTCCCTGGTGGCACAGTTGTTGAGAGTCCTCCTGCCCATTCAGGGGACACGGGTTCGTGCCCCGGTCTGGGAAGATCTCACATGCCGCGGAGCGGCTGGGCCCGTGAGCCATGGCCGCTGAGCCTGCGCGTCCGGAGTCTGTGCTCCGCAACTGGAGAGGCCACAACAGTGAGAGGCCCACGTACCGAGGAAAAAAAAAAAAAAGGCATGCCTAAGGTATGGATCCTGTGAAACCTAGATTATGACTAAGTCTGCATTCTGCTTGGGGTATTAAAGAGCTTTTGAGGTGTTTTGAGAAGGAGAGCAACATAATCTTATTTGTCTTCTATAAATTTCATTCTAATCTTTGTAATAGATATGTAGTTAGAAAAAAAAACTAGCATAAGGCTGGGTTTACATCAATTAAACCTCAAATAAAGATGAGTATCTATGTGCAACATTTTCAATCTCTTTTTTCTTCTTAATTTCTTTATCTAAATATACTTTGTTATATGTACTCTGATAAGTTTCATTGCTCAGTTCTTTAAAATACTTACCAACTTAATATTGTTACCAATTATATGTTATATATAGCAATATTTTGCCTAGTTTTAATAAGATTAATGAAGATCACAACTACACAAAAACACTCGGGAGGGACTTTCCTGGCTGTCCAGTGGTTAAGACTCCGCACTTCCACTGCAGGGGGTGCCCGTTCCATCCCTGCTTGGGGAAATAAGATCCTGCAGTCCTTGCGGTGTAGCCAAAAAATAAAATAAACACTCTGTAAAATCAATTTAATATGTAAAATCATATGATATTTAATCTGATAAGTAAACATTTATTCTTTGAATTTCACTAAATGAAGACAGGTTCTCTTAGACCTGCTTTTATTTACTAATAATCCTTAGCCAAATTAACTTTCTTAGTATTACAGCCATTGAGACAGGTGTTTTATTTTTTTTAATACATAATATTTTAAATGATCAGGCAAGGGAACATACAGATATTTAAATAATAGACAAAGGCAATAGGGCTAAGTTTGAATATAGTAGTGTTTCTCTTTATTTTCTTAATCTGTGAATTTGTGTCATTAAAGATAAAAGGAATTAAAATGTAAAGCTTTATAAAAATAATTTCCCAAAGAATATTTTTTGTGGATATATTTAATCCTTGTTACTCTCATATCTTCTATCCTACCTTTTGCTAGCTTTCCCACCAATATTAAGACTTTGGTAGTTGCTTTTAGATATTTGAAGGGTGATGTCTAATTAATCATCAAAGTCAGGCTACTACCCTAGCAATAGTTGACAGTAGACTATATTAAACACCTTATCAGGATTTTTATTGTGGGATTTTTTAATAGGTGTTATTCCTACAGGATATCAAATCCCAAGCTCTAACACTTATTTTTTCATGAACTTCATTCATTTTGTTTGATCAGGTTATTAAGTCTTCTATAAGTTTCTCTTATTTTATGTACCACCACTTTTAACAAAGTTTAAAGGATGCTATTGATGTGACTGGCCCCAAGGGTTCTACTCAAATATAATTTTCATTTCCTTTTGGCATAAAGGGATAATTTTTTAAAAACTTTCTTTTCTAGACCCCTCAAAACTATTACACCTTGTCCCATAAAAACAGAAAAACGAGGAACACTCTTTCATTCATTTCTTCAATTTTTTTTACTTGAAACCATCCTTTCATTTTTTTCTCCACTGCTATTCCTAGGTGTAAATTATTAAAACATCCCTGTTATAACTATATTATAATTTTAGTAAAATGTATTTTATAACAATTGCTGACATACAACATAAATCTTAGGTATCTCAGGACTTTAAAAAATAATTCTTATCAAAAGCCTGAGAGCTCAATTATTGAAGTCACATTGAATTTTCCCTAAAATTAGACATTGATATTTCACTGAGGATACATGGAGCATTTTTAATGCTTCACTACAGACAATAAGACCCTCTTGGGGAAATAGTATGTGGATTTTCCAAAGTATATTTAGTCTTTTTTCTCCAAAAGCATACGATGCAGAGATCCATCACTAATTAACAGAAATTCAGATACTTCGTGTCCTCGGCCACCCAAATGCTTTCTGTGTTACTCTGGGCCCCTCCTTATTCTTCCAAGTCTCCAGTCCTTCCTTCAATCATGTAAAGATTGAAGGTAAACAGCAACATTATGACAAAGACAGAAAGAGTATTACTAGAAAAAATCAAGGGCCGAGCTCATGGGAGAAAATCAGGGAAAAGAAAAATTTCCAGTATATCGCAAATGCATTAGAATAGTCCTATAAGGAAAAAAAAAAACACTCCTTTTTTCTATAACCTCAAATTCTAAAACTTTAAGAAATATGATTTTTTCAACTCCAACTAGGATTTCCAGATTTAACTTAGGTATTCACAAACAAACACAATTCTGATGAATTCTATCACTTCCAAACTTACAGACCTTGGCACATAAATACCAATCCTAGCGTGATTTGCAAGTGCACAACATAAATGTGGTGATGTCTTGTCTTAAAATAATTAAAGAATCAAGAGGATTGTTTCTTAAGCTAGCTCACAATTCAGTTTATTCAAGTGCTTTAGGATATGATAATTAGAAATAGAAAGTTTATTTTCTCAAAACTCAGTTCATTATTGATTAATGATGAGAGCTAATTGTTTTAAACATCCCATTCATCTTTTTCTCATAAAATGAAACTTATTGTTGAAGCTTTACTTTAGTCTAAATAATTTATGTTAAACAATACTGATAGTGTTCCATTTATGTAAAATTACTTTTTCTTAAAGAGTAAGGGTATGTTTGGCATTCAGCAGAAACTAGACAGTAGAAGATGCTCTTTATGCTATCCTTAGAAAATCAAAAACCACAAAACACACACATTTTCACATAATAAAGAAGAAAGTGTTAAAAGTAATAATGATTTGAGTACCAATACCAACATTAATATACCTGTACATTTTATTGGTTATTTTATGTTAAAAATCGCTGTATCCTCAGCCAGTTAATTATTGAGGCATATCTGTACACACTAATGCCAGTCTTTAAAAAAACTCATTATTTTATTGTTAAAATGCGTGGGAAAATAGAGATTAGCATTATTATTGTAAATATTAAAATTTCAGATCAATGTATATATGTATGTACATATATATTACTATTTTAAAATTCGTATTTGAATTACTTAATTCTTGCCTACTATTATGAATTTATCACAGGCCCTATCACAGTAACAGGCAGTTGGGTGATATGGTGCCTTAACAAACCCAATATATAAAAATTTACTTTTAATAAACTATGAAAAAATTATCTTTTTTGTCAAGTAATTTTCATTCTACAGGAGATATTCCTTCCCATTGTAGTTCCTTTTAATTTTTTTTAAATGATTCAAATTAGACATAATTATCATAGAAATTCTGGTGGACAAAAAAATTCACCTGCAATGCAATTTTTGTGCTCCCAGCGTGCTTGGTTAGGAATAACTGAATTTTGTATGTTTACCTAGAGATGCTACACCATGTCCCAGACGTTCGTTCCATGACCAGGAAAGAGTCTGTTGAATGGCCTTCTTTTTTTTTTTTTTTTGTTTTGCAGTACGCGGGCCTCTCACTGTTGTAGCCTCTCCCGTTGTGGAGCACAGGCTCCAGACGCTCAGGCCCAGCGGCCATGGCTCACGGGCCCATCTGCTCCACGGAATGTGGGATCTTCCCGGACTGGGGCACGAACCCGTGTCCCCTGCATCGGCAGGCGGACTCTCAACCACTGCGCCACCAGGGAAGCCCATGAATGGCCTTTTTGTAAACTATGAATACAAAGCAAATGATCCACATTTATTTTGAGAGGAGATTATGATCAAAGTTCATGAATATGTATGGTCAAGGTAAAGCAAAAAACCAACAAGAAGCTTTTTCTTGTGTTTAGGTGAAGGCTCTGGGGATGCACTGGTAGGTAATAATGAAAAATAGAATTTTGACCCTGATGTTCAAAATGAGGGAAACATGGTGCAGCAGGCTGGCAGAGTCCTGGCTGAGATTTACTGACCACAGAGAACGCTGAGCAAAGTGCAACCAAGCAGAAAAGAAGGAGAATGGAGAAGTTTCAGAGTGAGGCTTTCTTCAGAGGCAGAAAGTAGCTGAGCCTGGAATCTTCTGGGGGACCCACCTTTGGACAATGTTTTAACCTATGATTTTGGCACATGAACTCCGAAATTAGAGCCCAACCTGTGCAAACCTGTGATAACTTCAAAGAGTCAAAACTTCCAGAATCCTGAGACTATATAAGAGATTTTGCAATAGAAGAATGGAAAAGACACTTGAGTTTCCTGAGGAGGAGACATAACTAAGTGCCCCAAGAAATGGCAAGAAATCAACTCGAGTGAAACCCTATGAATGCTCACTGATATCACGAATAACAACCAGAGTTCCTTCTGTATTACTAGTTGCTGATGAAGAGACTGCCCAGCATTCACGAGTAGGAAAAGACAGCAGCAGACCAAGACAAAGAGATTTGGGTCAAGTAGTTTGGTGTAAAGAAGATAGGTTTTTGAAATAGCTCAAGGCTCTAGCTCAAATTGATCCATTCACTCTAATTTGATTGGAAATAAGGTTGGAATAGAGCTTGCTTTTTATGCACTTAACACTTTGGTCCTCCTGGGCTGTTCTTAGAAAACAGGGCCAAGAGATGGGGTTGTAAATGGGGGCAGAGCCTTGGCCTCTTCCAAAAGCCACACTGTAATGACTGATTTCTCTCAAGGTCACTGCTTTCCAGTCTCAGAGGGCAATGGGATGGTCCGTGTTGGGACAGGGGAGTGAGGAGGACTGCGAGAGGGGTGAGGTGAAAAGAGACTTTGCCTCTGAGTAACAAACAATTTCCTGATTCTGCAAGTAAAATTTCCAAATATTTAGGATGACCTAGAGTCAAATACAGCAACCTGTTGCTCTCTACTACTTGTAAGATAATGTCTCGATGTCTAAATATGATTTTTATTTATTTATTAATTTATTTTGTGTACTATTCTGATGGTGAAATAATTAGAATTCCATAGAAAGGATATGGCATCTTCCTTCTCTCATCTATTTAAAGATATGTTTAAATGAAACTCCACGCCTGCTACTTCCAGTAGATGTAGACACAGCAGTAACACATTTATACAGGAGTCGGTGTGCAAGTTTACTGTGGAATTAATGAACAAAGCTGTCGCTATGTTGTGTATGAGCTGTTTCTGAGCTATGGAGATCGTGCCAACGTATCATGTAAATGTTTCCATTTCCTAAGATTTTTAAAGGCCAAAACATGTGCTGTATTATTCAAGCATACTTTTCTTCAGGATCTGAAGGTAATTTTGACATAAATTTAATTAACCCCCAACCCCACTCTTATGTTTTGTAGAATGCCATCATAGCTAAATGCCATAGTTATTATTATTCTCAGTACTGGAAAACACACCCAATACCAACCGGCATGTTCTTTTCTATTTCACCAAAAGTGCAGTTGATGTGGGCCTATTAGTATCTTTCAAGTGAAAAATTAAACAACGATCAGTTTTATTGTCTATATAATTAATTTACACCCATGTATCTGTTTTGAAAATAAGTAAATCTGGGGATCCAAAAAATGAATTATGGGTTTTGATAAGGCATGGAAACTCCACCCAAAACTAGAGCTCTAATGTCAATATTCTGTGCTTGTTTGGAAGTAGATGGATATCCAGTGACTAGATAGATACAATGCAAATGAACAGTTCCAAAAATCGTTCTCCTCCTTATAATATTCCCTTAGTCAAAACAGGCCACACACTACATACAGGACATCAGGCTGTCTGAGCTTTTATACATATGAATTAGCTTCAGCACTCACTACATCACAACACTTTTACTGTTACTCATCTGAAATTCAAGTGAATGACCTGTATCTCCTAGGTTGACAGAGTGAACAGAATAGGTTAAAGATGTGAATTCTTACAAAAGAAGACTCCCTTCTTATTAAAAGAATGGACAGTGACTTTCAAAGCCGCATGAGTTAACACACGGGATAAGAAGGTGGAATTTGTTCTCAACACGTTCCTTCTGAGTTCGAACTTCCCTGCTGTTTTCTGAATGTGACTGTCTCATTTTTTTCTGAATATTGTTCTCAAGCATCCCTCCTTTCCTCTTTTAATTTGGACCTCATAGTCCGTAATAATAAACTGCCAAGAGAACAAACAAAAAGTATATGGCCATAAATAATGTTTGGATGTAATGTGACACATTTACAATGATTAAAAAATGTTTCACTTAAACAAAGGGTAGATAGGTTGTTTTGACACAGAATGATTTCAGCATATCTATCAGGTACAGATGCTAATCTAACATAACATGAGATTTTCTGGCAATGGGGAAAAACATCAATGGGCATTTATCGAATGAACTAGCCACTCATTACCACTAATTTGGCAAAAGTAGGAACTGTGTCATCTTCATCTTTGGATAGTGCCTTTAAAATGGGTCAGCCACAGGATTAGGTGACAATAAACGATCATCAGTGAACAGTCAAAAACTTATATTTGCTCATGCATACCTATCCATGGTATACATATGCATATATATTTTCTGTAGATACTTTTATTAATTATTACCTGAAGCCTTTTGACAGGCATGTGACACTTTGAACACTTATAAATTTAATTAAGCATATGTAATATTGTTCCTTTCAATTAATTACACTAATGCTTAATTAGATTCATCAAAAGCTTATGCATCTCTCTCAATTTTTATTAGCGCTTTCTTCCTTTTTAAGAAAAAAATGTTTCAAAAAGTGAATTAGGCTTCCCTGGTAGCTCAGTGGTTGAGAGTCTGCCTGTCAGTGCAGGGGAGATGGGTTCGAGCCCTGGTCCAGGAAGGTCCCACATGCTGCAAAACAACTAAGCCCATGTGCCACAACTTCTGAGCCTATGCTCTGGAGCCCACAAGCCACAACTACTGAAGCCCGTGCACCTAGAGCCCATGCTCTGCAACAGGAGAAGCCACCACAATGAGAGGCCTGTGCATCACAACAAAGAGTAGCCCCCGCTCTCTGCAACTAGAGAAAAGCCCACGTGTAGTAACGGAGACCCAACACAGCCAAAAATAAATAAATAAATTTATTTTTAAAAAGGTGAATTAAATGTCAAAAACCCTAGAAACATCCACATTAAGTCAATCTATATGCCAACACGATTGGGAGCCAGATTGATTAAAACATATTGAATAAATTAAATGTTTAAATGAAGAAATATTAGATAGAAAATGTTTGAGCTGCCACAAACTTTCAGATAATTTGCTTAATCAAATAAAGCAGCTTCATTTGTCAAAGTATATCCTCAGCACAATGACTGTTCTTGATAACATTGACTTATAGCTTGCTGATGGAATTAATAATAAAATGCTATTATCTTAGATATATGTCAAGATAATTGCCCATCCGCTTTCTGTTTTTTGAGAGTTATCGGTCAACAGTTCTTTTTTCCTAAATAAACATAGTTTGTGTATGACACAAATAGTTACACATAATGGTGACTGCTAATTCATCAGAGAGATGGAAAGCCATTGAAATAAAATAGCTATTGTAGACTTACATGTTTTCCAAATACTTTGGAAAGGTGTCTCTTGTCTAACTAATCTAAACAGATTTCATTATTGTAAGTTTTAACTAAGAGGCACAAATGTAAACTGTATGTTAGCATTAGGAAGTTAACCCAAAATATGTAATAGAATTTCCAGGATTTAGAGATGGTTGGGAATCCATTTTGTTCTATACACTAGCTGAGGCAAAAGGTACTCACCAGGAGAGCTCTGGATACAGAGTAGATATGCACAATAAAGCAAAGATAACATAATCATTCTGCCCCTGAGAGAGGTGGAAAATATGGCTTTGGACCCTTTCTTCCTATGTAATTCTTTCCTGGAAAAATTAAAATCCTGGTTCAACTGAATTCCTTATCTTCTCGATGCCTTACTCTAAGCAGCTGACAATATTTGTATCAGTAGAAGAATACACAGCCATGGAAGACTACTCTGACTTTAAATTCATGAGCAAAATATATCACATGGTTTGTCAGCACCACCCAACACCCTATTACATCCCCTGGTGTTTTCTCTCTGTTTCCTTGTTTATTGTTTCACAAATTTTTTTCTTTGTTCTCAAATCCCCTAAACTTTCTTCTCTGCCACTTTTAACTCATGCTTCCTTTTTATTTCATTAAGAAATTATAAGCACCCAGGGCTTCCCTGGTGGCGCAGTGGTTGAGAGTCCGCCTGCCGATGCAGGGGAAACGGGTTCGTGCCCTGGTCTGGGAAGATCCCACATGCCGCGGAGCGGCTGGGCCCGTGAGCCATGGCCGCTGGGCCTGTGCGTCCGGAGCCTGTGCTCCGCAACGGGAGAGGCCACAACAGTGAGAGGCCCACATACCACAAAAAAAAAAAAAAAAAAAAAAAAAAGAAATTATAAGCACCCAGATGAGAACCACATACATCTATAGTATTAAGTATGTCCAGCTACCAGCACCAGAAAGGGCCTGTTTTTTCCCTTCCTTCTTGTTAATGGTTGAAGAATCCGTGCTCTCATCTAAAGCCAAATCTGGCCCTTGTGCACTGGGTCCCATTCTCTCTAGCTGATCCAAAGGCTCTGCTCTGTCAAGGGCCCCTCTTTCTCTTGTCTCAGAAATTTTCCCTTCTCCGTTTCACTACCCCACTTACATGTCTCCCTTCTGATCACCATATATAGAGGTGAGAGACAGAGAGATAGGGAATCTCTACATGGATCTGCTCCTCTTTAGAGAAACACTCTTCCAGTGAGCTTTCTGTACTTTATCTCTCACCTTCTCAGCTCCTGTTTTCTCTCTTACCAAAGTGAAGCTTGGACTTAATCTTTCCAAACCTGTGGTCATTTCCCGATCCTCATCAGACTTGACCTCAGCCACATTTATTTCAGCTCACCATTCTGGCCATCATGAAAAACTTTCTTAGCTTCTGTTTATCTACACTCTCTAAGTTTTCCTCCTATATCACTGTCAACTATGTGTCTGTCTTCTTTGTTTGCTTTTCTCCACTTTCTGACTGCTGAAGGTTGTTGAAGTACAGCAAGGTTCTGCCCTCAGCTCTCTTGTTTCCCAGTATACACTCATTCATTCTCCAGTTTATCTCAACCATAGAGTTCTTTGGTCTTGATACTTATAATTCTTAAATGTATGTCTCGTGCTCCAAAATCTTCCTTGATTTGCAACGTGATTCTCTCCAAATTTGTTTCTACATAACTCTCTGGATGATAATCACATGCAAAACTTCTCACTTTTCCTATTTGGCTTTAATTTTTATTATTATCAGGTTTTCAAATGTTCTCTGAAATATCTATAGGAACTCCCACAGAAAGGATTTTCAAACTGAAACATAGATCAGACTAATGGAGAATAATTTCCAACTGCATTTTCTAGAACATTTTATCCCCAATTACATATGCTGAATGTAATCAATGGAAAGTTTTTTGTTATCTGGTTTTTGCCAAGAAATATCAGAGAGGAAAAATCAACTACACCGGAAAATAATAGTTGTAAAAAATGTTCTTCACTTCGTAAGTTGCAGAAATATCACATTTAACATTTGAGAATCAGATAATAAGAAAATGAACACCATAAGTGTAGGTGTCAGTGAGAGGTAATGACTGCTACAATATTTAAACAGCTTCAAGACAGAAGAAAATTATTTGAACTAATAAATTGTTCTCATCTTTTCTCTCATTGTTGAATACTGTGCTCTATTGATAAATACTCATAAATCCATGGAAAACATGAAATAAAATATTCTTTTTATAACTTGACACCAAAAAAATGATAAAAATAAAAATGTACAAAAACAAGTTAAGACTATCCATGTATTTGAAAGTTAAATTTAGCTCCTATATGTCACAAAAAGAGGAAAATTTGACAAAGATTAAATACAATAAGAAGTCCACTTAGCCTCTAAATTTATATGGGGGGGTAGGGGAGTAAAATCACATTGCTATACATCTAATAGTTATTCTATTTATAGTATACGGTAAGCAAAATAAGCCTATAAGTCAGTGAGAAAGGTGACTATGAGATAGATGTTCAATTACAATCAAGAAACGAATAATAAATATGTTACTAAACTTGAGTTATTTTTTCTTTAAGTAGTCTTATTTACAATTGGAAAACTTATTACCTTCAATGTGTTTATTATGATCAGACAGATTTGGTTCTGTAATAATTTGACCAGAGTCTTTTACACAAGACTGATGTAAACCTAAAAGAAACTATGTGTGGCTTCCCAGACTCAAGGGTGAAAATTTATTTCCATCAAGTGTTCACAGTTATTGAAGTACCAGTCTTTTAAACCCGATAATTATCTCTTACTAACTTCTTTTGCCCAAGAACTGTGTTAAATGCATTATTTAATCCTTACAAATACCACAGTGAGAAACATTGTTTCTAAATCATGTAAAATAGTCACATGGAAATTACTATAAAAAATAAATGTTTAAAAATCAAAGGCAAGTAAGCTATTACGGCATTAGAGACTTAAGTGGAATGATTTGAAGCATACATGCACTAAAAGAGAGGGCAGAAGCCCTTGGTTCTTATCCAAGTAGCTTTAACTTACTGTGTGAATGTTGGCAGCCATTTAAAAAGTCTTAGGATTATTGCCTTATGGCTTGTTATTATAATGAATTAATACTATAATAGCTGTGAAAGCGTTTTGACATAAATAATACCCAATATTTCTCAGTTCTCTCTGATAATATTTTAATACATTTGTTGGGTGGTCCTAACATTTAAATCCTCCTCTTTTGGGGCTTTTCATATTATATGTAAAATCTATAACATATCTACTATCTATAAATAGAAGATAAACACATACACTATATAATGTTTACAAAATCCTTTACAGTTTTCAAAAATCGGGGGAGAAGTAAACATTTGGTATGATTTTAGTAGCCAATAGTGCATTTACAAGTGTACACCTAACAACGATTCCTAAAGTATGTTATATAGTGGGTTATACGTAGGATTCTGAAGGTCACAGTTTGATTAGAGAGGAGAGTGACAACAAAACTATATTATTAACACTGATTAAAATTTCAATGCAAAATAGATATGAAAAATGAAACACAGCTCAGTTGATTTTGTCATCAAATCAGAAAAATTTAATGTACGTCTAATGAAATTCAGGGGACTAATAAAATTGGTTTTGAGGTTTTGGGTACAGGATGCATTCAGAGGAACTGGAACTTCTGAGTGTCAGCATTTCGTCCAAGTTATTAATTTCACCACCAATCTGTAATTCCATTTGGCTAATACTGACTAAAAACAGAATAGAACAGAACAAACAAACCAACATCTGGGTACCATTTTCCAAAGTTGATATTATCAACATATTTTTCATGAAATGGTAAACAAGCCTGTTTCAACATAAAATAGAAGCTTTACCAACATGCCCTTTCCCAAAAAATAAGGCAATCTAAAAGCCCAGGGCATTTTATTGGTCTATTTTAAAATATCATTGGCATCCCAGTTTTCTAGCCTAAGTTCTAGAAGTTCTGACTTAAAATAATAATAATAATCAGGAAAGAGAATCAATTAAACATGAAATATGAATGTCTCTCCAGATTATACCAAAGAAAAAGAACACTATGTCAGATATCATTCAAATAGCACACACATAGCTGTAAAAAAACATATTTCCCAAGTTGTTACTCTTTGTGATGCACATTTAGATGCACAGAACATTTGCATTTATGGCAGGTTTATAATCAGTGCAGTAAATGGCCAAAGTGTTTCTGTTCAATTGACTTTCTCATAAAAGGTTTAATTCCCTACTCCTCTTGGCAGAGATTATATCTTGAGCTTCTTACTCTAGCTTACATCTATACTCTGAGTGTAAATTCTGCTGGGTGACCTGGTGTCTGACAGACTGACCCGGCGTCAGGTGAGAGGACCTTTTATTTGTTATGTGTAACCATGTGTATTGCAGCACTTAGAAAGCCATTTGTGGGTGAGGGATGGGAAATTAAAGCAAAACTCTCATCACAGTGAATAACAAGGCATTATATAAAATGCAAAGTTTGATTCTATGGTAAAGATCATCATAAAGTATTTGATGCCAATAAACAAATACTATAATATTATATATCCTATTGTAGACAGTTTCTTCATAATCAAATAAATGTGAATAGAAATAAATTAGAAAAAATTTGTGTTCACAGATGTATGTTTTCCCCATAGTTTCAGAAATCATAAATCACTAAAGAAAATTCTTAGTGAATTCATGTCTATGTTTATGAGTCCATAGTAGTAAATGCTGAGTATACTACAGAGGCATTTAAATATGTAACACGAATAATAAGAAGAAGATATATAGATATAGGTTAGATATAAGTATAGATATATGTATTGATACAGAGATAAATATAGATATAAATGTTTTTAATCTGGACTCTAATCTTAATTTTAAAATGATGAATAAATATACAGGTTTAATTATAAATACTAAACATAAATCTGATAAATGTATGATATGTGAAACAAAGAGGAATTTGTTTAAAGTTCAAGTCATTAATGAATAATGCAAATCTTCCTTTCTTTAACTTTCTAAAAAGTTTTTGTTATTACTTTTTCAGTACTTTTTAAATTAACCTCTTTTATTTTATGATAATTATATAGTCATCTGCAATTGAAGAAGTAATACAGAGAGATCCCATGCATCCTTTACTCATTTCTACCAATGGTAAGTAACGTTTTGCAAAACTATAGTACAATATCATTAACAGGATATCAACTTTGACCCTATCCACTGATCTTACTCAGATTTTCTGTTTCACTTCTATCCATTTGTGTGTGGGTATGTGTGTTGTGTTCTAGTCAATTTTACCACACACGTAGGTCCCTGTATTCACCACCCTAGCCAAAAAGATAGGATAATAAAGATCTGAAAATATGTTTAAATTTGATTTTTAAGGCATTAGTAATCTTTTAAATCAGAAGTTAACAAACCTTTACTGAAAAGATGCAGATAAAGCATTTTTTAGGCTTTGCAGGCCATACTGTCTCTGTTGTAACGACTCAATTCTCCTTTTGTAGCTCAAAAGCACCCAACGACAATTCCTAAACTAATAGTATGGCCATATTCCACTTAAACTTTGCTTAAAAAAATAAGCAGGGACCTGGATTTGGCCTATAGGTTCCTGTTTGTTGATTTCTATAAGGTTTTCTTAAACATCTTTTATTAGATCTAAAAGTAGAAAAAAAAATTTAAGGAGGAAAACATTCCTGTTATTTTGCTTGTTTTGATTTGTTCTATTTGAAAATATTTAATTAAACATAATATTTTAGCAGTTCTTGAACATAATATTTTGACATGCTTCTTCCTTTGGGCCATTATTTGAAACAGTATAAATTGCTGAAGTTCCACAGAAAGAATAATCCACAAGCACAAGAATTAATTTTATCCATCACACTATTAGGCCTTCGGCTCCATAGAATCTTCTTTTATGTCCAAAATTTTGCCAATTGCACACTAATAAGACAAGCAATTTATCATTTTATTATATATAATTTACTTCCTTTCTGCTGAAATAAAATCCTCTTATGAGATACGTACATATTTATATTAGGCAAAACACGAAGACAAATAAACAAACAGAAGACCCACAAATTCTGAGACCTGGGAAATGTGTTAACCCCTGGTAACTCACCCAGTTAATATAAATTAAATTGTAATACTATGTATGATGACAAAGTATTTTGGAAGC